>NC_140931.1:110354140-111022890 GCF_014529385.1 Adiantum capillus-veneris | reverse complement strand
GCTGCAAAGACAAGGGTCAAAACCAAGCAAATTGGGGCCTTGAAAAATTTCCCTGGGTCCCTATTTGCTTGGTAATGACCCCAATGGCATAACCTATAATGACCTCAAAACATACCACATAGAAAGGTTCATCACTACATTCGTTGCGTGGACGTTGGCAAAATCATGCATACACATGAAATCTTGTCAAAACTGAAAACATAGTTTGCATGTGATCTACTTGGCAAGTGAATATTTTGCATGAAGTGGTGCTAATTTTTCTAGTAGTTGGAGTTCTTCTTCGTTATTAGTGTTGGTTTCCTCTAAAAGAGACCAGATTTCTAGAATAGGCCCTTGCTCTGCATTGGCTAGCCCTTGCTATGTTTTGGCTAGCTCTTGCTCTTCCTTGGATGGCTTTGATTTTTCCTTAACTATCTCAAGATCTACCTTGGCGGGTTTAGGCTCCTCATTGGCTGGCTTGGGCTCCTAGGGGGAGTTGTCCTTGGCTTCGTGACTCTCTCAGGCTTGGGAATTGCATGTCCATCCATCTAGGAAGAGGAGTGACTATGCCTCTTGACCCGTGATTGGGTGTCTTTGTTGTGAGCAACCTGTGAAGGCTCTGTCTATTGCGCACGAGTATTGAGAGGGGGGATGGTAAGAATATCTATGGTTCAACTATCCTAGATAGGCACTGGCTGAAGCATCACATCTTAGTGGAATTGCAGCCTTCGAAGGGCATCAAAATCCCACGGGCATAATTGTAATGCGCTGGACAAGGGCAGCCAAGATGTAGCCATCATTGAAGAGCTCAATGAGGTAGTACAAGCAGAGAAGATTATTGCTGGCCCGTTGCATGCCCATTCTCCAATGCTCACATATCTCCTTAACTAGCCATCATTGAAGAACTCAATGAGGTAGTACAAGCAGAGAAGATTATTGCTGGCCCGTTGCATGCCCATTCTCCAATTCTCACATATCTCCTTAACTACTCGTTGAAATGGAAGTTGTGGGAGGGATGGTTGCATGTGTCGTTCAATCCTTTGTGTAATGGTAATGGCCTATGAACATTGAGAATAATAGGGTTAAGAGAATTATAGTGAGCATTGTTATGAGACTACTTTGAGAACATAGAGGGTAAACTTAATTAGCAGTAGAAACACAGCCATTATGCTTAATGAAGTTGGCATGAAAAATACTTTTGCAATAGAGAGAATTAGAGAACATGACAACAATTGAGGAACGGATTTATGTGGAGCCGGTCCCCCCTCTAATAGGCTTTAGTATTATAGATTCTCCCATCAAGACAGACTTGGTACAATACAATCTTTGTGTTCCTTGTGACCTAGGTTATGCATTGAATATGAAAACCTTCGTGCATCACGAGCATAACATAAACTTTGTAAAAACATTACCCATCCCCGGCCTCACTCCCAAGGCCTCAAAGACCTTCGAAGGTGGAGAGAGCTAGCAAGGAATAAGGGTAGGGAAGATGAAGAAGAAACATTCATATGAGAAAGAAATAGTTCCTCACTTATCATCACTCTTCTTGCTTAGCATAGCATAATAGCATAGTAATGAAGATGAATAAGATGGCAAGTTTAAGCATTGAAGAATGGCTCCTGGCTGGATTTGCATTCCATAGCCAAGAGTGTTGGTGTAGGCTCTCAACTTCTCAACAAGCTTGGAGAAGGAGATGGAGATCTTGCACTTTGCGCTTCACAAAATGAGAGAGAGAGAGAGAGAGAGAGAGAGAGAGAGAGAGAGAGAGAGAGAGAGAGAGAGAGAGAGTATGCCCCCTAAGATAGCCCCTAGCTTCCTTGGTCAACCCCCCTTGTAGCTCACGTTTGAAGTTGATTGGACCCCTTCAAGCCTAGCCAAACACATGCAAAGTGCATATCAAGCAACCATGTTAGCCTTGGAACAAGTGTCCCCCTTTCCCCTTTGAGAGAGAGGACTTGATAAATGCATAAACAATTACATAAATTAGCTAGATTATCATTGCACCCCTTGAGAGGCCAACCAATAGGCTTTAGGCACCCTATGAGGGCAACATGGAGAGGAACTTGACATGTGTCCCTGTTGCTTCTTTAGGCAAGGCTTGACTTGTGTGAGGGTGTGTGTGTTAGCACCATATTAGTGAATATGCCAGAATTTTTCAATTCGCACTTTCAAAAGGAGCTTACATGGTCAAATCTTAGCCAAAGTTTTGAGAGTATGGATCGGAAGATTTTTTCAAGCACTACCTTGTGGAAGACTTTGGTCTTAAAAGAAAAGTTTGATATTTGTCCATATGGCCAAATATTCAAGAGATTGGTGATTCCCAAATTGGCTCTAAAGTCTCAAACTCTCTAATATGGTATTTGTTCTCTCTCATGCTCCTACAATGAGGGCTCACCCCTCCCTTGACTAGGGATCTAGTTTGACTTTTGGGATTTCTCAAGCCTCTCAAGCACCTTAGTCATAGAGAGCCTTAACACCTTAGTCATTAAGCACCTCAAGCACCTTAGTTAGCAAGCACGACAAGAACCTCAAGCACCTTAGTTAGCAAGCATGACAAGCACCTCAAGCATTTTAGTAAGCAAGCACGACAAGCACCTCAAGCTTGGGATGGGTTCCCACCTCAAGCACAGTCCTAGCTTGCATAAGGTCAAAGTACTTTTAACAATAACCTTTGGAGGTATTTAATGAAGCTAATCCTATGGGATTTAATCTCCATTGCTGCAGACCATCTCTCATTTGGACCCCTTTGACCTTGGCCCCATGTTGAGATAGATCCATAAGCACATGTCTATATTCTAACCATTGTTCTCGTTTATTCTCCCACATTAAATGATCAGTTTAATATGAGAAAATCATTTGGGTTGGCTAGATATTAGAGTTTATGACATTACCTCTCTCTTGAAATCATATTCGTCCTTGACTATGAGGTAGAAGAGATAAAGCCTTAGTCATTAGTCGATATTTCTTAGCGGGTAGAGGATCCCTTTTTACCCTACAACAACATTCCAAGATGGATGACTAATCCAATTGGGGCTTGGAAGACTTAGCTACCGCAAGCATGTCTTCTCTTTTGTCCATATCATAGTTCCAAAGTAGAGTGAGAATTTCTACTTGGTGTTTGAGAGACGTGGTCAACACAAACATGATTCTAAGAATGCATACTACTTAATTTGTGCACAAGAAAAAGAGAATTACTCTTATAAGATATAAAAATTGGTCATTTAAAAGAAACAAGTACATTTGCTTACTCTAATGTAGCATTGTAAGCATTGACAAGGTTCATACTATCCTTAACCTGTATTCCTTGCATCCATCTAGCATCTTCAAAAGGATACTATTTGAACTTAATAAGATACCGTTGGATAATCTTACCATGTTGTCGTACCTTGTCTTCATGCCAAAGTACACCTTTGAGTTGTAGCATCTTTTCTTACTCTTCAATTTTTGGAGGGTCTTCAATAATTGGTTCACTTGATGGCTCTCCTTTGTAGGGCTTAAGTAGGCTCACATGAAAAGCATTGTGTATGAGTCAATGGTTGGGCAGCTTCAAGATTTGAAAAGGGCCATAGTATCTTTTTGCTAGTTTAGCATAATACTTTTGATGGCCCGTAGGATTTTTCCCCGTCGTTTGCCTCAATTGAGCCTTGCTTGAGGGGTGTTTAGAGGTTGCCTCTCTTGTTGCCCGCCCCGAACCGCCTCAATTTTACCCACCTCATTTATTTTTATTGATGTTACCCACCTCATTTATTTTTATTGATGTATATTTATTTATTGTATATACAGTTATATATAACTAACACTATTCTAAATTCCAAGAATTAATTATATACTAATCTATTTTTTTCATCATATCCATATATTATATTTGTGCATAATACACAACCATGCATATTTTCAAACCTCTAAAAATCTATTAGGTCATGCTCTCATGCAAGGAGGGGCTCACCTTTGGGACCAAGAGCTGAATAATCATCTCAAAAAATTTGATAATATTTGGATCTACCACCGTGAGATAGGATTTTTGTTATGGCCCCAGTCTGCCCACTTTTCTCACAAAGTAACCCATAGTCTTCTCTCACCACCTTTCCTACACACACACACACACACACACACACCCATTTCTCTCTATTTCTAATTCAAACCTGCAACTTCCATGGTTTTCTCTCACTCTCTTCACCATTAGCCTCCCCTCTCACACCCGTAGCTCTGTTTTGAAGCTCTACCTACATGGACACCATCTCGATATATCTCTCTATTACTCTCATATCACAATTTTATTCTTTTTGTGGTGATTCGACTATGGTGGTGACATGAAAAGAAGAAAAAGGAGAACGACGATCACTTTCGACAATCTACGCAAGGGTGAGTCCAAGATTCCTCAAGGATTCACCATCTCAAGGTTACACCCATCTCATTATCCCCTCTTTTTTCATCCTTCAAGTCATTCTACCCATTGTAACTATATTACTAACTTTTTCTAGTGATTATTGACATTAATTGCTAACCCTTTCATGTAAATTGCACCCACTCTACTCTACCTTAGAGTAGGCAACCTCACACAAAAATCACTTACCTCTCTAGAAAGCTTCTCTATTTCACGTCAATAATTCTCTCCTCTTGAGCCCACATCCATGCGACTCAAGAGACAAGAGAGCCCCACTCTCATAAGAATATATAAAAAATTTCATAAACATGGTTTTCTATGTAAATGTTGATCAGGAGATAATCATAATAATAAGGGCTCTCCTCACCTATAAATAGATCCCTTTTCCCTTTGTAAATGGCATGATCTCTATACTATTTCTCACTACTTTGAGCATACCATTCGCCATCTTAGTTGTAGGAAGAGAGAGTGAACTCTCTATACACCATTACTTGTGGTGTATACGAAAGCTTCTTTGAGCTAGTTGTAGCATTGCAAGGGAGTGAGTGATTTATAACTTCCAAATCAAAGTTGTACCTACTCTTGCACATCAATTGAATCAATAAGCTGGGTGCTACCATGGTTCAAAACTCTCTTGAGTCTCTCCAATTCACGTTGGCAACCTCATCTTGTTTTGTTTAAGGTGACACGTTTTCATTTTGAGATTCTTTTGTAGTGTTTGCTTGTATGTGACTCAAGAACTCTTGTCTTTGTTTTTTGTTGCTTGGGAAAACATTATAAGAGGGTTCCCATAACCCTAAGATAATGTGTAAATTTCAATATCATCAAACTTAATTGTGTCTCTTGACTCTCCTCCAAGTTGTTTATACACCCGCGTCAATCATTTGGAGTGAATCTTAATTCTTGCACAACTCTCCCTCCCTCCCTCCCTCTCTCTCTCTCTCTCTCTCTCTCTCTCTCTCTCTCTCTCTCTATATATATATATATATATATATATATATATATATATATATATATATATATATATATATATATATATATATATATATATATATATATATATATATATATATATATATATATATATATATATATAGGTATTTGGTGTGTGTATTTATAGAGGAAGATCGGTTGGGTGTACATATTGCATGCCATCAATTGTCAAGGAGTTGTTGCAAATGACTACTTCATACTATTGCAAATGCGTTTGTAGGTACTAAATTAAGACATCAATGATCCTTTGGATGGAAGAACTTTTATACATTACTAATAGCTTTGGTGAATGGTGATGAGCACGGGAGCTGTATAAGAACATGTATAGTTTTTCTTCACAAATTTCCTCCCCTTCATTGTCAAACTCTAGGACTATGGTCTTCATGTTTGAAAGAAATATCAAACAAACTACTCTTATATATTGAACAGTAATGGGTGTTAGGATCAATCAAATAGGGACCATGGAGCATCCCCCAAGGTCCATAATTGCTTGATTCTGACCCGTGTGTTGAGGTCATTACAGGTCACACAATGGGGGTTAGAACAAGGCAAAGAGGGGGTGTGGAGAATCCCCCAAGGCCCCTATTGTCTTCGTTCTGATCCATGTGTTAATGTCATTACAAGTCATGATGTACCCATGTCTTTGCGAATAGAGGGTCAGAACCAAGTGAATAAGGTGCATGGAGAATCCCCCAAGGTCGTTATTTGCCTTGTTGTGACCCATGGCCACCAAAAATTTGTTACAAGTTTCTTTTACTTAGGCTATTGTCACGCGAGGCTTAGTTATTGCTAATATATAATTAAGCCCATTATGCCCAAATTAAATGAATAATCGTCCCTTGCACATTCACGCAAGAAGGAGTTATTCAATGAACTTCCCAACTATGCCTTGAACCTCACACCACATATGCTAGACAATCTCCCTATTTGCTTATATGAAACCTACAATGCCATTTGTAACTATGTCAATTTTGTATAGTAGCATCAGTAGCATCTTACTGATTACTATGTGTCACGTGACCACAACATTACCCTACTACTTGAAAGCCGAGCATTCTAACCCTAACAACTACTTTCCCTTGAAGTGTTGTTACCCTTGTGCTCTAACCTCATGACGCAAAGGCTTCGGGGCGCAAAGAGGTGAAACACACAGGCAAAAGAGATCAAGCCAGAGAGAGAGAGAGAGAGAGAGAGAGAGAGAGAGAGAGAGAGAGAGAGAGAGAGAGAGAGAGAGAGAGAGAGAGAGAGAGTATCCAATGGCACCAAGGTGAATGGCAAAGCGGAAAGTAATAGACCTAAAGCTTTGGAGATTGTTGAGAGCAAGATTGTGAGAGGTGGCTGAGAGCAAGATCGCAAAAAGGCAAAGGCAAGGGCGATCGATTTTTGATATTTGGATATGGAGATGGAAACTGCAACAACAATCAATCTATGATATTTCTCTCTCCATTTTGAGTCCAAGTGGCCACACCAAACGGTAACTCGAAAAAGGCACGTGGGTTGAACTCATAAGGACAACCAATGTAAAACGCAATAAACAGACTCACATTCTCATGCAGTACAACCAATCGTCACATCAAATTGAAAATGTGGCTCATGAAGAGGTGCATGCTCCAAAGTGTAGTTTCTTTTATGCCCCAAGCCTTTGAATGCAACTACTCCCACATGCAACGCTTGTGCTCCCAACCCTCTTTTTGTTTCCTCTTCTACCTCTCTAGTGCTCCATCCTTCTTTATATGTCCTCTTCTACCTTGTTTTGTTGACAAATAACTACACATGGTGTAGAGGTGTGCTTTTATACTTTTGTGCGGTGCTGATTTGGGAGGTAACTACCAAGTGCAAAAAGACGAGAGATTACTGCTTGGAGCTCTTCTTCACTTGGTACTGAACATCGTGCTTGCAATTTTGGTGTGTGTTTCTTGGAGCCCCCTTTGTGATAGGGACATTTTCTCATAAAGCGTGGTGTGGTTTTTATGTTGTTTGTAGATATGGGTCGTAAAAAGGCAAGGCATAGAAGAGCGACGTGTAAGTCCTTGCATGCAAAAGCAAGAAGGTGCCTATACAAGGGGCACAAATGCATCTTACAGGAGTTGTAAAGTGTCATAAAATCTAATGTCTAACAAAGAAAAATGATTTTCTCATATTAAACTGATCATTTAACGTGGGAGAATAAACGGGAACAAGGGCTAAAATATATACATGTGCTTATGGATCTATCTCAACACGGGGCCAAGGTTAAAGGGGTCCAAATGAGAGATGGTCTCTCAAAGAGAAAGAATAGCTAATGGAGCTTAAAGACCTTAGGGTTATCTTCATTAAAGACCTCCAAAGGTTAGTGTTTTCTTGAGGTGCTTGCAGGCTAAGGTGCTTCTTGTGCCTTCATCCAACAATTTGATACGACCTCTGGAGACGAGGGCTTCACGGAGTCCTCCAAGCTACGCCATGTAGTTATGCACTTCCAAAAATCTGCTCGTCAATGGTGGGCTAGCCTTTGTGGAAATAGCAAGGCCCCAAGGACATAGAAAACTCTACGACTTTCCATCATGAAGCAATTCCTTGCAAGCGATGCAAAGGACAAAGTGCTTAGTATCAAATGGCAGAATTTGAAGTTTCTTTCCAACGAGTCTATCCACAAATACACAAACAAGTTTTGAGACTTACATCTCAAGGCTATTGTCTTTCAAAAGATAGACTTTACCGAGAAAAAGCAACAACTTCGTGTAGGATTACCTAAAGAAATGGCCGAGTATTTCAACTCTCAATGGCTTGGTTCTATCACAGAAGTAATCCACCACACTATGGCTGCTTTGCGTATCAATTACCAACAAGGGGCTAAAAGGAATGCCAAGCCCAGACAAAATTAACGCAAAGGGGAAAAACAATGCTCAAAACTCTTCCCAAGGCGATTCCAACAACAACATCGACAACAAACAATCAAAGGAGAAAGGAGTTTACAAAGATAAAAATAAACTCTCTCTTGAAGAGCTAGAAGCTTTTCGTAAGACCCACAAATGTTTTAAGTGTGGGGAGCAAGGACATGCTATCATTCTTGCCTCAAAAGGAATGCCTACAATGAGACTTCTAGAGCTTTCATGATCAAAGCTTCAAAAGAGGATTCTCATTGCAAAGAATCACCTTTCTCCTATGCTTGGGGAAGGTAAGGGAGCATGATGCCTTCATCTTGTTTGACCTGGCTCTACTCACAACTTCATATCAACGGGGTTGGCCACTAAGTTTGGCATTCAAGCTTTCGAGATGGGAGATACTATAACTGCCAATGGAGCGTTCAAGGGATAACAAGCCTCCATTACTCCCTTGATTGGGAAGTTGAGGCTTCATGTCCAAAGCTAATCGATAAAGAAGACTTTTTCATCTCTTCTCTCCAGCATGAGGATGTTATCCTAGGGGCACCATGGTTCACAACCGTATGGTTGCCAACATTAAGTTCCCTGAAAGGAGAATCTAATTCACCTACAGGGAAAAGAGCATGTATATAGATGCTAATGAGTTCGGTCGTACTATACCACTTGTTAATTCACCTGCTTTTGATAAGTTAATGAAATGATTAGTTTTTGCGTACATGATTTTTGTCAAAGAGTCTCTAAATGATGCTAATGTTTTAACAAAGTAAAGTGTTAGGAATCAAGAAAAATTAGACTTGTTTAATTTTCTAATTCCCAAGATGTGTTTATCAATGATATCCATCGAATTGAGCTCCTACCAGGAAGCTCACCGCCTAACAAGCCTCCTTATCAAGTTTCCCAAGATCAACAAGAGGAGATCATGAGGCAAGTACAAGAATTGGTAGTAGACAAGGGATGGTGATTCAAAAGACAGATGGTACGTACCGCATGTGTGGGGACTATCAAGCACTAAACCATATCACTATCAAAAATAGATTACCTGTACCGTGGGTAGAAGGTCTATTTGATAAGCACAAGGTTTGACCTACTTTAGTAGAATTGACCTTAAAAGTGGCTATCATCAAATAAGGATAGTGAATGAAGATATTGTAAAGATCGTGTTTCGTACAACGTTTTGTCTTTATGAATATCTAGTCATGCCTTTTGACTTGACTAATGCACCGGCCATATTCAATCGTTTAATGGATAAAATCTTTAGACCCTACCGCAAATTCATTGGAGTGTTCTTTGATGATATCACCATCTACTCCAAGTCCTTGGATGAGCACAAGCAACATCTCCAGGTGATTTTTCAAGCTTCGAGGAAGAACAAGCTTTTTATCAATCAAAAGAAGGGTGATTTTTCCTTCAAGAGATTTAATACTTAGGTCATATTATCTCTCAAGGTGGTATCCATATGGATCCATCAAAGTTGGAGGTAATAAATGCATGGCCTAATCCAAGGAATCTACATGAGCTAAGAATCTTTATTGGTATGTGTGCATACTATAGATGCTTCATAGCCAAATCCTCTCAAATAGCGGGACCATTGAATGCCTTAACAAAGAAGAATGTTTAAGTACTCATGGACTGCTAAAGAGCAAAATTCTTTTGACAAAATCAAAGAGAAGCTTACCTCCCAACCAGTCCTTATGCTTCTGGGTCTGTCAAAGACATTTGAGGTCCAATGTGATTCTTGTGGTGATTGCATTGGAGCAATTTTGCTTCAAGAAGGGCATGCCATAGCATATGAGAGCCGAAGGCTCAATTTCAATGAACAAGTCTTGGGCATATAAGAAAAATATCTTTTAGCTGTTCTACATGTCCTAGACACATGGAAGCACTATATACTGAGGACTCCATTTATTTTGTGAATGGACCACCAAAGTCTCAAGTACTTCATGACACAAACCAAGCTTTCCGACAAACAAATGAGGTGGGCAAATTTTCTTTCACAATTTTATTTTCATATTGCTTACATTTCTTGTAAGCCTAATCAAGTGGGTGATGCACTTTCACGACGACCAAGAGTTAATGCAGTGTCTATAGAAACTCACAATGATCTATCTTCTATGTTAAATGAGTATGCTATTGACCCCAACTTTAGAGACATAATGTCAACCCTTGCATTGGGGAAGAAAGAAGAACCATTCACCTTGCAAGATGGTTATCTTCTCCATGGCAATAAACTATGTGTTACCCACTCCCTTTGTGAGAAATTCATGTATGAATCCCATGCTCCTGCCTATGTGGGGCATAGAGAAATTCAACCTACTCTTTGAGGAGTAGAGACGACTTCTATTGGCCTACCATGAAAGTAGACATACAAGAGTATTTTTCAAAATGTGTGGTATGCCAAAGACCAAGTATGATAGAGGGAAGCAACCTGGATTACTCCAACCATTCCCGATTCCTAATTCACCCCATGGGAGAGTATATCCATGGATTTTATCTTTGGATTACCCAATTCTATCCATGGGAATATGGGAATATGGACAATAGTTGACAGGTTTAGCAAGCAAGCACACTTTATTCATGTCAAAAAGACTATTAAGGCACACCAAATGGCAACCCTCTTCATACCTCAGATTTTCAAACACCATGGATTTCCAATATCCATCGTGTCAGATAGAGATCCTAGAATGACTGATAGTTTTTGGAAAGATCTCTTTGAAAATCTAGGCACAAGATTGAATTTCTCTTTGGCCTATCACCCACAAATGGATGGCCAAAGTGAGATAGCCAATCTTAAGATTCTCAATCTACTAAAGACTTATGCTATAGAAGTACGCTCACAATGGGAAAAATAGTTACTCCTTGTAGAGTATACGTACAATAATACTGTCCATACTACTATGGGAATGACACTTTTTGAGATGCTGGAGGAAAGACCAAAAAGTCCCTTGCTACTTAAAGTACATGGAAAGATACTCGTTGTCGATGAGTATAGCCATGACCTACAAGAATCTTTTCAAAAGATTAAGGAGGCTATATCCATCTCTCAACAAATGCTAAAAGCTACTGCTAACAAGCATAGAAGGGCCTTAATGTTCAAAGAAAATGATTAGGTCTTACTTAAGTTTCCTCTCACTATACAACCCTCTTATAATGTTTTTCCAAGCGACAAAAAAGAAACAGAAGAGCTCTTGAGTCACATACAAAAAATACTACAAAAGAATCTCAAAATAAAAACGCGTCACCTTAAACCAAACGAGATGAAGTTTCCAAGTGTAAATTGGAGAGACTCAAGAGAGTTTTGAACCGCAGTAGTGAGGCGGTCCGGGGCGGGCAACAAGAAGAGTGGCCTCTAAGCACCCTTCTAGGCTCCCGTGCTGCTCAATTGGGTTGGGGTTGGAAAAAAACAACAAACACACACACAAACCCGCAACCTAACCCTACACAAATTTGGGGCACCACCTAGTTTTGGATGCGAACTAGGACGCGTAGAGAGAGAGAGAGAGAGAGAGAGAGAGAGAGAGAGAGAGAGAGAGAGAGAGAGAGAGAGAGAGAGAGAGAGAGAGAGAGATCGGGCTGCTTTGAAATGTATCAGCGTGATCAAGCAAACACAATTATATATGTAAGAAAGAGAGAGAAGGGGGAGGGGATGCTTGTTATATCAATACCTTCTTACAAATCTGTAACGACCAATCAAAGTGAGATTAGTATTTGTTCAACATAGCTTGAGTAAATTACACCACAACACATCACAAGAAAAGCCACCCCAATCACTGTCTTAAGGCCAGGGGAGTCCTCTCCACCCTGTTGCCCTCTTACAATAGGTGGAATTTATGGCTGAATTGATGACAACACCCAGAGACAAGCTATCAAGAACTTAAAAAACACCAAGACACTTACACATCATTGTTGTCCATTACTTTACGTTGGAAGAAAGACAAAGTATCCAAGCTTATTCCAAATCCACCCTCCCTGATTCAACAAATGTTGGGCTTACACTAGTAGGAGAAATGGTAGATTTCCTACTCTCAATTGAATGATCACTCTCTCTTACAATGGCATAGAGTTCCCTTGCTAATCACCCCTAATACAACACATGCATATGCATAAGACAATGAGCTTCCACTCAAGAGCTCCTTCTAGAGAGGTTGAGCTTGGCTTCTCAAGCTATAGCATAGTGCTCTTGATTATGGCTCCCCGCCTTTTGTGCTAGCTACACCCTCTTTTTATAGCAATTTTGAGGGCTAGGGTTACTCCTCTAACCATGGTTGGGTTAGATTTTCAACACTTATCTAATTTCTTTTTCTTGGAATTATCAAGAAGTTGGTGGGGATAGATGAAGAAGAGAGAGGGAGAGAAGTGGAGGTGAGGATGATGAGTGGAGAAGTGTGTGTGAAAGAGGAAAATGATAAAGTGGAAGAGGGAGTGTGGCTGCATAGCATGGGCAAACTGGGGTCCACCAATAAAATCATAGCTCACAACTCGTAGCTCAAAAAAATATGAGATAAAAATTCAGCCCACGAGCTACAACTTTTGTTTGTATCACCTTTTCAAATTCGGGGAGCATGTGATTTTTTAAAATTCAGCAAAACCGACTGTTTTCTTCCACTGCACAAAGTCCTTGTGAGGTCCTTCTTTGGATGATTCTTTTGAATACCTCCAAGAGTGAGCCTCCCATAGTGCATGCATGCATGCCACATACCCTTGACCTTATTTGGTAGGTCTATAATTGAAGATGTTGTTGAAATCATTGATATAAGTGAATAGTACAACTAAGAAAATCAAATATTGAGGGGTCTAAAAAAATATTTATATGTCAAATATAAATAATATAGGTGGAAAAAAATATAAAGGGGTCAAAATAAATCTCTCTCATTATAAGTCTACCATAAAAAGATGAATATTTTTGGTGGTCTAATTTATGAGAGTAATAGAGAATAGATGTAGGAAGGAAAAAATCACAATAGTGAAAAAATATACACATAAATAGAGCTAGTTTTTTTGGATTTTTATTGGGATGGAGTTACACAAAAAATAAGAGAAGCTTGCATGAAATTATTTTTATATGGAATAAAGAGTATGCAAAATAGTGAGAAAAAATATGGTAATGGTGAGTCAATGTACATAGCATAAATAACACACCATAGGTAGAAATATTTAAATAAATACCAAAATAATTATGAAAAATCCTTTTATTTAGGCCCTATATACAATGAAATATTTACACACAAATGGACCATAATATACTTATAATTTTTATTTTTTTATTTTTTTGGCTCAACTAGCCCAGTGACTAGTTAATTGAGGGTTTTTAAGAAGATATGGGAAAAGTCCCCTAACTCACACACACCTATATACAGTGAAATGGTAGGGATAGCTACAGTGTTTGGATGATTTTGGTAGGGTGGGTTAACTCACTATGGCAATTACGGAGAGCCGAAAAACGGCTATCATTAGCCCTCCCCCAGGATGATGGTATATTCATGTACCATCATAAAGAATCTTTTCCAAAGAGAGTACTTCAGATTCCTTGACAAGATCTTCATTGTTTGGCCCCTCGAAATTTTGGCTCGAGTCATACTCATGCTTCATGGAATAGTACTTACATGAGATAGCTGCCCTTTGACAGATCTTTGGTAGATCCTTTGGTAGAAGGTGACTCAAATAAGGCTTCAAGCGATACCCGTTTACCTTCCTGGAGTGCTCTTTCCCATTCAAGTCCATAAGTTGATAGTAACTTGAATTGAAAGCCTTCTTAGCTATGTATGGCCCCTGCCATCTAGTTTCAAATTTGGCATCAAAACGATTATCGAGTCGATTGTCATACCTTAGCACAAGATCTCCTTCATTCATGCCTTTGTCCTTCAGTTTCTTGTCAAGCTTTTCCTTCGTCTGTGTGGATTTCCTCTTGTAGCACTCGTATGCTGCTTCTCTTTTCCACTCAAGCTCAGCTAAGGTAAGAAGTCGATCCATCCATGCTTTTTGATCATCTTGTGCTGCTTTGCCATGAAGTCGCATTGTTGGAATGTTGAGCTCAATTGGTTGTAAAGCCTCTTGACCATAGACCAAGTGAAATGGTGTAACTCCGTGGCTTCCCTATATGTGGTTCGATACGCCCACAAGGCACCATCCAAGAAGTCATCCCACAACTTTGTCTTGTTTTTCACCATCTTTCTAATGATGCTTGCAATGACACCATTAGCTTTTTCTACCAAACCATTTGATTGGGGATAGTAGGGTGTACTATGATGATGTAGAATGTGAAGTTCTTCACAGATGCCCATATCAGCATCCCGAATAATGCCAAGATTACCTAGCTCAGCAGTGAAGGCAATTGTCATCGGCCTCAAGCCCTATTATCTGATCAAGCCGAACTTTGTCTAACGAGTCGTAAATCCCTGTAGACCTCTCAAACTGCATAGAATGTATATAAACTCTGCCGAGGCTGCAAAATTCCAAGATGGTACACCGATCGAGCAGACTAGACTGGTACGGAGCCGACCCCCGGTGAATCTTTATCGGCCAATATCTTGGCGATCGGGACTCCTATCACTGATCTGAAAAGACCGACGCGCTCCACAAAGTGAGCACTCCAGGCCCGTGCAATCATTTCATTTCTGTCACCTCAGCTACAGTTGCCCAATCCGGTACGAATCTGCAATCGACTCAAACTTCAATATGCCTTAACTTCTTCACCGTAGCTCCAATCGACGAGCCATAAAGACAGGTTGGTAGAGCACTTCAAGCACTACAATTCTAGATCATAAAATCCCATCTGTGCTCACTTCACGCATACTCATTTTTGGCATCATTGAGGCATATGTTGACCCTTTTAAGCCGCATCTGGCATACATTAATCATTAAACATGGCCTGTTAACAAGCCCTCGTCACTGACCAGTAATCAAGTAGGCTTCAAAGAATCTTAGCTTTCATTTCTCTACTCTTTTTATTATCATGGAAGCGGAGCTGCACGACATCCACCCCCTCTGAACCTGCACAGCCTCCGGTCTGTGCCAACAACACTTCAATTTGCATCTGCTATAGGTACCTTAAGCACCTTACCTATCATCAGAGTCACGTAGCTGGTAAATATATGAAAAATGAAATAAGGCTTATACCCTATCATCAATGTTCTAGCTTAATCATTAGGTAGTTGCCCATCAAAAAACTTTGAGCCGTATCTGCCGTATCTTCAAAGCATTCTATTATGGATAACCTGTTTAGTGAACCCCGCCAGACTCAAGTGCTCCAGTTAATGATACACACGGCTTGACCATTAAGCTCGCTTTGAGGAACCCTGTCAAGCTCAAGTATGCCTTACTTTGTCTGCACACGGAATGGCCGTCAATTCCGTTACCTCAAGTTCTGGTAGCAGAACCAACTTAAAAGATGTAAAGATACTTCATCAATTGTCCAAAGAAGTTATCAGGAAGCCATCCATATCCCGGGGCGGTCACTTTTTAGAATGTGTATGCTATCACGTGAGTTAACCAGAGAGGATTATTAAAAGATCAAAATGTATCAAAATGTATACATACAATATCTTCAATCACCTCTATGGTAGAATCTATACGAGAAAAATTTTGCTCTAATTCTGGTTTAGTAGCAAAAGTATCACCTGTAGCCAAATCTTCCTGCATGTCTACTTGAATTTGGGTGCACTGCAAAATTTCTTCCTGAGCTTTAGCCACTTCACTGTTTTGATCCCCTGATTTCTTTTCTTCATGTACTACATGCATAGGCTCTTTGCAAAATTCATTCTGTGTATCCTGAACTGCATGTGTAGATTCTTTGCACAATTCATTCTGTGTAGATCCTGAACTGCATGTGTAGATTCTTTGAAAAATTCACCCTGTGTATCCTCAAGTTGTAAAGCCTCACCCTCAAAGATTTCTACTTCATGCACAACATCTGCAAAACCCAACTTTGCATACATAGCTTCAACTATGTCTTCATCATTAGCCTATAAGAAGGTAGCATCCTGCACAATAAACTCATCAATCCCAGCTTCTAACTTTGATCGTACTTGTCCTCGAATATCTGCGTAGTCTAGTAGACTTGAACTCTGTTCTTGATAGATTTCATACTACTCATAACGTACTTGCACAATAGCTTCTTTGAAAAACTCCCAGTCATCATTGCAAGCTTTGGTAACTTCTTGAATCTGCTACTTCACATCTGAACTCACTAACCGCTCAAAAGATTTGATCATCAATTCTTCTGGTATCCCTCTTACCTTGGTCTCCAGCTCATAGCACTCTAGGTAGCCCTTTGGATCGTATTCATCAAAGAGTC
Source organism: Adiantum capillus-veneris (assembly GCF_014529385.1). NCBI lineage: Eukaryota > Viridiplantae > Streptophyta > Polypodiopsida > Polypodiales > Pteridaceae > Adiantum > Adiantum capillus-veneris. Next base: position 111,006,383 of record NC_140931.1, on the reverse strand, counting down.
GTCTCTCATCGTATAGTGCATCTAAAGCTGCATCCAAAGCTTCATTGATTTGATTTTTCTTCTTTACGGTCTCTATTTCAAGCAGAGATCCTTGAACCAATTGAAGCATCTTTGCAAAATTTGGAACTGTTGACTTATCATCAACACCGTTTGCACTTAATCCTGCAATCATCTTCATCATCTAATCGAAATTCTCCACCTTTTCCTCCCACCCCAGCTCGTTTCGCGTCGGGTTCACCAAAGATGTCGGGGGATATGTGTTCGCTACATGAGCCGGGGGCCTTTGGCTGTGGGAGGTGAGAAAGAGAGAGAACAAGAACAATTGATGCAACTGACTCTGGCAATCGCCGTAATCATCAATTAATTGATTGATATGTTTGAGTAAAATTTAATCTGTAGCCAAGGCGGGCTGTTAACAGCGCCGTCACTTGGATCATCTGCTAACTAGGAGTTTAAGCTCCCGCTTTATAGAATTAATCGGGTTGTTAATAACGACACCGAGTTTAACAGAATGATTAATCAAACATTAGCTAATGATGTTGATGGAAACTCCCTCATGTCTCTTTATCTGGTTTGAGTTCCCTTAGATTCAACAAGCTTCAATTCTGTTCAATGCCTGAGTTTTCATGATTTAGTTTACTGTCAATTATTCTGCAGCTTTCTGCTCCTTATGCTTTGCACTGGCTTAATTGCCGCTCACAGGCTTCAACCTTCTCCTTCTCTTCGATTGCTAGTCGGAACTTTATCCCTTGCTTGGTCGATACACTTGCTTTCCTCTTCCAAGCTCATGCCAGCTTTATGCAACGCTCCGAGATCCTCTCCTTCTCAAGCACGAGAGAGCAAGAGCGCCTTTAGATTTCTTGGTTATGTCCGAGAGCAAGTTCAAGAGAGAGAGAAAGAAATATCTTTGGTCCTTTCCTTCGTTCAAGCTCGAGAGAGAGAGCAAGAGCTTGCTTCCCGCTCCTAGCTCTGAGCCCTCCCCCTTCTTGCCTTCCTTGCCCTCGTTATCTCTACTCCTCCTTCATAGCCTCGCCTTGGTTTTCTTCTGTTCCCTTTGCCAAGCTTGCCCTTGTTCAACTCCTTTTTCCGATTCCCTCTTCTCCCTTCCTCCTTTGTTAGCCGAGGATGAGAGCGAGAGAGAGCAAGCTTTGCTTGTTTGCGAGCCCACGACAAGAGCGAAGAGAGTGAGAGCCCAGATTTCCGGTTCCCCTGCCTTCCCTTTTCTTCCTTCGTCACGCGTTGTCCCCTCTTTTCTTCGCTTGGAGACCCCTTCTTTTAATAGCCTCCCTTCCTTTTTATGCAACGATGGTGCCATCCTTGTGGGAACGGCGCCGATGACATGGCAGTGGCGACTTTTGACCTGCGCGAAATGCACCGTGAGTGGCTTTGAACGGCATCACCCATGCTAGCTGAGCAACTCTCGTCTCTCCATCGCGCTCATTGGAGCACCCACGCAGCCTGCGCATCTCTCTTCCTCCCTCACATTGCCTGCTCGTCGCCCCTGGCCTTCACGCTTTCCTTTCCTCCTTGTTCACACACAAAAGACCTATTTCATTTAAGCAATTGGGCGGCCATTGATTTAAGCTCTTGGGCGGCCTTGCCACTTGGTTACCTTAGGGCGGTCTAGCCAATTTTATGAGGGCACCACATTCGACATGCATAGCGGCCAAAGCATTGCCAAGCAAAACAATTAGGCTGCCTTCATGGGTTAAGTTGGGCGGCCTTTTGGTGGCCGGCTTGCTGTGTAAGGGCACCACATTTGGCATGAAAATGATTCTTTCATAAAGGCGCCACTCTGTTACAATATTGGACAAGGCATTGGTAAGCATAACATATTTCCCTAGCAGCCCCCGTCGAGCAACCTCATCATGAAATCTGCTGCTCATATCAAGAGACGACCTTAAAAGAGATTCCACTCAAGCATTTATTGTGCTCTCTGAAGTGCATCACATCCAGCATACATCTCAACCAAAGAACTGTTACCTCGAGCACTTATTCTACTGCGTTCAAAACTCTGGTCGTTGCTCAAAATTCCAAAATGGCACACTGATCGAGCGGACTTGACTGGTATGGAGCTGGCCCCCGGTGAATCTTTATCGGCCAATATCTTGGCGATCGGGACTCCGATCACTGATCTGAAAAGATCGACGCGCTCCACAAAGTGAGCACTCCAGGTCCGTGCAATCATTTCATTTTTGTCACCTCAGCTGCAGTTGCCCAATCCTGTACAGATCTGCAATCGACTCAAACTTCAATATGCCATAACTTCTTCACCGTACCTCCTATCGACGAGCCGTAAAGAGAGGCCGGTATAGAACTTCAAGCACTGCAGTTCTAGATCATAATATCCCATTTGTGACCACTTCAAGCATACTCATTTTTGGCATCATTCAGGCATCTGTTGGCCCTTCTTAGCCGCATCTGGCATACATTAATCATTAAACTTGGCCTGTTAACAAGCCCTGATCACAACTCACTAAATGTGTAGGCTTAAAAGAAGCTTAGCTTGCATTTCTCTGCTCTTTTTCCCATCATGGAAGTGGAGATGCACGACAACGCACACTATCTTCTACCTTGAAAGAGTATTGGAACTCTTGCAACTCCATAATCCACTTTCAGATCCTAGTGCTAAGATTCATTTGAGATGACACCCAAGAGAACAATTTTTTTTCAGTGAGAATTACAAAAGGTTTTGGTAGCAAGTAGGATCTAAACGTTCTCACCGTAAACATGAGAAAAATCATCATGAGGTCTTCTTCTGTGTAGCCTCTCTCCAAAGAATTCATGGCCCTACTAGCAAAGTAGATGGGTTGCATCCTCATACTGTGGGGATCGTGTTGTAGAAAAAAAACACCTATTGTTTATTTCCCACACTAGAACTAACAAAGAATGTGTACTCCCAACAAGGAGGCATAAGTGTTGGTAGTTCTGACAGAATGACTTTGATGCTACAAAAACATTCTTCAAGCTCATCAAACCAAACAAACTTGACTTGTTGTGTCAATTTTTGCAAGGGTGAAGTAACTCCGAGGCTAAGTGAATGAAGCATGACATATACTTCACCTGTTGAACGAATGAGATGACCTCCTTAAGACTCTTGGGTGATGGTAACTCAATAAGATCCTTTGCCTTTGAAGGATCCACTTCGATGCCTTTGTAAGAAACTTTATGACCAAGCAAGATCACTTCATCCTCACCTATGTGGCACTTGTTGGGGTTGAGTTGACCTCCCATATCATAGAGTCTCTTTAAACCCTCTTCTACCTTTTGTAGATGCAATGGTTTTGAGCTATAAATACAAAAATCATCAATAAAAACCTTAATGGACTTTTCAAAGAATGCTTGAAACACCATGTTCATGAAGTGTTGAAAAGTTGCAGGAGCATTTGTCAGGCCAAATGACATGACTCTGAAAGCAAAATAACCCCAAGGAGTGATGAAGGTTGTTTTCATCTGATTCTCCAATGCGATACCTATTTGAAAGTAACCTGAATAGCCATCTCACATAGTGTACTTCTAGTGATCAACTACCTCATTTAGTATCTCATCCTGAAATGGGAGGGGAAAGTGATATCTTCTTGTTGCCTCATTTAGTGGACGATAAACCACAAACACCCTCCACTTGCCATTCTTCTTGGGAGTGAAAACAACGGGAGAGACCCACTCTGAATTCTCCACTGGATAAATGAAAACTACTGCTAGAAGCTTTCTTACCTCCTTGAGTAAAGCCCGCTCCTTGATGACTCCTAGCCTTCGTAGCTTTTGAGCCTTAGGTGTGGCCTCTGATTTTAGCTCGATCTTGTGTTGAACATCATCTACTCCACGCACGTCGGTGTAGTCTTTAAAAAAAGTCCTAGGAAGTTTTCTTAACACTCTTTTGAACTCCTCTCTTTCATGACAACATACCTTCTAACATTCCTTCATCTTCCACATTTTGGTTCTCTTGGGAACCTACCTCCTCCAAACCTTGACAAGAGGTCTTTTGGTTGTTTGGATTAAACCTCACCCCCATGACTTCAATGGAAGACTCCTCTTTTGTGGTGCTACCGCTACCTTCTTCTTGTAAAGTGCTATCAGTCCACTCTTCCTCTGTCTCACTTTGAGATGATTCGTCATGGAGCTTCTCTTGATTTTTCTCCTTCATGCCAAAGACAACCTTCTTATGATTGTCATTCCTGCAAATCAACTTTCTACTTTCCCAATCCTTCAAAGCTCGCATTTTCATTAGTCATGGTCTTTCTAGGATAAATAAATAGCCACTTCCCTTGGTCAACATAACATAAAAATCCACCGCCTTCTTAATGCCAGAGGCCTCCACAAAGACATTTTTACAAATGCCTACGTACCTAGCCTTGATATTGTTTTCCATTTTCACTTTGATTTCAGGTGTCTCACGGATATGCATGCCTAGTCTTTGCATAAGTCCTTCTGTAATGATGAAAATTTGTGAACCCCCATCCACAAGACCTTTCCTAACCAACCTTCTTTTGATGTAACAATCTAGCACAGGTGTAATATCCTCATTCATTTCATCTTGTGCATTTTTTACAACAGGAACACTCTCTTTTACCTTTCCCCTACTACTAACTGCCTTCATTAAATCCCTCCTAACTTGTGGGCATTATGTAAGAAATTGAGGCCATGAGATATCAGGACCCTTACCTCTCATGTCTTCCAACAGATTGTATGGAGCCATACCATGTCCAAGAGGAAATTCTTGGAGGTTGATATGATGTCTAGTCCTTTTGGCTTCCTTGGTCTCCTTCACCTTCTTCTCTTGTCCATGGTCAGTTTGTGACTGACTCCTTCTTTCTCCTTACCTTTTCCATGGCCACGCTTGATGCCATTTTCTTCCAGGTCAATCTCATTTGAATTTGTCACCTCTACCACATGCACATTTGGATCTCACAAAGGTGGAACGCCTTCCACTCCTTGTGGAGGCTCCATTTGGCCTTTGTAGAAGCCCTAGTTGTTGACTAGTTCCTTCATCTGAATTCACCTTTGGGTAATTCAAGTTAGGTCTCCCTGGCTCCCCACGTGGCCAAGGAAATTATACATCCCATGTCCAGACTCTCCGCAATTCCAACATTACAAAAGTCTCCTACGTTGTGGCTCTCGCTCCTCAGCTTTCTTTGTTTGTCCCTTGGGACCTACAGCTTGTGCAAGGTGGATTGACAAGTTGTTTAAGGATTCATTTAACTTTTCAATTACCTCCGCTGTTACCTAAGGCATATCTCTAGATGTTGATGCTTGCAATTTTCCCTTAGCTATAGGACCCTCTATTGAAACCTCTCCTCTTAGACGCTTGAGTTTCCTATAATGCTTAACAGCCCTAGTTTCGGCTGCATCAAAGGTAGGAGGAACACACGCCTTGACTTTTATCTTGAGTGTGAGGAAAAGACCGGCCATGAACATTTCCTTCTTTAAGAACTCTACACCATCACCAGGGTTAGCAATGTTTCTTACCCATGCAACCCAAAGACATAGAAACTCTTGTTTATACATGTAGTAGTCATCTGAGTATTTTTGTTTGTGAGAAACGATGTCTTGCCATAGCTTTTGAGTTCTTTGGGGGTCAAAGAAATATCTCTTGAAATGATCAACGACTTTCTTATAGTTTTCCTTAACATCCTGAGATATAGAGTCAAACCAAGTGCTAGCATCCTTCCTAAGGACCAATTCAAACATTTCTAAGCATTCAATATCTCCTATCACTCACTTTATCAGGTACGCCATTTTGAAATTAGCTAGAAATAGCTCGGCATCCTCGCCAGGCTCTCCAAAAAAGAGAGGATATCCTGACATTTGGCATTGGGCCTCCATTGAATCAATTTCAAAGTGACAACACATTTTTGTTTTTTCTTTCTTAGAAAAACTTATGTTTTCTAAATTGCAATCTATTCTATAATAAAATAAAAATATGAACATCAAATGATCTATGATAATTAGCAAGAGGTAGGATAAGAGGGTTTGGTGATGCGAGAATTTCTCCTACTCTTTGGGCACCAAACATGAACATCATACGTTGTTGAAAATGGATTTTCCTACTAATTACAATGTTTATTTTAATGTGTGGAGTGAAATGAAAGAGAAAAACCTCTATTCTTGGGCCATTATCCATGGCCTATGCATGTTCTAATGCTTAAAATAACACAAAAATATAGACGTCTAAGCTAATATCGTACCTAATGAGAGGCAAAATAAAAGGATTTACAGAAGCGTTTATCTCAGCCAACCTAAGAGGACCTAGAATCCTACAAAGTACACGTTGAAATTGCAACTTACTACTAAGAATTATGTGTATCTTATGCCTTGTAATGGGAATCAAAGGACCATACAAACTCTCGTGATTCATGCAAGCTACTTGATTTCTGTAAAGGCTAAGTATTCACAAAAACATACACAAGACGTCCTCAGTGGGGGCACCAAAATTGAGGTAGTCCAAGGAGGGCAGCAGGAGAGGCAACCTCTAAACACCCCTCAACGCTATCGTGATGCTCAATTGGGGTTGGGCAACCACAAACACAGCCAACAATAAGTGTGAAAGAGAGAGAACTAGGATGCCAAAGAGGACAATCCCTGAGCAATACAAGCGAGAAGGAAGGGTACACTAACACTAATATCAATGCTACAAATACACACACCAAGCACCTAGAGAGAGAGAGAGAGAGAGAGAGAGAGAGAGAGAGAGAGAGAGAGAGATTTGTGCAAGAATTAAGATTCACTTTAAGTGATTGACACGGGTGTATAAATAGCTTGGAGGAGAGTCAAGAGACACAATTAAGTTTGATGATATTGCGATCTACACATTATCTTAGGGTTATGGGAAACCTCTCACCATACAACCCTCTTATAATGTTTCCCAAGAAACAAAAAATAAACACAAGAGCCCTTGAGTCACATACGAGCAAATACTACAAAAGAATCTCAAAATGAAAACGCGTGTGAATTGGAGAGACACAAGAGAGTTTTGAACCACGGTAGAATCCAACTTATTGATTCAATTGATGTGCAAGAGTAGGTACAACTTTGATTTGGAAGTTATGAATCACTAACTCTCTTGCAATGGTATAACTAGCTCAAAGAAGCTTTCCTATACACCACAAGTAATGGTGTATAGAGAGCTCACTCTCTCTCCCTACAATTAAGATGAAAAATGGTACGCTCAAAGTAGTAAGGAATAGTGTAGAGATCATGCCATTTACAAAGGGAAAAGGGCTCTATTTATAGGTGAGGAGAGCCCTTAAAGGATTATCTCCTAATCAATACTTACATAGAAAACCAAGTTCATGAATTTTTTTAAATGTTCTTATGAGAGTGGGGCTCTCTTGTCTCTTGAGTCACATGGATGTGGGCTCAAGAGAAGAGAGTTATTGAGGTGAAGTAGAGAAGATTCTAGAGAGGTGAGTGTTTTTTGTGTAAGGTTGCCTACTCCAAGGTAGAGTAGAGTGGGTGCAATTTACAAAAAAGGGTTAGCAGTTAATGTCAGTAATCACTAGAAAAAGTTAGTAATATAGTTACAATGGGTAGAATGACTTGAAGGATGAAAAAAGAGGGGTGAATGAGATGGTGTACCCTTCAGATGGTGAATCCTTGAGGAATCTTGGACTTACCCTTGCATAGATTGTCGAAAGTAATCACGGTTCTCTTTCTTCTTCTTTTCACACTGTCGCCATAGTCGAATCACCACAAAGAGAATGAGGGTTTGTTGATAAGAAACCCCCCATTTTGAAGAGATTATGGTTAGGTTGCTTATTTTTTATGCATTCTTGAAAGGTAGAATAAAATTGTAATGGAGTAATAGAGAGAGATATGGAGGTGGTGTCCATGTAGGTAGAGCTTCAGAAGAGAGCTACATGTGTGAGAGGGGAGGCTAATGGTAAATAGGGTGAGAGAAAACCATGGAAGTTGCATCTTTGAGTGAGTAATAGAGAGAAATCATTCTGTGTGTGTCTGTGGAAGTAGGAAAGGAGGTGAGAGAAGACTATGGGTTACTTTGTGAGAAAAGTGGGCAGACTGGGTCCACAAAGAAAATCCTATCTTACAGATGGTAGCTCCAAAAATTATCAAATTTGTTGAGGTGATTATTCAGCTCATGGTCCACATTTTTTATTCTAGTCATGGCTTCAAATTCAGAGTGGAGATAGATATTAAAAATCCCACCAAAATGCCTATTTTTCTTCATGAAAAAGTCTTTAGTGGCCCCCCTTTTTGTTGAATTTACATAAGGTCCCAAAGGTGAGTCCCTCCTTGCATGAGAGCATGACCTAATAGATTTCTAGAGGTTTGAAAACATGCATGGTTGTGGATTATGTACAAATATAATATATGGATATGATGGAAAAAAACAGATTAGTATATAATTAATTCATGGAATCTAGAATAGTGTTAGCTGTATATACAAAAAATATATATATGAAAATATAGGAAATCAAATGAGGAGGGTCCTCATTTTTTTAATTGATGTATATTTATTTACAAGAGATAAGGAAAAATACTCCTAACCAAAATGAGCTACCAATGCACATAGAAAATGCACAGTAGTCATTCGACAAGTGCGACCAAAAGTCTCTTCATAATCTATGCCTTTTTGTTGTGCATGACCCTTTGCAACAAGTCGAGCCTTATGGCGATCGATCTCACCATCCGGCTTGTGTTTCAACTTGTAAACCCACTTTGTACCAATGGCCCTTTTGCCAGGAGGCAAATCACATAAAGTCCATGTGTCATTTTCTATAAGTGCATCATATTCTGATTGCATGCCAGCCATCAAATTTTTTGAATTCTATGCTTCATCAAAAGCATAGAATTCTATGCTTCATCAAAAGACCGACTCTCCTCAACATCATGTAAGCTAGACACAGCCAAAGCATAACGATCTGATGCATAAGATGCATGGTGAGAGCCTGAACCAGTACAACTAGACAAAGGTGCATCCAATTTATTTTCATGCAAAGTGTGCACCATCCATTTTGGCATACCTCTAGCCTACTCATTTTCATCCCTTTCCTCATCAAGTACATCATGTACATCTTCATCAGTAATAGGCTGATCTATAACATTTTTAGAAACCCCCATAGGTTGTACATTTTCCTCATTGGAACTTACATTTTTCTTTCCACCACTAAAAAGAGGCAACAAAGTGTCATAAATGTCTTGTGAGCTTGCATTACTGTCTCTAGTACATGACAGCAAGGGCTGAACAGAATCTTCCACAAACACTACATCCCGTCAAACCAGAATATGTTTGTTTGTGGATGATACGACCTGTAACCTTTGCTTTCAGCACTATAGCCAACAAAAATACATTTGACAGCCTTATCATCCAATTTTCTGCGTTGTGTTTGTGGCACCAAAGCATATGCCAAACAGCCAAAAACACGCATGTGCTCAATAGAAGACTTTCTATCATGCCATGCTTCATATGGAGTAATAGACTGCAAAGCTTTCGTAGGACACCTGTTTAGTACATAAGTGGCACACATGATGGCCTCAAGCAAAAAAGAATGCGGCAAAGCTTGACTTTTGACCATACATCGTGCCATTTCCGTAAGTGACCTGTTTTTCCTCTCAGCAACACCATTTTGCTGAGGTGTATAAGGAATTGTACATTGTTATTTCATCCCACGACTAGCCAGAAATGCATTAAATTTGTGAGACATATACTCCCCCCCTCGATCGGAATGGAGGGTGCCCTTAGTACATTTCGATACATTTTTCAGCCATAGCCAGAAATTGTTTGAAGCACATAAAAACTTCGGACTTCGCTTTAAGCGGAAATACCCATGCATGCCTGGAGTAATCATCAATGAAAGTCACAAAGTATAAATAATTGCCCAAGGACGGAGTTTGCATGGGCCCACAAACATCACTATGTACAAGCTTCAACCTGCATGTGGCCCTAACTGAACCATCCTTTGGAAACTTAGAATGTTGTATTTTACCAAAAATACAGCCTTCACAAACATGTTTGACAGGTGCTTCAAGAGGCGGCAACGAAGCAACCATATCAGATTTTTGCAAACGCAACAAACTGGCAAAATTCAGATGACCAAAACGTGCATGCCAAAAATTTGCATCTGAAATAGCCCTTGAATCTGCAACTGTATTTGCAAAATTTTGTCCACACTTGTCATACAAAGTGAGCTTATACAACCCACGGCACAAAAGGCCAGATGCAACAATTTCATCACCAAAACTAAGATAATGAACTGTACATCTGTCATCCACAAATTTGACTACAAGTCCAAGTCTAGCAAGTGCAGATATAGACAAGAGATTCTACTTGATCCCAGGTACATAAAGTTCATCAAAAAGTGTGAAGGAACTTCCATTTACAGCAGTAAGCACAATCTTTCCAACTCCCCAAACCGGATAAGAGGCATTGTTGGCACAAGTGACTGAATTCCCATGAGGGACATACTCGAGAGAGGTGAACAATTCATGATGTGAGGTAATGTGCTTTGTAGCACCACTATCGAAATACGACGTGTGAATCTATAGCAACAGACAAACATGCATCATGGACATCAGGATTGTAAGTGCACTCTGCACTAAAAGCCCATTCTGCATCACAATCAACAACACAATCTCCTTTCAGAGAAGACTTAACAATGGCTGCATTTGTAGTGGAACCAGCATTTGCAGTGGAACCACCATCTTTCTTCTTAGCCTCTTTGGCCTTCAACTTAGGACATTGCTTGATCAAGTGATCATTAGATTTACAATAATGGCAACGCATCTTCTTTTTGCCCTTATCACCAGAATTTCCAGACGAATTGCTGCCAGCAGAAGCATTAGGAACATAAGTTTTGCCACTCGCAACAAAACCATAAGAAGTGGTTGCATTGCTGTTACCACCCTTTCTTTGAGAAGAAATAAAAGCATGTTCAATTGCACGTTGTCTAGTCTTGTTTTTTTAGAAAGTGACTCTTGCAACAGCAATGTGCATAATGCATCAAACTTGACAACTTCAAGATTTCCTTGGGTCATAAGTCTCCAAGTACTAGAAAAAGTCTGGTAAGAATCTGGTAAAGCATCAAGAACACTCTGCACAAGGGAACTGTCTGAAATGACTTCACCTGCAGAAATAAGTTGCTCATTGATATCCTTGACACTAGCAAGGAAAGTGTCCATATCATCTTCCTCATGCATAATCTTTGACTCCAGCTCTTTACGCAGCAAAGCAATTATAGCCTCATTGCGACTTGCATAAAGACCAGCCAAAATATCCCAAGCCTGTTTTGTAGATTTTGCTGAACGAATGTGAGGAAGAATGGTGCGCTTTACATACAATGCAGTCAATGCACGAGCCTGTGCATCCTTTACATCCCAACGAGATTGTTATTCTATAGGCAAAACAACTCTAATAGCATCAATCCTTGCAGCAAGATCTGCTACATCCTCAACATCGCCTGCATCCTCAGAACCAGGATGTACATCAATGCCCTGCACAATATTCTAGATGCCCTTTGACACAAGAACGTCTTGCATCATATAAGCCCACATAGGGTAATTGTCCCCATCCAGCCTGTCCTCAGCAGCAAACATCTTGAAGACATCTGTGTTGTTGTTAGCCATGGTAAATGTTGCACCTGATGTAAAAACTGCCCAAAAATAGGAGAAACAGAGTAGGAACAACACGTGCTATATAGCACAAACCGTAGAGGACTGTAAGGCACCAGTTATGCAAAAATTGACACTGACAAAAATTCTACACAAAATGACAAAATTGCCTGTGCAAACCTGCCTGTAGTGGAAACGGAGGCTGACATGAGCCTGAATCAGAAATCTGAGCAGTCTGAGCTCTGCGGACAGTCCCAAAATATTTTTTGACCTATGCACGCTCACCAAACCTCACTGTAATCAAAGAAATTGAGCAGGCATGTGCTGGAGCAGCTGTTGGCGATGAAGCCCGAGAGGACGTAACCTGCTCTGATACCAATTGTTGGAATTAGGGTTGCAGAGAAACACACACAGCTTGGAGAAGACGAAGGAAGCTCAAGGCACACAATAGAGAGTGTGTTACATAGTGTGCAATGGGAAGATAGATAGCCCTAGAGTGATGGGAATATATACAATGATCAGGGGAAAAAACCTTCTAAAGAGGGAAAAAATGCCCCGGCGGTCCTAGTGTGTTCACACACATCACTACCACATGTAAGAAGGCGTCAATTAATGCATCACAATTAGCAAAGTGACCATCCCCATACTGGCTATACCATTTCATAGCCCTTCCTTCCAATGCTGCAGCAAATTGTGATAACATTACTGCCACCCATCTGCTTTGGAATTGAGTCACATGGCAGTCAGGGTCCTCCTTGGACTTCCCTTTAAACTTTGTTGCCTTAACCATCAGATTGGTTGGTTGGACTACTGGGTTTGGGTTCCCTAACATAACTGCTGATCTTCTCTATCTTACCTCCAATGGATTAAATTGCAGCTTCCTTCTAGCTCTTCGAGAATATGTTGTACCCAATATTGCTTAAGAGGACAAAGGACTTACCACATGCTGATTTTGATTGGATGTTGATGGTTGATTCTCTGGCATCCCATGTTCCTCATTTTGAATTTTGTATTCAATAATCTATGTGCCCTCTTCTACTACAATTGAATTCTCGTGATGTACATCAACCAGACCTTGTTACTGCTTTCTTGAATGGTGACATATTTGAGGAAGTTTATGTAACGCAGCCTCGCGGTTTTGTCATAAAAGGACAAGAGGACAAAGTGTGTAGATGTAGAAAGGCTTTGTATGGGTTGAAGCAATGTCCTCGTGCTTGGTATAAGAAAGCTGACACTGATTTGGTCAAACGAGGCTTTCATAACAGTCCAACAGAAAGCACATTGTATGTAAAGCGTGAGGGTGATGTAATTCTCAATGTGGTTCTTTATGTCAATGATTTGCTGATCACTGGACCAAATGAGAGACATATTGCTGAATTTAAGGCTGATTTCAATGCTACTTTCAAGATGAAATATTTGGGGCTATTGCATCATTACTTGGGTGTTTAAGCAGTGTGATGGTGGTATTGCCTTGTGTCAGAAAAGTTACATAGAGACATTGCTATGTAAGCTTGAACTTGAGGATTGCAAACCTATTGCCACTCCCATGGAAATAGGTTTGAAGTTGAGTCTACATGATGCTGGCGATCCTTTTGATGTCACTCTTTACCAAACTGCTATTGGCTGCCTCATTTATGTATGCAACACGAGGCCGGATTTTCATTTTGCAGTCTCATAGTTCAACAGATTTATGCATAGCCCAGGGTCTAAGCATTGGAAGGCTGTGAAGAGGATTCTCTGCTACCTTAGTGGCACTTTAGATCTTGGCTTGTTTTATCCCAAGCGGGGATCATTGCCGCCAGACTTACATGCTTTTTCAGACTCAGATTGGGTTGATTGTTTTGACACGCTGTCGAGAAATTTGCGGTCTTGCTAGGAAAGCACCGGGCTTATGGCTGTGAGAGTTTGTGAGAGAACTCAACAAAAACTATATGAAGGAGTTAAACCATAGATGCCATGAAGACTAGGGTTTGGAAAGAAGTGCAATCAAAGAAGCCCCACTCTTTCTCTCTTGCACTCACACACACAAGAAAGAACAAAAAAAAGAGTGTCAAAACAACACAAAAATGAAAACATCAAGGCTATGGTCATATCGTATCATGGGTAATATGAAAGGGTTAACAGATGAGTTAATGGCATTCAATCTTGGCTGGCCAAATAGGCTACGAATTGTTCTTTGGAATTGTAGTTTTGTGCTTACCATAATATATATAGTTTGTCTAGTGATTGGGATTAATTGTGTGTACAAATCCTCTTGGTTTATAGCAAGATAACTACGCTTACGTCAAAAGAAAAGTTATAGTCTATGAGAGGTAGTATGATGGGATCCGGTGATAGAAGTATTTCATTGAGCCTTTCTGGGCCAAAGAGAAACACTATACGTTGTTGAAAGTGTATTTTACGGCTAATCCATACGTTAATTCTAACAGATCGTACAGAGTGAAAGCGATAGAAATGATCATCATGTGGATTATTCATCTAGGATAGTATGTGAGAAATGTAGATATGAGAGAAGTGAAGAGATGAGAAGTTTCCCTCCCAAGCCCTATTCTTGCCCGTAGGCAATAAGGATACTGCGGGGAGAGATGTACCTGTAGAAAAGAGAACCTAGAATTTGGAGAGAGGATGAATTACTAAGAATGAGAGAGATAGGTTTGGTTAAGGAGATGAGATTAGATACATACATATATATATATATATATATATATATGTCGGATTAGAGATAAAAAAGAAAACAACAAGAAATCAAGAAAACATCAATGTAGAACACATCTTACTTGACAAACCCTTCGGCAGCATTATTGATGGAGAGAGAAGAAGAGGGGAGTACTCCACTTTGATTGATACGCCAAGTACAACACCTTCTTTGATTAAAGTTGATCTTCCAAGGATAGCGTACAAGAATGGCTAGTCTTCCTCTAGGAGAAAGTGTAGGCTTGGGCTTATGTTAATGGGGCTAAGTACAATTAGGCATTACTACTCACTCCCTCAAGAATTCCTCTCATCAATGGCTTGAATGCTTGAGTTTCCTTTCAAGGAAGAAGAGGTCCCCTTTTATAGGTGAAGGGAACCCCCAAGGGTTTACACAAGAAGAGAGGAGCCAATGTGAATAGGAATAGGAAAAGTTGAAAATAAGCTGTCCCTGCATGATGTGGGCAGACTGGGGTCCAGTATGTTGATCATATCTTCTCAACCGTGGCTCCAAATAAAAAAGTAAAAATATGGGTAGAAACTTCAGCGCATTAGCTACGATTTTTATTTTAAAATCATTTTCCAATTCGGAGATGAACCGTGTGTAAAAAATTCATCAAAATAGGGTCCATTTCTGGCAACAAAAGTCTTCCCGTGGTCCTCTTAGCCTAGACTTTCATTTAATTCCAAAGGACACCTCATGCCATATGAAAGCATGACATTGCTCCTTGACAAGTTTTGTAATCATGCTTGCAATAATGCACTAAAATAAGTGTATCTTTGAAATCATGCCACCTAGTGTCCCACTAGGATTTGATTCCCTCCTAGTAGCTATTTAAAAAGAAATATAAGAAAAGTATAAAAAATACATAGAATATATATATATTGGAGTTTACCCTAGATATAGGATCTAGCTAGGGTGTGAGATGATAATGAGATAGTAGAAATAAAGAATCAATGCTTTTTGCCCCAAGTTAAAGTGGCGGGGCTATTGAGCTTTTCCCATAGTATTTTTTGATGGTAAAGTAAGGATAGGTTACCCTTGAGAAAAATAATAGGATGAGATAGAAGGCTTATCATGACACTTAAATATGCATATGTACATTATAGGAAAGATAATTATGTATCTAAAAAGTTACAAGATAGATCTTGTAGCATGCGTTCCCACTATGTACGTGTCACAACACGACATCCACCCCTTCTAACCCTGCACATCCTCCGGTATGTGCCACATTATTTATTTGTAAGATCAGCCTTCTTGTACATCTTCCTTGCTTTCTTATTCCCTGGATGATTCCAAAGCTTCAACTTTACTTTGATCTTTACCTGTGGTTTGCTCTTCTTCCTCATCAACATCTTCTGGATCATTGTCTCCTCTTCTCTTAAACATTTTGATCCTTTTTCCTGCAATGGGAATCTTTACTTCTATACCATCTAGTTCAGACAAGCTATAAGTAGCATTTTCATGCACATGCATTACAACGTACGGTCCAAACCATCTTTTTGAAAACTTACGCATGACTATGTGCTGGTTATCAAGGCTACTATCATACACCAAAACCCAGTCACCTTTGTCAATTGCTTTTCTCCTGAGTCGATGTCGCTTATCAAAGTAGTCCTTGTTTTTCAACCTTGCATTTTTGAGTCGTTCTTTTGCAGCTTCAATATCTCCAGGTCTTCTCTCTAGCTGCCTTATACGCTGTGCAAGGAGATCTTCCCTGCTAAGCCCCTCTTGCCAAGGTAGTACATTCCATGTGGGAATTGTATCTTCAATCGGCATCACTGGCTTTTGACCATACATTAGCTCCGCAGGCATGTAGCCAGTTACTGAGCTATGTGTTGTACGATTAGCCCATAAAGCATATGGTAACAATTTTGGCCACTCACCAACTCTTCCTTCGCAAGCCTTGGCCAAAGCTTTGATGATAGGAGGATGCCCTCTTTCACTCTTTCCATTGCCTTCAGGGTTGTAAGCTGTAGTAAGAGAAAGCTTGATTCCTAATCTAGAAAAGAACTCCCTTGCTTCTTCGGCATCCAGTTCACCTCTATCTGCAGTGATTTTTCCCACACAACCATAACGGAAAATCACCTCATCAAGAAGGAATTTGCACAAAGCTTCTGTGGTTTTAGCTCTTAATGCTCTTCCTTCAACCTGGTTAGTTAGGTCCTCTCGTGCAAGAACCAAGTATCTCATCTGCCATAGTCCTAGAGGCATTGTGACTAGATCCACAACCCATTTATAGTGCATGGCTAGTGGATATGTAAGGTGCAATCCATCACGATGTCGGACATTTGAATAAATTTGACAAGTTACACATGACTCTACAAATTGAGATACATCTTTATACATACCCTTACACCAGTATTTTTCTTTCAACTTGGAGAAGGTTGCCCACACACCCCTGTGTCCAGCCCATAGACTCTCATGAAACTCTTGCATGAGCTTTACTTGAGTCTCTTTTTTACATATAACTTCTTGTGGTGTAGCACCCTTTTGTTTAGGATGCTTCCACAAGTAACCATCCCTCAAAAAGTACCCATATGCTTTCCTGCGTATCCTCTTGAATTCTTGTTCACACCAATCATCCTGTTTTGTTAGAGTACTCAAGTAGCTTTCAATAAGAAGTCAATCACGTTCATAAAGATCTTTCAAGAATGATTCAAGTAGATTAGTCATGCAGACATTGTGACCTTTGACATGAGAGATAGAATAGAACTTTGTGCCTACATCATCTCCCTCGTCAATCATTTGTGACTCATCTTCATACCTTGGCCTTGATAGCATATCTGCCACTGTATTGTCTTTACCTGCAATGTGCTTAAACTCAGGATTTAAGGACTTAATGTAGGCAATCCACCACAACATAGCAATGTCTAGAGTTAAGCAGCTTGTAATCATCCCAAGAAGTGGTAGACAATCTGTTTCTACAACCACATATGCACCAATTAGGTACTCTTTCCCACTTTTCAAGGCTGTAACCATACCCCATAACTCTCTCTTTATCTGTGGATAGTTTCTTTGGCGAGCACTTAGCACCTTTGCTCCAAATCTTACCACATACATGTGTCCTTCTTTGTCATCTTGCCCTATTGCCCATCCAATCCCTGTAGGACTGGTGTCTACTGTCACAATTACTGGCCTTTGACACTCATAGTCTACCTTTCTCAAAGTTGTTGCTGCCCTGGATCAACTCCTTTAGCTTTTTCATGGATTTTACATGTGCTTCTGTGCATTTAAACTTCTGATTCTTTCTAAGCAGCTGATAAAGAGGATCAGCTACATGTGCATAATGTGGAATCCAAATAATATAGAAGACACATGCTCCCAGAAACCTTCTAACCTCAGTGATGCTAGTGCACATTTCTTTCATTCTTTGGATGGCATCTACCTTTGTTGGACAAGGTTTCCTACCATATGGCCCGCACATGTGCCCCACAATAAGCACTTCATTGACACCAAACATAGACTTTTTCCTTGACACTGTAAGATTCACTTCATCCAACCTAGACAAAATTTTATCACAATCATTTATGTGATTTACCACAAACCTGCGACATCCCTTGAGATCCAAAGCTTCATCTTTGTCACTTTCTTCACATCCTTTGATAGGCAAATCATCAATGAAAGGCATTGTGATTTGAGGAATAAAGTCACGTAAGACCTTATTGATCCCATTCATCATATGTGCAACCGAGTTGGTTTCTCCCTGTGGCAAGGTACACATCCTTACCAAGCCCAAAGGTGTCCTCATGGTTGTCAAGTCTCTGCTTTTGATTGCAAGATGAAATTGATCATACCCTGAGTAGAGATCGCCCATTGAGTAGATTGCCCTCCCTGCAAATGCCTCTGCAAACTCATCCACAATTGGACCTGTACCTACATTTCTAATTGTCACCTTGTTCACTGGTTGCATATCTTGGATGAAGCGTAGAGAACCATTCTTCTTCGGAACTGTGAACCACCTGTTTGACTATGGAGCACAAGAAGGCTCCAAGATCCCCATTTTGATTTTCTCATTTAGTAGCTCTACTAACTTTGGCAAATGAGCCTTTGGAACCGGAATAGGCCGCAGATTCCAAGGCACATGAGGTATTGTGAAAATTACCATAGGAGCTACAATAGAAGGATCAACACATCCTATCTCATGTGGCTCAAATGAAAAAGCCTTACCATGCTTTGAAAGCATTTCTTTGAAGCACTTTGTCTCCTCCTGTGTTAGAAACTCCTTGCGACCAATCTGCAAGTCTTGGAAAGACTCCTTTGTGAAGGTATGCCCAATCTTTTTAGGATTCCTCAAACTTGGTTGTAAAGAAGCCTGTTCAATCTTCTCCCTGTTGTTGGGTGGTAAGGGTGAAGCTACTGGTTTCACCTTCTTTGCTACACTCTTGTATTTAGTTTCAACATGGACTTCTGGGCCAACTGTTTGGCTTTCTTTAAAGGCTTCTATTACTTGATACATTTCTATAGAGCAAACTTCCACAACTTCATTTTCAAGATGCAAATTAGACCCCATTATAGCATCAAGCTCACCCATAGTATCTACAAAAGAAACTTGTTCACACAAACCCAAAATATTTTTAGTAGGCTCTAGCAACCCACTCTTTTTCATGCCTATTTGTACATGATGCACATATTGCCTCTCAAATCTCTTCAAATCTTCAAGTTTTGTAAAACATACTGATCCATTCTTTGTTACCAAGGAGCTCGTTGAAAACGCTTCACCTATTTTTGGATCAGGCGAGACCCTTTTTCTTTCTGTACCACTGCAATCTCGCTTTACAATGGTACTTGGCCAAAACCCATCATTTCTCTATGATCATGAAACTCTTTGCTCACCTTTGGTAGAGGATGTTCTCTGAGGTTGTCACGATTTCTTTCATGGTTCACACAAACGTGAGAAATTGAACAGCTCGTTTACCATCTTTGCTACGTATCCTAGCATATGATGAACCATCATCCATTACCTTTGTTTCCATTCGAACTCCCACAATGTAGGGATGTCCAAGGATGAGATGATATGAAGATGTATCCTGTACAAAGAAGTTTTGGTCAATCTTTACATCACCTATTGTTACCTTCACACCTGGACATTCTGCATACAATTCACCGGATGAATTGTTTGCCACTTTTACCATCCAACCATGATCTGTGTCCATCGGCCATTTGCACTTGTTGTAGATACTCTTTGACATTATGTTTATTTCTGAACCATGGTCAATCAAGGCAACAAATGGCTCTTCAAGATCACCTACCTTGACCAAAGTTTCTGTAGTATCCCTTGCCTAATGACTTCGTGAAAGGTAACTCCTAGGAATATCTTCAACTTCTTCATCATCATTTGAGAAATATACTTGCTTCACTCTCCCACTAGATTGGTAGCATCCTACCATAGCTCCATCATTCTCCTTATTTTGCAGTTGCATCCCTTGTGTCTTTGAGGTTTCCCCTTTAACCTGTGGACGAGAAACTTCAGCAAGGGTTTGCCTCTTCCTCTTGATGATGTCAATGATCTCCTCATGGAATTCACGCTTTGCAATGCCAAGAACTTCTCCCAGAGTAAACTCAATCTTGCTATTCAAGATCCTTTCCTCCAAGATTTTCTTTAAATTTGTAGCAACCTCAATATCAGATTGTAGTTTATAAGTTGGGCCTTTTGTCTTACCTTTCGTTGGCTCTTTCTTCTTTCCTGTTGTAGACTCCTACATGAGTACTTCAGGTGGAGATGCTCCTTGTGTTGAGGGTGTTTGAGAAGGCATTGAGTTGCTTCTTCCCCCACTTCTAGAAGCTCTTTTTGATGGTCCTTCATCAGCATTCTCACGTCTGCGCTTCTCTTCTACAATTGCCTCATTTTGTTGGCATTTTGTAATGTAGGCATGCACTGACAATGAGTCCACTGGATCATTCTATCCTGTTTCTAGACGTATGCAATCACCTACTTCATGTAGAATCTCTTTTGTAAGATTTTCCTTTTTAGCTAATTGCATGACATTTGGCCAAATTTGACCCTGATGGTCACTCACCTCTTCATCACAAAAATGTTCAATTTTTACTCCATAAGTAGCTGCCTCAACTGAAGAGGTGGCATGCTTAGTTGCCATATCTTCAACTAAGGTTTGCATTCCCCCCTTCCCAAAGTTAGTTCTCAAAGGTAGACCTGTCTCTCTTAAGTGGATTTTACCATCCTTAAAAAAGACAACATCTTTTGACAAAGCATCACTAAAATCATCACAATCCCTTCTTACATGGTCTGTACTATCACACCAAATACATCTATTAACAAACCCTTGTTTGGGCTGTTGTCTTTGCCTAGGAAGTGGCCCTGATGGTTGGCCTTTTTATTCAAGCTTTGCAAGCTTCACCTTCAAGTCACGCATTCCCTTCACAAGGTCATATAGCATGGAGTCATCAAACTTAGGAGCGATAAAAGTAGGCTTTACCAGTTTGTCAGAAGTTGAGGTGGAAGGACTTGTAGTGTTTACTACCATCTTGTCCCTTCTTCTTTGTCATTTGGCAAGCAGTGAGACAACACCTTCAACCTCATTCCAGTCGGTCTTTAGTCCTTGCTCAGCATCTTTATCTTCAAGAAGAAACTCTAAATTTTCTTGAAACTCTTTACCTGCAGCTTGTAAAAAAAGATATGTCTTCTCTGCATCTAGTGTGGCCCTTTCTGTCCTTGTGAGTTGTGCATAGCGCTGCTCAAATTCCCTAAGTAGCTCTGTTATTGATAGTCCTTGATTTGGCTTGACTACCCATTTTAAGAATGCCCTTTTGGTCACTCTCTCAGAGTCCTTCATGAAATATTCCTCCTTTAAAGCTACTTTGAGTTCTTCCCAATTTCTCCCATGCCCATCTTTAATTCCCCTAACATGTTCTCTAATTTCTGGAGCAACAACTAACTCAAATCTTTGAATCATCTCACCTTCTGACACGCGATGCAGCTCCATCTCCTTCACATACTCGCGTAAGTACTTGGTTACATCTTTGCCATTGAATTGATCCATTCTGTTGACAACCGCTTGTATGGCCTTCGTTGTTGAAATCTCCCTTCTTTCAGTGGCATGTTGTTGTTGCATGAACATTGCAAATGCTTGAAACATTTGCATTGTTGTTGGGTCAAAATGCATACCCTGTTGCTCAACATGATCACCCATGGTTACCCACAAACTCTCACCCTGGCAGTTTCGCGTCGGGTTCACCAAAAATATGTCGAGAAATTTGCGGTCTTGCCAGGAAAGCACCGGGCTTATGGCTGTGAGAGTTTGTGAGAGAACTCAACAAAAACTATATGAAGGAGTTAAACCATAGATGCCATGAAGACTAGGGTTTGGAAAGAAGTGCAATCAAAGAAGCCCCACTCTTTCTCTCTTGCACTCACACACACAAGAAAGAACAAAAAAAAGAGTGTCAAAACAACACAAAAATGAAAACATCAAGGCTATGGTCATATCGTATCATGGATAATATGAAAGGGTTAACAGATGAGTTAATGGCATTCAATCTTGGCTGGTCAAATAGGCTACGAATTGTTCTTTGGAATTGTAGTTTTGTGCTTACCATAATATATATATTTTGTCTAGTGATTGGGATTAATTGTGTGTACAAATCCTCTTGGGTCATAGCAAGATAACTACGCTTACGTCAAAAGAAAAGTTATAGTCTATGAGAGGTAGTATGATGGGATCCGGTGATAGAAGTATTTCATTGAGCCTTTCTGGGCCAAAGAGAAACACTATACGTTGTTGAAAGTGTATTTTACGGCTAATCCATACGTTAATTCTAATAGATCGTACAGAGTGAAAGCGATAGAAATGATCATCATGTGGGTTATTCATCTAGGATAGTATGTGAGAAATGTAGATATGAGAGAAGTGAAGAGATGAGAAGTTTCCCTTCCAAGCCCTATTCTTGCCCGTAGGCAATAAGGATACTGCGGGGAGAGATGTACCTGTAGAAAAGAGAACCTAAAATTTGGAGAGAGGATGAATTACTAAGAATAAGAGAGATAGGTTTGGTTAAGGAGATGAGATTAGATACATACATATATATATATATATATATATATATATATATATATATATATATATATATATATATATATATATATATATATGTCGGATTAGAGATAAAAAAGAAAACAACAAGAAATCAAGAAAACATCAATGTAGAACACATCTTACTTGACAAACCCTTCGGCACCATTATTGATTGAGAGAGAAGAAGAGGGGAGCACTCCACTTTGATTGATACGCCAAGTACAACACCATCTTTGATTAGAGTTGATCTTCCAAGGATAGCGTACAAAAATGGCTAGTCTTCCTCTAGGAGAAAGTGTAGGCTTGGGCTTATGTTAATGGGGCTAAGTACAATTAGGCATTACTACTCACTCCCTCAAGAATTCCTCTCATTAATGGCTTGAATGCTTGAGTTTCTTTTCAAGGAAGAAGAGTTCCCCTTTTATAGGTGAAGGGAACCCCCAAGGGTTTACAAAAGAAGAGAGGAGCTAGTGTGAATAGGAATTGGAAAAGTTGCAAATGAGCTATCCCTGCATGATGTGGGCAGACTGGGGTCCAGTATTTTGATCATATCTCCTCAACCGTGGCTCCAAATTTAAAAGTAAAAATATGGACAAAAACTTTAGGTCATTAGCTACGATTTTCATTTTAAAATCATTTTCCAATTCGGATTGGAACCTTGTGTAAAAAATTCATCAAAATAGGGTCCATTTCTGGCAGCAAAAGTCTTCCCGTGGTCCCCTTAGCCTAAACTTTCATTTAATTCCAAAGGACACCTCATGCCATATGAAAGCATGACATTGCTCCTTGACAAGTTTTGTAATCATGCTTGCAATAATGCATTAAAATAAGTGTATCTTTGAAATCATGCCACCTAGTGTCCCATTAGGATTTGATTCCCTTCTAGTAGCTATTTAAAAAGAAATATAAGAAAAGTATAAAAAATACATAGAATATATATATATTGGAGTTTACCCTAGATATAGGATCTAGCTAGGGTGTTAGATGATAATGAGATAGTAGAAATAAAGAATCAATGCTTTTTGCCCCAAGTTAAAGAGGCGGAGCTATTGAGCTTTTCCCATAGTATTTTTTGATGGTAAAGTAAGGATAGGTTACCCTTGAGGAAAATAATAGGATGAGATAGAAGGCTTATTATTACACTTAAATATGCATATGTACATTATAGGAAAGATAATTATGTATCTAAAAATTTACAAGATAGATCTTGTAGCATGCGTTCCCACTATGTACGTGTCACAGGACGACAACGCGAGTGTCCACAAGTGGTTTTTGTTTCATGCTTGGCAGTTCATGTATATCATGGTTGAGGAAGAAGCAACCTACTGTGGCGACTTTGAGTTGTGAGGATGAGTAGAGGACAGTCTTCGCAGCTACGGTTGAGTGTGTATGGCTCAGATGCCTTATGGCTGATTTGGGTGTTGGACAAGACACTGCCAACACTATCTACACTGACAGTCAAAGCGCATTGACAGTTGCGAGGAACCCAGTTTTCCATGCTTGCACAAAGCACATTGAGGTGCATTACCACTATGTCAGGGAGAGGCTCTCAGCAGGCGAGATCAGCTTGGCTTATGTGCCAGCACAGGACAACCTTGCAGATCTTTTCACAAAGGCATTGTCTCGTGAGAAGCTTGAAGCTTTCCGCAAAGCTTTAGGCTTACTCCCCTTTGTGGACTGATCATGTCCTCAGGGCATGGCACTGCCCTTTACTCATGTGCTAGCTCTCGTTCACTGCATCACTCCAGGGGGGATTTGTTACCATATACATGTGGCAGTGATGTGTGTGAACACACTAGGACCGTCGGGGCATTTTTCCCTCTTTAGGAGGTTTTTTCCCCCGAGCATTGTATATATGCGTATCACTCTAGGGCTATCTATCTTTCCATTGCACACTAAGTAACACACTCTCTATTGTGTGCCTTGAGCTTCCTTCGTCTTCTCCAAGCTGTGTGCGTTTCTCTGCAACCCTAATTCCAACAGATTCAGAGAGGAGAAGACACCCAATGATGTTTTGAATAAATTAAAGGAAATGAAGTAGGGGAATATGTTAGTTGAGGATTTTTCTCAGCAATTTAGGGTGATGATAGGAAGGTTGCAAGGACCAGATAGACCAACAGTGGAAACCTTAGCAGGGTTTTTGCTCAAGGTTATAAGATCAGATATTAAGGCAACAATGGCTAATGTTGATTTGGCCAATGGGTTGCAGACATTGATTACAGCTATAACAAGAGTGGAAAAGAGGCTTGGGCTAGCTGGGAGAAAGAAGAAGGGGAATTATTCTTCAGATTCAGATAGTAGTTCAGAGTTAGAATTGGATATAGAGGATTATGAATCAGACTCAGATTTAGAGGATGAGAAGAAGAAGATGACAAAACATAATTCACCTTTCTCTAGTAGACAAAAAAAAGGGAAGTCAAAGAAGGAAAAGGGAGTAGAAGAAGGGTAGTTATTGAAGCAACTTAAGGCCTTACTATTATCCTCCCATTTAGCCCAAGGACAAACCTTTCTGTGATATATGTGACAGAGAAGGACATCTGACCTCATTTTGTTGGTATTACCCCAAAAAATAGGGGGAAGCCTCATTCTCTGAATAGGCAAGGAAAAATTGTGGTTCAGGCAACCCAGGTATACCATGTTAATCAAGGCAGAGGGAATTTCAGAATTAATAGACCCATGCCAAGACCAGCTTGACAGGGTCAGGGGCTTGCATATAATCCAACCCTTATGAAATGTAATTACTACACCAAGGAAGGCCACAAGGTGGGACGTGATTGTGAGTTATGGTGTAAACACAGAGAAGAAAGAGGCATGCATGTAGTGAGATATGGGGGGCCAGTAAGGAACCTACAAGGGAAACCTAAAACTTACGCTAAACCATTCACTCAGAGCAATGTGTTCTTAATTGAGATGGATCAGTTACCTAAAATTATTTCAGGACAACACTTGAAGAAATGTCAGGAGAAAGATAAAGCACTGGTCTCTAAAGGGGGGTCAAGTGTTGAATGTGATTGTTCCAATTGCATTATTATTGAAGATGTGAAAGACCAAGGGATCACAAATCCTGTTATGGCTATGACAGGGTATGAGAAGAAAGGTCTTATCCCATGGAAAGATCAGCAAGAAGTCAGAAAGATAGTGACTAATAAATTGTAGGAATTACCTCTATTTATGGAGGAAGTTGAGAAGCAACAGGAAGGTGGCTGGAGTTTAAAATCTGAAGTTCCAGCGGTAGAAAAGAATTCTATCAACAAGAGCTTAGAGTAGTTGATGCAAGAATAAGTGTGAATTCCCATAGATCAGTTGTCAGAGAACTTCTGTTTCAAAAAAATGTGGGACAAGGAGCACAAGTTAATGAAGAGTTGGAGGTATCTTACATTGGATCTCAAGAAATTCCACTAGATGAGGCCGATTTCAACTTTTCAGGTTGGGTTTGCAAGAAGAATATTTTAGAAATCCCTTCTTGATGGGGGATCATGAGTAAATATTTTACCAGCATCTGTGTATTACAAGATGTGAGCTCCTAAGTTCGCACCTGCTCCATTTTAGGTCAAGACGGCTGATCAGAGAAGATTACAACCAATGTGGATATTGAAGGACCAGGAGATTGTGATAGCATCAATAAAATTCAAGGTTAATCTTGTGCATGGCAGGTGGGAAGGGTAGTGCAGAGTCAAAGATAGAGGTGTTTTCTATGTAGTCAGTGCACTCTATGACAGGTGATGCAGATTCAAAGGTGGTGTCTAAGCTTTCTAAGGAGCTTTGTGAGTGGTGGTTGACAGGAATGGTGATAAAAGCGGTTGTGCAGTGGGCCGTTGAGCAAGTGCAAGATCTGTTAGATGAGGATCTAGCTTTACATGGTTGGGAGGGTGGGTCAGGTATGTTAGGAGTGTATATTGAGCAGGATGGTGAGCACCATGGTGCTCTATTTGGTGTTCCTAGAGGTGCTTTGGTTCAAGTGGGCAGTAGGCCATTGGGTGCATGGAGTGGTAGAGGTATGCAGCTAGTGGTTTGAATATCCACTTGGTTAGGTGCCTTGGTGTGGCACTATTCAAAGCTATTACCGGTGGGTGGAAGAGATCAATGCAAGGTGTTTGACCCAGGCGGTGTATATGCGGTAAAGCAGGGGTTTGGGCAACCCGCTTGAGCAGGTGTGGAACATGTATGTGGTTGAACATAAATGTTCAACTAGGGGGTGGGCAATGATGGTGCAACCAAAGTTGGTCCGTGCTGGGAAGTGTGCAATGTAGTGCAAAGTATGCTGAGAGGTGCATGGCAAAGCTCTAAGACAGCTGTGAAGGCCCTACGCAGGATAGTGTCAGCAGAGCTGAAATGTATGCTCAAAGTGGTTTTTTAGGCCAAGGGGCTCCTAATTGAAATAGTTGAGATGGAAGATCAAGGTGTCCAAAATGTAGGGAATGTGCCCTGGAATGTAGGGTTCAAGATGCTCTAGATCTTGTCTAGATGGCTCATCAAACGAAGCTTCGGTTGAAAGATATGCCAGTCCGAAGTTAGAAGACTTTGCAAATCCCCGACAAATAGGGTAGGTACAGATCGACATACAAAACTAGGATCAATGAATACACATGTAAAGCTCGAGCTGTGGAGTATGCTAATCTTTTCAAAGCACTATTTGGAGCTCAAACGTGCAAGTTATGGGCCAACAAAGTTTTCAAGGGGGCTAGTTGTGGGCTCACTTGGCGACAGTGGTAAGTGCATTGACAAGGGTTTTGTTGAGCTCGCTAAGGTTCTCAAAAAAATTGCATATGATGTGAGGAATTAGCCATAATTTACGGCTCGTTGAATGGGGTCATGGGCACGGAGATACGCCCAGTTCAAGCTACCAGACACGACCACAAGAGGAGGGGAGAATTGGGTTCTTCCTACTCTTATGTATTGTTCAAGGCCATGGGGCGGTTGGGATAGGGCAAAGCTCTCAAGGTTTTGAGCCGACAAGTGGAGCTCCCATGTGCCGTGATCGAAAAGAATTACGTGGAAAGCCTGGTTTATGTGAGCACCAACTGTGTGAGAATCGAAGGCTTAAGATCCTTGGTTGTAAAAGCAAAAGATAATAGTGGCTAGACATGGAAAAAAAAAGGGTTAAAGAGTTAAAATGCCAAAGTATAAGGAGCTTGGGATGAGGTTTACAAAGGGCGCTGGTTGAATCGGCAAAAAGAAGAAAAGAAGAAGGGTTTTTTTGGAGAGTAAAGAAAAGAAGAGGGCAACAATGGCACCGTCGTTGCCTCCTTGAGAGTGAGAAAAAGGAAGGGTTTTTTTTGCTTTGGAAAAAGGAGGATCAAGAGGATTTTTTTGGAGATGGGCTTTTTTAAAGCACCAAAGTGGAGCTTCTACATGGTCTTCTTTCTTTTCTCTGTCGAGGGTGAAGCAAGCCCGAGGAGGGGGATGCTTTTGGGCGACGAGATCTCGAGAGGAAGGAGCTCACGTGCATGCGTGTGTGCTTTGACAATGAAGGTAAGAGGAGGAAAGACCGATTCCCAGTGACGGCACCAACGATGGTTGCCGTAATCAATTTTTTGTGCCCGCCGAGGTTGTGCCGACAAGGTTGTTTGTACTAGGTTGTTCTGAGTAGAGGAAAGCAAGGATTGCCCGCATTTTTGGTGTCATTTCCCCTTCCCCCCTTTGTTCTACTACTCTTGTGCTTGTGTCCACGGTGTTGAGTGTGTGTGAAGGCAAGTGTGTCCCCATCGAACCGGCGGTTTCTTGTGGCAAAGAGAGAGAAAGAGGCTTTGGGTGTGCGTGGGAAGCTACAAAATGTGTTCGATCATGATCTGATATAGTGTGATTGACTCGAGAGGTGTGCAGGCGGTGGTCTACTAGTAGGAAAGAAGATTTTGAAGGTGAATCCTAGTGGATTGGGATGTTGTGTTTACCCCTGAGCTGTAGAGAGGAAGACTACTTGTGTTTCAAGTGTGTTCCCCTTTCCCCCTATCCAACATGCATTTGTCCTTTTAATGGCATAGATCGCCAAAGTACACCATCAATACCCAATCTATAAAGTGCTCTAGCAATATTGGTGAACTTCAGACTTTGAATAATTAGTTCCTTTTTCTTGTTTTGAGACCAATCTTCTAGGAATTTGCCTAGCTGAAGGAAATCGTACACTTCTTGCCATTGTAGCCTTTTGTCTCTTCCTTAGTTATGTTGTGACATAATTCAACATCTACTGGTTCATCTTGCAAGGATGTTTTTAAATAGCCTTCAGTGCTTCTACAAACAAAATCAACACAACAATGTGATTTGCCTAGCTTGTGGAAGATCTTGAATTCAAATTCCATTAGAAACATCCTGCACCTGATTTGTTGGAACTAGGGTTTCAAAGAAATGCACACAACTTGGAGAAGATGAAGGAATCTCAAGGCACACAATAGAGAGTGTATTACTTAGTGTGCACTGGAAAGATAGATAGCCCTAGAGTGATGGGCGTATATACAATGCTCAAGGGAAAAAACCTCCTAAAGAGGAAAAAAATGTCTCGACGGTCCTACTGTGTTCACACACATCACTAACACATGTATATGGTAACAAATCCCCCCTAGAGTGATGTAGTGAACAAGAGCTGGAACATGAGTAAAGGGAAGTGACATGCCTTGAGGACATAATCATTCCACAAAGGGGAGTAAGCCCAAAGCTTTGCAGAAAGCTTTGATTTTGTCACGAGACAAAGCCTTTGTGAAAAGATCTACAAGGTTGTCCTGTGTTGGCACATAAGCCAAGCTAATCTCTCTTGTTGAGAGCCCCTCCTTGACATAGTGGTAATGCACCTCAATGTGCTTTGTGAGGGCATGAAAAATTGGGTTCCTTTCAACTGCCAATGCACTCTGACTGTCAGTGTAGATAGTGTTGGCAGTGTCCTATCCAACACCCAAATCAGCCATAAGGCGTCTGAGCCATACACACTCAACCATAGCTGTGAAGACTGCCTTGTACTTAGCCTCACAACTTGGAGTGGCCACATTAGGTTGCTTCTTGCTCAACCATGATATACATTAACTGTCGAGCATGAAACAAAAACCACTTGTGGACACTCGCATGTCAAAACAACCAGCCTAATATGAGTCCAAAAAAACATATAAGTATGGTGGCAATGATCCCCCCTTGGGATAAAACAAGCCAAGATGTGAAGTGCCACTAAGGTAGCAAAAAATCCTCTTGACAGCCTGCCAATGCTTAGACCCTGGGCTATGCATAAATCTGCTGACCTGTGAGACTACAAACTAAATATCTGGCCTCATGTTGCATACATAAATGAGGCAGCCAACATCATTTTGGTAAAGAGTGACATCATCAGGATCACTAGCATCATGTAGAATCAACTTAAAACCTGTTTCCATGGGAGTGGCAATAGGTTTGCATTCCTCAAGTCCAAACTTACATAGCAATGTCTCTGTGTAACTTTTCTTTAAATTGTATACCCAAGTTATGATGCAACAACCCCAAATATTTCATCTTGAAAGTAGCATTCAAATCAGCCTTAAATCCAGTAATATGTCTCTCATTTGGTCCAGTGATGATCAGCAAATCATCAACATAAAGAACCACGATAAGAAGTACATCACCCTCTTGCTTTACGTATAATTTGCTTTCTGTTGGTCTGTACGAAAGCCTTGTTTGACCAAATGAGTATCAGCTTTCTCATACCAAGCACGTGGAGATTGCTTCAACCCATACAAAGCCTTCTTACATCTACACACTATGTCCTCTTGTTCTTTCTTGACAAAACCGCGAGGCTGCGTTACATAAAATTCCTCAAATATGTCACCATTCAAGAAAGCAGTAACAATGTCTGATTGATGTACATCCCAACCAAAATGAGCTGCCAATGCACATAGAAAACGCACAGTAGTCATACGACAAGTGGGAGACAAAGTCTCTTCATAATCTATGCCTTTTTGTTGTGCATAACCCTTTGCAACAAGTCGAGTCTTATGGCGATCGATCTCACCATCCAGCTTGCATTTCAACTTGTAAACCCACTTCATACCAATGGCCTTTTTGCCAGGAGGCAAATCACATAAAGTCCATGTGTCACTTTCTAAAAGTGCATCATATTCTGATTGCATGGCAGCCATCCAATTTTCTGAATTATGTGCTTCATGAAAAGAGAGAGGTTCCTCAACTTCATGTAAGCTAGAAACAACCAAAGCATAAAAATCTGATGCATAAGATGCATGGTGAGAGCCAGTACGACTAGACAAAGGTGCATCCAATTTGCTGTCATGAAAAGAATGCACTAGCCATTTTGGCATGCCTCTAGCTTGCTCATTTTCAGCCCTTTCCTCATCATGTACACCTGCATCAGTAATAGGCTGATCCGTAACATTTTCAGAAACCCCCATAGGCTGTACATTTTCCTCATTGGAATTTACATTCGTATTTCCACCATTGAAAAGAGGCAACAAAGTGTCATAAATTTCCTGTGAGATTACATTACTGTTTCTAGTACATGACAACAAGGGCTGAACAGAATCTTCCACAAACACTATATCCCGTGAAACCAGAATACGCTTTGTTTGCAGATGATACAACCTGTAACCTTTGCTATCAGCACTATAACCAACAAAAATACACTTTTCAGCCTTATCATCCCATTTTTAAACATTGTGTTTGTGGCACCAAAGCATATGCCAAACATCCAAAAACACGCATGTGGTCAATGGAAGGCTTTCTATCATGCCATGCTTCAAATGGAGTAATAGACTGCAAAGCTTTCGTAGGACACCTGTTTAGTACATAAGTGGCACACATGATGGCCTCAAGCCAAAAAGAATGCGGCAAAGCTTGACTTTTAACCATACATCGTGCCATTTTCGTAAGTGACCTGTTTTTCCTCTCAGCAACACCATTTTGCTGAGGTGTATAAGGAATTGTAAATTGGTGTTTTATCCCACGACTAGCCAGAAATGCATTAAATTCATGAGACATATACTCCCCCCCTCGATCGGAACGGAGGGTGCCCATAGTACATTTCGATACATTTTTAGCCATAGCCAGAAATTGTTTGAAGCACATAAAAACTTCAAACTTCTCTTTAAGCGAAAATACCCATACATGCCTGGAGTAATCATCAATGAAAGTCACAACGTTTAAATAATTGCTCAAGGATGGAGTTTGCATGGGCCCACAAACATCACTATGTACAAGCTGCAACCTGCATGTGGCCCTAACTAAACCATCCTTTGGAAACTTAGAACGCTGCATTTTACCCAAAATACAGCCTTCACAAACATGTTTGACAGGTGCTTCAAGACGCGGCAAAGAAGCAACCATATCAAATTTCTGCAAACGCAGCAAATTGACAAAATTCAGATGATCAAAACATACAGGCCAAATTTTTGCATCTAAAATAGCCCTTGAATCTGCAACTGCATTTACAAAATTTTGTCCACACGTGTCATACAAAGTGAGCTTATACAACCCACGACACAAAAGCCCAGATACAACAATTTCATCAGCAAAACTAAGATCATGAATTGTACATCTGTCATCCACACATTTGACTACAAGTCCAAGTCTAGCAAGTGCAGATACAGACAGAGGATTCTTCTTGATCCGAGGTACATAAAGTGCATCAACAAGTGTGAAGGAACTGCCATTTGCAGCAGTAAGCACAATCTCTCCAACCCCTTGAACCGGATAAGAGTCATTGTCGACACAAGTGACTGAATTCCCATGAGGGATAGACTCAAGAGAGGTGAACAATTCACGATGTGAGGTAATGAGCTTTGTAGCACCACTCTTGAAATACCACACATGTTAATCTGCAGCTACTACTGACATGCATGCATCATGGACAACAGGATTGTAAGTGCACTCTGCACTAAAAGCCCATTCTGCATCAACATCAGCATCAAATTCTCCTTTCACAGAAGACTCAACAATGGCTGCATTGGTAGTGGAACCAGCATTTGCAGTGGAACCACCCTCTTTCTTCTTAGCCTCTTTGACCTTCAACTTAGGACACTGCTTGATCAAGTGATCATTAGCTTTACAATAATGGCAACGCATCTTCTTTTTTCCCTTATCACCAGAATTACCAGACCATTAGGAATACAATGGGATCTAGGAGGGCCTCTTTATTTGGCAGTTTAAGAAAGTCAAACCTCTACTATTAAGAAATCAATCAAAAGACAGCTTTTGAATTCAAACAGGCAAAACAAATAGTTTATCTGAATTCAAAATTTCCCCCCAAAATGGAATTTAAAATTTAGTGGGTAAAACCATATCATGTAACATATCAGGAAAAGAGCTCGGTGTGTAGATTACAGATCTATAATCTCTGCTCAAATTGGAGATTGTATGTAGGAGCTATGGAAGACCGAAAATCATAAAGTTATCCACCTCCTATTTTGGGGGAGAAAGTGCATCCTTTGACCACTCTTACACCTCTTTTACACACCCACCATTCTTGTACACATGGCATGCATCTATTTGCCAAATTTTAAACACCTCCATAATCTCATGGAAAATAAAGAGGCCCTCCTAGACCCCATCCTCTTCCTAATGCAAAGTGCTGCCATAGCAGAAGCATTGGGAACAGAAGTTTTTCCACTCGCAGTAGAACCATAAGAAGTCGTTGCATTGCTATTAACACCCTTTCTTTGAGAAGCAATAAAATCCTGTTCAACTACATGCTGTCTAGTCCTAGTACATGCTCTCCAACTACAATAAAATCTGTTGCAATAAAATCCTGTTAAACTACATGCTGTCTAGTCCTACTTTTTTTGGAAAGTGGCTCTTGCAACAGCAATGTGCGTAATGCATCAAACTTGACAACTTTAGGATTTTCTTGGGTCATAAGTCTCCAAGTACTAGAACATTAGGAGAACTATGGACCTTGCATGAGCCTTGTAAGGAATCCTAATTTTTAAGGATTAAGGCTAATGTTGTGTAGGGTTAAGGGGACAAGGGCATTCAAGAAGCTAGTTTTGAGTAGGCTTTTCTAGCCTTTTGTTTAGACACATATAGGATGTGGACCTAAGAGGTCACCTTCTCTCTCTAGAGTTTTGAAAGTGAAGGCAGTAAAGAGGTGTGGCCACATCAGCAAAAACGTGGGTCACTAAGAGCCAAAATTTGACTTTTTTACTTAAAACTTCCCCCCAACATATATGCATATCAAAAAATCATTTTTTGACATTTTTTAAAACCTACAAGCACTAAAAGTCCAAATTTTCAAAAAAAAAAGCCCCCAAAAAAAAAAGCCTTTGTTCTCTCTTCCTCCTCCCTCCTTTCTCCCTCTCCTCTCCCTCCCTGCTCCCTTCTCTCCTCCTCTTCCCCTCTCTCTCCCCCTCTCCCCCACTGCCCCCTTCTCTCCTCCCATGTTCCTTCCTCTCCCTCCCCCCTCTCTCTTTTCATCTTTTGCTTCCTCACGCAACAACTGTCATGGTGCTCACGACGGACATTAGAAATCGTATGCATACATGTTTTCTTGTCCGTGGCGTTTGCACCGAAGGCCACACTTAAGGGTGAGCAGAGGTCATCCCAAGAACGTCGTACCGTCGGTGAGATGAATGTTGATGGTTCTTCAATATCTCGCCAATACCATCACATATTTGAACCCTTTGTGCAAGGTAACAATATACTTCTTTCTTTTGGTTGCGTTCTTCTTATCATAAACTTTGAAGTATAATGTGTTGCCTCTACTTGTTTTGTAGTGCTTGGCACAAAGGTTGCTTTTGTTCACAAATAGTGAAAAGCTGCAGGTTATAGAGGCCAAGTGTCACCACTTTTCCTCTAAAATAGTCTTCTTTATTACATCTTGCAGGTAGATGCTTCAAATCCATGATTATTAGAGGTGGGTAATCTCATCATAATGTATATTTTAGGACTGTTTATTCCCA
Organism: Adiantum capillus-veneris; assembly: GCF_014529385.1. Lineage (NCBI taxonomy): Eukaryota > Viridiplantae > Streptophyta > Polypodiopsida > Polypodiales > Pteridaceae > Adiantum > Adiantum capillus-veneris. The sequence goes on along the minus strand of NC_140931.1, from coordinate 110,972,235 downwards.
ATTGGATGGAAATACTTGCACATTTGTACAACTTATACGTAATAAGTGTCTTTATTATACAGTTTGCAAATGTTGAATTCATACATGTTTTTGTTACAAGGTGACCTCTTAATGCTAGTTGAGTGGTTTTGTTTGCAAGAATGGCTCAAGGAACTGGCATAATGTGAAGCTTTTACGGTGGCACAAAGCTCTCCTCAACGGCAATGTGGCTCCCACTACACCAAAAATCATTATGCTAACATGGAGAGATCCCCTAGTAGAACAATGCAACATCTTTTCATCGGCAGCAACACACCCTTTTCTAACATGAGGGCACTCCTACCAAAGATATTTTTATGTGATAGGTCACCCTATACCATGCCATATCATGGAATGGATGTAAGAACTATGACCGCAATACTCCTTGGAAGTTGTTCACAAATGTATGTTTATCAAAGTTATTGAGAGGAAATTTGGACTTTTTTGTTTGTTAATGTGAAAGAGCACTCTAGGTCTACCATATTTTAGATTGTTCGATAAGTTAAATAAGATTTGTAGTCATTTAAAGTGTAAATTTGTTTTTGTTTGGTAAGATTTTACATGAGAAGACATGATAAAGTAGAAGAGATCTTGACGGAATAAACCTCGATGCCACATCTCTCCTTAAACCCTTTGATTTCTATCATTGTGGGAAGTTCAAGGGAAGTCTATTTTCAAATTTTTAGTAATAAATTTTTTTAAAAGAAATTTTGGTTATTTTAAAGTTTGTACAGAGTTTAGGAGTTCATTCTAATTATTTTCCTTCAGTTTCAAATTTTGACCGAGGGCACTCTTTGGAAGCCACTTTTGAAGGTGTTAGGGTGGGATTTTGGGAAAGTTTTGTATGTATGAAATACAGTCCTTAAAACAATAAAAAACATTGGTTCTTTGAGTATTTTCAGATTCCATGGTTTTAATGCTCGTTGGAGCCCACAGATTAAGGAAAAAGTAAGAAATGTCTGTTTTACATTAGTTTTTAAGAGATTGACAACTTGCACGTTGTTTTTTAGAGAATCCTAGCAAGGTATGTTTTTTTTTGCATCAAAGTCTACAAGTTCAATACTTAAAAAAAAAAAAAAAGGTGGCCACAAGGGCACGCGAAATGGCCATCCAGACTTTTGGATGACCATTTTGCACGCCCTGGTGGCCGCTCTTGTTGAGGGCTCTGGAAGCTTTTACATGGCAAAAATTTACAAAATTATTGTGTATAAGTATGAGATAACGCTGTAAATTAGGTGTACAAAGAGCAAGAGCTCACCCCCTGGGGCCTTTGAAGGTGTTAGAGCAAGATTTTGAGAAAGTATTGTATGTAGGAAATACAGTCCTTAACACAATAAAAAACATTCGTTCTTTGAGTATTTTCAGATTCCATGGTTTTAATGCTCGTTGGAGCCCGCAGATTAAGGAAAAAGTAAGAAATGTTTGCTTTATATTAGTTTTTAAGAGATTGTCAAATTGCATGTTGTTTTTTAGAGAATCCAAGCAAGGTATGTTTTTTTTTGCATCAAAATGTACAAGGGCTACAAGGGCACGCGAAATGGCCATCCGGGACTTTTGGGTGGCCATTTTGCGCGACCTTGTGGCTACTCTTATTGAGAGCCCTGGGAGTCTTTACATGAGAAAATTTTGTAACACTATTGTGTATAAGTATAAGAAAAGGATGTAAGATAGATGTACAGAGAGCAAGAGCTCCCTCCTTGGGATCTTATACTGACAAATAGGAGCTTTTTTAATGCATGGCCATGAGATAGAGGTGTAGTGTTTGATGTAATCAGAGCACCCCCCCCCCCTCCCCCCGGTCCCTTTTTCTATGTGTTCAAAGGTCTGGAACATTCACTATGTAAAATTTTCCTATTTCATGTGCGTTCACCAGAATGGATTAAAAGTATCCCTTATAGACCTTATCTACACATGTTTCTGTAACTTTACAAGAATACAAAATCCCTTATGTTGAACACGTGTGCTATGTTACATATACTTTAGTGAACTCCCCAGGTCAAAGGCCTCACAAATCCTGTGCACTAAACATTCACACTAGAAATTGACCAAACAAGGAGCCAATTTTTACTTCCTTGTGTCCACCTCGTGTTCTTGGGAATGTTTTAGTTAAGCCATTTCTTTGGTATTTGAAACCACATGTGACCCCTATTTCCAACCAAAGGTTTCTTAATTAGCAGTTTACATAGGCTTGATTGGTACATATCTTCTATGTTAATAATGCATGTATCTATAATTTATGTTACACTTTCGCTATCCAAATGAGCTACATAGTAAAAATCAAATCCACAATTTAACAGTTAAGTTCACAAGGTAATAGCTATTGGTATCATCTTTAGCAATACCAAAGAAATAGCTACCAATAGCTCATGAATAGGGATATTTAAGAAGATTTGATACCAAAAACTTGTCAACACTACTCAAAAAGGTGGAAACTCAAAGGCTTTACAATATATGTATGATGAAACATGAGTCAATAATAAGTCACCCTTATACATCGACACCTTCATCTCAAGTTGTCATTTCTCTAAGTCAAGCTTGGCATAGGCATAGTATGGAAACAATAACATGTTGGAAAGAAAGAATTTAGCTTTGTCAACTTGTGAAACGTTGTTAATGATATATAGTCAGCATCCCCAAATGAGGACATCTTGACAAAGGTTATGATCCACTTTAATAAGAATAACCATTAATGATTAAACTGAAATCAAAATATTGCTTGAATTTCTGATTAAGACTTGAGACTTGAAACATCTTACAGGAAAAATATCCATAAAGTTCAACAATAATTCTCAAATCTGTATGAAACTCCAGTAATCTAAATTAAATACTCACTCAATGCAACACCATTTAACAAAAAAACACATTTATATGCATTTATAGAAGAATCCAGCCTCATGAAAATAATTACAAACGGAGACAATGTTGTTGTTATTAGGCTTCTCTTACAAGTATTTGTCTTCCTCATCTAGAGATTAATATACACTTGAGTATTTGTGTGTCTATGACACTAGGGAAGATAGTAGTACTATATGGATGGCTTTTCTAAGAGCTCTTAGAGAGTACCTATTGGTTCAAGATTCTTAAAAAATCCTACTATTCTTGTCAAATCCTTTAACATCGTAGTGAAAGGTTCCTCATGGAACAAAAATAGAGTGATTTCCATCTCTGCACACGTTTGCTTGCTCATGTCCTCTGAAAAGAAGTTGACTCTGTAAGTAAACAACAAATTATGTGAGCACAAAGTTATAAAGTAGAAAATGATAATCTAATGACAACTATACAAAGAATAAATTATAAGAAAAATCTTTGATGACTCTCTATAGATAACACAACTTACTTGCATTGTGAGACTCAATCACATGCTACACAACTATAGATGGCGCGCCAAAGCCATTAACAAAATAGTACCACCCAGTGTTATGAGGTATGAAGCCTAAACATTGAAAGCCATAAAGAGGTTTATTCTCTCCAGCATGATAAACTTAAAGATGGAGATGATGTTAAGCTCTGAATGTAAGCTACAAGGGTAGTTTTCTTACCATTTTATCTTTATGTTGGAGATCAACCCTTGCAAAGCCCACACACTATTCACACCTCCTATTGTTGTGGTATTCAAGTCATGTGAGCTCATATTTTTTCCATCTTCGGGAGTAGAGGTTTCCATGTAGTGTGAGTGAATAAAATTAGAAGGAGTAGAATCTTGGTTCATGGTGTAATGGAGGTGAGAGAAGGAAGAGGAGCTAGCTTGGGGTGAACTATGTGGTGGCCAAGGGGAAGAGATGGGGCAGGAGCTTGCTTGGTGCTACAATGGAGGTGGGAGAAAGCTAGCAGAGAGATAGTGTTACACTATAGGGGGTGCATGTGGTTGTTGCAGCAATGGAGAGCTTAAAAAAGAGTTTGTAGAGAGAGAAAATCACTTTTTAGCTATAGAATAGGTTTGGAAAGACTTTGGAGGGTGGAAAATGATGTTTTGAACTTTTTTGAAAAAAATCAAATTTTTGTATTTTTTAGTGCACGTTCTTTACTTTTGGAGGTCAAAAATACTTTTTTGACCATGAAATAAGTTTGGGGACCTTTTAAAGAGGGAAAATTTGAAATTTGAAATTTTTTGAAATTTTGAATTTTTTAGTGTATTTTAAAATCAGGACCAAAAAGTGGGGGAAAAAAGGTCAAAGTGGTCCCCCGCCCCCCTTTCCCCTAGCCACCTCCCTTACCTTCTCACTAGGTAAGAGGCCATAAAGAGGTGTAAGGCTACCTTGTCCCCCTACTTTTTTGAGGGTATAGAGTGTGTCCACCACCCTCTTCCTGTTGGCTGGCGTCTAATTAACCTTAATCCCAAAGGGCCCCTAGAGGGTTCATATTTTTCCTAATGAAAAGTCTAGTAAGAATCTGATAAGGCATCAAGAACAGTCTACACAAGGGAACTGTCTGAAATGACTTCACCCGCCGCAGAAATAAGTTGCTCATTGATATCCTTAACCACAGCAAGGAACGTTTCCATATCATCTTTTTCATGCATAATCTTCGACTCCATCTCTTTAAGCAGCAAAGAAATTTTAGCCTCATTGCGACATGCATAAAGACCAGCCAAAATATCCCAAGCCTTTTTTGCAGATTTTGTTGAACGAATGTGAGGAACAATGGTGCGCTTCACAAACAATGCAATAAATGCATGAGCCTGTGCATCCTTCACATCCCAACGAGATTGTTCTGCCGTAGGCAAAAAAAACTCTTATAGCAGCAATCCTTGCAGCAAGACATGCTACATCTTCAACATCGTCTGCATCCTTAGAACCAAGACGTACATCAATGCCCTGCACAATGTTCCACAAGCCCTTTGACACAAGAAGATGCTGCATCATGTAAGCCCACATAGGGTAATTGTCCCCATCCAATCTGTCCTCAGCAGCAAACATCTTGAACACATCTGTGTTGTTCTCAGCCATGATAAATGCTGCACCTGATGTGAAAACTGCCCGAATAGAGGAGAAATGAAGCAAGAACAACACGTTCTATATAGCACAAACCATAGGACTGTAAGGCACCTGTTATGCAAAAAATGGCACTGACAGAAATTTTGCACAAAATGACGAAATAGTATATGTAGTACTGCCTATAGTGGAAACGGAGGCCGAAATGAGCCCGAATAAAAAATGTGAGCAGACCGAGCTGTACGAGGTCTCCTTAAGTTTTTGTCAACCTACGAATGCTGGCCAAAACTCACAGAAAATCGGAGAAAGTGAGCAGGCATGTCCTGGAGCTGGTAGCAACTGAGCCCGGGAGGATGCAACCTGCTTTGATACCAATTGTTGGAATTAGGATGGCAGAGAAACGCACACAGCTTGGAGAAGACAAAGGAAGCTCAAGGCACACAATAGAGAGTGTATTACTTAGTGTGCAATGGAAAGATAGATAGCCCTAGAGTGATGGGAATATATACAATGCTCAAGGGAAACAACCTCCTAAAGAGGGAAAAAATACCCCGGCGTTCCTAGTGTGTTCACACACATCACTACCACATGTATATGGTAACATGATTAACCTTACTTGTATGAATACTGTTTTGATCATAAAAAATATGTCTTGATGATCAATATAGAAGTGGAATATGTTAAAGAATATGTCCGTTGTGCTATGGGCGGCCGGACACTGACTATACTATGTTGTAAATGTATTTTGGATAATAGTTCAAAACGAAGAGTGAGAGCAGCACGTTGAATGGCTGCTGCTCTGCAAAGTAACAATATTGTGTGTGTGTGTCTCGATGTGTGTTGGTGTGTGTGCGTAGTCTTCTTTCCTACCTTCTCCATCACCTGCGCACTCTACAAAGTGGTATCAGAGCTCAGTTTAAGAAGCTACAGTCAATACACAGATTTCCGCAGCTCTGGAAAACAGCCAAAAAGAGAGGTTTTTGGTCATAACTCCCTCACCCGAACTCAGAATACAGTGATCTAGGAGTCTATCTTTAGGTTTTTGGGCATTCCGGACGCATTGACATACTCAGATTTTTCAAAATCATAAATTTTCTGCAGCAAACAGCCAGCTCACACAAGCATAGGAGATTTCCAGTTTTGCGTTCTGCTATAGATTTACAAGTTACAGGTGAAGAATTCAGCATTTACACAGATTTTGGAGAGGGACATAGAGCTTTTGCATCATGATATTGTGTTATTGAAGATTATGTTTAGTTGTTGTGGATTCGTTATGGACAGCCGCCTATGTAAGAAAGGTTGTGGGGAGAAGTTGAGGCGGTTATATTGTCAGATTGAGTACTTTGTGGTTATGTATGGATATGCGGTTAATGTATTTTGGAAAACTGCAGCTTTTGTGACGGTTGAGTGAGGTTTTTTGAAGCCTTGCCTTGGGAGCTTTGGTACCTTGGCGAGGTGGATTAGGTACTAGAGCGAACCCCCGACTGGCCCCGCTAAAGACCTCATATGTCGTTTACGACTATGGAAAGAAGGTGGATGTATGGATATGTGGTATAGGACAACGTATGTATTGCATTTGCATATAGATCCATGTGGACATTGTTTTAGAGTATTTATGCATAGTATTGAGCCAGTCTGTGGAAGTGAGTCAGTGGATTTTCCTTTGGCAGTGAGAGATTTTCTGTCAGTGTTTATGAGAACTTTGGTTGAGATTGTCACTTGAGATATTTTCCAAATACAAATGAAACTCTGTCGAAATTTTGTCAAAATCCATTGGAAGAAATTGAGAGAGTAAAGATTGCAGAAAGTTTAACTCAAGTCACACAGATTGTTGGAGAGAAGCTGACCATAGAGAACTACAGCATATGGTCTTATAGAATGGAGAACTTTATCATGGCAAAGGTTTATGGGACTACATTACAGGTGAACAAGAGTGTCCTGAGGTTGATTTGGAACCAAACAGAGAGAATGTTGAAGCACATAAAACATGGCAAGCAGGACTAGAAGCTTACAAAAAGTGGATCGGGAATTCAAGGAAAGTGATGCATTGGATTTCACTATGCATTAGTGACTTCTTTATATCACATGTGAAGAAGGCTCAATCTCCAAAGGAAGCATGGGAGATACTAGCAAGAAAGAATAGCTCCAATACAGAACCACGAAAAGTTCACTTGAAGCAAAGGTTACATTGTGTATGCCGAGGAAATAGATCCATATCAAATTATGTGACAAAGATAACGCAAATACAGGAAGATCTTGTGAGAATTAATGTTGAAGTTCCAGATGATGACTTAGTTTCAGTGACATTGAATGGTTTGGGACCGGAATACAAGTCATTGGATTCATCTATATCTGTTCGAGGAAACATGCCTGATTTTGAAGAGTTAGTAAACCTTTGTTTGCAAGAAGATGTGAAGCTAGGCAAGTCAGGTCCTTCTACATCAAATAAAAATTCCAGAGATCAGGTTTTTTACTCTAGAGGTCGTGGAAACAATAGAGGTGGAAGAGGAAACTATGGTCCAGGAAACAATGTTGGAAGAGGTCAATGGCAAAACCAACAAAGTCAAAGTTACAATGATTACAGCCAAAGAGGCAGGGGGAGAGCCCGACCTCGCATTAGGAGAAACTTGGACTCAATTTTGGGCCTTGTAAGAAACGTCAACTCAGCATAGAGAGAGGTAATTATGAAAAATGCAAAAGTTTTTTTTTGGAATTCTATTTCTCATAGTACATACGTAAAAGTTTGCTCAATCACTTAAATGCATGCTCGTACAAAATGATTTTTGAGAGCCCAACTTAAGTGTACACAAAATTCCATGTCTGTGAATCTTAATGAGTGATGTGATGTGCGATGAGAGAAAACACATAAGAGGTGTTTTCAAAATACAAAAATAATGCCACGGAATAGAGGTACAAGTACCAATCACCTTTTTATGAAGTACTTGCAATTTAAATTCGAACAGATTGTACTTGATAGTGATTGATAGGTACTATTTAAGACTGTGAAGGAGTCAGAACCAAGTGAATAGAGGCACTTGAGGGGTCTCTGGGACCTCTATTCGCTTGGTTCTGACCTTATGAGGCCTTAGGATTAAGATATAGCACTTTTTAAGCACACGGATGCATCCGGAACGTCCAAAAACCATAGGATAGCTCTTTAAAACACTGAAATCTGACGTCTCTAGCTCAAGATATAGCATTTTTAAGCCTATGGCCTCAATTTTAAGCCTAGGGCCTCATGGGGTCAGTACCAAGTGAATAGAGGCCCTAGGCTTAAAAATGAGACCATAGGCTTAAAAATGCTATATCTTGAGCTAGAGACGTCAGATTTCAGTGTTTTAAAGAGCTATCCTATGGTTTTTGGATGTTCCGGATGCATCCGTGGGCTTCAAAAGTGTTATATCTTAATCCTAGGGCCTCATAAGGTCAGAACCAAGCGAATAGAGGTCCCAGAGACTCCTCAAGCGCCTCTATTCGCTTGGTTCTGACTCCTTCATAGTCTTAAATAGTACCTATCAATCACTATCAAGTATAATATTTTTGAATTTAAATTGCGAGTACTTCATAAAAAGGTGATTGATACTTGTGCGAGATGCACAAGTACAAGTACTTTACTTTATATGATAGCAACAACGGGTCATAAAAAGGCATTCGGCGCTTGTGCTAGATCTCATTATCAAGCGCCTTACTTTTCTGATGATAGTGACAATTTTACCAAAATGGTTTTCATGGACATTTTCAAAATGAGAAAAAATGTTTTTTCAACGTAACATTAGCCTTCTTCCTATTGGCTAAGGAACATTCTCTCACTAGAGTTGAAAGGCCCGAAAATGAGTCCATTTCTTTCCTAATGTGGACGTGGAGGTGGACGATTTGTACATCCTCAAAGAGATGGATATTGTAATAGATGTGGCATTTATGGTCACTTTGAAAGAGAATGTTACACAAGGCTAAATCAAAATCGTGATCATGGTGGAAGAGGCCGAGGTTATGGCAGACATGGAGGAAACTTTGTTGGATACAATCCTCATGATCAAAATATATATGACAATAGATTGCGTGGACATTTATTTCCTATGGAGCACGTTGTTGGAAGCATGGTGGAGCCACAGCATACAGATGATTGGTATTTAGATAGTGGTGCCACAAATCATATGACATATCATGGTGAATGGTTTGACAGAAAAGAGAAGTTAGAAGAGGATGAGTTTGTCGCTATAGGTGATGATATTATGCATCGGATTACACATGTTGGTTCAGTTCCATTGTTAGAAAAAGACGGGACATACAACACATTGGGAGATGTTCTATATGTGCCTTCAATCACAAAGAATTTAGCATTACTTGGACAAATGGCAGATCAAGGGTTGCAAGTCCGTTTTAATCGTTATGGCTGCTTCATAGAGGAGTTTCACAAAGGCAAACCACGCAAGATATTGACACGTGGAAGAAAGAAAGGTCGCTTGTTCTCATTGGAAGCTGAAGATCCATGTTTACACAGCGGTATGTATGCAACAAATCAGCCACTCAAGATAATTGGACAGAGTTATGGCATAAAAGGATTGGTCATGTCAATTTTAGAAGACTAAATCATATGCAATCAAATCAAATTGTACGCGGATTACCAAAGTTTGGCATATTGAATTTTGATCATGTTTGTGAAGCTTGTCAATTTGAGAAGCAATCTTGTTTACCATTTCCAAAGAGGGGGAGAATTAGCCAAAGTCCTTTGGAAATTGTTCATTCAGATATTTGGGGACCTTGTGATCATGCTACACCAAATGGTTGTCGATATTTTATCACATTCACAGATGATTACAGCAGAATGACATGGGTTTACTTTCTAAAGGCAAAGTCAGAGGCATTTGAGGTATTCTTGGAGTTCAAAGTTATGGTTGAGAAAGAGAATGGTTGTCAAATTAAATTTCTACGTACAGATGGAGGGGGAGAGTACATGTCACACAGTTTTGATGATTACTCACGTGAACAAGGCATAAGAAGACAGATTACTTGCAGATACACACCACAATAAAATAGAGTTGCTGAGAGAAAGAATAGAGTCATAGTAGAGATTGCAAGAGCCATGATGAATGAGATGAATATGCAATTAACATATTGGGCTGAAATAGTTCATACAGCAGTACACATTATGAATCGAACACCAACAGCTACCATTCATGAAATTTTGACCTTATGGGAGACTTTATGGGATCAAGCCAACAGTTTCCTACATGAAAGTTTTTGGATGTGTTTGCTATGTTCATGTGCCAAATGAAGCAAGAAAGAAGATGGAGCCAAAGGCAGTGAAGTGTATATTCTTGGGCTGTTCGGTTAAAAAGAAAGGTTACAAGTGCTATGATCCTATGACAAGACAAGTTTATGTCAGTAGAGATGTCAAATTTTGTGAGCATGAACTATGGTATAAACCAAAGCCAGTGATGATAGAAGATGAGTATGAAGAGCAAGAGAATGTGCGTCATGTTGTTGATAAGCCAGGACCATCAACAAGAACTATTTCAGGACCACATATAGCAGAGGAGAGTACAGGAAGTGTCAACCCATGGAGCTGTTGCGAGATAAGAAGCAAGACGAGAAAGGCAAGAAGAAAGTGGCTGAGGAGAGTTCTGGAGATGAAAGCCTCGATGACGAGCATGGTTTACCATATTTGAGGACACCTGGCAGTAAGCATATTGAGAAATATGTACCCCCATATGCAAGAAGTGAAGAGAAGAGTGCACCACAATTGAGAAGATCAGAGAGGGTGCGTTATCCAGTTGTTGATAGATTGACATACAATGGTTACATGCGTATACATTATGCATACATGGTTTCACGTGTGCAACATAAGATCCTACATGTTTTCAAGAGGCAATTGGAAAATCAGAATGGGAGTCAGCTATGGATGATGAGATGGATGCTCTTGTGAAGAATGACACTTAGGATTTGTTTTTCTTGCCAAGTGGAAAGAAAGCAATTGGTTTAAAATGGGTATACAAAGTCAAGTGAAAGTCAGATGGTAGTGTGGAAAGATACAAAGCGAGGCTTGTTGCTAAAGGTTATGCACAAACAAAAGGTCTTGATTGTGATGAGACATTTAGTCCAGTTGCAAAGATGACAACAGTCAGATTGGCGATAGCAATGGCAAGTATGTTCAGTTGGAAGTTACGGCAAATGGATGTTGATAATGCATTCTTGAATGGTGACTTGGAAGAAGAAGTTTATATGATACAGCCAGAGGGTTATCAACATCCAGAGTTTCCATATTATCATTGTATGGTTTGAAGCAAGTATCTAGAGCTTGGTGTGAAAAGATAACCAGATTCTTGAAGAAGATTGGATTTTAACAGTCTACTGTTGATCCCTCGTTGTTTTTGAAGCATGTTGATGGAGAGATCGTCGTTATTATTATCTATCTTGATGACTTGATTCTCACTGGAAGTCATGATGAGAAAATTTTTCATGTCAAGAAGAGTTTGTTGAGAGAATTCAACATGAAGGATCTTGGTGAGTTGAGATATTTTTTGGGAATTGAAATTGTCGACACTTTATCAGGAATTTGGATGATACAAAGACAATACGCATTGGATATGCTTGAGAAATATGGAATGATAGCGTGCAAAACGGTTGATACACCTCTTGATCAAAATGTGAAGTTGATTGATGATGGACATTACATTGAGGATGTCACCATGTATCGCAAGATGGTTGGAAGTATTATTTACTTGACAATAACAAGGCCAGATTTGAGTTATGCAGTGGGTGTTGTGAGTCAATTCATGCAAAAGCCATGTAAAAGTCATCCGATGCAGTGAGACAGATTATGAGATATGTGAAAGCCACTGTCAGTTATGGAATGTTTTATGAAAAGAATGGGAAGCTTTGTCTTTATGGTTACACAGATGCAGATTGGGCAAGAGATTTTATGGATAGAATATCTACAAGTGGTTATGCATTTTCCATTGGCAATGGTATGATAAGTTGGAGTAGCAAGAAGCAATCAACTGTAGCATTATCAAGTACAGAAGTTGAATATCGTGGAGCAGCTTTGGCAGCATGTGAAGAGTCATGGTTGAGAGTACTTATGGTAGACTTTGGTTTTGACAATCTTGATAGTGTCGTTATACATTGTGAAAATATTAGCAGCATCATGTTGGCAAAGAATCCAGTTTATCATGGTCGACTAAACACATTGAAGTACATTATCACTTCATTAGAGAAAAAGTTTTGGCAGGTGAGATTGATTTGGTGTATGTGAAGACAAATGATCAAGTTGCGGATATATTTACAAAAGCTCTTGGAAAGGAGAAGTTTTTCTACTTTCGTGAAGCATTGGGAATCCATCATATGCAAGCTCATTTTGAGCTTGAGGGGGAGTGTTAAAGAATATGTCCGTTGTGCTATGGGCGGCCGGACACTGACTATACTATTTGTAAATATATTTTTGATAATAGTTCAAAAAGAAGAGTGAGAGCAGCACGTTGAATGGCTGCTGCTGTAGGGTAATGATATTGTGTGTGTGTGTGAGTCTCAATGTGTGTTGGTGTGTGTGCGTAGTCTTCTTTCCTACCTTCTCCATCACCTGCGCACTCTATAGAATAACTTCCCAATAGTAGTTAATGTTTTAATTACTAAACACCATTTCTAGTGCCTCCCTCTCTGGTGTTTAATATCCTTGACCTATTTAATTGAATCTGCGAGTGGCAAAGTAGACTTGGTAGTCTATCTTCCCATTAGGCTGAGCTAGTATAGCCCCATCGTCATTCCTGAAGTGTCAACATGTACATGAAAGATAATATCCTAGCTAGGCTGTCGAAGAATTGGCTTCTTGTTGATAGCATATTTTAAGCATTGGGAACTTCTTTGGCATTCTTTAGTCTAGATGTATTTATTCCCTTTCTCTATGAGCTCATATAGGAGTAATGATTTGGCTACAGACATATGAATAAATCTTTGATAAAAATTAATATACCCCAAGACTGAACTCAATTCTAAAACTGTTGGCAGGTGCTTTGGCATGCTGCTGCTAATCTTATCTTTAGCCATCTCAATACCATTTCTTGAGACAATATGTCCCAGTAACTGCCCCTTCTAGACCATAAAAACAGACTTGAATGGATTTAAGCAGATCCTCTTCTCCCTGCACCTTTCAAAGACCATTTCTAAAAATAGTATATGCATTTCTTCAATGGAAAAGACAATAAAGTTGTCCACAAATATTGCCAAAAATTTGTGCAAAAATTCAATGAAATTTCCATCATACATCATTGAAAGGTTATTCAAGCATTACAAAGTCCAATGGCATTACCAAATACATAAATTCTCCTCATTGAATGATGAATTTCATTTTAGCTCTTACTTCTGGTGCAATCTTTAGCTCATTGTAGCCATTGTAGCCATCCATGAAGCTATACATCTCATGGCATGGAGTCTCATCTAACATCATATCTGTAAATGGTAATGGGAAGGGATATTTAATTGTCTGTGCATTCAATTTCCTATAGTCCATGCATACCCTCAGCTTACCGTTGTTCTTTGGGGCAACCACTATGGAGAATAGCCAGTCGTTGCTTGCTACTTCTGTGATGAATCTAGCTTTAGGTAGATTATTGATTTCCTCCTTGACCTTCTTTGTGTAATTAGGATTCATTTTGTACCTTTGCATTTGTACTCCTTTGGCATCATCCTTAAGTGGTATTCAATGCTGGCACACTCCTTGATCTACTCCCTTCAGATTTATATTTTCTCTAGCAAATACGTCTGTGTATTTCGGAACAGTGCCTTGGCCTTTTTCTTAATCTCTGGCTTCAGTACCGTTGTTCTTTGGGGCAACCACTATGGAGAATAGCCAGTCGTTGCTTGCTACTTCTGTGATGAATCTAGCTTTAGGTAGATTATTGATTTCCTCCTTGACCTCTTTGTGTAATTAGGATTCATTTTGTACCTTTGCATTTGTACTCCTTTGGCATCAGCCTTAAGTGGTATTCAATGCTGGCACACTCCTTGATCTACTCCCTTCAGATTTATATTTTCTCTAGCAAATACGTCTGTGTATTTCGGAACAGTGCCTTGGCCTTTTTCTTAATCTCTGGCTTGAGATGATTATTAATTTTTATCATTCTAGGATTCTCCATTCTTCTAGTTCCTGATCATATGGAAGCAAAAGTTTGGCCCACCTCCCTTTCTCTTGGCCAATGACTCTGCTTCCTTGTTAGTTCAAATACTAGTTCCATATTCATTAAATGAATTGTTGACTTCCTGTAGATCATCATGAACATCTGATGTTATTACCACTAAAATTTCTTCATAAAAAAAAAAGGAGTCGTTTACTAAACTGAGTTTTGGTTTGAAGTTGAGCTCTTCTGGTGTAGACTGATCTGGTACTCGCCCATCAATCTGGACAACCTTTCTCAAGTGTTCAACTTAATGAATTGTTCTACATATTGTTGCTTTTGTTGTTTGGCATGTTCCTTGTCTATCAATACTGCACTAAGATCAATTTTTGTCAGGGGAAATATGTTCATGGAGGCTAGCATCCTCTTGATCTTCTTCGTTCCATACTTATTACACAACTCCTCTGGTCTCAAGGATTTTCTCCATGTTTTGGTGTTGTTTATCTTTATTTGAATTCTTCGACTAGCACCTTGAATCATTAATGTTTGGTTTGCGTAGTCATGTATGGACCCAACATTTTGAGCCATGGTCACTGCAACATACCATAGGCTCCTTGAACGTCCAACACCAAAAAGCTAGTTTTGAATTTCTCTTACCCACCCTTATCTGCATGTTTTTTATTAGACTTGTGACTTGGACTACTCTATGATATGCCATCCTTATTCTTAATGGCGTTGGATTCATATCAGTGATCCCCAATTTTTGTGTGAGATGCTTTCCAAGAATGTTCTCCTTTCTTAGTGCTAAAGGCTGGGGTGGTATCTTCTGAATGGTTCGAGCTTCTGAACACTCTGGTTGTTCTGGCAGCTTCCTTGACAAGTTCTGAATGATTTTTGATGCAAGCTCCCTTTGTTCATTGCATTCATCTACAATCTTCTCCTTACCCTTAGCCTTCCAAACCTTCCTTTACCGCTTCTAATTTTGGGCTTCAGCGGTCTGATTCTCTTCTTTAGTGGAAAATCTTTAATCACAACTCCCTTCCTTCTTGTAACTACTCTTACTAGTACTGGCTCTGGTGGTTTTTGGTTGGCTACCTCTTGATTTAGAGAGTCTAGACACTAAGATGCAAAGTGGTCGTACTTGCCACAACCATAGAAGTTCATGTGAGTCCTTTTAGAAAAGTCTCCTCTACCTTTACTCCTAACAGCTCCATTCTGGCAATGTCCCCTACCCACTCCAATGCTTGTACTGGCTTCATTTTCTCAAGAGACACTGGCTCCACCAGCCTTGGGTGCTTTTGGATTGGTAAGTGCGATCATTGACATGTCTTTTCCCTTTTTAAAATGATGGATCATAATCCCGTAATTGTTCTAGACGTGACCAAAGGCCTTGCAATATGTGCAATGGGAACACTCATTCGCCATATGGTCCTTTGATCTGCATTTAGAGCACTAGATTTTTGCTTTCTGCATTGAAGGTCTTCTCTTGGCTATCTCAACAATTTGTATGGACATTTCTTTAATCTTCTTGATCCAGGACCCTTTCTTAGCTTTACCTTTGTCATCTTGCTTGCTTTCAGAAGAACTGGAACTGGAAGTGAACCCAAACCTCCCTTCAGTAGAGGATTTATCACAATGCTCTTTGTACCAGGTCATTGAATTTTTTTGTTGGTGTTGGTACCTCTTTCTCCCTCAACTTCTTACTCTTAAATCCATTCAGGAACGAAGCTCTCATACTTTTCTCCAATGGCGGTTCTTGTAGTTGTCTGGTCAATTCTTTTATTTTTTCGACATAACTTTTGACCGACAACTTGCCTTGCTTGATCTTATCAAGCTCATAGAGAATATCTTCATCCCCCCTATTCTTTGAGTATTCCAACTTAAAGGCTTTAATGAGCTTGTGATATGATCTTAGTCGCCAGGATGGGTAATGGTAGTGCCATTTCCTAGTTGCGTCCTTCAGTGTTTGAGGAAAATACCTCTTGCTACCTCAACTTCCCCCTCTTAAAAACATTCAAGAACCAAGCTCTCATCCTTTTCTCCGAGGGTGGTTCTTGCATATGTCTAGTCAATTTTTTTATTTTTTCCACATAGCTTTTGACCGACAACTTACCTTTCTTGATCTTATCAAGATCACATTAAATTTGTTTATCTCCCTTATTCTCTGGGTATTCCAACTTAATGGCTTTAATGAGCTTGTGATATGATCGTAGTCGGCGTAATGGGTAATGGTAGTACCATTTCCTGGCTACCTCCTTCAGGCCTTGAGGAAAATACTACTCAAAAGCTTGTATGTGTACATCGAGGTCATCCTTTTTCCCTCCTTTGAATATTGGGAAAGAAATTTTCACGTCATTAGAATGTTCCTTGCTTTTGCTGATTCTGGTCCTATGTACTAGCTTCTTCTCACGTGACTTTTTCTTGTCATAGTGATGAGTATCAGCCTCACAGTTCTTTGAGACTGTCTCTTCTACTATCTTCTTGGTTTCCTTGTGTGATGAGCGATGATTTTTTTGCCTCTTGTAACTTTCATTCGTTTGCTTTTGACTTTGAGATCCGTGAGACCTATTCCTCCTTTAGCCCTTTTAGCTCTCCGACACATGGAATGACTAGAATGGTGCAAATCCCTTGATTCATCAGCAGTACCCCCTCTTGAAGCGACCTCAACTTCATATCCTACTCTAGTCTCCTTTGGAATTGGACTGACCCTCTCTTGGTTTTCCATAAAGCGAGCTGTTGGTCATCGACCTCTTGTACTCGATCTGGGTGGAATTGTTGGCATCCACTAGCTTTAATACCAGTCTAGAGGTAGTTCATCTGTCCCGGAGCAACTTAGATCAAACCATGGTGATTGCCAAAATGAAATGAGTTGGATGTGTTGAGACAGCTATTCCTAGTTGGTACTTAGAACTAGAGATGTCAAATTCAAAATAATTGGAGAGCACTTCGGACTACTAGAAGAAGAATTGGAACTGAAAACACAAAACACTGGAACTAAAAAGACGAGAAGATGTAACTAGATTGGAACTAGGATTGCATTCAAATAATGAGATTACAACTGGAGAGCACCAAGCATACTAGTAGTTGGCTTTAGAATTATAAAAAGAGAGAGAGAGCGCAACAAATGATTATAAAGTAATACAAAGAGCACAAGTAGCTCAGGATCTAGGCGTCTAAGGATTCTAGGGAATCAGAAGTCCTACAAAATGAGTAACGGGTCCTATTTATAGGCCTTCGGATTGATGTCTCTTGACTGACTGTACACTATCAGTTATTGTGGTAACTCACTGGTTACTGCTTCTAGAAGCTTCATATATCCGCATGTCCTGTTAGATATAGTTCTCGCCTTCTACACTATGCAAGCAATTATTTACTGATTTTTTTTTTCTTTATACACTTTTCCCTCACTTTTATCACAACACATTGACCCGCCGATAATGTACAATTATGTCTACTACTAGTGATGTAATGTAAAGCAATTTGCACTTTTCTTCTTTGCCTGATCTTCACTGTTACGCCATACAGTACTAAAGTTGTTATTGCATATTGTTTGATACTACCTCACTTCTTTGCTTCTCTATGACATATTTGCTACTATTTTTACTACTTCATTGTAGAGCTGACTTATCAGAGATAATTTAAATAATCTGGTCAAATCCATAATATCATAAAACGCCTTGAGAAATTACATACTTGGAGGTTATTTGAAGAAATAGCTAGTGGAAAAAATGATAAATAAGCGTGAATGGATCAATAGATACGGTTAGGAGTTTGGCACAATCTTGTACAAGAGAGTTGGTATAATCAACCAATTAAGTACTCAATTATAGGTTTTTTTGGATATTTAATTGTGTAACAAGCACAAAATTCATGCTTGAATGTTGTAGAATTTTGTTAGTGAAGTATCACCTCAATATGGTGAATGACTGTGAAAGAAAAATCCATAGGAAGGAGGACTTACGTAGGAATTTGGTATGGTCAAATCTTGTCAAAAATTATCCCACTCATTTGAAAGTGATCCAACAAAGAATGCTAATTTTTGTGATGATTCCAAATTTCTTTAACTCATTCACTCAGCGATAGCTGCAAAAGTGTTTCTCAAAGACAAAATACTAAAGATGATTTCTTTTCAGAACCAAGGATTAAACAAGACACTAAATATATTAACAGTTTGGAAGGTCTAAATTACAAAATCAATGAGACGTCTAATTATCTTTCAGTAGAGGGGTGGTGTGCCAATAAAAGATAACGAAAAAGTTACATAAATTTGGGAAAATGGTTTGCAAAGTTGGACAAACAATAGATGTTGAGATTGTCTCAAAGCGGTAGTAAGCTTAAACAATAACTCTGATGAAAAACTAATCATGGTGCCTGAATTAGACAACTGCTAGAAAATACATCCCTAATAGAAAACATTGGAATACCAAGAAACACAAGAAATGAAGTTGACGTAGATAACGTAGGAAATGAGCACGACTAAGTTATGCAGGTGTTTTGAGTGACGTAGGTCGCATGCCCAAAGCATCTCCAAATAGCAGCGGTGGCAAAGTGCAACAAAGTGCAAGTTCCAAGATGTGGCAAAGTGCAATGACATTGTTGTGCAAATTTTAACAGCAGAAAAGTTGTTGTTTCTAAGCAGGTTCTTATTAATGTAAACCGGGTGCAGAAACTGCAGTGCGGTAAGGAAAGCATTCTGAGTTTGAGGATTTGATTGTGGTACGTTTTGCTCAATCCAGACTTTGCTTTTAAGCTTGAGGGAAAGAGAACATGACAGTGAAAACTGCCATAATTCAAGAGACAAAGCTTTCAACCCTTCTCCTTTTTGTGTGTGCACAATTTCCAAGGAGATACTTCATGAGGTGATGCAAATGGAATTTGATCCAAAGATTGCTCTACAGAGTTTGACTTCTTATTGTGCCAAATTGGTAGTGATGTACTTCATGGGAAAAAGAATGACAACCCAAGGATTATGGGACTGGGCAATGACAATATTCAGCGGTAGTAATTAGGTCCAACACTTCAGATCGATTGGGCAATGACAATATTCAGAGGTAGAAATTAGGTCCAACACTTCACATCGATGGGCAAGGGATTCTATGTGACTACATGCAAGTCAAAGCAAGTGATATAAGATTTAGTCATAAGAGGTGGTGTGTGGGGTGCCACTTATTTTGCGTACGCAATGTCGTGGACAGCATAATTTGGCCCTCATGAAGAGATAATTCACTTTTCCCCTGTTTGGGTTGTTGTCTCTGCCAATTTGGTTACATGATCAGCCATTGATGCTTTGTTGGGCCGGGTTTTATTCATGGAAAAGTTAAAATGGATGAGATCTAGACTAGATATCAAGGTGTGCATTTTGTGTAACATGGACAAACCTATTCTGAAGTTTATGGATTTAAACATGGGATGCTTTCGATATTTTCTTCAAGAGCCAATTTTTTCTTCTTTCCCCAATGCACATTATGAATGTTTCAAGGTTGGACATTATACAAGAAAATTCCCTATGCCATCAGTAAATCCAATGGTCGAATCCACATTGAAGCATGTCCATAGAGATGCCAAGCCGGCTACGATTGAGAATGGTAGTATTTCTAAGGAGAATGTATGTTCTGAGGTCAACGTTGAGGATTTAGTCATTGAGGATGATTGTCCACATGTGGTGCAGACAAGTAAGAGGAAAAGACCATTATCTCTAAGTCCTCGCATGAGATCTCAACAAGAAATGAAACCCAAGAGCAAGAAGTTACAATTGATTGCAATCCCGGGCATAAGATTGACCTCCTTAGCCACTGCGTGTCTGTCTCAAGCTTGTCCTAAAACTCCACTTTGAAAAAGAAGAAGAAAACAAAAAAGTGAATCTCTCATTGATGAGTGCTCATTCTTCTTCTGTCAGGGTGGCTCCCTTTTAGCGTATCTTGTATTGTCCATATGTATGCTTGGTTGCCCTCAAGGAAGAGTTGGCATGAGGTTGTGATATACTTTTTCAATTTAAATTTATCAATAAAATACTCTCACATCATCTGAGATTTTCTATAAAGAAAAGAAAATACATCCCTAAATATGACTTGTAGCTACATGATCTTATACTTGCTAAAGATTCATAATATGGATAATCATTTGCTAATCTACAAAGGCTAACCAAGCTTTTGTATTTTGAGGCCCAGATTCCATGTACAATGCACCATCCTAGTGCTTATTCTACTTTTTTCTTTATCTTAATATCTTCACATTTTGCACCACCTATTACATCTTTTTTACGAAAATCTCCCAGTTTCATATTCTTATCACTTAATTTATTTTTTTTGTAAAGTTTCTCTCTTTGCAAATATACCTAAAGGTCTAACACTCAAGCAGTCTTGTCACAAGGAAGAATACCACCAAACAAATGTAGAAGAATTTTTAATGAGATGATTTTTCATTATGCTATATAGCTACTCACACGAGTTAAGGTACTTTGGGATAATTGACAACAATTTGTAAGTACTTTGTTACTCAAAGATACTCCAATTTGGTATCCAACAGGTATTAAATGTTTTGTCTTTTATGCCTTGCTTAGTCCATTGGTGACATGCACATAGATTCACCGAAGTGTGTAAATGCTCATCTTGGTGCCAATTTAGGAAACACTACATATCCATGAGAATCCGTCGATTGAGGCAGCAAATCAACAAATAATAGATTCACCATTTTAAGCAATATCAGTGCAAATTTATTGGTTTAGGTAGCACAAGTGCAGAATCATTGATTTTGGTAGCATAATCGATTGGTGTCCATTTAGGTAGCACGGTTGATTGGTGTCAACTCACCAATTTACAATCCTATAAGCAATGTACTTTAAGTGACACCATGTTGAGTAACACTAAAGTTCACTTGGATACTTATCTACAACCAAAGCACTACAAGATATTATCGCATTAAGACCTAACACAATTTTTTCAAAAACCTTAAAAAATTCCTAGTACTTTTGTGCTTTTGTCCTAGGGGACAGGAGCGTCAGGACAACGTAATGGATAAGATTTGGATCTGCATTTTGACTTGGATTTAAATTTGGTCTATGTTGATTTTCTGTCAAGAGTGTTTATAGAATTAGACTTGAAATTTATGTGAATTGATTATTGAAGCATGATTGTGACCAATGATATACTGATATATCACGATATGACATATACTGCTTATTCTCTGGTATGGGACACTAGAATATGCAGTATGTGGATGATGGTAGGCATAAGAAAATTTTGGTTTTTTTAAGTTTATGAAATCCTATTTTGTTCCATGATATTTTTGACACATAATTTTAACCATTATTTTTTACAAGTAGGTCATACACATTCCGAAACAAAATGGAGAGGAGAATCTGAACGGATTCTCTCTCTCTCTCTCTCTCTCTCTCTCTCTCTCTCTCTCTCTCTCTCTCTCTCTCTCTCTCTCTCTCTCTCTCTCAGTTCATACGATTAGCGATGCCGCTGGTGTTGTTGCATTCGTGAGCCTGCAATCCAAGGCAAGGAGGAGAGGAGGCTGACACGCAGGTAAAGGGGGGGAGGGCGTAAGAGAAAGAAAAGGGAGGGGGATGCGTGTCGCAAGGAGGAAACATAGCCAAAAATTGGTTTTTTTTCTTATAATCACTTGTTCGGTAGAAAGTCATCAAGCTCGGCATGGCGAGACGGTTAGCTCATATTTCGTCTCCATGATGCTGGGAATTGGGGTCCCGGTTTGAATTTGTTGTCTGGCTGTGGTCTGCTATTTTGCTTCATGCACCCCTTACTGGGAGTAGATAGATCAGAATTTGTGAAGATTCCAGCTAATAAGTTTAGAGTTGAGCCAGTAGGTCACCCCAATTATGATTTACAAATCCGTCATGCCTTAGGCATGTGTATTCCAGCAGATCAACCAATCTCAGCCGTCTGTTGCATTAACGTTCTTACAGTGAATAGGACAGGAACAATGCAGTCAACACAATTCCACCAATGGCATTCACCTAGAGAGAATTCTAGCCAATCGTATCACACAAACAAGATTCTAACCAATCAAAGCATGACGGATGGGAATCTCCCTCACCCCCACTGTTCCGAAACACGGAACAGGCTCGGCCTCCACCTTGCCTATTTCGGTCCGGAATAGTGGGGGTGAGGGAGATTCCCCACCTCTTAACTTAGCAATTAAAAACATTTGCTTCCTAACGGAGAGATATGTAATGGAAATTGATAAATAGTTATTTACAGACGGTAAAAGAATAAGTGAACTATGAACTATGCGAAAGGATAGCAAGTTCTGGGCATTTCATTATTAAAGTGCTTTTTATGAACTATGGCCACTTTATGCTAGGGTGAACAGTTTGTAATCATTATGAGAATTCAAGAAATGTACAAGTAAATACGTGCAAGAGGAAAATACTCACTCTTGCACAGGGGGAGATTGGAACCATTGTATGTATTCTTCTTCTCTCTTCTCACATCTCTTATCTCACTATGTCAGTGTAGCACTCTGCTCTAGGAGGTGCAATTGCACGATCTCTTCTTCTTCTTCTCTCTCTCTCTCTCTCTCTCTCTCTCTCTCTCACACACACACACACACACACACACACACACACACACACACACACACACACACACACACACACACACACACACACACACACATATCACTCTTGCTATGCATTTCGTGTAGCACAATCTTTCAAGCATGCAAATGTGTTGATTTTATAGCTCGAAGCATGTTCTTTTCTATATTTTGCAAGCACGCCTTATATTCGTCTATAGAAAAATTTACGTACAATAATCTTCTTAGTGTATCATTGGCATGTCTCTAGGAATCTGCAAGCAAAGACATTAAGAGGATACATAATCTAGCAAAGAGAAAGAGTTTACAAGGGATGAATGTCAAATTTCTACCTCAATGAGAGAGCCGCTAAGGAGATTCGACGAAGATTTTGTAATGATTGCTAACATGCCAACAATAGGGTATTGCTTTTGATGAGCAAATAAGAGATCTAAGAATAATTTGACTGTTCGAATAACCACAAAAACATGGGAAGGCAGACACCTTTTGAGGGTTTGTTTGGAGATAAATGTGGGGTTGAGCAAAAAAAAACACTAGGGTTGAGCTTTTGATTACAATAGTAGATGCCAAGGCTGAAAGAAATAATTTTGCAAGTAGATGTACCATTGATGTTTATCCACATTGGTCGTTTTGATAGAAGGAGACATATTTGACTATTGTCCTATTAAAATCAGCAAAATGGCTCAAGCATGTGGTGACAAAACAGCTCTAATTGGCTACAAAAATATAGTTGCACAACATTTACAAAAAGAAAAGAATGTAGATTTGATGCGGTTTCTCACAACAAAATTCCATACAATTCAACTTTGATGAGGAGGGTTGTAAGTAGAGATAGATACACCGTGGAAAGGTGAAAAAAAAAACAAGGTATTCTGTGACAAAATCCCTAAGAACGGGGGAATTGATGTAGAAACATAGCACATTGAAACAAGTTACCATGATGAACTCTCATGTAGAAGCCACTCAAAGTGTGTCATAGGGTCTCTAAACAATCCTCAACCTTCTCGCTTTGAGCCAATGTGGAACCATACGTACAATAGGGTACGCATTCGTCACATAAGCTATATAGTCCTGTATGGATTGAGGTTTAAGGTACGTAAAAATAAGGACCGTTGATAAAAGAAACGGTAAAAAATGGAGAAAATTAGGACTTTCACAATAGGATCATAGAAACATAAAAACTATCACTCTATATAGCTGATTGCAGAGTCCTCTTTGCCCCAAATATCAGTCAAGTTGCTCAACCTATACATTGACAATTGCACAATACGTATTACCATGAAGACATACTTCAAACACAATATTTATGACTTGTGTGATGATATAATCATTTTTTCAATCCCACAAAGTGACAATTGATCATTGCTCATTGCCAAGACTACAAGAAGTTAGAAGCAATGCATTCCACAATTGATTGGCATCCTAAGGTGGAATAGCAGTGCTCAACCCTCTTTGCACTACGTGCACTCTCTGTAGTGGCTCTCTTGTTATAAAGAAAACTTCAAACTATAGTTAAAGCACAAAAAAAAGCTTGCCCAACATAAGTGAGCACACACAAACAAATTGGCTTGGATTTTTTGTTTGAAAAAAATATACGTATGGATCCTACGGTACAGGTCCATATTGTACGCATGTACTGTATGGATAGAGTTTGTACACATACGTACATGAAAACCTTGCTCCGAGCCATGACTGGATAACTTGAGTGAATGCTTATAGAGTTGGATGATGAGAATGAAGGATTGAGGATCACTTGTATAAGTGAACTAGAGAAATGAAATATGGAGGCATTCCAGTGCCACATCATAAAAATAATGAGAAGTAGGCTTAAAAGCTAAATGAGCCACCTCTAATAAAATATGTCACACTAGCTAAAAAGCTAATAAATAGAAAAAAATAAACTAAAATTCTCACGCAAGGCCATTGTGGCCATAAAACCATGCCCTCTAGCCTATGATTCCACCGTTTGTCTCCAACAAAATCTATGCCAAGATCATAATGAAAGACCACCTCATGCATTTTGTTTTCCACTTTGACGATTGCTTTACATCAGCTCCCTTAAATATAATCATGATTGGGAGGTCTTTGACAAGATCACATCCTATCTTTGCTTTGTTTGGCCTACTAGGCGTATCTAGGTACCAGTGTTCGGGAAAAATGTGTCTCAGCTTAATATCATGCCGTTTTCAATTTCCAAAATGCCGGTTGAGCTTAAGGGGAAAAGGAGAAATTCCGCCCCAAAATAAAGAAAAATAGTGTAAAAACCTGAAAAAGTAACCTAACTTTTTAAAATTTCCTCTTGGCAAATTCAAGGAAAGGAATTTTGTATGTCTGAAAAAAAATGATTTTTCCATAACAATGCTAGGTACCTATCAAGAGGCATTTATCCATAAATATTCCTTCTATAGTTTTCCAAACATGCTCTTACAACCTAATGAACTCCCGAAAATCAAAGAGATATTTATGTGTGTATGTGTGTGTTATCCAAGTCGATTAATTGATTAAAATCAAACAAAGCATTTAAAAATAAGTTAAGGAACTTATAAGGAGATAATGAACGCATTTCTAAGCTCTCAACACTTGTCATATGAAGGTCTAAGTTAAAAATGTAATTTGTCATTGGTAGGGCTTTGAAGAAATTGTTGGTAAAGCACTGAAATATAAGAGTTACCAACAGCCAAAAAAAGGGCCAGTTATGGATTAATCATGACTTTGAACTTTTACCTACGTTTACTTAGGGTTTCCTCGAGTAAATTTTAAATACAAAGAGATTCAGACAAACTTGATCCCTGGCAAGATCATACATTTTGGGTCTGCATGCATATATTCGAAGACATGTAAACACAAGAAGTTTTGGACAAATTCTCACAATAATTCCCACATTGTGACTTACCTCAACATCATGAGCTTATGTGAGGGAGGCACCGCATATCTAGCTAGGTACGATTGGGGGCAGGGGACCGCCGGTCCAGTGGGGGGGCCGGTGGTTCCCTGCCCCCAATCGTACCTAGTTAGGTATGCGGTGCCTCTCGAGCAGAAGCTCATGATGCTATTCATTGTATGAAAAACACTGAAAAAGACTCTGTTTTCCTACATGAGAAAATTTCTAAATCTTCTTGTGTTAAAGATGTTGGATTGAGTTTCCTATGAATGCTTACAATCGTGAAGAACATAATGTAGATTGAGACTCTCACATCATAATTTTTATATGTGTATCTAAATTTTCATAACTACTTTGATTTGATGACTTAATAAAATAAAAGGGATAGGCCTTCCTCGGGGCTACATGAATAGGGCTTAAGAGGGTAAATGTTGAGACATGATGCACTTTTTTCTTTTTTGGTTTTTTGGTGAAAATATTGTAGAAGCATGTTGACGGAGGGATTGCATTGTGTCAGACAAAGTATATTGAGACATTGTTGCATAGATTTGGCCTTGAAGATTGCAAACCTATTGCTACTCCTTGCATAGGCTTAATGATGCCAAAAATTACATTGATGTCACTCTCTTATATCAACAAGCTGTTGCTCTGATGCACCAGATGACATGCTTTTTGTTTGATGCTTATGTGCATTTCCTCTGTTGAGTAGATAGTAAAACTATCCACAAATATAGCCAAGAACTTGTGGTTGATGTCACTCTCTATAAGCGGGCTGTTGCTCCGATGCACCAGATGGCTTGAGGAACACATTTCCAAACATTGGATGAAGTTGTTGTTGAATAAATTTGTTGTTGGTGGAAGTGATCTAACTTTTTGCTAACAATGATGTCAAAGCCAGCTATATGATTTGCTCTTTTCTTTTTCCTCTTGATGTAGAAAGAGGGAGAGGTGTTGGCAACAGGGTAGAGACCAAATGGCAAACGGCACGAGATGTGGGGCTCCAAAGATCTATTATGCCTGACCAAGAATGAGGGAAGTGTGTTAAGGTTGGGGCAAAGCTTATGAAACTCTGCTGGTGGGAGGAGGCGCAATTTGCGGAGGGAGATCTCCATGTTCAGTAGATTGCTGCCCCATTGGTACCATTACCCCTAATGCACATTCAATAAAATCTACCATTCTGGATTTAAGAGCTGGCCTGACCTTGTGTAAGTCCTTTTGCAAAATGCCTTCTGTCACTAGAACCCTCCCAAGGAAGCTATGTATATCCTGGTTTACATTTTTCTTGATTTTATCACATTGGGCACAGTTGTAAAACTCTCCGAATTGCGTCTTCTTGCAGATGCTAGTGAAGGGTCCCTGTGTAATGGATGCCCGAAAACAGTATCTACTTCGCCGATGACTGCCTGGATGGGGTCCTCCTTTGAGAAGTTGTGAACGTGCCTCCTTAAGGCATGGCTATCGCCCTTGACTTTGGAGTATTCATCTCCTTCTTCATCTTCTGCTTCTAATGTATGTTCCTGATAGTGCAGCTTCAACTCGGGCTGATGACACAATAAGCCACTCTCAGAATGGCGGCGCCTTCGCTGATGCTCAATGTAGCCATGGCGAGACTCCGTGACGACCTCAACCTTTTCCAATGAGCCAGCTGTTCCTCCATGGTAGTAGTGGTGGTGGTGGTGGTGAATATAGTGGTGGTAGTGATGCTGTATTTCCTCTTCATCGGGCAAAACGGCTGCGGCTGGGGCCGGCAAATTTGAATTTCTTCTATTTCTCCCGGACATCGTCAACTTACGAAGGAGCTTTTGAAAGCCAAGAAAATGAAGCCGTCTCTTCTGCTTGCAATTGGGTGGCTCCATCTTCTCATGACTAAATGCTTCCTCTTTTTCAAAAAAATGTTCCCTCAATGTTCTAAATGAATGAAAGCATTGTTCTTCTTCCTGGTCTTCATTGGAAGGTTTCAACTTCTCTGTTCTAAGGGAATGACTAAATTCTTCGTCCTTCACATGTCCCTGAAAATTTCTGTGAGATTTGGCGAGGTCATGAGTGCGATCTAAGGGGCGGTAGGATGCTCCCGATACGTCTGCTGCTGTGCTGGCTGCCTCATTTGAGAACCGGGAGGCCTGCCTTCGACTTTGAGTAGCTGATGGCCTCCTTGCAAATGTATCTGAAGGAGCTTGGATTTCTGCCCCAGCGCCATGCATGAACCACTGCCAGGCCGCTGCCTTTCGCAGGCGTAGCCTGTCTTCTATCTGCACAGCGGCTGCAACAGAAACTCTGGTGGGGAGCTTCGGTCTACCCACTACGACATTCTGTAGGCTCGGCAGCTTCATGGGGGGAACAAATGGGTCCTTGGTGCCTCTCTCTCTCTCTCTCTCTCGCACAAATAACCTAAAATGTCTTTAAGAGATGATCAGCTGTTCTCTCTCTCTCTCTCTCTCTCCCCCCACCCGACATCGCTTTTACCTTGAGCGTATACATATAGCATTGCGTCTGCGTGCTTGAGGAGTCACGCGGCCATGGAGGCTACCACACACGTTGAGAGGGAGAGAGTCACTTCCTATGTCACAAGACTCACAACGACGCGACCAAAATTTCACATATGCCTGAATTGCTTGGACGTATTGAGGCCAGGTCTTCCATGTACTAGCCTACACCTTTAATAGGACACTACTTCGTCTTAGAGTGCTCCCCTTCGACTCTCGACTCCGAGCCTCAGTCTAAAACCCTAGGTTTAGTGTAACCCCACCTACAATCTACCTCTAAATTTTGTAGTTGAGGTGAGAAAACCTCCAAAATTTGAAAAAAATTACTGTAAATTGGCGTAAAAACCTTCAGATTTAGTCAGTTATCTCTATTGTGTCTAGCATGCAAGTTTTTGGCAAAATGTTTTCTTCGAGCATTGCTCTCGAGTCTCCACTCACGTTGAAATTGCAAGAAATGACCTCATCATACTTTGCCTCACTATTCAATTTGATCGTATGTGTACTAGTTTTGCCAGAGGATGCTTTAATCACCCCCCAACCCTCCTCACTCAGAGTAGATTCGCACGCCAGGGTGCTACCCCTGCCCTCACTCCAGCCTTGCAATGTTTTGATGCATTCGCACGAAGCGAAGTTTCTAGGTTGCATTGAGCGAGGATTGCTCTTGCTTCACTCTGCCGAAAATGGAAAAGTTGGAATTACATGGCCTCGTTAATTGACGGCGGTGAATAAAGTGTGGGGGACCTTGCATTGGTAAACGCGCACAGCTAGGTACATTCACTTAATTGCATTAATTTCTGACGTCCGCACTGGCTACAAGCAGTTTAGGGCCTCCATGTGGACTGCATCATTCACTGTGCGAATGTCATCCAGTGAGTAGGCAGCATTCAGAGCTGGAGTGGGAGCATATTTTAGCCAGCGGGGGTGCTACTCCAGCATGCGAACGTGCCCTAACTCACAAACGCATGGGCAGGAATGTATCAATGGCCACACCCATTTCGGGGATCAAGTGTGATATGAGCGGTCCGATGCGATTTGTGTAAATTCGGGAAAATAGTTAAACTCAGGTGTAGCAAAACTTATAAATTCGGGCCGCCCCGCCACCCCTCCTCCCTCGGATTCGAACTCAAGACGTCACCTTTGCAAACCTATCACCTTAACCACTTCACCTGCGCATGCTTGTTGAAAGCATAGGGAGAAGGGTTTCTTCTATGATAAACCTGCCATTGTGTAAATTCGGATCAATTTAATAAACTTGAGAAAATTGGTAAATTTGAGACGCCGCACAAGATCGATGGCCCACGATGATCGCGCTCCGAGAAACAAGCGTGGGCCATTGATCCATTCGTGCCCATGGCCGTGTGAGATAGTGATGAGGCTAACCAACCAAAAGAAGCATCTCTAACAGGTATTGTTGATGGTTTGCTACAGGGTAAAACTTGCCAACATTTGCCCTATTGTTGTCACCTCATGGAGATCTTACGTGCGATTGCTACTCTGGCTAATCTATGGGATGGGCTTTCTCCTTGAGAGGACCTTCCACCAATGGCGAAGTACTCCTAGGGTAAAGGTCCCAAATAAAAGACGGGTCCCTCTTCAAGTTCGATCGACTCCATATTATTTAGATATGTTTGTGCGAGTTCTAGGACACGCTCATCCGTTTCCTTGGATGGTTAGAGCAGCAGGGAGACGATCGTGACCGTTGGATGTTGGGTTCAAGCCTCGTTGGCCGCAACGTCTCTATTTAACCCCCTGATAGTCTTCTCAATCGTACCCTGTTTTGTTACACGCAAAAACAAAAATCGTCGCGCATCTTCTCATGCGAATGTCGATCGAGCTAGAAATTTTGTTGTGGACACCTGCTGCACTAAGCTTTCGTTTGCGCATCTTCAAGCTCAAAACTGTCGAGCAGGTTGTGTGCAATTTATTACCCAAATTTGTCACCTCTAAACAGGGACTTTTACCGTAGAGGGCTCCTCCATAGGCCCGCTTGAGGCACACACCTATGGAGGGCCCTCAAAGATAAATCTAATGAGAGTTGCAAGAACCATTCAAAATTTGATGCGCTAGTTTTGTTGTTCAACCATCCCCCAAACACACGATAAGCATGGTATATCTATTAGAATAGGCAACGAAAGACGTATGGAAGACACTACCTAGCCTATGATTCATTGGATACTTGAACTCCCATTTGACTTGAATCCATTTGGATCCTATGACATTATAGAACACATGTGATGCCACATACATGTATAAGGAAAATGTGGAAAGGCGAAATCATTGAGGTAGAAAGAGATAATACATGTGTGTGTGTGTGTGTGTGTGTGAGAGAGAGAGAGAGAGAGAGAGAGAGAGAGAGAGAGAGCCGAAAAAGGTTGTCCATGCTAATACAAAGCTGCATACACAAGTCACCAAGGGTGGTCCGCCATAGATGTGACATGCCCTTGACGTAAAGACCCTTAGTACACATAAATGCTACTGCTACCGTCATTTGCTTCTACACACAAGACCTCCGACTTGGGCCTCAAGATAGGCAACTTCCACACATTGAAGTGGGATTAGGACAAAGTGTATCTCCTCCTAGCAACAAGATGAATGTGGAGAGAGCGATGCATGAATCAAGGTTGCCACTGAATAGTTTCACTTTAGAGGAAAGGGAATCCTCTGCTCTTCTAGGTCTACATCTAAAAGAACATGTCTCTGAATGAGATAGCCAACCCATAATATCAACCTGTTGGTGTGATGGGATGCCCAAAGAATGCATGTATGTGTTGTTTTGCAAAAATGTTCGGGTTTGCACACCTCTGGGGTTGCCCACTATGGGGTGCCCTGTCTAGCTAGATAATACGCACTCAAGATCAACCCCCCCCACCCCTTTCCTTTTATACTCCCCATACCCCATTAGATGTTGTCCGACCCACATATTCAGCCCCATGGCACGAAAAAATATGGGCTAAATGGGGGGAAAAAGAGAAACTGGGGCACCAAGTGCCCTTAGACCAGGGGAGAATTTGTAAGGTTGGGGAAAAGTATTCCCAGCCAACAGAGCATATATGGCCATAGATAGAGCCAAAACCAGAACTGTACATGACTTAGAAAAAACTATCAGCATGAGAAAACTACCTCACTCCAGCCAAGCACATCCACAAAACGGCCACATGTCCCTTGGAGACACAAGACCGACTAGGCAAATCTAGAGAGATGACAAACTCTAATAATATCTGGCTCAAGGCAAGCTGGAATGAGATCTTCCATACTTCACACATTTGTTGCTAGCTCGTTGAAACCGTGGGAGGCACTTCCTCACGTACTATTGTCTCCATATTGGAGAGTATATGGGAGAGTTCTCTTAGCCTAGATTCAATCATGTCTCAAACAAGGGTAGCAAAGGTGAAAGAAATGCATTGCCTTAAAGTCTAGCAAATATGTAGGGTCAATTTTGGGACCCTTGTGGAACAAAAGGGTAAAAGCTCATTTGATTTTGATTTTCAGTACGAGTACAAACTATGAAAGCATGGCCTATCAATCCTTGAGTCTTTCAAAATCTGAAGCTAGAGGTATCAAAAAAGTTACCATAGGGATAACTGGCTTGTGGCAACCAAGCGTTTTTTATCCTTCGATGTCGGCTCTTCCTATCATTGTGAAACAGAATTTGCCAAGTATTGGATTGTTCACCCACCAATAGGGTTGAGCAAGTTGGTGGCATCGACGAGGACAAGACACGTTGCAAGGGATGATGATAGCATTTTTTTAAAACACAAAATCCCATCATGCGGGCAGGGGCGGATTGGTGTGTGTGTGTGTGTGT
Source organism: Adiantum capillus-veneris (assembly GCF_014529385.1). NCBI lineage: Eukaryota > Viridiplantae > Streptophyta > Polypodiopsida > Polypodiales > Pteridaceae > Adiantum > Adiantum capillus-veneris. Next base: position 110,940,448 of record NC_140931.1, on the reverse strand, counting down.
GTGTGTATGTTTTGACAACTATACCTCAAAGAGATGTAGTTGCAAAGCACATATATTACAATTTACCCCCCACCCTCTTTTTGTTTTACCATAAAGGGCGAGAAAGAAAGAGTGTAATTACAAAAAGCTGCAGCAAAGGGTATTGTTCGGTCAATAGTTACAAAACAGTCCCTCTTGTGCATGTGTGTGAGACTAGAGAAGTCACGCCGGTCACATCAGTCCCTCTTTTGCAAGGCACCTAACATGTGTACCTTGCAAAGAAATTTTCTACCACTATGTTGGTGATAGTACTCTATGGGTACCATTTTGTTGCCAAGTTGTAGAAAATTGAATAGGAGCTGTGCTTCCATTTCAATGAAAGCAAGAAACCTTCAGCACGTACATTCCACACATAGCTAAGTGAAGGAATTAAGATAGTTACTTCCACTATTTACAACTCTTTCTTGTGTTGGTCATGTGTACACGTTTGGCAGCTTTACTACAAGAAAACATGCAAAACGTAAACCATCATTGTAGAATGCTTTTGCAGTACACCACCTGGTGTTGCCCTTGCCACCATATAAAACAAGGAGCTCTTGCACAGATTGGAGGTCGTCAATGTGAAGGTGACATCCACTTCTTTGCTGAAATGCTAGGTATAACATTTAAGGAAAATTACCAAAATACCCCTCTAATTTGTGGAAATTCCCAAAATACCCCTCAAATTTCAAAAATTTCCAAAATACCCCCGATATTTTGTCATAATTTCCCAAAATGCCCCTCGAATTTTCCAAAATTCCCAAAATACCCCCGGTTGTGAGATTAAATTTTTCCAAAGATAAAAAAATTTGTACCTATCATAAGAAGACCGATTCTCTATCAATATAAGATACTAAAACTAGAATTTGAGTAGGTTATGTAGGCTTTGGAGATGAATTGCTTCATTATTTTTAGATATAATTGCCCATTTTTGCGAGGTAATTTGTGACATATTCCATGCTAAGCACTCAAAAACGGATCTTGATTGTCAAAAAAGAATAAAAAACCGATAAGCTTGAATAATCTACCAAAATAGATAAAAGGGTATTTTGGGAATTTTTGAAATTTGAGGGGTATTTTCGGAATTTCCACAAATTAGAGGGGTATTTTGGTAATTGTCCCTAACATTTACTTGGGAATCTTCACCCATAATTTGACACCAGTACAACGGCACAACCTTTAGCGGTAGGGACTACAAGAAAACATGCAAAACTTAAACCGTCATTAGAATGCTTTTGTAATACACCACCACAAAATGCTAGTGTTTTGGTTTACTACAATTAGTCACCATTTATTTCCATTGGGCAGTGAGCTAAGAACTTCCTCGAAGCCTATGTAATTTTGATCAAAGTGTTTCGATCGAGTAGTATCACCCTTCGGGTACCTCAATGGTTTTGTAACCTCCCCCATAATTTTGTAACCTTGTTTCTTATCTATTAAATTCCCAAAGCTTTTCATGGGGGGGAAAAAAAAATTGCTAGTGTTTCCCTTGCCACCATATAAAACAAGGAGCTCTTGTATAGATTGGAGGTCGTCAATGTGAAGGTGACATCAACTTCTTTGTTGAAATGCTAGGTATAGGTGCTCTACATCTACTTGGGAATCTTCACGCATAACTTGACACCACTGCTCGAAAAAAACTTTTTTCCAAAAACTTGTCAAACCTACATGTTAGAAACAATAGAGATAAACTGACTAAATCTGAAGGTTTTTACACCAATTTACACTATTTTTTTTCAAATTTTGGAGGTTTTCTCACCTTCAACTATAAAATTTAGAGGTAGATCTCAAAATTTTTAGGTGGGGTTACACTAAACCTAGGTTTTTTTTTTAGCATTGCTTGACGCCACTACAACGGCACGGCCTTCAACGGTGGATTGTGGACATATAGGGACATTTGCATGAACACACATGTAGACCTTGCAACATGGACATTGAGACTCTCAACTCTTATTTATAGCTCCAACATCTTTCCCCAACCAATGAGCTCATAACTTGTAGCAAGCGCACCCCTTCCTGTAATTACGCTTCCATCTTGTTGGAACTTAACCCAAGTGTCACCACCCATTACCTTTTCCTTTACCTCAATATACAAATAGCACATACATGTGGGATTTTCAAAGAGCAGGGTCCCCTCCCATGTCTTAGACATGGTAAAGTCTCCCAATTTTCCTTGATTGCACACCTCCCCTCCCCTCTTGAACACCTTCTTGTTAGAGAAACAATGGGAAGCCAGCAATGATGCAGCCCAAACTTAATTGTTGTCGGGCACCCTAGTTCTTCAAATTTTAGTGATTTACATATTATGGGCTAATTTATTGTACCTTCTATAGGGAAACTCACATTTTCACCCTTTAAAACCAAGCTCATCTAGCCAACCTCCAAGAATAGCGAGCAAGTGTGGTAGTGTTTCCCAATCTTCCTTGATTGCACGCCTTGCCTCCCCTCCTCAACACCGTCTTGTAAGAGAAACAAAGAGAAGCCATCAAAAGCCATCAATGATGCAACCCAAAAGTCAAAGAGGGCAAGGATTGATTAATTGTCGACGGGCACCCTTGTTCTTCAAATTTTAGAGCTTAACATATATTGGGCTAATTTAATGTACCTTCTACAGGGCAATGCACATTTTTACCCTTTGAAACTACGCACATCTAGCCAACCTCCAAGAACAGCGAGCAAGCTGTAGTAATTGTCAGACTCTCTACCCATGTCAACTCCTTGTAATATGCTACATATGTTCACAAAAGGAGAGCACCCTTAAACTCTTTAGCATGTATTGGGGGTAGAAATAAAAAGCTACCTACATACTATCTCCACAAAATATTGGAGCTAAATGGAACAAGGATAAAAGACTCACCGGCCGTGATCCCTTCACTGATTGTTTTGAAGCTAAAATCTTGTAAGATTTCAGTGGGCTACCACTTGAGAGGCCTGAGTGGCACTCCCTAAGTAGCTCTCTGGGTGTGTAGTATCAGCTTCCCTTATGGAGATCACATTCCTTGAAATCTTGGAAGTGATGGAGTAGATGTACATCATGACTATCTCAACCGCCTCTCATCATGACTTGAGACTCATTCTAGAGGAACTTCCAGGTCACATTGCCTACTTTCTTTCCCTCACAAAGTAGGAAAGATGGATGTGAGGAGGTGCAAAGCCTCTTGACTCCGATTGCAAAATCTTCTTTCTTCAAACTCAAGTTTTTGACAAATATGGGAATCTAGTAGGGTCCCCGTTTAGTGAAGGTGATCATGGAAATCCTTAAAATGTAGGATCATTGCAATCTCCAATGTGCTCAGGCAATGTAGACAGCTATGAAATTTTTAAAGCTCTTTTGATAGAAGCCTTGGAAAAGAAGGGTCCCAAGCTCTGTTCATAGAATCATTGGAAAGAAGGCCTCAAACCCACAAGACATTCAAGGAGCATTTAAATGAATCTAGGACATGAGAAATGTTGAAATCCCTTCAGCTCCCGCAAGAAACTAGTGCTTGGGCTCTTTGTTCCTCACCTATTCAGCTCCCCCGTTAGGGTCTTCCATCCATGAGTCAAAGCACAGGCAACCCACGACACTAAAGGGCACGGGTAGAAAGAGATGGGATCCCCGGTGCAGGTTGAAAGGGAGGATTGAGGGTGGTAAAAAATGGGCGCCCATCATGGGCATGGAGACTTGAACCCTCGCCACCACCATGAGAGCCCAATGCACTAACCGCTACGCCTGCCGAGACGGGGAAGTTGACATATGGGAAAACCATATAATGATAAATAAACTTGGACATGCCCCTTGCTTGTCCAAGTTTACTTTTTAGTGTCCTAGTTTACCTTGGCATCCTACGGCTGCGCGTGTCTCGATCTCCGTGTCCTAGCTTCGCTATCGTGGATCCCACGGCTTGGGCTTCATTAAATGGCCCATGCCCTTTAGTGCTGAGGGCATGCAACCTTCAAGGCACAACCTCCCTTGTATGTTCCACTCTCTTGCACGCCATCATTGGCTGGACATTTCTCTCCATGTTGCGTGGTGAGCCTTATTCCCATCTATGCGTCGGTGAGTACATTTAAAAATATTAAGTGACCACCTCCACTTTGCGGCCCTTGTACCCGTTCATCCCAAGAGAACCTCTAAGTTAGTTAATTTCATAAGGGATGAGGCAACTAACATGGAGAGATATCGAGTCTCGACTCTAATTGAGCATGCCGCCCTGCCTTTATCATGAGTTTGGGTTAATTTTCAATGCAAGTCGCAAGTTGAATGGCTGAAGGCATGCAATCACCTTAGCAGAGATAGCAACCATAGCAATTGTAGATGTAGCCTTCCTTACTCCCACAAAAAAGCTCAACGGATCACCCATGCATGCATGAGTGCCGGCCAATGACTTCGTTAAAATTCTCATTGTCTTTCTTAAATGTCCTACATGTGCCCTCTTAAGCCACATACACTCGCCTCCAAAGTCCAAAGGTAGACGCTTGAGTAGTGGCATCTTCTATGTAGAGGTGAACAATGAGCAATTTCATAAGCAAGCTTGAATAACAATGCTCTCTCTTTATTAGGAGAAATTTCGACTCATTTTTGAGTCATTTGACAAGTTTCACATTAGCTTAGAGAGAGAAAATAAAAATGTTAAAAAGTACAATTTAGGTAATGCTTTTTTGAGCCAAAGAAAAGCCAAAATGACATATTCTTTGTTAGGTATCCCCCATCTTTCTTTTCTTATCCTTCATTCTCTTGTCAGGAATCCAACTAATCGTGTGACTAATGATTTTAAATGCCAACTTACAAGCGTTCCCTCTAAAAACTTGATTCTCGATCGTTAGTCTTGAGCTATCAACTCTAAACATGGAACTAATTTATTTCAAATGCAAAAGTACAAGCCTTCCCTCCCAAAACATGAGATATTTTGTCAGTCTCAAGTGTCTGTCTCTCTATCAACTCTAGGCATGGAGGATGCTTTTTTTTTTCTTATGAAAACACCAATTTGAACTTGCAATCCTCAACCCCTTCATCTTCATACTAATGTATTGCAAGAGTACGCACCATTGCAAAAATGCAAGAGGAACATCATTTGGATTTGTGGACCGATGGGTATAAATATGATCCTACAAAAAAAGGAACACCTCCCTTTGCTAATATCACTAATTGTTTACATTTCACAGGTGGTGGCAAAGATGGACTATTGGGCTACACTCAAGGATTTGCTTGAATTTTCAAGTTTTGTCAAACTTACGATTTATGCTAAAAGCTATTATGATGTCACAATGATAGAATGTATGCTAAATGTGAATTTAGAGTCCATCAATGAGGTTGCTACCCTGCAGGCTAAGATGCAATGATGTTGCCAAAATATGGTTTTATGGACTAGATCTATAGTACTCAAAGATCTCTACATGCCTATCTTTACGGCTCATCAATCTCCAAACGATAAAGTTATGGGTAGTTTGGTATTTTCCAAGGGCCGGGTCTTGTCTTTAGATCAGAGTTGAGATGTATGCTCAAGTGATCTATTTCAACTTGGCAGGGTTCTAGGTGATAGTATTTGGAATGAGCTAGAGTATGTGCTTTATTGTGCTCAAATAGGGCATTCGGTGCTAAAGTTTTGCCCGATTCAATTTTCTTTGTTCCATGAGAAGCAGAAATTAATTTGAATGTGGTTTAAATTGTGGTCATTGGTACTTTAGTCAATATGAGGGCCAAACTTGGAATCTTGCCATGCTTTCATTGATATGTAAGTTCAATGCTATGTCTGGCAGTGTTTGGGGTTGATATGTGTGTCATATGTGATGCTTTAATGAAAGCATGAATAGCTCTTGAAGGGCTCCCATCTAGAATTTCATTGCTTGGAATGCATTGATTGCCAAATAAGTCCAACATGGCAGTGGAGTTATGGATAACTGGAGAAATAAATTATGATTAGCAATGCTTTGGTCAAGAAAGTTGTACTCGGCACTACGGTGGTGATGTGGTGCCTTCACTAATGAAAGCACTTATGCTAACCGGGGAATTTTTGCAAAAAATTGGCAATGATTTAGTTGATGGGGGAGGTTGTCAAAGCAACATGTTGTGCTTAGCATTGCTGTGGACGCTATGTATGTTAAATGTGGTGTAACCAAGGACCGCCCCATATAAGGGCCTAAGCATTGGCCGTTCATAATATTGTTTTGGGTTGCTAATAAATATGGCATTCTTGGCAGTCTTTTAGTTGAATTTGCATGCCGGTCGGCTAATGTAGATGCAAATGATGTGCTAGGCAATGCCCTAGTCGACATGTAAACCAAATGTGGGGTACTTTATAGGCCGGCCACCCGCCCAATAAGCTCGATGGATGTCCAATTGATTAAAAATGAGGTTAATAAGTGTGAATGGAAGGAGAAAACGGAATGACGATGTCAAGGTGTAACGAGAAGAGGAGTGCAAGGGGGTGAAAGAGCTCGCGCTATTTAAAGCATTGCTCAGATGAGCTCGACCTAGAAGCGAGAGTTGTCCAGCTCTCTGAGGCGCACCTCTTCAGCATTGTCGTGGAGTCATATTTTGCAAAGTCAAGCACCAAGGTTGCCATGTCATCATGAGGTAGTGCCCACTAGTGCTAGCTCTAGTGGTAGGGGGGGACTTGGTGGGTAAAATTAGAAAGATTAGCATGCATGGTATAAAACCTTGAAGTAGCTTTTTTTTGGTTTCGGGGAATCTTCAGAAACTTAATCCATCATTTGTATATCTTATACAGAAACTTAGCCACTAAATTTGAATTTTTTGCATTGTCCTTTAATGCCACAGCTTCCACCCACTTGGTGCAATAGTCAATAGCACATTCTTTTGCATAAGTATGAGCATCCTTCAATATTGTTGGCACCACAAACCTGCCTGAAGAATATTCCTACCTATTATTTCTCCTGAAAAGTGTCCACTTGCATTCCCATAATGTGCTTCTTGCAACACCACTGTTTGTTCTTCATCAGAAACACACCTCCTGATAATCTGATCTATGCCTTTTCTATATAGTGCTCTTGTTATCACTAAAAATGGCTTACTTCTTAAAGAAAACTTCCTTCTCTAATCTATTGTAAAAGAATCGTATATCAGTCCATCAGTCAAAAAGCTTAACATCTGATCATACCAAGAATCTAAAATCAATCCTTTCACACCAAAAACTTCTGCATCAGGTAACTCATCTTGAATTTTCACTGCAGGTTCACATGTCTCTAGTCAAAAAATCAGCTATTTCATTTTCCTTCCCATGTGTATGAACAATAACAAAGTCAAACTCTTGAAGTAGTAACATCCACCTTGTCAATCTACCATGCAAACGGAGTTTCTGAATCAAATAGGGAAATGCTTGATGATCCACATGCAAAATAATCATACTCCCCAACAAATAATGTCTGAATTTGTTTAGAGCATATACCATCCCGAAAGCTTTCCTTTCAATGACACTGTAATTTCTTTCTACTGATGTCATCAACCTACTAGCATAGTAAATTGGTGTATACCACCCTTTTACTGACTGTTGCATAAGTATTGCTCCTATTGCAATATCAAATGCATGCACAAATACATGAAATGGTAATTGCCAATCAGGAGGTTGAAGAATTGGTGCCACCACCAACATTTTCTTCAAAATCTGAAATGCTCTTTCTTGAGGAGGACCCCTGTTAGAAGTTGGACACACCCCACGGCATCTAACTATTCGGAGGATTATTATTTTTGTAATTATTCATTCATTGAGGAAAACCTGATTTTTCACCTTGTAATTATTGGAACTTACAGAAGTTTCCAGATTGTATCCCAGTTTTGATAGTTAGATTGAGTAGATGGTTGATTTTGGAACTTTAGGGTTTGAGAAATCGTAAGGTATATATACCACTTTTTGACCTTAATGAAAAACCTTAAGTCTGTGAGTGAGCGTAATGTGTACGAGAGAGAGAGAGAGTGTGTGAGCTTCATCTTGATGCTACGTGTGCTACGGTGGTCGGAATCGAGTGCGGAGAAGTGCAGCGTGTTGCCCCCGACGACAGCTATGCGCCGATACCTACATTGTGTGCATACGGTCCGGTTTTGCGAGCTCCTTCTACGAGCTTCATCGGGTGTTTGGGTGAGCATACGTTATCCGATTTTGCATTGCAGCATATCCACGCGTTCACATTAAGTAGAACTACACATTAGGCACTTTAGATTTTGGAAACGAAGACCTGCAGATTTCGGCCAGACATCCTACCTGTTTCTGCACTAGGTGTTTTGGGTTGGGATTTTGGTTCTTAGACCTTAGGGAGAGCGACCTATTGGTATTAGTAGGATCTCCTTCAAGTTCTATGGTGTTTCGAGATTGTTGATGGGTGTTCGACTCTAGAAAGCGTTGTAGGAAGTTTCCTCTTATGCACTCTTGAAGGCTGTGACTTAGACAATTGGTAGAGACCTCTGTAGGAATTAGTTAGGAGTCGGTCGAGTGTAGGTTGACACCTTATGCGGGTCGAGCTTCGTCCTTAGTTGACATTACATGTTAGGTGAGTTCTCACTGTGCTGACATCCGTCGCGGCGTATCTGTCCAACATTGGCGTCGCTGCCGGGGACGAAAACCTTAGGTAGGTGACCGAGACTAATCCTTGAGGATTGGGATTTTTGGCTTGCCAAGAGTATTTTTTTACATTTAGATAGAATCAGAGGGTGGAGGACTTTCTACGTCTTAGAGGGAGTCTAGGAAGCATGTGCCTGGCCTAGATCCTTCGACTTAGGTAGATTAGGTAGACCAAGGTAGTTTTAGGTAGTAGTCGAGTTCCAGAGTAGGAGTTGGAGTGGTAGAAGCGGTGAGAGGAGAGCTTGAGAGTCCGGAGAGGCCAAAAAGCAACCAAAAACACCATTAACACCATTTCACATGATAAGTAGGAGTAGAGTAAGTAGGACATCATGATTCAGGATCTAGAGCATTTCATGCATGTACACTTGCTTGGTAAAGTCATCACAAGTTTGTAAAAGACGCAAAAGTGTGTTTGAAAGCCTAATTGAAGTTCAAAAGTTACTATGAGTGTTTCTGATAGATCTACAGAGCATCAGAAGGATTTCTGTCAGGAAAAAAATTAATTTCAAGCCAGGAGACATTCTACTAGTAGCTATTTCGAAAGAAATATAAGAAAAATATGAAAAATACATAGAATATATATATATTGGAGTTTACCCTAGATATAGGATCTAGCTAAGGTGTGAGATGATAATGAGATAGTAGAAATAAAGAATCAATGCTTTTTGCCCCAAGTTAAAGAGGCGGAGCTATTGACGCTTTTTCCATAGTATTTTCTAATGGTAAAGTAAGAATAGGTTACCCTTGAGATAAATAATAGGATGAGATAGAAAGCATATTATTATACTTAAATATGCATATGTACATTATAGAAAATATAACTATGTATCTAAAAAGTTACAAGATAACTCTTGTAGCATGCATTCCCACTATGTACGTGTCACATCATGACATCCACCCCCTCTAAACCTACACATCCTTCGGCATGTACCAGCCTCATGGTAACTTGTGAAAGCAATTGTATCCCCTTTCATCCCATCACCTCCTCTAGGATCATATGGGTAACTCAAAAATCTGTATTGTACTAAGCATTGAGATTCTCCGCATCTTTTGATTTCTCTCGGATCAGAAGGAATTGTTATATACATCTGTCTCCAAAACATCTGTAACAAATCTCCATTATGCGCAAAATCTTCATGACGAAGAGACATGAGTTCCTCATCCTCCTCTTCAAAAAACACTTCCAGGCTTCCTGTAATATACTTGAAAGATTTTTGAAACTGCACTTCAACCTTCTCACCAACCTCTAAATCCATATGTACCTCTTTCGCATAGAAGTCTCAATTTGCATCTTCATTCTCAAAAGAATCCTCTAGATAGCCTTTCTCAACATCAAGAGAAAACTCAGAAATATGCATGGTAAACCTCTCATCAATTCTCTCACCTTTTACCAAATACCTCATCAGCTTTACATCATAAAACTTTGCATACCTCTCAAATATGGTGTCTAATTCCCTTTCCAAATCATCCTGGTAGGTATGCTCCCGGTCACTTGTAACCGACTACTCAAAAACCTCCTTGGATTTAGTCTCTGACACAATATCTTCACCCCTTCTTCCTTTTTGACCCATCCCTAAATTATCTTCAACTGAATCATGTCTCCACTCATCTAGGGAGAACCCTTCTTCATTGCATGACTCTGGTGTCAGCATAAAGCTAGCATCCTCTTCTTGCTTCAAGGCATCACCATGTATACCCTTCCTCTCCATAGCAGATAGATGCTCACAAACCTGCTTGCAATTTATACCCTGTGACACAAGACCTAAATCCCTTATATGACTCAGATATTGTTTGCATACCTGCAGGCAACTGAAATTCTTAGAACCCTGTATAGTAGGCACTTTATGGCAAGCATCTTTATTTGCATCTTCACACAGATCAGAAATATCACCCCAATCACAGACCATACCCGAAGAGGTTTCTTGCTCTTCTACTCTATCCTCTGATGTCACTTCAACCTGTATAGCATTCCCAAACACTTCTCTATCTTTGATTTGTGAATCTTGAAGATTCATAGCTTCATCCGCAGAACCCCAATCCTCATGCAGAGAATATGCATCTGTCATTCCTTCCTCTACCATGGAATTGTGAAAGCTTGCTGCATCTACCTCTAAATAAGGCACAAATTCATGAATCATCTCCACCACATCTGCTACCCCATATATACAAGACATACATATTACTCTGTCAATGCACTCCTCTTCTTCCACCTCGTCTAGTTGAGGTACTTCACAATCCGCAATGCTACTAGCAGAGCTATACTCACAAAGGAAGATATTTTCAATCACCCCCTCTAAATTAGCACTTTCGCAGCTAGGCATATCCATTTGGGTAGTACCACATGCATCAAACTCGCATAGGAAAGCATTGATAATGACTTCTTCATCCTGGTATATGTCTTCAGCATAGGTATCCGGCTCTTCTAAACTTGATAAAAGTTCCTGGATCTGCTCAAAAGTAGATTGTAACACATCACTAATATAGCCGTCTTCCACGTGTTTTCCCTTCACATCCTCTTTCAAAACTATAGCATCCTCATCCTTGTATATACACTCATGTGCATCTTTAAACGAATCAAAAGGAGCGTCCAAATCATCTATCATAGCCGACGAGTTTGCATCATCCTCTAAGTCGCTTTGAGTTGTTTCAGGCACTTGGATAGCATCATGAGAGTCATTATCTTGAGATACGAAGGTTACAAGAGCCAAACGTGCATAAATAGCTTCCACTATGTCTGCTTCATCTGCATACAATAAATGTGCATCTTGCAAAAGATATGCATCGATTACTGCTTCTAAATTATCCTGTATGGATGTGTTGACGCTTGCATGGCTTACACGAGACACCAACTCTAGATGGTCACATCCACTTCCACTCTGCTCCATCTCTTGGTCTTGATGTTCCAAGCATACCTGTGTTATAGCTGTAGAAAACTCACCCCAGCTGCTTGCATATACACTTGCATAGTCTTGAACTTGGTGCTTGAAATCATCACTCACAAGTTCAACAAATGCTGCAATCATCCGAGCTTCTGGAATTGCTTGAAGCCTCATCCCTGTCACATAGCACTCAAGATATCCTTCTGGATCATAGCCTTATATATATACATGTTAGATTAGAGATGAAAAAGAAAACAACAAGAAATCAAGAAAACATCAATGTAGAACACATCTTACTTGACAAACCCTTCGGCACCATTATTGATGGAGAGAGAAGAAGAGTGGAGAATTTCACTTTGATTGATACACCAAGTGCAAGACCTTCTTTGATTAGAGTTGATCTTCCAAGGTTAGCTTGTTGTAAGAATGGCTAGTCTTCTTCTAGGAGAAAGTGTAGGCCTAGGCTTATGTTAATGGGTAAGTACAATTTGGCATTACTACTCACTACCTCATGAATTCCTCTCTTCAATGGCTTGAATGCTTGAGTTATTTTCAAGGAAGAAGAGGTTCCCTTTTATAGGTGAAGGGAACCCCCAAGGGTTTACACAAGAAGAGAAGAGCCAGTGTGAACAGAAACTGAAAAAGTTGGAAATGAGCTGTCCCTGCATGATGTGGGCATTGGGGTCCAGTATTTGATCATATCTCCTCAACCGTGGCTCCAACGAAAAAAGTAAAAATATGGGCAGAAACTTCAGCTCATTACCCACGACTTCCTTCGTATATGTATTTTCCAATTCGGATTGGAACCTTGTGTAAAAAATTCATCAAAATAGGGTCTATTTCTGGCAACAAAAGTCTTCCTGTGGTCCCCTTAGCCTATACTTTGATTTGATTCCAAAGGACACCTCATGCCATATGAAAGCATGACATTGCTCCTTAACAATGTTTTGCTTGCAATAATGCATTAAAATAAGTGTATCTTTGAAATCATGCCACCTAGTGTCCCACTAAGATTTGATTCCCTCCTAGTAGCTATTTAGAAAGAAATATAAGAAAAATATCAAAAATACATAGAATATATATATATATATATTGGAGTTTACCCTAGATATAGGATCTAGCTAAGGTGTGAGATGATAATGAGATAATAGAAATAAAGAATCAATGCTTTTTGCCCCAAGTTAAAGAGGCGGAGCTATTGACTCTTTTTCCATAGTATTTTCTGATGGTAAAGTAAGAATATGTTACCCTTGAGATAAATAATAGGATGAGATAGAAAGCATATTATTATACTTAAATATGAATATATACATTATAGAAAATATAACTATGCATCTAAAAAGTTACAAGATAACTCTTGTAGCATGCGTTCCCACTATGTACGTGTCACAGCACGACATCCACCCCCTCTAAACCTGCACATCCTCCGGCATGTGCCAGCCTCATGGTAACTTGTGAAAGCAATTGTATCCCCTTTCATCCCATCACATCCTCTAGGATCATATGGGTAACTCAAAAATCTGTATTGTACTAAGCATTGAGATTCTCCGTATCTTTTGATTTCTCTCGGATCAGAAGGAATTGTTATATACATCTGTCTCCAAAACATCTGTAACAAATCTCCATTATGCGCAAAATCTTCATGACGAAGAGACATGAGTTCCTCATCCTCCTCTTCAAAAAACACTTCTAGGCTTCCTGTAATATACTTGACAGATTTTTGAAGCTGCACTTCAACCTTCTCACCAACCTCTAAATCCATATGTACCTCTTTTGCATAGAATTCTGAATCTGCATCTTCATTCTCAAAAGAATCCTCTAGATAGCCTTTCTCAACATGGAGAGAAAACTCAGAAATATGCATGGTAAACCTCTCATCAATTCTCTCACCTTTTACCAAATACCTCTCCAGCTTTACATCATAAAACTTTGCATACCTCTCAAATATGGTGTCTAATTCCCTTTCCAAATCATCCTGGTAGGTATGCTCCCGGTCACTTGTAACCGACTGCTCAAAAACCTCCTTCGATTTAGTCTCTGACACAATATCTTCACCCCTTCTTCCTTTTTGACCCATCCCTAAATTATCTTCAATTAAATCATGTCTCCACTCATCTAGGGAGAACCCTTCTTCATTACATGACTCTGGTGTCAGCATAAATCTAGCATCCTCTTCTTGCTTCAAGGCATCACCATGTATACCCTCCTATCCATAGCAGATAAATGCTCACAAAACTGCTTGCAATTTATACCGTGTGACACAAGACCTAAATCCCTTTTATGACTTAGATATTGTTTGCATACCTGCAGGCAACCGAAATTCTTAGAACCCTGTATAGTAGGCACTTTATGTCAAGCATATTTATTTGCATCTTCACACAAATAAGAAATATCACCCCAATCACAGAACATACCCGAAGAGGTTTCTTGCTCTTCTACTCTATCCTCTGATGTCACTTCAACCTGTATAGCATTCCCAAACCCCAGAACTTCATCCGCAGATTCATAGCTTCATCCCCAGAACCCCAATCCTCATGCAGAGAATCTGCATCTGTGATTCCTTCCTCTACCATGGAATTGTGAAAGCTTGCTGCATCTACCTCTAAATAAGGCACAATTTCATAAGTCATCTGCATCACATCTGCTAACCCATATATACAAGACATACATATTACTCTGTCAATGCACTCCTCTTCTTCCACCTCGTCTAGCTGAGGTACTTCACAATCCGCAATGCTACTAGCAGAGCTATACTCACAAAGGAAGATATTTTCAGTCACCCCCTCTAAATTAGCACTTTCGCAGCTAGGCATATCCATTTGCGTAGTACCACATGCATCAAATTCGCATAGGAAAGCGTTGATAATGACTTCTTCATCCTGGTATATGTCTTCAGTATAGGCATCCGGCTCTTCTAAACTTGGTAAAAGTTCTTGGATCTGCTCAAAAGTAGATTGTAACACATCACTAATATAGCCGTCTTCCACCTGTTTTCCCTGCACACCCTCTATCAAAACCATAGCATCCTCATCCTTGTATATACACTCATGTGCATCTTCAAATGAATCAAAAGGAGCGTCCAAATCATCTATCATAGCCGACGAGTTTGCATCATCCTCTAAGTCGCTTTGAGTTGTTTCAGGCGCTTGGATAGCATCATGAGAGTCATTATCTTGAGATACGAAGGTTACAAGACCCAAACGTGCATAAATAGCTTCCACTATGTCTGCTTCATCTGCATACAATAAATTTGCATCTTGCAAAAGATATGCATCTATTACTGCTTCTAAATTATCCTGTATGGATGTGTTGGCGCTTGCATGGCTTACACGAGACACCAACTCTAGATGGTCACATCCACTTCCACTCTGCTCCATCTCTTGGTCTTGATGTTCCAAGCATACCTGTGTTATAGCTGTAGAAAACTCACCCCAGCTGCTTTAATATACACTTGCATAGTCTTGAACTTGGTGCTTGAAATCATCACTCACAAGTTCAACAAATGCTGCAATCATCCGAGCTTCTGGAATTGCTTGAAGCCTCATCTCTGTCACATAGCACTCAGGATATCCTTCTGAATCATAGCCTTTGAATATATTAAGCTCATTATATACGGATTTGGATACTGCGGGGAGAGATGTACCTGTAGCAAGGAGAACCTAAAATTTGTAGAGAGGATGAATTACTAAGAGTGAGAGAGATAGGTTTGGTTAAGGAGACGAGATTAGATATATATACATGTTCGATTAGAGATGAAAAAGAAAACAACAAGAAATCAAGAAAACATCAATGTAGAACACATCTTACTTGACAAACCCTTCGGCACCATTATTGATGGAGAGAGAAGAAGAGTGGAGAATTCCACTTTGATTGATACACCAAGTGCAGGACCTTCTTTGATTAGAGTTGATCTTCCAAGGTTAGCTTGTTGCAAGAATGGCTAGTCTTCTTCTAGGAGAAAGTGTAGGCCTATGTACAATTTGGCATTACTACTCACTCCCTCATGAATTCCTCTCATCAATGGCTTGAATGCTTGAGTTCTTTTCAAGGAAGAAGAGGTTCTATTTTATAGGTGAAGGGAACCCCCAAGGGTTTACACAAGAAGAGAAGAGCCAGTGTGAACAGAAACTGGAAAAGTTGGAAATGAGCTGTCCCTGCATGATGTGGGCAATGGGGTCCAGTATTTGATAATATCTCCTCAACCGTGGCTCCAAATGAAAAAGTAAAAATATGGGCAGAAACTTCAGCTCATTACCTACGACTTCCTTTTTATATGCATTTTCCAATTCGGATTGGAACCTTGTGTAAAAAATTCATCAAAATAGGGTCTATTTCTGGCAGCAAAAGTCTTCCTGTGGTCCCCTTAGCCTAGACTTTCATTTGATTCCAAAGGACACCTCATGCCATATGAAAGCATGCTTGCAATAATGTATTAAAATAAGTGTATCTTTGAAATCATGCCACCTAGTGTCCCACTAGGATTTGATTCCCTCCTAGTAGCTATTTTGAAAGAAATATAAGAAAAATATGAAAAATACATAGAATATATATATATTGGAGTTTACCCTAGATATAGGATCTAGCTAAGGTGTGAGATGATAATGAGATAGTAGAAATAAAGAATCAATGCTTTTTGCCCCAAGTTAAAGAGGCGGAGCTATTGACGCTTTTTCCATAGTATTTTCTGATGGTAAAGTAAGAATATGTTACCCTTGAGATAAATAATAGGATGAGATAGAAAGCATATTATTATACTTAAATATGCATATGTATATTATAGAAAATATAACTATGTATTTAAAAAATTACAAGATAACTCTTGTAGCATGCATTCCCACTATGTACGTGTCACAGCACGACATCCACCCCTCTAAACCTACACATCCTCCGGCATGTGCCTGCCTCATGGTAACTTGTGAAAGCAATTGTATCCCCTGTCATCCCATCACCTCCTCCAGGATCATATGGGTAACTCAGAAATCTGTATTGTACTAAGCATTGAGATTCTCCGCATCTTTTGATTCCTCTCGGATCATAAGGAATTGTTATATACATCTGTCTCCAAAACATCTGTAACAAATCTCCATTATGCGCAAAATCTTCATGACGAAGAGACATAAGTTCCTCATCCTCCTCTTCAAAAAAAACTTCCAGGCTTCCTGTAATATACTTGACAGATTTTTGAAGCTGCACTTCAACCTTCTCACCAACCTCCAAATCCATATGTATCTCTTTCGCATAGAAGTCTGAATCTGCATCTTCATTCTCAAAAGAATCCTCTAGATAGCCTTTCTCAACATCGAGAGAAAACTCAGAAATATGATGGGTAAACCTCTTTATCAATTCTCTCACCTTTTACCAAATACCTCTCCAGCTTTACATCATAAAACTTTGCATACCTCTCAAATATGGTGTCTAATTCCCTTTCCAAATCATCCTGGTAGGTATGCTCCCGGTCACTTGTAACCGACTGCTCAAAAACTTCCTTGGATTTAGTCTCTGACACAATATCTTCACCCCTTCTTCCTTTTTGACCCATCCCTAAATTATTTTCAACTGAATCATGTCTCCACTCATCTAGGGAGAACCCTTCTTCATTACATGACTCTGGTGTCAGCATAAATCTATCATCCTCTTCTTGCTTCAAGGCATCACCATGTATACCCTTCCTATCCATAGCAGATAGATGCTGACAAACCTGCTTGCAATTTATACTCTGTGACACAAGACCTAAATCCCTTTTATGACTCAGATATTGTTTGCATACCTGCAGGCAACCGAAATTCTTAGAGCCCTGTATAGTAGGCACTTTATGGCAAGCATCTTTATTTGCATCTTCACACAGATCAGAAATATCACCCCAATCATAGACCATACCCGAAGAGGTTTCTTGCTCTTCTACTCTATCCTCTTGATGTCACTTCAACCTGTATAGCATTCCCAAACACTTCTCTATCTTTGATTTGTAAATCTTGAAGATTCATACCTTCATCCGCAGAACCCCAATCCTCATGCAGAGAATCTGCATCTGACATTCCTTCCTCTACCATGGAATTGTGAAAGCTTGCTGCATCTACCTCTAAATAAGGCACAATTTCATGAGTCATCTGCATCACATCTGCTAACCCATATATACAAGACATACATATTACTCTGTCAATGCACTCCTCTTCTTCCACCTCGTCTAGCTGAGGTACTTCACAATCCGCAATGCTACTAGCAGAGCTATACTCACAAAGGAAGATATTTTCAGTCACCCCCTCTAAATTAGCACTTTCGCAGCTAGGCATATCCATTTGGGTAGTACCACATACATCAAACTCGCATAGGAAAGCGTTGATAATGACTTCTTCATCCTGGTATATGTCTTCAGTATAGGCATCCGGCTCTTGTAAACTTGGTAAAAGTTCTTGGATCTGCTCAAAAGTAGATTGTAACACATCACTAATATAGGCGTCTTCCACCTGTTTTCCCTTCAAATCCTCTGTCAAAACCATAGCATCCTCATCCTTGTATATACACTCATGTGCATCTTCAAACGAATCAAAAGAAGCGTCCAAATCATCTATCATAGCTGACGAGTTTGCATCATCCTCTAAGTCGCTTTGAGTTGTTTTAGGCGCTTGGATAGCATCATGAGAGTCATTATCTTGAGATACGAAGGTTACAAGACCCAAACGTGCATAAATAGCTTCCACTATGTCTGCTTAATCTGCATACAATAAATTTGCATCTTGCAAAAGATATGCATCTATTACTGCTTCTAAATTAGCCTGTATGGATGTGTTGATGCTTGCATGGCTTACAGGAGACACCAACTCTAGATGGTCACATCCACTTCCACTCTGCTCCATCTCTTGGTCTTGATGTTCCAAGCATACCTGTGTTATAGCTGTAGAAAACTCACCCCAGCTGCTTTAAGATACACTTGCATAGTCTTGAACTTGGTGCTTGAAATCATCACTCACAAGTTCAACAAATGGTGCAATCATCCGAGCTTCTGGAATTTCTTGAAGCCTCATCTCTGTCACATAGCACTCAAGATATCCTTCTGGATCATAGCCTTCGAGTATAATAAGCTCATTATATACGGATTGCCTAGCGCTTTCAATCGCTTTCTAAATCCGGTCTTCTTCTTCAAGCCAGTTGCATCTCTCTGCAAGCTCTTTTATTTCAGCATATAGCTAGTTCACTTTGCTAGCCATCTTTACGTACTCTCACCCCGGCTTGTTCGCATCGGGTTCACCAAGAATATGTCAAAAAAATTGCGGTCTTGCCGGGAAAGCACCGAGCTTATGGCTGTGAGAGTTTGTGAGAGAACTCAAAAAAACTATATGAAGGAGTTAAACCATAGATGCCATGAAGACTAGGGTTTGGACGGAAGTGCAATCAAAGAAGTTCCACTCTTTCTCTCTTGCACTCACACACACAAAAGAGAGTGTCAAAACAACACAAAGATGAAAACATCAAGGCTACGGTCATATCGTATCATGGGTAGTATGAAAGGGTTAATAGATGAGTTAATGGCATTCAATCTTGGCTAACCAAATATATACGTTTTGTCTAGTGATGGGGATTAATTGTATATACAAATCCTCTTGGTTCATAGCAAGATAACTACGCTTACATCAAAAGAAAAGTTATAGTCTATAAGAGGTAGTATGATGGGATCCGGTGAAAGAAGTATTTCATTGAGCCTTTCTGGGCCAAAGAGAAACACTATACATTGTTGAAAGTATATTTTACGGCTAATCCATACGTTAATTCTAATAGATAGTACAGAGTGAAAGCGATAGAAATTATCAGCATGTGGATTATTCTTCTAGGATAACTCTAGTATGTGAAAAATGTAGATATCAGAGAAGAGAGGGGAAGAGAAGAGAGGAGAGTTTCCCTCCCAAGCTCTATTCTTGCTCGTAGGCAATAAGGATACTGCGGGGAGAGATGTACCTGTAGCAAGGAGAACCTAAAATTTGTAGAGAGGATAAATTACTAAGAGTGAGAGAGATAGGTTTGGTTAAGGAGACCAGATTAGATATATATACATGTTAGATTAGAGATGAAAAAGAAAACAACAAGAAATCAAGAAAACATCAATGTAGAACACATCTTACTTGACAAACCCTTCAACACCATTATTGATGGAGAGAGAAGAAGAGTGGAGAATTCCACTTTGATTGATACACCAAGTGCAAGACCTTCTTTGATTAGAGTTGATCTTCCAAGGTTAGATTGTTGCAAGAATGGCTAGTCTTCTTCTAGGAGAAAGTGTAGGCCTAGGCTTATGTTAATGGCTAAGTACAATTTGGCATTACTACTCACTCCCTCATGAATTCCTCTCATCAATGGCTTGAATGCTTGCGTTCTTTTCAAGGAAGAAGAGGTTCCCTTTTATAGGTGAAGGGAACCCCCAAGGGTTTACACAAGAAGAGAAGAGCCAGTGTGAACAGAAACTGGAAAAGTTGGAAATGATCTGTCCCTACATGATGTGGGCAATGGGGTCCAGTATTTGATCATATCTCCTCAACCGTGGCTCCAAATAAAAAAGTAAAAATATGGGCAAAAACTTCAGCTCATTACCTACGACTTCCTTTTTATATGCATTTTCCAATTCGGATTGGAACCTTGTGTAAAAAATTCATCAAAATAGGGTCTATTTCTGGCAGCAAAAGTCTTCCTGTGGTCCCCTTAGCCTAGACTTTGATTTGATTCCAAAGGACACCTCATGCTATATGAAAGCATGACATTGCTCCTTGACAAATTTTTGTAATCATGCTTGCAATAATGCATTAAAATAAGTGTATCTTTGAAATCATGCCACCTAGTGTCCCACTAGGATTTGATTCCCTCCTAGTAGCTATTTAGAAAGAAATATAAGAAAAATATGAAAAATACATAGAATATATATATATTGGAGTTTACCCTAGATATAGGATCTAGCTAATGTATGAGATGAGAATGAAATAGTAGAAATAAAGAATCAATGCTTTTTGCCCCAAGTTAAAGAGGCGGAGCTATTGATGCTTTTTCCATAGTATTTTCTGATGGTAAAGTAAGAATAGGTTACCCTTGAGATAAATAATAGGATGAGATAGAAAGCATATTATTATACTTAAATATGCATATGTACATTATAGAAAATATAACTATGTATCTAAAAAGTTACAAGATAACTCTTGTAGCATGCGTTCCCACTATGTACGTGTCATAGCACGACAGCGTAAATTGACTAACATCTGAGGGTAGTACAGTTTCAGATTAGCAGACCTAATCCAGAACATCAGCAGTGTATAAAATACAGTAGTGGTTGAGATTAACTCTCCAGTTATACCAATGATTACTACGATAACCTCTAGCAGATAAATGCTTTGACTCGATTATCGAAATTAAAACGCTTGTGTACAGGTATATTCAGCAACAAAGCAAGAAGTTGTGCAGAAACTGACCCTTTGCCAGGTGAGTGGTTGGATTTGTGATAAATTGCATTGATATGTTTTATGAATTTAAGATCAGGAAGATACATTGTTAGAGACTAGAAGGTGGCAGTTGACCGAGGTAGCTTAGTGTCCACCGAAGAGAGTGTAACTCAGGTAAGGCTAGATCCGCTAGCACTGATTATTGAGGAAGGTAGTGATACTGAAACTTCGTCTGACAAATCTTTCTTCATGATGGGTAGTCAATAGCCAGGAGGTTTCACCTATGATGGACCTATGCGAGGAGGAAGCACCTCCCAAAATCCTTTGAATGATTCCAAGCTCACTGTGATCTTCTTAGAGGGAACAAACTCGATGGGAGCCCTAGTCTATTCCGACTATTGAGGACGCAAGTGCATGTGTATCGAAGAGAGACCAGCTCAGAGATTGGAGATAATCCGAGTATATGATGATGGAGATAGATTCCGAGATGAAAAGGGGAACCACTATGTAATAGTTAGTAACCCTGAAGGTTACAACAGATATGGAGATAACGTGGAGAAAGGGAAAATGGTTTCAGAAACTCAAGAACTGCCACCAAACATTGATCGGCCCGGAGCTATTTTTATGTATGATAAGAAAACAACCAAGGTTCCAACTTATCACGAGAACGTGGTAATCTTCAAACATGAGAGTGAGGGTATAGTCTCTTACTTTTGCAGCAAAGAACCATACGTAAACGAATTAAGCAAAGACAAGGTTCTTTACTTATTCTCTTATGAAACTGCTACGAGGAAGGGTATAGTTTTTGTTGATAGATACGGGCGAGAATACCAACGTATTCTTCCAGAGGAGATAGAAAGGGCAACAGGTCCAGGAGCATCAGCATATGCCCCTGAGGAAGTGACAAGAGCCACCTACACCCCAAGCAAGTCAACAAATCCTTTCTCAGATGAGTATGACGCTACCTCACATTCCACCCGACCGCAAGCATTCAACAACCAAGACCAACCAGCAAACCAGCCATCATTGCAGGCATGGCTCCGACAGTGTGCAACATTAGAACAAGACCGAAATCGAGATGGTTATCAAGCCGCACGAGGGCTAATGGATTTGAAAGAAACACCACTCTATTCAAGGTATCAAGGAGAGAGTAAGCCAAAGACTCAAGGGTCGACAGAGCCTGGAGGACCACCCATAGAACGAGTTCGAAGAGAAGAACCACCTCCAGCGAGAACCATTAGAAATTATGGCTTAGGAACACCACTGGGTGAGGAACCAACCTATTATAGAAGGCCTGAGGAGGTATATCGATTAGGACGGGGAGATCCAATGATGAGGTTGGTAGACCATCGAAGAATTAGACCTTCTCAAGTGCAAAAATGGGTAAACAAGAAATACACAAGAAGCAGAGACCCAAGAGATCATGTAGCAGCCTTTGTGCGTGTAATTAGAGCTGAAGAGGTGTTAGAATTTCCTACCCAATTTGCAAGGTTTGGTCTAACCCTAGAGGATGATGCTTCCACTTGGTTTGACTCTGTAGAGCGTAGAGACTTTGAGTCTATGGAGGAAGTGTTTGACGAGTTTATCGAGGAATTCTCACAAAGGGAAATAGCTCATAATACCGTCTCACAGATCCATAAATTCAAACAGAAAGATGGAGAATCTGTACGAAAGGCAGCCCTAAGACTAAAAAGATATGTTAAGTTTTGTCCTGTTGAAGAACTGTCAACTCAGTCCAGACTTATGTTGATATTCATCCAAGGACTAAGGAATGCAGATCTCCAGAAAGACTTGCATATGAAGAGGAGCAGTACGTTGAATGAGTTGACCAAGGAAGCTCTTTACCTGGTGGACAATTGTGCGGTCTACAAAGAGGGGGAGTTCAAGGACCTTGATGACGATTCGTCTTCACAAAAAATTGAAAGCAAGTCTTCTAAGACAGCACCGAAAGGAGAAGTAGCTGTAAACCAGGAGCAGTTTGTAGATGAAGTGCTAAAAAAGATCAACTTGTACCCCAAACTCGAGGCTAAACAGCCCAAGTGGTGTGCTATTGAACAAAAATGGACAAACCATGGGACCGAGGAATGTTATTATAACAAGGGATATGTGAGAGAGAGACCTTACGCTCCCCATACTCTGGTAGCTTCCCCTCAAGTTCCACCGATGCTTAGATATCAAGCAGGCAACCTACCAGGACCTGTAGGTGTAGAAAGACCACAACCGGTGTTGGAGCAACAACCACCCCTACCAGGATTACGACCAGTTGGTATAAGATACACACCAACAGTAACTAAATCAGAGGATAAGGCTTTGGTGCCTATGCATGCATATTATGAAGATCCCAATGGATATGCGGCAAACCCTGTCTATTATCCACCGGAAGAACCCTCGACACCTGAACCATGGAGCATGATAGGAAATACAGGACCACCAATTGCTGCGCAAGCACCAGGAGAAGGAAGATATAGCTTAGATGAACGAGCACTGATGTTCATAGCCAATGGAGGCATGGGTGGACAGAGACATGCTTATCAACAAAGAGGAGCTCAAGGAGCACCTCAACAACCCAAGGGACCCTGCTACAAGTGTGGTGGAGATCATTGGCTGAGAGACTCTCCTCATGATGAAATCATTAGAGTCAATGCGTATTGCCCAGAATGTGGAATTAATCATTTGATTCTTGATTGCCCTAAAAACCCGAGCAAAGGAGAAAAAACCACCTTGAACATGCTAGAAACAGTACCTTCCAGTGGAGGATCGGAAAATGAAACAATCATACCCATCTAGGCGGTCACACGAGCCCAAGATCAAAGAAGGATGAACGAACCCATAGTTGAAAACCAAAAACCAACGCCCAAAGTTCAGAAATGAGAAATCAGAGAAGCACTTGGAAAGCTAGAAAGGTGCGTAGGAAAGCCAAGAATGAACGAGAGCAAACAACTCGGTCCGAGGAGTTGAAACATACAAACGATAGATTGGAGCGGTTAGAGGATCTAGCGAGCTTAAGCTCACAGACCACAGCAACCATAGCACCCAAGAAAATAGTACAGCCCAAAAGTGCAGGATTAGGAGGATCTGTACTGGCTGACAAGGTAAATGAGTAGTTGTATGCACTTCTAAGAGCTTATGAAGCTAGACTTAAAAAAAACCAAACCCAAGAGCAAAGGTGGATGACTTATCCATATGCAGAAATAGAAAAACAGAGGTTGGATATGTGTAAAAAGATGATCGAAACAGCTCAATCATTGATGGAAGACCCGCTGGGTAAACTTGCAAATTGGCATGAGGCACCGACTCCAACCCCTATCCAACCAACTTTAGAGAAACAGGTAGAAACAAAGGAAAGACTCACTAATGCCTATGAGTCCAGAGGAGAGCCTATCATAGTGCCAAATACCACAGATGGGACAAGTGACAGGTTCCAGCATAAAATATTGGCAGAAATGGGTAAGGACTGTAACGGTCTAGACGATCTGTGGAAGCAAATCCGGGAGGCCAATGAGGCTGATAGGATGAGTAACCACATGAATAGCACGAGAAAAGAAAAGAATGTGATCTTACCTCCTATTGAAGAATTTGAAGCAAGGTCGCAAATGAACTTTGAGATACATTCACAAGGGGGAGACCAAGGATCAATTAGTTCTGGGCACAGCCAACCAGACTCGTTGAGAACTTTACCCTCTTACCTAGGAGAGTACGAAGCCAAATCAGAAGTGAGAGCAATCCCATCTCAAAGACTTTCTTCTAACAAGGTGATGGATTCGCAAGGATTGATTGAGTTGTTATCTACTCCGGTGGCATGCACAATCACATTAGCAAAACTCCTAAGATTAAGGCCAAACATGTGGACCACAGTAGGAAGGAAAATGCCTAGAAAAATTTGGAGTAAAAGACCCCACCTTGAAGCTACAGTAGCAGGATCAGAACTTCCAGCATGGTTAGGGCAACCAAAAGAGCTATGGATGTGCGAAGCTTCACATTGTGGAAGCTTAACAAGAGAGGAATGCGTCTTAGAAAGAGCAATTGAGGACAAAGAGTATATTTCGGAACCTTTCCCTGAAGATGCCTTGGAACCTTTCGAATGGGAACGCATACTAGCAACATTGGATGTCTGTGCCATTACCGACAGTCCAACAATAAAATTTTGTGATAAGGATGGCTATGATGTATTACCCTATTACATGGTAAGCGTTATACCAGAAAAAGAGACGGTAGAACCACCAGAACAAGAAGAGTTTTACAACTCCTTTGAACATTTGGAAGTAAATGATGAAGCAGATAATGAGTGTTCAGACACCTCAAGCGAGCGTGGAAATGAAACCGAGAATATCAAGTTTTATGATTTTGCTAATCAACACCCTAGACGCCAGGGACGCTATAGGAGGAAACGAGCAGGAAACAAAGCGAGAGAGAACCTGATGCCCAAGATAAAATGTAAAACTCACTATTTGATGCTTGTAAAAGTAGAAGATTGTGTTAAAAATCAAATATCAGGAGGATTCTCAAAAGATTGAAAAGAAAGAACGCGAGAGGAAATAAAACAGGTACGAAAAGCTAACACCAAAACAAAATCACAAAAATCTCAAAAATAAAAAAAAGAAACAACAAAAGACCAAGAGTGGACCAAACTGGAGTGTAAACAGAAATACCAAGAACTGAAACGGTCTTTGAGAGAGATATGGACTAGTGAAGAAGATAGTGATGGTAAAGGAGAGTCAGGAAAGGGGAACATGAATGTACCATCACACTATCGGAAATTTACTATCCAGGATAGAAAAATCATCATGACACCACCAGTCAGGAAAGAACCAACCAAGAATCTTACGATGGGCCTGAAAATGCAAAAAGGATAGACCTCGCAGAACTAGGTGAAAAGCCTCAGCCGGTCTACATAGCTAATGATTTAGAGCCTGAAGAGGAAGAACAGCTAACACAACTTCTCAAGAAGTATAAAGATGTATTTGCTTGGTCCTATAAAGACCTCAAAGGAGTTGATCCATAAATATGCCAACATACAATTCCTTTGAAATCAGATGCAAAACCTAGCAAACAACGTCCTTATACATATAATGACACATTTGCTAAACGAATTAAACAAGAGATTGATAAACTGATGGAAGCTGAATTCATCTTTGAGATTGAACATACAGATTGGGTGTCACCCATTGTGGTAGTTCCCAAAAATAATGGAAAATTGCGAGTGTGTGTAAACCTCAAAAAGGTAAATGCAGCCACCATAAGGGATAATTATCCCTTACCAATCACAGAACATGTACTTGAGCGGGTGGCCGGAAAATGGGCTTATTCCTTTCTAGATGGGTTTTCAGGATACAACCAACTGGCAATAGCAAGGGAGGATCAACACAAAATAGCGTTTGCCATAGAATGGGGGATTTATGCGTATCGAGTTATGCCATTTGGCTTAACTAATTTCCCAGCCACTTTCCAAAGGTTAATGACTCACGCATTCAAGGAATATCTAAGAATATTCTTAGAAATTTACATGGATGATCTTTGTGTACACTCTCTTCTACGAGAGAAGCATATTGACCATTTGCAAAAGGTCTTTGAAAAATACAGGACGTATCGAATATGTCTTAACCCGAAAAAGTGTGTATTCATGGTTAAGCAAGGCTGCATCTTAGGACACATTGTCTCAAGAAATGGCATAACCACAGACCTAGACAAAGTCAAAGTCATTGTAGACCTACCCAGGCCTACTAATGCGAAACAAGTGCAATCCTTCATGGGACACTACGGATATTATCGAAGATTCATATACATGTATGCGGTTATCGCACAACCTCTGTATCATTTGCTAGTCAATTTTGAGTGGACCGAGGAGTGTGAAACTTCATTCCAAAAGTTTAAGAAAAACCTTATATCAACACATGTACTAAAAGCACCAGATTGGGAAAAGATATTCCATGTGCACATTGATGCTTCAACATATGCCATTGGAAGTATTATGGCTCAACCTGGAGACGGAACAATGGATTTTTCGGTTTGCTATGCGAGCCGACAATTAAACAGTGCAAAAAAGAACTACACAAACACCGAGCGGGAAGGGTTAGGAATGATTTATGCTGTAAAGAAATTTCGGCATTATTTGCTCGCAAATAAATTTGTGTTCTTCACAGATCATCAAGCTCTTTTGTATCTGGTAAATAAACCTTGCAACACAGGGAGAATCGTACGTTGGTTTATTATATTTCTAGAATTTGACTTCACAGTGGTGGTCAAAAAGGGTAAAACCCATCTACGAGTGGATCATCTTTCAAGGATACACAACGGGGAATCTCCTGAAGGTGTAGATGATGACATACCAGATGCTTATCTTTTCAACATTGAAATGGTACCCAAATGGTCTCAGGAAATTGTTAGCATTCTTTCCTTTGGAAGTAGGTTTGATAACACGGAATGCAGATCCAAACAGCAAACAATTCGACAAACAAAAAACTTCCAGTTGATAGCAGGACGGCTGTATCATCTTGGATCGGACATAATCCTACGATTATGTATAAATCCGGAAGAATTCGAGTGCTACCTTGAAGAGGCACATGTCCAGGGTTGTGCATTTCATTGTTCAACAGTGAAAACACACCAGAGACTGAAACAATTAGGGGTTTATTGGCCAACTATGTATGCAGACACACATTCTTATGTTACCAATTGTACTATATGTAGTGTCAAAAGACCAGTAGATCACGCAACTTTGTTTTAGATAAACATAGCACCTGCATGGAGTCAATATATCATTGACTTCTTAACCACCAGGACGTTACCTGAGAACATCACAAGAGCATGAAAAAAAGCTATAGAGCTAGAAGCTCGTGACTTTCAGCTAATTGGGAACCAACTCTATAAGCGGGGAAAGGACAATCAACTTAGAATCTGTGCAAGTGAAAGCGAATACCTGCTGATTCTAGAACATGCACATAGTGGAATAAGTGGAGGCCATTTTTCGGGCGATAAGACGGAAAAAATTATCTTAACCGCAGGAAATTGGTGGCCTACATTGCACATGGATGCTGAAGAGTTTGTAAAGCGTTGTGACGCATGTCAACGCACCAAGGTGCCAATAAAAAGAGATGAGATGCGATTACGGCCAATGATGGGAGCAAGAGCATTTGCAAAATGGGGCATTGTTTGTGGGACCTATCTCACCCCTTGCATATCGCACCCATACCCAATATATCATTGTGGCTACGGACTATCTCACAAAATGGGTCGAAGCCAAGGCAACACAAAAAGCTGATGCACACACCACTGCACAATTTTTGTATGAGAATGTTTTTGTACGTTACGGGTTACCAATAGAAATTGTCAGTGATCGTGGGACACATTTTCTCAATGAAGTGATTGAATACCTGCTAGAGGAATTCATGGTCATACATAGGAAATCTGCACCATACCATCCAGAGGCCAATGGACAAGCTGAGGCCACAAATAAAACACTATGCACGGTTCTCACTAAAATAGTGTCAGAATCAAGAATGGATTGGGATAAACAGCTACACTCAACACTATGGGCATACAGGGTGGCTTACAAAACATCAATCGGAACAACACCATACAACATGGTGTTTGGCCTAAATGCTATACTACCCATAGAGTTTTTAATTCCAACTCTATGAGTAGCAAAAAGCTTAGAATGGATAGGGCATGAGCTCTCTTCAAGAATTGATGATCTTGAAAAGCTAGATGAACTCCGCTTACGAGCTATCGCTTCAATCTATGCTAAAAAGAGAAGACAAAAAGAATTTTTTGACAAACATGTGCGATCTAAAGAGTTCAAAACATGTGATTACATACTTGTTTATACCTTGAAGCAACATGCCAAGAAACTTAAAAAGCGAGGGATGGGACCATTTGTGATTAGTGATCTATCACAAAGTGGAGCTGTCAGGCTTGCTACATTAGCAGGTGAAGAAATGCCAAACTGGATTAGTGGATGTAGACTGAAGAGATATCATCTACCACTCACACAGGAGACGCTCCAACAAATTCATCAAGGAAAACAAAGAATGAAGGAAAAACAGAGAGTACGAGAGGAAGCTCAAGTAGAAGCATAAGAACGCATTGCAAAAAGAAGACTTCTGCGACAACAACAACAAAATGGACCACCATTGCGAATCAATGCCATTCGACTGACAAAGTTGGATGAAGAAACAATGGAGCCAATAATTGCGATCAAAGTGGGCAGCAATCAAGTTGAATCAACAGCCTTGCTTGATTCTAGGGCTCAAGCAAATTTAATCTCTTACGGATTATACCAATAGCTCAAAGTCACAGGTCAACTTCATCCAGCTCCTCAAGTGCTGGAAAGTAGCACATCACACCCATTGAAAACATTGGGATGGACTATATTGCATGTACAGATACATCAATATATTTACCCACACAAATTCTATGTGGTGGCAGATGAAAGACACAACACCCAATGATGTTGGGGCAACCTTGGCCAAAAGAGTACAATGTGCAGATAGATTGGATAGCAAAGGCAGTCAAAATTCAGCATGAACATGAACAATAGGTGATAGCCTTTGCTCATCAATACCAGAATGATCAGCTGCAAACCATGCAATCACTGGAACAGAAGCCAAAAGCAAAAATACCATCAAAGAACGACCTTATAACCGAGACCAACAATCAGGTAAAAGCCAACCATGCTGATTACAGACATATGCAGTCACCAACCGCAATGCAAAGATCTAGGTTAGCAAAACAAAGAAAACAAGTATGGATGCGGAAGGATAGAAATGCCATGGTGGACAAACAACAATGCACCAACAAAATTCCAACAAAGCAGATGGTTCAACCACAAACCAATGGCATAAAACAGATATGGATCCCGAAGAAAATTCTTAGCCATAACCCAAATGTCACTAGCATTTGGATACCAAAGCAAAAGCAAAAGGAACTCCCTTCAGTACAAGCACCAACGGAAGGCAGACAGCTGCATTTCAAAAAGGAAAACCGACTTATGTGGACGCCAATCAACAACAAACCAGTGGCAAACAAGAAAGTGCCAAACAATCTACAAAAACCGGCAGCAACAAAATACCAATGGAAAGCAAAGGCAATACGGCCTATAACCATTACGGCCCAGCCAATTCTCTCCTTAGTCACAGCTACGGCTCTATCAACAGTGTCGGCAAAGTAAGTGCCTTTTGCAAAAAAGACAATTAAACAGAGAGCGGTAGAGTTACAACTGTTACTTACAAAGAAAACAGGAAACCTCAACGGCGAATGCCAATAAGCTACTTGCTTATACCCTTCTCTTGCACAACATTAATTTTTCCATACATTGACCGAGTATGCATAAAGTAGGGCCACAGTAATCGGCTAGGCATTAGCACAACTTTTTCAACCTATGCACGGCACATACTCCGAGGCGATACCTTATCGTCCGGGAGGACTCCGACTAGGAGGGGGGGAGGCATTCTCAAATGCGGAACCAATAACAGAAAGAGCAAAAAAGGGCATGATTTTTGACTATTTTAAGGGTTGTTGTTTGATTGTGAAATTTTCTGGAGTAAACCAAGTATAGATGCCCTTATACAGCATGTATCCACAGGTATATGGGGCCAAACGCCAAATCAAGCCCCTAGGCGTGTGTATATAAGTAGAAATAGCCATTTTTCGAGCAAAATATTGGTAAAATGGAGAAATCCAGCCATAAAAATTGGATACGAGTGTATATAATGTTTTGCGGTGATGTTTGTGATTTATTATGATTTTTGGGGATTTTTTGGGTTTGATTTGCTATTTTCCTTTTAATTTTGCTAATTTTTGGCAGAAAAACTTCAAAAATACAAAAAGCAGGTGAAAAACAGTCGTAATGTAAAACTAAAAATATGGGGATGATCAGTGACTATAGGACAACCTATGGTACAATGGGGGTGCAATTATGAGACTGGAGCGAAAAGCGTGTTTTGGCCAGGTTTTGACCGAAATGCCAAATTTCTGGTAAACAGAGCAAATGGAGTCCAAATCAAGAAATTTTTGAGCCTAAACCGCATCTTGCAAGAAGATAGGAGCACATGTCAAATTTCATGAAAAATGGTTCGGGGACCTCCATTATAAGAAATTTTCACCCCATTTTTAGCTCATTCTCACTATTGACTCTGTGGAGAGAGCTTCTGCCACATAGAGCGGACCAACCTTCCAGCAGCTTCTACGACGCGCACGATTACCCAGACACACACAAAGAAAATCAAACCCAGAAAATCCCCAGAGTGGGTTTGATTTTCTTTGTGGCACTTTTGGGCACAAACTCCAACATTTTTCATCATGCACATTTTCTGAATGACATTTACAAGCTATCCACCAAGTCTCATCACATTTGGACCAAAATTGACCTCATATGCATGAAAAAACGCAAAGTTAGGGCATAGAGGCAATAATGGGCCATAGACCTACCAAATCTTGTCCAAATCCAATGAAACTTGCACAACACATTCACCAACACATCAACAACCAATCTGTGTGGTCAGAAGGAAAAAATGATAAAATAGACATCCTACGCGTAGGATGTCTATTTAATTTTTTTGACATGCAGGGGATGTTTTATCATTCCAGATCCAATCACCTCATCATCATGAGCCCATATATCAAGTTTGAGGCCATTCTAATCATTTTTGACCCCCAACACCTTCAAGATACACTTTTTGAGCCCAAAAACACCACACAGGGCCTTACAAGCATCAAATCTTGTCCAAATTCAAATCCAAGAACATAGCCATGTTCCATAGGCCAAGGACAACCCACAGGACAAGTTTCATGTCATTTTGATGAAAAAGACATCCTACGCGTAGGATGTCTCCAGCATAAATTTAGCCTTCTGTGCAAAGAGTGACATCATGGGAGCCAATACCATGGTGCAATAAGCCCATATACCAATTTTCAACCCATTTGGACATCAATTTCTACCTATGATGGACATTCTACCCAAATTGTGACCTAAAGCCTGAATCAGCCCAAAAGTCCACTTTTTGATATCCAAATTCAAATCCAAGCATATAGCCATGTTCCATAAGCCATACACTACCAGCATGTCAAATATAAACCAATTCTGATGAAAAAGACATCATACGCGTAGGATGTCTAGATGAAATTTTTGGCCAGATTTGCACTGTGAGCACATGCACAGCTTCACAAGTTCCTTTTAAGCTTCATTTTCAATTTTCAAGTCATTTGGATAAGTAAAACTCAGTTTCGTAGCTAATATGGAAAAAACGCTAACTTCGGACTACTGAGTGCAACAGGATCTATGGCAGCCTCGAAGTCACCGGCAAAGAAGAAGAGAATGACCATCAAGGATTACCTGGAAGAAGTGGAACCCTTCGTCATTCCAGAAAGAACACTAAAGCCCACCAGCACATGGATACAAGAGGATCTGTTAGAGTCCAACGACCTAAAGATCTACCAAGGAGTGTTCAAAGACACTGAAGGCAATGTTATTGAGCTACCAATGCTGCGGAGAGAACTCAATGAGTTCGTACGAAGCAAGATGGCCAGATACTTGGAGAAGATTGATCTCCACAACTACTTTGAAGAAATACCGGCAGGAGTGGACATCAAGAGAGTCTGGGAGTTTGTAACAAGCATCAAGGAGGATGGAGTGGCCAAAGTAACAGATTTACAAAGCAGACCAGAAACAGAGATAATAATCACTGAGCAGGTTGTAGCAGATGCACTAGACCTCTCCAACGAGGGGGATAGTGTAACAAAAAGAAGGGATGAGGTCAAGGTGTACAAAGAGAAGAAGGGGAATTACACCTTTGAAGATATTGCCAACCCAGGAGTGGCAATCATGAGCTAGTTATACAACCAGTACTTCCACATGTGCACGAAGAGGCCATATAAGTATAGGATGCCGCCAGGTGCAATTGCCACTACATTCACGTGGGCAATGACGAAAGGCACCCCAAAGATAATCAACTATGCGGCATATATACATGACAACCTAGTAAAGATGGGCAAAAAGAAGCCAACCTATATAGTACCAAGAGAACTGATCACCAAGATGATTTATGGAGCACTACACGCAAAAGGAAGGTGGCCTGACCCCCCGTCTCAGAATGATTGGCTGAGGTTAAAAGAAAACAAGGAAGACGAGCCACAAAGAGCACCAAAGGTGGCAACAAGATTGAAAAGATGGCTAGAGCCAGTTCAAGAGGAGCAGCCCAAGCAGAAGAAAGGGAAGAAGGAGTTTGCTCAAGTGCCGGCCAAAGAAACAAGGTCACAGAAAGCGGCAAGACTAGAGAGGCTGATGGAGAGCTTCCGAGCAGAGAGAGCCCTCAAATGCGATTTAAGTGAACTCTGGAAGCCTTCTCTACAGTCTATGTCAGGATCGTCCAGAAGAGTGCAAAGGGACCGATTTGAAGACTATATCAAGAATTTTGAGATTCTTGATGCTGCATCAGAGAACATTCCACATGTCCCTTTCACAGAGGAAGAAGTACAACAAATACGGTAGAAACTGCTGGATGAGCAAGAGAGCCAGGAAAGAGAAAGAAAAAAAAAAGCAGACAAGGACTTAAAGGGCAAACCTGCATCTCTACCAGCCAGCCCTAAACCCAGCCCACAGCCATCACCACCGCCCTCACCACCTCCTAGCAGCCCCCCACCAGAAGATAAGGAGGCTAAAGACAAAGCAGAAGAGCGGCAAGGAGAAGAGCAAGAGCAGAGATGAGAGCCGGAGCCAAAAGAAGAGGCTAAGCATCAAAGTGACCAAAAAGAATTAGATGATTCTTACTATGCATTTTTGGACCTGCTAGCTGCAGGATATACGAAGGAAGAAGCCGCCACAGTCGCCTTCGACTTGGTGAGGACAGGGCCTAAAGCACAGATGCAAGGCATCAGGCTAGTAGAACTGAAGGAAATTTCTACAAATACAGTGGACCTGCACCTACACTCCAATGACAGGGACGTGGTGATGACAAAGCTAACAGGATTGAGAGTGCAATCCATGGCTTCAGAGAAAGAGATGACAACTCTCAAGGCCACTGAAGAAAAGATCAAAATGGAAGTAGATTCTCTGCAAGCACAAAGCCAAAGGCAAAAGGAGAGAGAAGCTAAGCTACAGGCCAGCTTAGCAAGGACAATACAAAGCTGCCAGGCAATGGAGGAAGCCAATCAAGAAGCCGCAAAAAGAATGCGAGCAGTGGAAGAAGAGTGTCAGTAGCTCAGCAAGTCACTGCTAGATGCCGAGAAGGAAAGAGATAATCTGACACTACAGTTGGCAGAAGAATCTAAAGAAGTGGAAGCCATGAGGAACGCTAAGGAAAGAGCAGAGATAGATCAAGAAGCAAGCCAGGATGAGGTCCTTCCCAAGTCAAGACCATAATAAGCAATCAAACCCTCAAGCTATGGAGACACCTTACGTCAACTTCAGCTAATCATTGATCACCAAAGTCTAAAATGGATATTCTCCCAACCAGCTCTTAACATGAGACAAAGATGCTAGATAGAGCTTCTTTAGGAATACAATTTTCAAATAAAGTACTGGCCAGGTAAGGAAAATGTAGTCGCTAATGCCCTCAGTAGAAAATCCTTTCTTGGAGCCATCTCCATGGTCGACAATTGAATTTTGGATAGGTGAGGGAATGCTCACAAGAAGATGAAGTCTATCTTCAAACTGTACAAATTCTCAGTGAGATAGATGCAACGGCAAAAGAAAAAGCCCTAGTTAAGGAACATTCTATGGAGTATGGCCTTCTTTACTATAGACATCGACTTTACATTCCTAAGGATACCCCCCTAAAGCAGTTAATTCTTCATGAAGGTCATGATACTCCAGTAGTAGGACACCTGGGTATGCAAAAACTCTTAATGCCTTAAGGAAAAGTTACTTCTGGACCGGAATGAAGGGGGATGTACTTTGATGCATCAGACAATGCTTTTCTTGTCAAGGAAATAAGACTGAACGAGTGATGATGCCAGGAAAGCTGCAACCCCTCGACATACCTCAAATGAAGTGGGAATTCATTAGCATAAATTTCGTCATGCGTCTTCCCACAATTTAGGAAGGGAATGACTCTCTAATGGTAGTCATGGATATTCTCACTAAAGCATCTCACCTAATACTAGTAAAAACCACTTACACCGCATCAGATGTAAGCCGGATCTTTGTTAAAAATATCTTTAGACTACATGGCCTTCCAAATAGAATTATCAGTGACAGGGATGCAAAGTTCACTTCCAAATTTTGGAAGGCTCTATTTGAAGCTTTAGGAACACAACTATGCTTTAGTTTGGCATATTAGAACGAGTAACCCAAGTAATTGAAGATATTCTTCAAGCTTATTGCAGTAGAAACCCTGCAAGTGGATTCAATGTCTTCCCTTGGTAGAGTTTGCCTATAAATCCTCTTTCCATAAAATCATTGGGATGTCACCTTTCAATGCTCTATATGGGCATGAATGCATATCACCATTGCATTTTTCTGACCCTACTATAAGGGTAGAGGCCTCAAAGAAAATGTTGGAAGAAATGGAATCCCATACCAAAGCCATACGACAAGATATTTAGGCTGCTAAGGATTTTCAAAAGCATTATGCAGACAAAAAACAATCCAACTGAATCTTCAAGCAAGGAGACAAGGTATTTCTTCGAGTGCGTCCAAAAAGAAGCAACCTATCCCTGGGAAAATTCAAAAAGCTTAGTCCCAGGTATTGTGGTCCTTATGAAATAATTAAGGTTCTCAGTGATCAAGCCTACAAAATGAAGCTGCCTGAACATATCAAAGTTCATGATGTATTTCACATCAGCCTACTAAAACCCAACATTCCAAATCCCAATAATCCATTGGATGATGAGCTGATTGAAATGCACCAACAAGGAGTGCTTGAACTTCAGCCAGATTGTATGCTTGAAACTAGAGAAAGAACTCTTAAAAATAGAGTAATCAAGGAACATTTGGTAAAGTGAAAAGATTATCCCACCAAAGATGCCACTTGGGAAGATGAAACCTCTCTTCTCAACAAAGACTTTGAGATGAGGACATCTCAAGTTCTTAAGTTGGGGTGTAAGGTTTCCACCTTTTCAACAGCGAGGAAATGAACCCTAAGCTTTAATGGAACGCATTGGACGTACAAACTGGTAAACCACTATCTCAAATGTAGTTAAAATGGTATTTGTAGAATCTTAAGCATGACAAACCTATAGCTAGGAACTCTCAGAACTAAATTCAGATAAAATCTGACACTGCTATCCCCTCTGGAAGTTTTATTGTCACTTTAAATTGCAAAAATAATTGAATGATTTTTAGTAATCATTTAAGCTTAAGACTTTCATTATAAAACCTAGATATTTATCAAAAAGCAAAAAATAAGCCTGAAAACTAGCAGTTTTAAATTTTAAAATGGGTAGGAGCTGGGGAAGGCCATTATTGACCTACAATGCATTAATTGAGCAGCAGGTGGTGCTAGATGGAGGCTGGGGGTTGCTTGGACTGCAAGCAACTACCAGTTTTAGCCTGTGTGAGCCTGTGATTGAGTGCCAGAAAACGCTTTAAATAGGACCCTATGCTTCACAAACACTCTCAGACTCGGAGACCTAGCCTCATCTCTCTTGTATAGAGAGACTCTGCCCAAAAATCACTAGAGAGCAAAAACTCTAGGTGATTAGCGAAGGTAGCATTAACCATTGTTAATTAATAGAAATATGTTAATCTATTCTTAATTTCTTAATTAATCTAGTTAATTAAAAAACATTAACTCTCTCTTCATTATAAAATTACACTCTTAATGCAAATATAATGTTGATTATTCAAATTAGGATTAGGAATATTAATTTAATTAATTAGTAAAGCATATTAGGATTGAAATTAATCAATTTTGGCCTTAATTAAGAGAAATTAAATCATTTAAATTTAGATAATTACAAGGTAATTATAAAAAATTTATTGTACTATTAAAGTACTAGAAAAATTGTCATAATTTTTTGATTAGTTTTTGTGATTAATTAAGCAAAAATTATCTTCTTTGAACCTTAAAATTAATGCAAAACTTAGTAAGCTAACTTAATAAATCACAAGATAATTATCAAAGTTAGAAAACATTGTTAGGAACACTAGGTAATTATCTCATAGCATTAAAATTAGTTTATCTATTTAATTAAGCTATTTTTTATTTTAGCTATAAA
Organism: Adiantum capillus-veneris; assembly: GCF_014529385.1. Taxonomy (NCBI): domain Eukaryota; kingdom Viridiplantae; phylum Streptophyta; class Polypodiopsida; order Polypodiales; family Pteridaceae; genus Adiantum; species Adiantum capillus-veneris. The sequence continues at coordinate 110,903,428 of NC_140931.1, read as the reverse complement.
AAAGAGGGGAATTTGCTAGCTAGCTTAGATATTACATGGTGATTTTCAGAGTTAGAAAACAGTATTAACAAGTTGGGATAATTAGCTCATGAACAAAAAATTAGTATAGCTATTCAATAAAGCTAAAGTTGTCTAATTTTAGTTGTAAATAAACAATAGAAATTAGTTAATTAGCTTAGATAATTATATGGTAAATATAAGAGTTAGAAAACATCATTAAAAATCTGGGATAACTATCTCATGAACAAAAAATTAGATTATTTAATTAATTAACTTGAAAATATATGATTTTAGCTATAAATCAAAGGGATAAATTAGCTTATTAGCTTAGATAATTACGTAAAAGCTATTTAATTTTACTTGTAAATCAAAAGAAAAAAATTAATTAATTGTTTTATATAAATACATGGTAAGTATTAGAGTTATAAAAAAATTATTACCTAGTCAAGATATTAGCTCATGGATAAGAATTAGTTTAGCTATTTAATTAAGCTAAATTTATTTGACTTTAGCTGTAAATTAAAAGGAGAAATTAGTCAATTAGCTTAAATAATCACATGATAATTATCAAAGTTAGAAAACATAATTAGAAAGCAAAGACAATGATACCATAATTAGTTAGCTGCCTTAAGTAAATATAATATCTCAAAAACCCTATCTTAGGAAAAATTTTAATTAGGATAAATAGAAATCATAGTTAAAAGTTTTTAGGAAAATTATTAGAAGTATAAAGAACTATTACGAAGTTGAGAAAATTATATCTTTAGGAGATAACGAGTCTAATAAATATTAAGTAAAAAATAAGCCAATTCTATGCTTAATAAAGAAGTAAAAATGAGAAAAAAGATTCAAATTTTTTTAAGATAATTAGGGAGACCCCAAATACGTAAAAGTAATTTAGGATAAGAATCCTCGTAGTTATATGATTAATTAGAAAAACCTTATCTATGAGTTTTCCATTTTCAAGTGCAATTAGCAAAGACGCTATACTAAGGTATCAGAACTTGCAAAAATGATATTAAAAAAAAAACCCAGAAATCTTTGGTAAACAACTAAACTTCTCTAGGATCTAAGCAATTATGCGAAGAAATGGATATACATTATAGAATGGTAAGAAATAGGATTTTGATGATTTACCTAATGAATAGACGTCCTTTTTCTAAGGATAGAAGTTATGGCTCCAAAGAGGACCCGAGAAAACCCTCAGTCGGATAAGGAGGGCAATGTTCCTAAGAGGGCTAGAGTGTCACATGACCATGAGGATGGGCCTAGTAGTAGGCCTATGTAGATGCGGATGCGGAGTGCAAGAGAGGGAAGGAGAGGAGGGAAGGGGATGAGGAGCATACACAGAATGTGGTGGAGCTTGTGAGAAGAACCATCTCACTCCCCTTACTCTGTATATAACCAAAGAATGAGTAATGGATGGGCGCCCAGGCACAACCCGCCAGGCACAACCCAGCCACGGTGCCTGAAACCTAACAATCTCCCACTTGAAGGCCAATGTGGCCCAAGTGGCTAAAGAATGTAGGGGCTACTATGTACAAATGTGAAGCATGACCCTAGCTTCACCCTATGCCCATCATCTCTATGCAATGTGCGAACCGCTCTGAGATTAATCCCTTTGTTAGAGCATCCGTTGGGTTTTCATCTGTGTGAACTTTGACTAACTCAATGCGTTTGATAGCCAAAATATCCCGTACCACATGATCCTTGACCTCTATGTGTTTCAACTTGGAGTGAAACACGAGGTTCTTTGCGAACGCAATCGCACTCTGACTGTCACAATGTAGCACTGGAGTTTGGTGTATACCAAGGTCTCCCAGTAGACGAGATAACCACACAGCTTCCTTACTGGAACTGGAAATTGTTACATACTCTGCCTTAGTGGTGGAAGACGAAGTGCAATTTTGGGTACATGATCTCCAAGAAACTATCGCTCCAGTGAACAAGAAAATGTAACTAGATGTGGATCGCCCTAGTGTCCACACAACCCGCATAATCTGAATCAGTGTATCCAACTATGGATGCATCACTATTCCCAAAGCGTAAGCACTTGATACCGAGTCCTTGATGTATCTCAAGATGCACTTCACTGCTTCCCAATGCTTTCTGCCTGGATTTACCCATAAACCTGCTGACCACTCTGACTGCATATACTTGGCCGTGTGCTAACCATGGCGTACATGAGACTGCCAACTACCGAAGAATACAACACCTTTGCCATCTCTGCCTTTTCAGCATTAGATTTGGGACAATTATGCTTGCTAAGTTTTTTGTATGCAGCCACTGGTGTACTCAATGCTTTCCCCCATTGCATATTAAAACGTTGCAAGACCTTGTGAATATACTCTTCCTGCAAAAGTTCAAGTATACCACGTTTGAGATCTCTCTTGATACCCGTACCAAAAGATGATGTGCATCGCCTAAATCTTTCATAGCAAACTGCTTTCTTAAGGCATCCTTAAGAAGTGCAATCTCATCTTTTGACTTCCCGACTATGAGCATATCATCCACGTACAAAATTAGAATGATGAACCATCTTTCAACCTCTTTGTGTACAAGTAGTGATCCTCTTGGATCCATACGTAACCCTGGGACTGAATATACTTATCAAACTTGATGTACCATTGCCGTAAGGCTTGCTTTAATCCATACAAAGCTTTCTTGAGTCTGCACACCAGTTTTAACCGTGATGGCTTCACAAGTTTCATGTAGACATCCTCTTCAAGATTCCCATGAAGAAATGCTATCTACACATCCATTTTGACCAATTTCATGTCCTCAATGGCTACTAGACCAAGCATAAGATGCAATGTAGTCATTTTGACCACTGGAGAAAAGATTTCATCAAAATCCACGCCTTTTGTTTGCTTCAACCCTTTAGCAACCAATCTAGCTTTATACTTAGGTTCGGGATCATTTGTGATATACTTCTTCCTGTACACCCATTTGCATGGCAATGCTTTTTTACCCGTGGGTAACTCTATCAATTTCCAAGTTTCATTTGCTAAGATCGAGCTATACTCAAATTGCATAGCGTCTTCCCACTTCACTCTACCGTCCATTTGAATGGCCTCTTTGTAGCAAGTGGGTTCACCGTAATTAGTGAGACTAGCAAGTAGTATAATCCTGGCTTGAAACGATCAGGTGCACGAGATGTACGAGTAGATCTCCAAAGTGCTTGACTATTGGATTCTACTCTCTCTCGAGAAACACTGTGTGTGTACTAGTGGAAGGTGCATCACTAAAATGTCCAACATTCTGTGTAACTGTTAGTGAAACATCCTCAAACCACTGGCTTTATATGCATCTCAGACTCATTGAATATGACCTATATCTTAGATTCCTGCCAGATATAACTTCTTAGATTCTTGGTGATTTGGGGTCCAGTAGTAAGCCAAGCTGTTGCACTGAGAGCCTCTCCCGACATATGGTAATGCACTTGTGTTTTGGCAGCTTTTGTGCCAATGCGTTACTGTCAGTGTAGATAGTGTTGGCAGTGTCCTGTCCAACACCCAAATCAGCCATAAGGCGTCTGAGCCATACACACTCAACCGTAGTTGCGAAGACTGTCTTGTACTCAACCTCACAACTTGAAGTGGCCACAGTAGGTTGCTTCTTGCTCAACCATGATATATATGAACTGCCAAGCATGAAACAAAAACCACTTGTGGACACTCGCGTGTCAAAACAATCAGTCCAATCTGAGTCCGAAAAAGCATGTAAGTCTGGCGGCAATGATCCCCCCTTGGGATAAAACAAGCCAAGATTTAAAGTGCCACTAAGGTAGCGGAGAATCCTCTTGACAGCCTGCCAATGCTTAGACCCTGGGCTATGCATAAATCTGCTGACATGTGAGACTGCAAAATGAATATCCGGCCTCGTGTTGCATACATAAATGAGGCATCCAATAGCAGTTTGGTAAAGAGTGACATCAGTAGGATCGCCAACATCATGTAGACTCAACTTCAAACCTGTTTCCATGGGAGTGGCAATAGGTTTGCAATCCTAAAGTCCAAGCTTACATAGTGATAGCGGTTTTTCGGCTCTCCGTAATTTCCATAGTGAGTTAACCCACCCTACCAAAATCATCCAAACACTGTGGCTATCCCTACCATTTCACTGTATATAGGTGTGTGTGAGTTAGGGAACTTTTCCCATATCTTCTTAAAAATCCTTAATTAGCTAGTCACTGGGCTAGTTGAGCCAAAAAAAATAAAATCAAATCAAAAAAATAAAATATATTATGGCCCATTTGTGTGTAAATATTGCATTGTATATAGGGCCTAAATATAAGGATTTTTCATAATTATTTTGGTATTTATTTAAATATCTATACGTAGGTGTGTGTTATTTATGCTATGTACATTGACTCACCATTATCACAATTTTTCTTACCATATTCTATATTCCATAAAGAAATAATTTCATGCAAGCTTCTCTTATTTTTTGTGTAACTCCATCCCAACAAAAATCCAAAAAAAACTAGTTTTATTTATGTGTATGTTTTTTCACTATTGTGATTTTTTTCCTTCCTACATCTATTCTCTATTACTCTCATAAATTAGAACACCAAAAATATTCATTTTTTTATGGTAGACTTATAATGAGAGAGATTTATTTTGACCCCTTTATATTTTTTCCACCTATGTTATTTATATTTGACATGTACATATGTTTTTAGACCCCTCAATATTTGATTTTCTTAGTTGTACTATTCACTTATATCATGATCTCAACAATATCTTCAATTATAGACCTACCAAATAAGGTCAAGGGTATGTGGCATGCATGCATGCACTATGGGGGGCTCACTCTTGGAGGTATTCAAAAGAATCATCCAAAGAAGGACCTCACAAGGACTTTGTGCATAGGAAAAAAACAGTCGGTTTTGCTGAATTTTTAAAGATCACATGATCCCCAAATTTGAAAAGGTGATACAAACAAAAGTTGTAGCTAGTGAGCTAAAATTTTACCTCAAATTTTTTCATATTTTTTTGAGCTACGAGGTGTGAGCTATGATTTTATTGGTGGACCCCAGTTTGCCCATGCTATGCAGCCACACTCCTTCTTCCCCTTTATCATTTTCCTCTTTCACACACACTTCTCCACTCATCATTCCCACCTCTCTCACCACTCCTCTCTGCACCCTACTCACCTTCTTCTCAACCTTGAAGAATAAGAGAAACCATGGTGAACTCATATCTCTTACACACACTTCCATTCCAAAATTGACCACCTAGTCTCATTTTTCCTCTTCCATATTACCCATATCTATCAAAAAACCACAAAATTCAGCCTCTTCTCTTGAAAGACAACACCATGTTGATTGATTACTCATATTCAATCACCTTGGCTCTCAAGGAAGGTCAAGAGTGGAGAAAAAAACGTACTGTCAAAGCTAGTGGACCGTCAACAAGCGTCAAAATTGACCCTACTCAAGACACTTGGAGCATCAACATTGTAAGAAATCCATAGTTTCTTACCTATTAAGAGTTTTTTCTTCCTTATTTGTACCCTATATGGATACTCCCATTGTAAATATCCAATTCCATTCGTAAATCAATAAAAATACTAACTCTACTAGTTTACTAACACTAACCTACTATGAAAATTCCTATCACCTCCACTTCTCTCCTCTCTCTCTTCTTCATCTATCCCCACCAACTTCTTGATAATTCCAAGCAAAAGAAATTAGATAAGTGCTAAAAATCTAATGCAACCATGGTTAGAGGAGTAACCCTAGCCCTCAAAATTGCTATAAAAGGAGGGTGTAGCTAGCACAAAAAGGGGGGAGCCATAAGCAAGAGCACTATGCTATAGCTTGAGAATCCAAGCTCAACCTCTCTAGAAGGAGCTCTTGAGTGGAAACTCATTGTCTTATTCATATGAATGTGCTGTATTAGGGGTGATTAGCAAGGGAACTCTATGCCATTGTAAGAGAGAGTGATCATTCAATTGAGAGTAGGAAATCTATCATTTCTCCTACTAGTGTAAGCCCAACATTTGATGAATCAAGGAGGGTGGATTTGGAGTAAGCTTGGATACTTTGTCTCTCTTCCAACGTGAAGTAATGGACAACAATGATGTGTAAGTGTCTTGGTGTTTTTTTTTAAAAAAAAGTTCTTGATAGCTTGTCTCTGGGTGTTGTCATCAATTTAGCCATAAATCCCACATACTGTAAGAGGGCGACAGGGTGGAGAGGACTCCCCTGGCTTTAAGACAGTGATTGGGGTGGCTTTTCTTGTGATGTGTTGTGGTGTAATTTACTCAAGCTATGCTGAACAAATACTAATCTCACTTTCATTGGTCATGACATATTTGTAAGAAGGTATTAATGCAACAAGCACCCCCTCCCCCTTCCCTCTGTTTCTTACATATATAATTGTGTTTTCTTGATCACTGTTGATCATTTCAAAGCAGCCCGAGAACTATCTCTCTCTCTCTCTCTCTCTCTCTCTCTCTCTCTCTCTCTCTCTCTCTCTCTCTCTCTACGTGTCCTAGTTCGCATCCAAAACTAGGTGGTGCCCCAAATTTGTGTAGGGTTAGGTTGCGGGTTTGTGTGTGTGTTTGCTATTTTTTCCAACCCCAACCCAATTGAGCAGCACGGGACCCTAGAAAAGTGCTTAGAGGCCACTCTTCTTGTTGCCCGTCCCAGACCGCCCTCAATAGCAATGTCTCTATGTAACTTTTTTGACACAAGGAAATACCACCATCGCACTGCTTAAACTATATACCCAAGTAATGATGCAATAGCCCCAAATATTTCATCTTGAAAGTAGCATTCAAATCAGCCTTAAATTCAACAATAAGTCTCTCATTTGTTCCACTGAGCATCAAATCATTGACATAAAGAACCACAATGAGAAGTACATCACCCTCACACTTTACATACAATGTGCTTTCTGTTGGACTGTTACGAAAGCCTTGTTTGACCAAATGAGTGTCAGATTTCTTATACCAAGCACGAGGAGATTGCTTCAACCCATAAAAAGCCTTTCTACATCTGCACACTTTGTCCTCTTGTCCTTTTATGACAACATCGCGAGGCTGCGTTACATAAACTTCCTCAAATATGTCACCATTCAAGAAAGCAGTAACAATGTCTGATTGATGTAGATTTTAACCAAAATGAGCTACCAATGCACATAGAAAATGCACAGTAGTCATACGACAAGTGCGAGTTACGATCGATCGATCTCACCATCCGGCTTGCGTTTCAACTTGTAAACCCACTTCGTACCAATGGCCTTTTTGCCAGGAGGCAAATCACATAAAGTCCATGTGTCATTTTCTATAAGTGCACCATATTCTAATTGCATGGCAGCCTCAAATTTTTTGAATTCTGTGCTTCATCAAAAGGCTCCTCAACATCATGTAAGCTAGACACAGCCAAAGCATAACAATCTGATGCATAAGATGCAAGGCGAGAGCCTGAACCAGTACAACTAGACAAAGGTGCATCCAATTTATTGTCATGCAAAGTGTGCACCAGCTATTTTGGCATACCTCTAGCCTGCTCATTTTCTTCCCTTTCCTCATCAAGTACATCATGTACATCTGCATCAGTAATAGTCTGATCTGTAACATTTTTAGAAACCCCCATAGGTTGTACATTTTCCTCATTGGAACTTACATTTGTCTTTCCACCACTAAAAAGAGGCAACAAAGTGTCATAAATGTCTTGTGAGCTTGCATTACTGTCTCTAGTACATGACAGCAAGGGCTGAACAGAATCTTCCACAAACACTACATCCCGTCAAACCAGAATCCGTTTTGTTTGTGGATGATACGACCTGTAACCTTTGCTTTCAGCACTATAGCCAACAAAAATACATTTGACAGCCTTATCATCCAATTTTCTGCGTTGTGTTTGTGGCACCAAAGCATATGCCAAATATCCAAAAACACGCATGTGCTCAATAGAAGACTTTCTATCATGCCATGCTTCATATGAAGTAATAGACTGCAAAGCTTTCTTAGGATACATGTTCAGTACATAAGTGGCACACATGATGGCCTCAAGCCAAAAGAATGCGACAAAGCTTGACTTTTGACCATACATCGTGCAATTTCCGTACGTGACCTGTTTTTCCTCACAGCAACACCATTTTGCTGAGGTGTATAAGACACTGTACATTAGTGTTTTATCCCACGGCTAGCCAGAAATGCATTGAATTCATGAGACATATACTCCCCCCCTCGATCGGAACGGAGGGTGCCCATAGTACATTTCAAGACATTTTTAGCCATAGCCAAAAATTGTTTGAAGCACATAAATACTTCGGACTTTTCTTTAAGCGGAAATACCCATGCATGCTTGGAGTAATCATCAATGAAAGTCGTGAAGTATAGGTAATTGCCCAAGGATGGAGTTTGCATGGGCCCACAAACATCACTATGCACAAGCTGCAACCTGCATGTGGCCCTGACTAAACCATCCTTTGGAAACTTAGAACGTTGCATTTTACCCAGAATACAACCTTCACAAGCATGTTTGACATGTGCTTCAAGAGGCGGCAAAGAAGCAACCATTTTAGATTTTTGCAAACGCAACAAACTGGAAAAATTCAGATGACCAAAACGTGCATGCCAAAGTTTTGCATCTGAAATAGCCCTTTTGCAAAAAAAATTCCACACTTGTCATACAAAGTGAGCTTATACAGCCCACGGCACATAAGGCCAGATGCAACAATTTCATCACCAAAACTAAGATCATGAACTGTACATCTGTCATCCACGAATTTGACTACAAGTCCAAGTCTAGCAAGTGTGGATATAGACAAGAGATTCTTCCCAGGTACCTAAAGTGCATCAAAAAGTGTGAAGGAACTGCCATTTACAGCAGTAAGCACAATCTTTCCAACTCCTTAAACCGGATAATAGGCATTGTTGGCACAAGTGACTGAATTCCCATGAGGGACATACTCGAGAGAGGTGAACAATTCACAATGTGAGGTAATGTGCTTTGTAGCACCACTGTTGAAATACCCACATGTGAATCTGCAGCAACTCACAAGCACGCATCATGGACATCAAGATTGTAAGTGCACTCTGCACTAAAAGCCCATTTTGCATCACAATCAGCAACACAGTCTCCTTTCACTGAAGACTCAACAATGGCTGCATTTGTAGTGGAACGAGCATTTGCAGTGGAACCACCCTCTTTCTTCTTAGCCTCTTTGGCCTTCAACTTAGGACATTGCTTGATCAAGTGATCATTAGATTTACAATAATGGCAAAGCATCTTCTTTTTGCCCTTATCACTAGAATTTCCAGACGAATTGCTGCCAGTAGAAGCATTAGGAACAGAAGTTTTGCCACTCGCAAAACAGAATCATAAGAAGTGGCTGCATTGTTGTTACTACCCTTTCTTTGAGAAGAAATAAAAGCATGTTCAATTACACACTGTCTAGTCCTGTTTTTTTTAGAAAGTAACTCTTGCAACAGCAATGTGCATAATGCATCAAACTTGACAACTTCAAGATTTCCTTGGGTCATAAGTCTCCAAGTACTAGAAAAAGTCTGGTAAGAATCTAGTAAGGCATCAAGAACAGTCTGCACAAGGGAACTGTCTGAAATGACTTCACCTGTAGAAATAAGTTACTCATTGATATCCTTGACACTAGCAATGAAAGTGTCCATATCATCTTCCTCATGCATAATCTTTGGCTCCAGCTCTTTACTGAGCAAAGCAATTTTAGCCTCATTGCGACTTGCCTAAAGACCAGCCAAAATATCCCAAGCCTGTTTTGTAGATTTTTCTAAATGAATGTGAGGAACAATGGTGCGCTTCACAAACAACGCAATCAATGCATGAGCCTGCACATCCTTTACATCCCAACGAGATTGTTCTGCCGTAGGCAAAACAACTCTAATAGAAGCAATCCTTGCAGCAAGACCTGCAACATCCTCAACATCGCCTACATCATCAGAACCAGGATGTACATCAATGCCCTGCACAATATTCTAGACGCCTTTTGACACAAGAACGTCTTGCATCATATAAGCCCACATAGGGTAATTGTCCCCATCCAACCTGTCCTTAGTAGCAAACATCTTGAAGACATCTGTGTTGTTGTTGGCCATGGTAAATGTTGCACCTGATGTGAAAACTGCCCGAAAATAGGAGAAACAGAGTGGGAACAACACGTGCTATATAGCACAAACCGTAGAGGACTGTAAGGTACCTATTATGCAAAAATTGACACTGACAAAAATTCTACACAAAATGACAAAATTTCCTGTGCAAACCTGCCTATAGTGGAAACAGAGGCCGAAATGAGCCCGAATCAAAAATCTGAGCAATCTGAGCTCTGCGAACATTCCCAAAATATTTTTTGACCTGCAAACGCTCACCAAACCTTACTGTAATCAAATAAAGTGAGTAGGCATTTGCTGGAGCAGCTGGCGATGAAGCCTGAGAGGATGTAACCTGGTCTGATACCAATTGTTGGAATTAGGGTTGCACAGAAACACACACAGCTTGGAGAAGACGAAGGAAGCTCAAGGCACACAATAGAGAGTGTGTTACTTAGTGTGCAATGGGAAGATAGATAGCCCTAGAGTGATGGGCGTATATACAATGATCGGGGGGAAAAACCTTCTAAAGAGGGAAAAAATGCCCCGGCGGTCCTAGTGTGTTCACACACATCACTACCACATGTATATGGTAACAGAATCTAGATAAGAAGGCATCAATTAATGCATCAGAGTTAGCAAAGTGACCAGCCCCATACTGGCTATACCATTTCATAGCTTTTCCTTCCAATGCTGCAACAAATTGTGATAACTTAACTGCCACCCATCTGCTTTGGAATTGAGTCACATGGCAGTGAGGGTCCTCCTTGGACTTCCCTTTAAACTTTGATGCCTTAACCGTCGGATTGGTTGGTTGGACTACTGGGTTTGGGTTCCCTAACATAACTGCTGATCTTCTCTATCTTACCCCCAATGGATTAAATTGCAGCTTCCTTCTAGCTCTTCGAGAATATGTTGTACCCAATATTGCTTCAGAGGACAAAGGACCTACCACATGCTGATTTTGATTGGATGTTGATGGTTGCTTCTCTAGCATCTCTTGTTCCTCATTTTGAATTTTCTCTTCAATAATCTATGTGCCCTGAGTCTACTACAATTGAATTCTCATAATCAGAATCTGAACTGGACATTTTTGCAACCTCATCATACTAAAATGGATCATGTTGTACATGCCCTTCATGAAGAGGAATGGGTATTGCACTAGTACTTACTTCTTGAGGAAAGCGACTCTTGTGCCTGGTGAAATACACCTTGGAAACTCTTCTTGATTTATCGATTTCAATCATGCATACACCAATTCATCACACACATTGCCCAATTCTACAGTCCCAACTCCTAGATTGGAACCCGCAAGATCTCCAATGTGTATCTTGGCACAAATGCTAGATACATACACATGGAATTTGATAACTACCCAACACAGTGTTAGAAGATACAATCATACTAAATTCTGATTCTCTGAATCAACACAGACAATAATACACTTTCTCCCTCATACTTGAATGTTAAGAACACTCTCATGAACGCACAAAATATGTTGAACACTCATAATACACATACATGGTGGCAATCGGCATTCATATTACAGTTTAGGAATTCAGTTACATCCATTACATACGATTCAAGAGAAGTACTTCTTATATAGATTTCTAAATAGCAGGCTGCCTTCTCACATATCCAATTATCCTAAGGTTTACTAAGGCTTACAATATAATCCTTCTACATGATTCTCTTTGGGATTATCAATGGGATGAAAATCCTCCATAGCTCTCCCTCATGATCCATCACTTCAAATCTCTCTCTCTCTCTCTCTCTCTCTCTCTCTCTCTCTCTCTCTCTCTCTCTCTCTCTCTCTCTCTCTCTCTCTCTTGCCTCACTATCATGAAGAAGCTTTCATAGCCATATCTCCTAAGCTCTCTCTCCCTAAGCTTCCATATCCACCATCAACCCTAAGATACCTCTCTCACAAAGGGTTCCATAGCTCACTCTCGGAGATTATTTATCCCAAGGGATAACATTGAACTTGGTAGATCCTCTCATCGCAATGCTCAAGGATGATAGCCATATCACTCTCTCCATACTCAAGGGATAACAATTGGGTAAGATAAAGAAAGAACTCATCGACTCTTGATTGGGGAAGAACAGTGTGAGCAGCAAAAGGAAGGACAAGGTGTTTCGATCGAACAAGTTAAGGAAAAAAACATTTTTTCATGGGAATCCTAGGCATTCAAGAGCAAAATACTCATAGGGTGGGTTTATGTTCGGCAAGCATGTCGCTTCCATCGGGTTGGGGATTTCTCATTAGGGGTTTGCAAATCAACAGGCATACTGACGACGACGTTGACAACCCTTTTTTTGGCTCTCTGTAATTGCCATAGTGAGCTACCTCACTCTATCAAAATCACTCAAACATTGTGGTTATACTCACCCTTTCACTTTACATAGACATGTGTGAGTTACGAGACTTTCCCCATATCTGAGCCTTAAAACCCTCAGCTAGCTAGTGATTGGGCTAGTTGAACCAAAAAAATAAAAATAAAAATATATTTGTGTGTAAGTATTTTATTGTATATAGGACCTAAATATAGGGATTTTCTATAATTATTTTGGTATTTACTTAATTATTTCTACTTAGATGTGTGTTATTTACCTAAGTATGCTATGTATATTTACTCACCATTACCATGGTCTTTCTTACCATGTATTCTATAAAAAATTATTTCATGCAAGCTTATCTTATTTTTGGTGTGAATCTAATCCAAGAAAAAACCTCAACAAAAATACCTTTCACCATCAGTCATTGTTTTTTACTAAATTCCTATTTTCCACAAGTATTTTTCCTTATCTCTTGTAAATAAATATACATCAATTTAAAAAATGAGGACCCTCCTCATTTGATTTCCTATATTTTCATATATATATTTTTTGTATATGCAGCTAACACTATTCTAAATTCCATGAATTAATTATATAATAATTTGTTTTTTCCCATCATATCCATATATTATATTTGTGCATAATCCACAACCATTCATGTTTTCAAACCTCTAGAAATCTATTAGGTCATGCTCTCATGCAAGGAGGAACTCACCTTTGGGACCTTATGTAAATTCAACAAAAAGGGGGGCCACTGAAGACTTTTTTATGAAGAAAAATAGGCATTTTTGTGGGATTTTAATATCTATCTCCACTCCGAATTTGAAGCCGTGACTAGAAGAAAAAATGTGGACCATGAGCTGCATAATCACCTCAACAAATTTGATAATTTTTGGAGCTACCATCTGTGAGATAGGATTTTCTTTGTGGACCCAGTCTGCCCACTTTTCTCACAAAGTAACCCATAGTCTTCTCTCAAAGTAACCCATAGTCTTCTCTCACCTCCTTTCCTACTTCCACACACACACACACACACACACACAATGATTTCTCTCTATTCCTCACTCAAAGCTGCAACTTCCATGGTTTTCTCTCACCCTCTTTACCATTAGCCTCCCCTCTCACACACGTAGCTCTCTTATGAAGCTCTACCTACATGGACACCATCTCTATATATCTCTCTATTACTCCCATATTACAATTTTATTCTACCTTTCAAGAATGCATAAAAAATAAGCAACCTAACCATAATATCTTCAAAATGGGGGTTTCTTATCAACAAATCCTCATTCTCTTTGTGGTGATTCGACTATGGCGGAAGTGTGAAAAGAAGAAGAAAGAGAACCGCGATCACTTTCGACAATCTACGCAAGGGTAAGTCCAAGATTCCGCAAGGATTCACCATCTCAAGGGTACACCATCTCATTCACCCCTCTTTTTTCATCCTTCAAGTCATTCTACCCATTGTAACTATATTACTAACTTTTTCTAGTGATTACTAACATTAACTGCTAACCCTTTTTTGTAAATTGCACCCACTCTACTCTACCTTGGAGTAGGCAACCTCACACAAAAATCACTCACCTCTCTAGAATCTTCTCTACTTCACCTCAATAACTCTCTTCTCTTGAGCCCACATCCATGTGACTTAAGAGACAAGAGAGCCCCACTCTCATAAGAACATTTAAAAAAATTCATGAACTTGGTTTTCTATGTAAGTATTGATAAGGAGATAATCTTTTAAGGGCTCTCCTCACCTATAAATAGAGCCCTTTTCCCTTTGTAAATGGCATGATCTCTACACTATTGCTTACTACTTTGAGTGTACCATTTTTCATCTTAATTGTAGGGAGAGAGAGTGAGCTCTCTATACACCATTACTTGTGGTGTATAGGAAAGCTTCTTTGAGCTAGTTGTACCATTGCAAGGGAGTTAGTGATTCATAACTTTCAAATCAAAGTGTACCTACTCTTGCACATCAATTGAATCAATAAGTTGGATTCTACTGTAGTTCAAAACTCTCTTACGTCTCTCCAATTCACACGCGTTTTCATTTTGAGATTCTTTTGTACTATTTGCTTGTATGTGACTGAAGGGCTCTTGTGTTTATTTTTTGTTTCTTGGGAAACATTATAAGAGGGTTGTATGGTGAGAGGTTTCCCATAACCCTAAGATAATGTGTAGATTTCCATATCATCAAAATTAATTGTGTCTCTTGACTCTCCTCCAAGCTATTTATACACCCGCGTCAATCACTTAAAGTGAATCTTAATTCTTGCACAAATCTCTCTCTCTCTCTCTCTCTCTCTCTCTCTCTCTCTCTCTCTCTCTCTCTAGGTTCTTGGTGTGTGTATTTGTAGCATTGATATTAGTGTTAGTGTACCCTTCTCGCTTGTATTGCTCAGGGATTATCCTCTTTGGCATCCTAGTTCGCTCTCTATCTAGGTGGTGCCCCTTCACACTTATTGTTGACTGTGTTTGTGGTTTCCCAGCCCCAATTGAGCATCAAGATAGCATTGAGGAGTGTTAAGAGGTTGCCTCTCCTGCTCCCTGTCTCGGACCACCTTAATTTTGGTGCCCCCACTGAGGACGGCTTGTGTATGTTGTTGTGAATACTTAGCCTTTAGAGAAATCAAGTAGCTTGCATGAATCACAAGAGTTTGTATGATCCTTTGATTCCCATTACAAGGCATAAGATACACATAATTCTTAGTAGTAAGTTGCAATTTCAACGTGTACTTTGTAGGATTTTAGGTCCTCTTAGGTTGGCCGAGATAAACGCTTCTGTAAATCCTTTTATTTTGCCTCTCATTAGGTACGATATTAGCTTAGACGTCTATATTTTTGTGTTATTTTAATCATTAGAACATGCATAGGCCATGGATAATGGCCGAAGAATAGAGGTTTTTCTCTTTCATTTCACTCCACACATTAGAATAAACGTTGTAATTAGTAGGAAAATCCATTTTCAACAACGTATGATGTTCATGTTTGGTGCCCAAAGAGTAGGAGAAATTCTCGCATCACCAAACCCTCTCATCCTGCCTCTTGTTGATTATCATAGATCATTTGATGTGCATATTTTTATTTTATTGTATAATAGATTGCAATTTAGAAAACATAAGTTTTTCTAAGAACGAAAAACAAAAATGTGTTGTCACTTTGAAATTGATTCAATGGAGGCCCAATGCCAAATGTCAGGATATCCTCTCTTTTTTGGAGAGCTTGGCGAGGATGCTAATTTCAAAATGGCGTGCCTCATAAAGAGAGTGATAGGAGATATTGAATGCTTAGAAATGTTTGAATTGGTCCTTAGAAAATATGCTAGCACTTGGTTTGACTCTCTATCTCAGGATGTTAAGGAAAACTATAAGAAATTCGTTGATCATTTCAAGAGATATTTCTTTGACCCCCAAAGCACTCAAAAGCTATGGCAAGACATTGTTTCTCACAAACAAAAATACTTAGATGACTACTACATGTATAAACAAGAGTTTCTATGTCTTTGGGTTGCATGGGTAAGAAACATTGCTAACCCTGGTGATGGTGTAGAGTTCTTAAAGAAGGAAATGTTCATGGCCGGTCTCTTCCTCACACTCAAGATAAAAGTCAAGGCATGTGTACGTGCTACCTTTGATGCTAGGGCTATCAAGAATTATAGGAAACTCAAGTGTCTAAGAGGAGAGGTTTCAATAGAGGGTGCTATAGCTAAGGGAAAATTGCAAGCATCAACATCTAGAGATATTCCTTAGGTAACAGCGGAGGTAATTGAAAATTTAAATGAATCCTTAAACAACTTGTCAATCGACCTTGCACAAGCTGTAGGTCCCAAGGGACAAACAAAGAAAGCTGAGGAACGAGAGCCACAACCTAGGAGACTTTTGTAATGTTGGATTTGCGGAGAGTCTGGACATGGGATGTATAATTTCCTTGGCCACGTGGGGATCCAAGGAGACCTAACTTGAATTACCCAAAGGTGAATTCAGATGAAGGAACTAGTCAACAACCAGGGCTTCTACAAAGGCCAAATGGAGCAAGACCACCTCCACGAGGAGTGGAAGGCGTTCCACCTTTGTGAGATCTAGATGTACATGTGGTAGAGGTGACAAATTCAAATGAGATTGACCTGGAAGAAAATGGCATCAAGCGTGGCCATGGAAAAGGTAAGGAGAAAGAAGGAGTCACGTCACAAAGTGACCATGGACAAGAGAAGAAGGCGAAGGAGACCAAGGAAGCCAAAAGGACTAGACGTCATATCAACCTCCAAGAATTTCCTCTTGGACATGGTATGGCTCCATACAATCTTTTGGAAGACATGTGAGGTAAGGGTCCTGATATCTCATGGCCTCAATTTCTTACATAATTCCCACAAGTTAGGAGGGATTTAATGAAGGCAGTTAGTAGTAGGGGAACGGTAAAAGAGAGTGTTCCTGTTGTAAAAAATGCACAAGATGAAATGAATGAGGATATTACACCTGTGCTAGATTGTTACATCAAAGGAAGGTTGGTTAGGAAAGGTCTTGTGGATGGGGGTTCACAAATTTTCATCATTATAGAAGGACTTATGCAAATACTAGGCATGCACATCCGTGAGGAACCTGAAATCAAAGTGAAAATGGAAAACAATATCAAGGCTACGTACGTAGGCATTTGTAAAAATGTCTTTGTGGAGGCCTTTGGCATTAAGAAGGCGGTGGATTTTTATGTTATGTTGACCAAGGGAAGTGGCTATTTATTTATCCTAGAAAGACCATGACTAATGAAAATGCGAGCTTTGCAGGATTGGGAAAGTAGAATGTTGATTTGCAAGAATGACAATCATAAGAAGGTTGTCTTTGACATTAAGGAGAAAAATCAAGAGAAGCTCCATGAAGAATCATCTCAAAGTGATACAGAGGAAGAGTGGATTGATAGCACTTTAGAAGAAGAAGGTAGCGGTAGCACCACAAAAGAGGAGTCTTCCATTGAAGTCATGGGGGTGAGGTTTAATCCAAACAACCAAGAGACCTCTTGTCAAGGTTTGGAGGAGGTAGGTTCCCAAGAGAACCAAAATGTGGAAGATGAAGGAATGTTAGAAGGTATGTTGTTATGAAAGAGAGGAATTCAAAAGTGTGTTAAGAAAACTTCCTAGGCTTTTTTTTAAAGACTACACCAACGTGCGTGGAGTAGATGATGTTCAACACAAGATCGAGCTAAAATCAGAGGCCACACCTAAGGCTCAAAAGCTACGAAGGCTAGGAGTCATTAAGGAGCGGGCTTTACTCAAGGAGGTGAGAAAGCTTCTAGCAGTAGTTTTCATTTATGCAGTGGAGAATTCATAGTGGGTCTCTCCCATAGTTGTCACTCCCAAGAAGAACGGCAAGTGGAGGGTGTTTGTGGTTTACCGTCCACTAAATGAGGCAACAAAAAGAGATCACTTTCGCCTCCCATTTCAGGATGAGATACTAAATGAGGTAGTTGATCACGAGAAGTACACTATGTGGGATGGCTATTCAGGTTACTTTCAAATAGGTATCGCATTGGAGGATCAGATGAAAACAACCTTCATCATTCCTTGGGGTTGTTTTGCTTTCAGAGTCATGCCATTTGGCCTGACAAATGCTCCTGCAACTTTTCAACGCTTCATGAACATGGTGTTTCAAGCATTTTTTGGAAAGTCCATTAAGGTTTTTATTGATGATTTTTGTATGTATAGCTCAAAACCATTGCATCTACAAAAGGTAGAAGAGGGTTTAAAGAGACTCTATGATATGGGAGGTCAACTCAACCCCAACAAGTGCCACACAAGTGAGGATGAAGTGATCTTGCTTGGTCATAAAGTTTCTTACAAAGGCATCGAAGTGGATCCTTCAAAGGCAAAGGATCTTATTGAGTTACCATCACCCAAGAGTCTTAAGGAGGTCATCTCATTCGTTCAATAGGTGAAGTATATGTCACGCTTCATTCACTTAGCCTCGGAGTTACTTCACCCTTGCAAAAATTGACACAACAAGTCAAGTTTGTTTGGTTTGATGAGCTTGAAGATTGTTTTTGTAGCATCAAAGTCATTCTGTCAGAACTACCAACACTTATGCCTCCTTGTTGGGAGTACACATTCTTTGTTAGTTCTAGTGTTGGGAAATAAACAATTGGTGTTGTTTTGCTACAACACAATCCCCATAGTATGAGGATGCAACCCATCTACTTTGCTAGTAGGGTCATGAATGCTTTGGAGAGAGGCTACACAGAAGAAGAACTCATGATGATTTTTCTCATGTTTACGGTGAGAACATTTAGATCCTACTTGCTACCAAAACCTTTTGTAATTCTCACTGAAGAAATTTTTTTCTCTTGGGTGTCATCTCAAATGAATCTTAGCACTAGGATCTGAAAGTGGATTATGGAGTTGCAAGAGTTCCAATACTCTTTCAAGGTAGAAGATAGTGTGCGTTGTCGTGAAGCTCCGCTTCCATGATGGGAAAAAGAGCAGAGAAATGCAAGCTAAGATTATTTGAAGCCTACACACTTAGTGAGTTGTGATCAGGGCTTGTTAACAGGCCAAGTTTAATGATTAATGTATGCCAGATGCGGCTAAAAAGGGCCAACAGATGCCTGAATGATACCAAAAATGAGTATGCTTGAAGTGGTCACAGATGGGATATTATGATCTAGAATTGCAGTGATTGAAGTGCTATACCGGCCTGTCTTTATGGCTCGTCGATAGGAGCTACGGTGAAGAAGTTATGGCATATTGAAGTTTGAGTCAATTGGCAGATCTGTACCGGATTGGGCAACTACAGCTGAGGTGACAGAACTGAAATGATTGCACGGGCCTGGAGTGCTCACTTTGTGGAGCGCGTCGGTCTTTTCAGATCAGTGATCGGAGTCCCGATCGCCAAGATATTGGCCGATAAAGATTCATCGAGGGCCGGGTCCGTACCAGTCCAGTCCGCTCGATCGGTGTGCCATTTTGGAATTTTGAGCAGCGCGAGCAGGGTTTTGAACGCAGTAGAATAAGTGTTCGAGGTAACAGTGCTTTGGTTGAGATGTATGCTGGATGTGATGCACTTCAGAGAGCACAATAAATGCTTGAGTGGAATCTCTTTTAAGGTCGTCTCTTGATACGGGCAGCAGATTTCATGATGAGGTTGCTCGACGGGGGCTGCTAGAGAAAGATGTTATTCTTACCAATACCTTGCCCGATATTGTAGCAGAGTGGCGCCTTTTTGAAAGCATCATTTGCATGCCAAATGTGGTGCCCTTAAAGAGGAAGCCAGCCACCAAAAGGCCGCCCAACTTAACCCATGAAGGCCGCCTAATTGTTTTTCTTGGCAATGCTTTGGCCGCTATGCATGTCGAATGTGGTGCCCTCATAAAATTGGCTAGACCGCCCTAAGGAAACCAAGTGGCAAGGCCTCCCAAGAGCTTAAATCAATGGCCGCCCATCAATGGCCGCCCAATTGCTTAAATGAAATAGGGCTTTTGTGTGTGAACAAGGAGGAAAGGAAAGCGTGAAGGTCAGGGGCAACGAGCAGGCAGCGTGACGAAGGAAGAGAGATGCGCAGGCTGTGTGGGTGCTCCAATGAGCGTGATGGAGAGACGAGAGTTTCTCAGCTAGCATGGGTGATGCCGTTCAGAGCCACTCGCGGCACATTTCGCGCAGGTCAAAAGTCACCACTGCCATGTCATCGGTGTCATTCCCACAACGACGGCACCGTCGTTGCATAAAAAGGAAGTGAGGCTATTAAAAGAAGGGGTCTCCAAGCGAAGAAAAGAGCAGACAATGCGTGACGAAGGAAGAAAAGGGAAATCAGGGGAACCGGAGAGCTGGGCTCGCACTCTCTTCGCTCTTGTCGTGGGCTCGCAAACAAGCAAAGCTTGCTCTCTCTCGCTCTCATCCTCGGCTAACAAAGGAGGAAGGGAGAAGAGGGAAGCAGAAAGGAAGTTGAACGAGGGCAAGCTTGGCAAAGGGAACAGAAGAAAACAAAGGCAGGGCTATGAAGGAGGAGCAGAGATAACGAGGGTAAGGAAGGCAAGAAGGGGGAGGGCTCGGAGCTAGGAGCGGGAAGCAAGCTCTTGCTCTCTCTCTCGAGCTTGAACGAAGGAAAGGACCAAAGATCTTTCTTTCTCTCTCTCTTGAACTTGCTCTCGGACATAAGCAAGAAATCTAAAGGCGCTCTCGCTCTCTCGTGCTTGAGAAGGAGAGGATCTCAGAGCGTTGCATGAAGCTGGCATGAGCTCGGAAGAGGAAAGCAAGTGTATCGACCAAGCAAGGGATAAAGTTCCGGCTAGCAATCGAAGAGCACGAGAAGGTTAAAGCCTGTGAGCGTCAATTAAGCCAGTGCAAAGCATAAGGAGCAGAAAGCTGCAGAATAATTGACAGTAACTGAAGCATGAAAACTGAGGCATTGAACAGCTTGTTGAATCTAAGGGAACTCAAACAAGATAAAGCGACATGAGGGAGTTTTCATCAGCATCATCAGCTAATGTTTGATTAATCAATTTGTTAAACTCGGTGTCATTAACGGCCCGATTAATTCTGTAAAGCGGGAGCTTAAACTCCTAGTTAGCAGATGATCCAAGTGACGGCGCTGTTAACAGCCCGCCTTGGCTAAAGATTAAGTTGTACTCAAACATATTAATCAATTAATTGATGATTACGGCGATTGCCAGATTCATTTGCATCAATTGTTCTTGTTCTCTCTCTTTCTCACCTCCCACAGCCAGAGGCCCGGCGCCTGCCCATGGCTCACGTAGCGAACATATATCCCCCGACATCTTTGGTGAATCCGACGCAAAACGAGCTGGGGTGGGAGGTAAAGATGGAAAATTTAGAGCAGATGATGAAGATGATTGTAGAATTAAGTGCGAACGGTTTTGATGATAAGTCAACAGTTCCAAATTTTGCAAAGATGCTTCAATTGGTTCAAGGATCTCTACTTGAAATAGAGACCGTAAAGAAGAAAAATCAAATCGATGAAGCTTTGGATGCAGCTTTAGATGCAGTATACAATGAGAGACGACTCTTTGATGAATACGATCCAGAGGGCTACCTAGAGTGCTATGAGCTGGAGACCAAGGTAAGAGGGATACCAGAAGAATTGATGATCAAATCTTTTGAGCAATTAGTGAGTTCAGATGTGAAGGAGTAGATTCAAGAAGTTACCAAAGCTTGCAATGATGACTGGGAGTATTTCAAAGAAGCTATTGTGCAAGTACGTTATGAGCAGTATGAAAGCTATCAAGAACAGAGTTCAAGTCTACCAGACTACGCAGATATTTGAGGACAAGTACGATCAAAGTTAGAAGCTGTGATTGATGAGTTTATTGTGCAGGATGCTACCTTCTTACAGGTTAATGATGAAGACATAGTTGAAGTTGTGTATGCAAAGTTGGGTTTTGTAGATGTTGTGCATGAAGTAGAATTCTTTGAGGGTTAGGCTTTACAGCTTGAGGATATGCAGGGTGAATTTTTCAAAGAATCTACACATGCAGTTAAGGATACACAGAATGAATTTTGCAAAGAGCCTATGCATGTAGTACATGAAGAAAACAAATCAGGGGATCAAACCAGTGAAGTGGCTAAAGCTTAGGAATAAATTTTGCAGGTAAATGAGTGCAACCAAATTCAAGTAGACATGCAGGAAGATTTGGCTACAGGTGATACTTTTGCTACTGAACCAGAATTAGAGCAAAAATTTTCTGGTACAGATTCTACCATAGAGGTGATTGAAGATATTGGTACAGGTTCTGCCAAAGGGTCAATGATACAGATGTTATAGGTCAAAGCAGGGCTGTTGCTGAGAGCAGCAAGACCATGGGTTTTGGTATACCAGATTTATCAAATTTGGATGTACCAGATTTTGAGGACTTGGCTAAGCAAGAGGATGTGCTTGAAGATTTGCAAAATGCTGATTCAGAGGGGGTGTAGACTCCTTCATTGACAATTTTTTGTGAAGCATAGCTACCAAATTGGAAAATTGATCTTGAACGTGATTATGATGATTCAGAGGGGGTACAGACTCCTTTGACACGCTTTTGTGACCTAGAGCTACCGACCTGGTAGACTGATCCTGAATTTGATGATGGTGATTTAGAGAAGGAGCAAACTTCTTCTCTATCGAGAATCTGTGACACAGGGCTCACACTATGGCAGAATGATCATGAACTTGATGATGCTGATTCAGAGGGGGTGCATAGTGAATTGCAATCTCTTGTTGATGAATATGATTGGTTTCATTGTGGATGATACAGATAGGGCAGTAGATGAAATTTTCAATGTGCATGCTGAACTTTGTGCTGCAGAAGTGCAAAGATATCTAGATGAGGGTGAAAGACTTGAAGAGCAGTTTATTGCAGATGCGTTTAGTATGCATGTCATATGTAAACATTCGCGTTTAATGCAGCAGCCTGAGATGTGCAAGATGGAGGGACCCTCACAAGCGGTGTACCTAGACCTTATGTGCTTATTGGACAAAGCTTTGGAAGGGTTCTCAAACACAGATGCTAGGGATACCAATCAATCCAGAATCATGCATGAGCCAGTTTGTTTAGATGCAGCAGATGATGAACTTATGCAGTTGTTAGATGATGCACTACTTGATTTTGAGCCTCTACAAGATAGAGGATTGTTTTCAGATGCATCTTTTGAGCCTAATGAAGAGGATTTTACCAGAGACTTGATGTATTCATATATGCATGATTGGGATTCCAATACTAGTGAGAGTGAAGGTGATGTGCCAATGCTTTTACCTGTGACATTGATGATCGACGATTGGATGAGCCAGTTGCACAGGGGATATGGCAGTATCTGATGCTACCTGATGCTAAATGAAATCTGATGTTACCCTATGATGTAGGAGATTTTGAGCTAGATTTTGACCCAGAAGGTGACAGATATATGCATGGTCCTGGGCAATTGACTTATATGCCATATGATCCATGCGGTTTGCATGAAGATTTGTGGGTTAATGTATGTTTATGCTGTAATGATTGGAGATTCTTGTATTTTCCCTATGATCCTGGAGGATGGTACAAATTTTTTAAAGGAATCCTCACAGTGGGACAGATGACTGGTTTCCCATTTGATCCCGTGGGCTACTGAAGTACAAGTTCCAGATTTGAAGAGTACCAGGTATCTGATGTAGTAGGTTGCATGGTACAAGGTTTTATTTTCTAGGTTATGCTAATTCAGAAGAGTTTTCGGTAATGCAGTCAATAAGTTTACGTGGATGTCTTCCTGATAACTTCTTTGGACAATTGATGAAGTATCTTTACATCTTTTGAGTTGGTTCTGCTACCAGAACTTGAGGTAAAGGACTTGACGGCCATTCCATGTTCAGATAGAGTAAGGCATACTTGAGCTTGACAGGGTTCCTTAAAGCGAGCTTAATGGTCAAGCCGTGTGCATCATTAACTGGAGCACTTGAGTCTGGCAGGGTTCACTAAATAGGTTATCCATAATAGAATTCTTTGAAGATACGGCAGATATGGCTCAAAGATTTTTGATGGGCAACTACCTAATGATTAAGCTAGAACATTGATGATAGGTATAAGCCTTATTTCATTTTTCATATATTTACCAGCTACATGAGTCTGATGATAGGTAAGGTGCTTAAGGTACCTGTAGCAGATGCAGATTGAAGTGTTGTTGGCACAGACCGGAGGCTGTGCAGGTTCAGAGGGGGTGGATGTCGTGCAGCTCCGCTTCCATGATAAGAAAAAGAGTAGAGAAATGCAAGCTAAGATTCTTTGAAGCCTACTTGATTAATGGTCAGTGATGAGGGCTTGTTAACAGGCCATGTTTAATGATTAATGTATGCCAGATGCGGCTTAAAGGGTCAACATATGCCTCAATGATGCCAAAAAAGAGTATGCCTGAAGTGAGCACAAATGGGAGTTTATGATCTAGAATTGTAGTGCTTGAAGTGCTCTACCAGCCTATCTTTATGACTCGTCGATTGGAGCTATGGTGAAGAAAATAAGGCATATTGAAGTTTGAGTCGATTGCAGATTCGTACCGGATTGGGCAACTGTAGCTGAGGTGAAAGAAATGAAATGATTGCACGGTCCTGGAGTGCTTACTTTGTGGATCGCGTCGATCTTTTCAGATCAGTGATAGGAGTCCCGGTCGCCAAGATATTGGCCGATAAAGATTCACCGGGGGCCGACTCCGTACCAGACCAGTCTGCTCGATCTGTGTGCCATCTGGGAATTTTGCAGCCTTATCAGGGTTTGTATACATTCTATGCAGTTTGAGAGGTCTACACGGATTTAGGACTCGTTAGACAAAGTTCGGCTTAACCAGATAATAGGGCTTGAGGCCGATGACAATTGCCGGCGCACTGCTGACTAGGTAATCTTGGCATTATTCGGGATGCTGATATGGGCAAAAACAATTCACGATGTTATTGTCAGTTTAGGGCTAATGAGAGCCTTCACGAGGATGGCCGACGTGTATGCCTAATATGGTGCCGTTACGAAAGCACAAAAAGTGCTTGAAGAGCTTCGTGTTCGGAATGTGGTCTCTTGGAATGCATTCGTTGCGGGATTTACCCCAAGGTGAGAGATTCCCTGATGAGATTGTTGGAGGGGGATGTTGGGCTGTGTTTGGCAATGCCTTAGTCGATATGTATGCTAAATGGGTTGCCCTTTAAGGGCCACCCACCCAAGCTAAAGCAAAGGCAGCCCAAGGGCTAGTGGCCGCCCGCCTAGTGGGTAAAAAGCTTTTGTGTGTGAAGAAGGAAAATTTAAAAAAAACGAAGGCATGGCGGGTAGATGATGAGAACAGGTGCAAGCAGAGAAGGGGGACTCGCGACTGGCGGTAGAGGGGTCGGATGAGCATGCTCATGAAACGAGAAAACATCAGAAGCCCATGGCGATGAGTTTCGGAGCCACTCCCATCTATTTCCATGCTGGTCAAACCTTGGCCCTGCCATGTCATCGGTGCCGTTCTCACAATGACGGCGCCCGTTGCATAAAAAGGGAGAGGGCTATTAATAAAAGGAGAGTTTTTTTTTAGAACGTGGACAGGAAGAAAGAAAAAGAAAAGCATAACGTTGAATGAGGGCAAGGAGAAGAAGACGAAGGTGGGAGGTCTCGAAGCAAGGAGCAAAGCTCCGTCTCTCTCTCTCTCTCTCTTTCGAGCTTGGTCAGGGCAAATCTCTCTCGCTCTCTTTCTCTCTCTCGGCCCTTGTGAAGCTTGAGAGGGCATGAACAAGCAAGAAGGGGAAGGAGCTTGAAGCTCGGTCGAAGCAACCAAGGGAGTAAACTTGTCGAGGCAATCAAGCAAGAAGGGGAAGGAGCTTGAAGCTTGGTCGAAGCTTGAGAAGGAGCTCGGTCGAAGCAGGAGAAGCATTGTTGGCCTTGAACCAAAGCAAGAGAAGAAAGCAGGAGAAGGCATGCACGGTAAATAAAGCAAGGTAAGAAGAAAGAGGAAAGCACGAGGCAGTGCAAAGCGCACAAAGCAGGATAATTGATAACTACTGAAGCTTTATGATTGAGATAGTGAGCAAAGTCCATAACCGTCATCGGCTAAAAATTGATTTAACATTTTGTTAAGTCCGGTGCCGTTAACGGCCCGGTTAATCCTGTAAACGGGAGCTTAAACTCCTAATAAGCAGATGATCCAAGTGACGGCGCTGTTGACAGCCCGCCTTGGCTAAGGATTAAGTTGTACTCAAATGTTTTAATCGATTAATTGAAGGGTACGGGAATTTCTAGATTCAGTTGCATCTGTTGTTCTCATTCTCTCTCTTTCACCTCCCATAGCCAGAGGCCCGACGCCTTCCCGGCTCACGTAGCAAACACATATCCCCCGACAGTGTGCACAATTGGTAGGGATTCTCACTTATAGGGTACATGAGAAGGATATTGAGGTGCGTGAAGTAAAGATCCTACCATTGCCACCACCAAAAATTATTCCTAATGCTTTAACCTTGTTCTTTGATGGAGCTTTTCAAGGACCCACAAGAAAAGCAAGGGAGGGCTAGTGTTGCGCAACCCAAGAGGAGAGGTGGTCATGAAAGAGAAGGTCAATCTACCAGGTTCAACTAGCAACAATGAAGCAGAGTATGACATGCTACTTCATGGTTTGAAGATGTGCATTAGTCAAGGTATACAGCGTCTCATGGTAAAGGGGGATGCACTTCTCACTGTGACGAAAATCTTAGGCATTCAGGCATGCAATAATGAAAGCCTAAGGACAAAGGTTCATGTCATCCATAGGTTGTTTAATCAATTTGAAGAAGTGCAATTGTATCATACTCCTAGGAAACATAATGAAGGTAATTATTTACTTGCACAACAAGCAGTTACATGTGTTGAGAAAGAAGTACAGGTCATCATGGTGGCATCAGCTATCAAGCAACCAAGATACCAGGGAGTAGAGTCATTGGCTCCCATTACTGGCTACATTTTGGAGGCCGAGTTTTCACAAGACTTCACAAAATCTCTAAAGAGGACACTCATGAATAAGGAAAGTTTATGTCTCTTCCTAGAAGGCTCCCTCCATCAAAGAGGGAAGAATCAAATGTGTAGAAGAGTACCAAGTATGGAGGAAATTCCAACCATTCTAAAAGGTTTGCATGAAGAGGCATGTGGTGGTCATTTTGCTTAAGAGTTAACCGTGAAGAATATTTTTCTTGCAAGGTATGTTTGGCCAAGCCTGCATGTGGATGTCCAACATTGGTGTAAAAGCTGTGACAACTTTCAGATAAGTGGAAATAGAAGGGTGGTGCATGGTCCAAGGCAAATAGTTTCTTGCAAACGAACCGTTTGAAAAGTGGGGTATTGATGCTATGGATCCTTTACCTAGAACAAAAAATGGTAAACTCTACATTATAGTGGTTGTAGATTACATGACTAGCTGGGTAGAGGCTCAAAGTGTGGCAAGGGTAAATGGGAAAACAGTGAGAAAGTTTGTCTACACTAATATTTGTTGTAGATTTTTCACACCTTTTGAAATTGTTTCTGATAATGGTCCATGGTTCAGGAAGGGTTTACTCATGGAAGTTTGTGAAGAGCTTCACATTCTCCATCGTCATAGCACACCCTATTGCCCACAATCAAACAATTTGGTGGAGAAGGCTAATGGTGTCATTGCAAGAATCATTAGAAATATGGTGCAAAACAAGACAAAGTTGTAGGATGACTTCTTGGATGGTGCCTTATGGACATATCGGACCACATATAGGGAGACCACACAGTCCACACCATTTCACTTGGTCTATGGTAAAGAGGCCTTGCAGTCTATCGAGCTCAACATTCCAACAATGCGGCTTCATGGAAAATGGGCACAAGATGATCAAGAAACATGGATAGATCGACTTCTTACCTTAGTCAAACTTGAGTGGAAGAGAGAAGCGGCTTATGAGTGCTATAAGAGGAAAGCTATAAAAGCAAAAAAAAAAAAGATCGACAAGAAACTAAAGGACAAAGGCATCAAGGAAGGAGATCTTGTGCTAAGGTATGACAATCGACTTGATAATAGTTTGATGCCAAGTTTGAGACTAGATTCCACGGAACATACATTGTCAAAAGTTCTTTCAATTCAACTTATTCCCAGCTCATGGACTTGAATGGTAAAGAGCACTCCAAGAAGGTGAACGGGTATTGGCTAAAGCCCTACTTGAGTTTCCTTCTACCAAAGGATCTACCAAAGAATTGTCAAAGAGCTACTATCTTGTGTAAGTTTGGTTGCATGATGCATGTGTGTAACTCAAGACAAAGTGACAAGGAGCTACACTATGAAAATCTTGTCAAGATATCAAGAATCACACAGGACTCATAACCACTCTCTTTGGAAAGGGTTTAAGCATGTATTGGTGGTACCACTATTTCACTTTTTGGGGTACCACCAAGAGACTACTTTGGAAAGGAATTTGTGATAAATTCAAAAAAGAAAAGGGGAATTTTAATTAAAACGTTAATGGCCTTAGTAGGTGGAAGGGCCATTGATTGTAGGGAGAGGAATATCAGTCATCATTTCAAGGTATGCGTGATGTGACTTGTCATAGGAGGACATCGACGTCAACTTTTTCCCGCGTGCCAGGTGATCTCCCTGAGCTTCGAAACAAACACTCGTCTCATTCACTCTCGCCTTTGTTCTGTTGGATTGAGAAGGTAAACCCTACTGCTAACACTAGAATGGTAACAAGACACTTTTATGTCCTTAGACACTTTTGTGTTCTGTCAAGTGACCATTTTGCTTCAATTATTTGAAGAGTATGAGAATGGATTTCTAGGTGCTATATATCCACAAAGTTGCCTTATGAGCTGAAAAAAACTTAGCATTTTTTTTGGAGTATCGATCTCACCATTAACCTTACTCTTGCACAACATTTTTGAACCTAAACTGTGTGAAAGAACGGGTCCTATTTTTGGCTTTTTTTTCAATTTTTGGCCTTTATACCACTCTAAACTTCATGTTTGTGAGGTTTAGATGGCTAGAGGTTATGCCTTCATAGTTATCAACATGTTTTGATGCTTGTAGGGAGAGCTAAGTGTTAAAATTGAAAGGACCAATTTACAAGAATTGCATAATCCTGTTTTTTGGCCAAAATTAGCACTTTTATGATTTTTTGGGAGGCTTTCTTGATATCCAAATTCAATTTTGATTGTGTAAGTGTAATATATAACATAAATCAAATCTTCCTTGAGTTTTGAGGGACCTAATATGTTATATAGCATAGTATATGATGATGGTTGAGTTTTTTGATTGCTGAAGAATACGATACATTTTAGAGTAGCAAGTATAACTTTCTCAATATTGCTAGTTTCTTAGGCCAATTGTGTTTATTTTGTAGGTAGTAACCATATCTAATCATAGACTACAAACTTGGCTAGATATTGAGTAGTTTCTATGGGTTTCTAGAGGTCATAATGCTAAACCCAATTTTTTCATGTTTGCTGTATTTAGCACTTTATCATTGCCCCCAAGGTTCCAATTGTAAGAGATCCATTATCCTTTTGACATGCTCCCTGGCTCCTTTTGAATCCAAAGGCCCAAAGGGAACTAAGAAAACATGTGTATAGTATCTATATTGAGCGTGACTATAGAAACTTTGATGATAGGTCCGCAGAATGGCAAAAATGCAACTTTTTTGTACCTATTTTTTTTGCCCAAAAAATAATTAGTGAGGTAAAATCAACCATATTTTTTGGTCACCAACCCATTGAAGTAGCAGGGCATTTTATGTCATGTCCTACAAAAATCCCCACTCTTATTTATATGCAATCAACCGTAAGAAATTTCTATTTTGGGAAAAATGCACTGGTCCATCAACTTTGGAGGCTTGTAGTGACCAAGGGATGAGAAAAATTACAAGTTTCTCATTTTTTCCATATGTAGTAGTTATTGAACTATTAGCTCATAAAAGGATTTTTCAAAATGAGTGGATCTAATATGGTTTTGGAATTTTTTCCCAAAACCCTGAAAGGACACTTTTATGTCCTGTTAGGTTACCATTCTAGTGTCAAGGTTTGCAGACATCTCATTCACTCTCGCCTCTACTCTAGCAGATTGAGAAGGTTAACCTACTGCCGTTTTGAACTGCTGAGGTTTCCATGTTTGTATGTGGCGTTTTTATGTTTCTTTTGAAGTGAAGCTCTACATGCATCATGAATACTGTAGCACTTGGAGTTACAAGTATGCATGCATTAGTCTTTATCCTTGTGCTCATATGACATGCATCCTTTCTGCAAACAGAGGTCGCCAGCCGTGCTCATAAACAGTTTGCATGTCCCATTTTGCATGTTTGCTTTACCGAAGTCAAGCTTTGTGTGCATCATACTGTAGCACTTGGAGTTGTAGGCATTAGTCTTTCTCTACGTGCTCATAAGCTCATCCTATTTACTATACAGTCAAGCTGTAGGCTACAAGATGAAGTCACCTGCTCGCGGTTTACCAAGGCACAAGACCGGGAAGGGCACAATGTCTGAACCTGAACTTCAAGATCAAACCCCTCCAACCAATGAGCTCGCGACGCGAAGCATTCCATCAAAAGTGGAGGTAAAGGCTCTACCTAGCACTCTGGAATGCGTTTCATCCAACTCAAAGCTGTCAACGAATTCATCGAAAGGTATGCATGTGTATGTTTTGCATTGTTGTTTTTTTCATTGCTTCAGTGTTTGCAAAGCTGGGCTTTCAACAAGCTCTATTTTCTGGTGCTTGAAGCATTGGAGTACCCGCAACTAAGATTTTGCTTCTCATCCGAGAAACTGCATGAGGAGTACGGGCTCAGTCTAGAGGGGAAGCTGCCTAAAGAGCTCATAGATAAAGATATCCCCGATGAGGAGTGGCTGAGTGCCCTCAAGTGTCTGCACAAGAGAAGAACAAAGCTATTTCTCAACCATGTGAGGGATGAGTTCGTTGACGAGTGCCGGATTTTGTACTAGAAGGTATATCAAGCAATCCCATCCAATGGCGAGTTGCTAGCAAAATTTGCATGAGGTTTTGTGTATGAGAGGTGTCTAGCAGCAACAAGTGATCCGACCGGACATTGGATTGCATGGGCAAGGTTTGGTGGAAGTGTACTTGAAAACTGCAAGATGTAAAAAGGGGGTTTGGAGTGGAAGATCAACAAGTTCCGCACCAATTATGGCTCGGCAGGTGTCATTCAAATAGAAGCATTTATCTGTGACGGTGGCTTGTGATCAATACTGACAATGTCGGCAAGCAAGTTGCAACCTTTGCATGCAGTAGAGACTCCAATGTATATTCAGCTGGTGCTTAGCATGACGGCGGCACTTAGTGGCCAGGAGAATGAGCAAAAAAGGCTACTGGGCAAGGTGAAAGTGAAGCTATAGGAAAAGAGGGACCTGTGTCTTAGAAATGAAGGGCATTTTTTGGCTTATAGTGACTTCTACACGGAATTGGACCAACTAAACAAGGAGCTGGAGGTGCTCAAGACCTCACCTGATTCAGATCCACAAGAGATAGACCCCAAAGAGGTAGAGGTCACAACTACCACCAAGATGTTGTCCAAGGAAGGTGTCACTACTGATTTAGGGCGGCTTAAAGAAGATTTGGACTCCTTGCAGGTCAGATAATGGCTAAAAGTGCCTAGAGTGCTTTGTGATAAATTCAAATTTCTCAATAGATAAGGAGAATGTGTTGACCAAGTGGTTCGAGTTAAGACTAGAAGTGATTCATGTTATGAAGTGCTTTGAGATAGGTCTAAACTGCTTACTTGGAAATAGGAATTGATGAACAAGTGGTTAGAAAAGGCTTCATAGTGCTAATAAATGCCTTAAAAGCACCTAAAAGTGCTTTGAAGTGCTCAATGGTGCCTACAATATGCTTGAAAATGCTTGATAGGTGGTAAGAAAGTGTTTCAAAGTGGTGAAAGGGTCCTTCAAAATCATTTGAAGTGCTTTGATATAGCTCTATACTGCTTTCTAGGTGGTTATGAAGTTTTGACCAAGTGGTAAGGATTGAGTGAAGAGACTACTTTCACACTAGAATGATAACCTAACAGGACATAAAAGTGTCCTTTTAGGGTTTTGGGAAAAAATTCCAAAACCATAGTAGATCCACTCATTTTGAAAAATCCTTTCATGAGCTTATAGTTCAATAACTAATACATATGGAAAAAATGAGAAACTTGTAATTTTTCTCATCCCTTGGTCACTACAAGCCTCCAAAGTTGATGGACCATTGCATTTTGCCCAAAACAGCAATTTCTTACGGTTGATTGCATATAAATAAGAGTGGGGACTTTTGTAGGACATGAGATAAAATGCCCCGTTAACTTCAATGGGTTGGTGACCAAAACATATGGTTGCTTTTACCTCACTAATTTTTTTTGGGCAAAAAAAATAGGTACAAAAAAGTTGCATTTTTGCCATTCTGCGGACCTATCATCAAAGTTTCTATAGTCATGCTCAATAGAGATACTATATACATGTTTTCTTAGTTCCCTTTGGGCCTTTGGATTCAAAAGGAGCCATGGAGCATGTCAAAAGGATAATGGATCTCTTACAATTGGAACCTTGGGGGCAATGATAAAGTGCTAAATACAACAAACATGAAAAAACTAGGTTAGCATTATGACCTCTAGAAACCCATAGAAACTACTCAATATCTAGCCAAGTTTGTAGTCTATGATTAGATATGGTTATTACCTACAAAATACACACAATTGGCCTAAGAAACTAGCAATATTGAGAAAGTTATACTTGCTACTCTAAAATGTATCGTATTCTTCAGCAATCAAAAAACTCAACCATCATCATATACTATGCTATATAGCATATTAGGTCCCCCAAAACTCAAGAAAGATTAGCTTTATGTTATACATTACACTTACACAATCAAAATTGAATCTGAATATCAAGAAAGCCACCAAAACAATCATAAAAGTGCTAATTTTGGCCAAAAAACAGGATTATGCAATTCTTGTAAATTGGTCAACACTTAGCTCTCCCTACAAGCATCAAAACATGTTGAGAACTATGAAGACCTGGCCTCTACCCATCTAAACCTCACAAACATGAAGTTTAGAGTGGTATAGTTGCCAAAATTTGAAAAAAAAAGCCAAAAACAGGACCCGTTTTTTCACACAGTTTAGGTTCAAAAAAGTTGTGCAAGAGTAAGGTTAATGGTGAGATCGATACTCCAAAAAAAATGCTAAGTTTTTTTCAGCTCATAAGGCAACTTTGTGGATACATAGCACTTAGAAATTCATTTTCATACTCTTCAAATAATTCAAGAAAAATGGTCACTTAACAGGACATAAAAGTGTCCTGTTACCATTCTAGTGTTAAAGTGCTCCACAATGTTGAATGGTGCTAAGAAAGTAGTTTAAAGTGCTTTCAAGGAAGCAATTAGAACTTTTAAGCACTTAAACTCCTCACAAGGAGCACTATGTGGTGACTAGGTGGTAAGAAAGTGCTTTGAAGTGCTCAATGTTGCTTAATAGGTGGTCAGAAAGTGATTTGAAATTCTTTATGGTGGAGTCTTTTGGGAGAAAAGTGTGCGTGTCAATCCCCTTTGTAATTTCTCTTGAAAATGGCCATTGTGATGGTAGTGCAAGCCTTTCTACATGCCTTTTGAAGTGTTATCAAGCCACTATTGCCCAATTTTACTGTTGTTTTCCCTTCCCCCCTTCTCTTTCTCTTGCTCTTGTGTTCCCTCACGGTGCCAACAATGTGGATGTGTGTGCCCCCTCGGACTGTTGGTGTTTTGTGTGCGAGTGTGAGATTGAGTGGTTGTGTGCGTGACGGTGGAGACAAACCAAGGCAGTAGGTGTGCATTGTGTGGTAGTCTTGTGGAGTGTGTAAACATTGGGAAAAGAGCACGCGGTGGTCTCCTATTGTAAAGTGTGTTTTTTGTAGGTGTTTTTGGAGAGGATAGCGGTGTTGTGGACTCCTTGCTTCCTTCTTCTCAAGCTACACCTCCTCCTCGTTCATGCAATTTTCCCGTTTTCCTCTTCTTCTTGTTTGTCTTACTCTCGTTTACCCCTCCTTCTCCTCCCCTCTTGTCTTGTTAATTAACCATGCAATAATCTTCCACCCTCTTAAAATAGTCCCCTTCTATATATACCAGGGGAGGTCACCTAATAAAAATATCACATGAGTTCAACAGAAGGGTATTTAAAGTTCTTGAAACTTGCATAAACATATATACAGAAGGGCATTATTTTTTCAAATTTGAAAAAACTTACAGATTTGATAAGAAAAGGGTACATTATATTCCTAACAAAATTCACAAATAAGGGGTTTTACAAATATGTTTTGAACACACGTGATATGGTAGTTTTACACATAGTGAACCCCCCGAGTATATATATATCATTCCCCTTCTCTAAGCAACAATGGCACCGTCATTGCTACGGAGCGTAAAAACAATAGCTAGCTGATGTGGCATGTTGATTTCAAAGCAGTCCCAAATTTGCCGGCACTTGGTCAAAAACACTGCACAATTGCCTCCTAAGATTTTTCGCTTCATTAGTGTTGTCGTCTGACGCCCATACCGGCCATTGTAATCTCCTCTAGATCTTGCATGCATCGTCCTTGTTGTCTGCACCCCCTTCTCCCGTTTTTCTTCCCTTGTCCACACCCATTACTCATTTAGGCAGGCCATTTCCTTGGTTGCTTTTGGGCGACGGCCCTAGAGCAATCTCATATGGACCCTCCTTACTCACCACATTGGACATGTATATCGATCAAATCATTTTTGACACTCAAAATGTCCTCCTAAAGCCCAGAGTGGCATATTGATAGTCGTTTCTCGGCTTCCCATAATTGCCATAGTAAGCTACCTCACCCTACAAAATTCACCCAAACACTATGGCTATCCCTACCATTTCACTGTAAATAGGCGTGTGTGAGTTAGTTGGCTTTTCCCATATCTTCTTAAAATCCTCATCTAGCTAGTCACTGGGCTAGTTAAATCAAAAAAAACAAAAAACAAAAAAAGAATTATGGCCCATTTGTGTGTAAATATTGCATTGTATATATGGCCTAAATATAGGGATTTTTTATAATTATTTTGGTATATTTATTTAAATATTTCTACTTAGGTGTGTGTTTTATTAAACCTATGTACACCTTCTTTCATCCTCTTACACCATAAGTATATTTTTTGCCAATATGTACATACTCTAACCTCATATTTTTCCTTTATAAAAATCACTCCCACATTTTCACCCTCACCCTCGTGAAAACAAAAAATTGATTTCTACTCATTGGTCACGTTTATTATATTATTTACTTGCATACCTTTTCCTCTTTCACCCAAAATAATTCAAAGAGGGACCATATCATATGATTCCAATATCTTTCCATATCCATAACTCCTCCATATTTTTATTATTATTTTTACTCATTATTCTAACACCATGTGCTCATTGAGCTAAAGTCCATGAATAGTCCATACACTAGTCCCACCATGTATATATTTCTTTATTCACCAATAATCCTCCTCCATGCATGGGTCAAGGGCAACTTGGATGCTTTGTATTATAATATGACAAAGGAGGGGCTCACTCTTGGATGCATTGTACAAATTCAACAAAGGAGGGGGCCACTAAAAGACTTTTGCAGGCATAAAAAACAGGCTTTTTGGTGAGAATTTTGGCACCTATCTCCACTCCGAATTTGGAGCGGTCGAAAGAGAAAATGTAGCCCACGCTCTGAATAATCACCTCAAATTTTTTCATGATTTTTGGAGCTACCAGCGGTGAGCTATGATGTTTTGAGTGGACCCTAGTCTGCCCACTTTTCTCACAAGTAGCCCTTAGTCTTCTCTCACCCTTCCACACACCTACTCACTCTTACACAACCCTCCCTCTCTTTCCCTCACTCAAACCTGCAATTTCCATGGCTTCTCCCACCCTCTTCACCATTACCCTTCTCTCTCATCCCTATAGTTCTTTTATGAACCTCTACATACATACACCCTCTCCATGTCTCTCTCTATTGCTTCTATGTTACAATTTCATTTACCTCTCCTAAAAATATCTAAAATTCAGCATCTTAACCATGATAACTTCTCCAAATTGAGGATTTTTCATCAACAAATCCTCTTTTCATCGCGGTGGTCAACCGTGGCGGCGGCGTAAAGAAGCGAAGAAGAAGAAGAAGACCAGCGGTCATTTTTTCCACAATCTACAAGAGGGTGAGTTCAAGCTTCTTCAAAGCTTCACCATCTCAATGATTCTCTTTTAATTCAACCCTCTTCCTTCATCAAATCAACTCATCCTACCCATTGTAAATGTATCACTAACAATTCTAGTGATTATTACCACTAACAACTAACGTCTCTTGTAAAAATGCACCCACACTATCAACATATGGAGTAGGCAACCGCACAAGTAAACCAAATTCACTCACTCCCATGGAAGTTTCTCTCCTTTCACCACATCAATAATTCTCTTACTTGAGCCCACATCCATGTGACTCAAGAGATAAGAGAGACCCCATTCTCATTTAAAATTCATAAAAATTCATAATCCTTGATCTTTCCTAATAAAATTGATTAGGCTTAATCCTAATCAAGGCTTCTAAAACCTATAAATAGAACCCATTCCTCCTTGTAAAAGACATCACTATACCATTGCACACTAGATTGAGCGTACCACACGCCAATTCTATCTTGGTTGTAAAGAGAGAGTAAGTTTTCTATACACCATCACCTTGGTGCATAGAAAAGCTTGAGCTAGTTTGAGTGAGTGCGAGTAGAAGATATTCTTCCTACCATTGTTGTATCTACCCCAACATCAATGAATTGGTAGTTTTGGGTGCAATTCATGTCCAAAGGCTCACGCTTCTCCTTCAATTTGGCTTGGCAAACTCATTCAGCTTCATAAGGTGACTTGTTTCATCGAAGGTTGTTGTTTTGTTGCTTGTGATTCATTGGCTATTGTTTGGCTACCATTGTAAGAGGGTGGATGGTGAGAGGGCTCCCATAACCCTAAGACAATGTGCTAGTGATGCTATAACCAAATCTTGTCACTTGATTCCGCAAGCTCTAAGTTCCTTTTTGTGCAAAATATAAAGTTGAAGCTAAGTTGTACACCATCTCTCTCTCTCTCTCTCTCTCTCTCTCTCTCTCTCTCTCTCTCTCTCTCGTGTTTTAGTGTGTGAGAGTGTTCCATTGGTATTAGGGTTAGTGTAAATTCCTTGCTTGTTTGTGGGTTGCTCTAACGATTCTCCTCTTTTGCGTCCTAGTTCGCTCTTAAACTAGGTGGTGCCCCTTGTGTAGTTGGGATTTGGCTATGGGTATGTTGTTTTGGTTTGTGTTGTGTTGCGCCCCAGCCCCATTGAGCAGCACGGGAGCCTTGAAGGGTGTCTAGAGGTTGCTCTTCTTATTGCCCGCCCCGGACCACCTCAATTTTTGTCTATTATCTACTTATGTTGAAAGCAATAGAAACCTTCGTCTATTATCTACTTATGTGGTAAACTATTTGCAATACCTTCCAATAGCAGCTAGAAGCATGCATCAAGCTTTCCTAAATCATGAAGGCCATATAATTTTTGACTTGGTGAGCCTACCCAGGTCGAATGAATTTTATGAGCTACAGTTCAAGAATTCGCTCATACAAGCTCTTGAAGATCGTAGCAGATACATCAACTTTATACAGGAGGAAGAGCAACCAATCTTTTATATCACATTCATAGTGATAGATGCAATAATGGACAACAGTAAAATCTACAAGTTTCTTCAACCAAAATCAGTAAGTGATTCCATACCATACATCTCTCTTTGGGAAAGATATTTCAAGATCTTTGATCCTGGGGGGTGCTTATGGAAACTTTCTCAATGGAGGAGGTTTCCTCAGTCACTTCATCCTACTATTGGCTCGAGAACCTTCCATATCACACAAGGTTTTTTAATCATACAACAAAGGTTCTTCAAAGATAAGAGCAGACAAAGACAGACGTTACATAATATATATGTTTTATGATCGGATAAATGATACATGAATGTACCATTATCTAAGGGGGGGGCTAATGATAGCCGTTTCTCGGCTTTCCATAATTTCCATAGTAAGCTACCTCACCCTACAAAATTCACCCAAACACTATGGCTATCCCTACCATTTCACTGTAAATAGGCGTCTGTGAGTTAGTAGGCTTTTCCCATATCTTCTTAAAATCCTCATCTAGCTAGTCACTGGGCTAGTTAAATCAAAAAAATAAATAAAATCAAAAAAATAAAATATATTATGGCCCATTTGTGTGTAAATATTGCATTGTATATATGGCCTAAATATAGGGATTTTTTATAATTATTTTGGTATATTTATTTAAATATTTCTACTTAGGTGTGTGTTTTATTAAACCTATGTACACCTTCTTTCATCCTCTTACACCATAAGTATATTTTTTGCCAATATGTACATACTCTAACCTCATATTTTTCCTTTATAAAAATCACTCCCACATTTTCACCCTCACCCTCGTGAAAACAAAAAATTGATTTCTACTCATTGGTCACGTTTATTATATTATTTACTTGCATACTTTTTCCTCTTTCACCCAAAACAATTCAAAGAGGGACCATATCATATGATTTCAATATCTTTCCATATCCATAACTCCTCCATATTTTTATTATTATTTTTACTCATTATTCTAACACCATGTCTCATTGAGCTAAAGTCCATGAATAGTCCATACACTAGTCCCACCATGTATATATTTCTTTATTCACCAATAATCCTCCTCCATGCATGGGTCAAGGGCAACTTGGATGCTTTGTATTATAATATGACAAAGGAGAGGCTCACACTGGGATGCATTGTACAAATTCAACAAAGGAGGGGACCACTAAAAGACTTTTGCAAGCATAAAAAATAGGCTTTTTGGTGAGAATTTTGGCACCTATTTCCACTCCGAATTTGGAGCGATGGTTAAAAGAGAAAATTTAGCCCACGCTCTGAATAATCACCTCAAAGTTTTCCATGATTTTTGGAGTTACCAGCGGTGATCTATGATTTTTTAAGTGGACCCCAGTCTGCCCACTTTTCTCACAAGTAGCCCTTAGTCTTCTCTCATCTTTCCACACTTCTACACACACACACACATTCCTCTCAATCCCTCACTCAAACCTGCACCTTTAATGGGTTCTCTCACCTTCTTCACCATTAACCTCACCACTTACTCCTATAGCTCTCATATGAGCTCTCCATGTACATACACCATCTCTATGCCTCTCTCTATTATCTCCAAAGTACAATTCCATCTTAACCCTTATATATATACATAAATTCAGCATTTGTACCATGCTTAACCTCTGCAAATCAAGAGATCTCATCAACGGAATTACCATTTTCCTCACGAGAATCAACCTTGGCAGCGGTGGCGTAAAGAAGGGAAGACGAAGAAGAAGATCGATAGTCATTTTGAGAACCTACACAAGTAAGTCCAAAACTTCTTCAAGCTTCACCATCACAAGGATTTTCTCACTTCATTCAACCATCTTACTTCAACCAACCACCTCATTCTACCCATTGTAAATGTAACATTAACTTTCTAGTGATTACTAACACTAACCACTAACATACTAACACAAAATAGCATTGACCTAACCATAAAAGACACTTCACCTCAAGACATGTACAAAGTAACTCTCTCTCTCTCTCTCTCTCTCTCCCCCCCTCTCTCTCTCATTTTCCTTAAAACTCTACTTTCTCCTTATTCACCATCAATAATGCTCTCTTTTGAGCCCACACCCGTGACTCAAGCAGACAAAGAAGGCCCGCAATGTTTTGATATTAAAAAAAAATCATATTCCCTATTTGTTAGCTTGTAAATTAGGATTTCCAATAATCTTTATGAGGGGTCTCCAACCTATAAATAGGCCCCTCTCCTTCTTGTAAAACAACCTCCAACATCTCACATAGCACCCCAACACTCTATGCGTGAGGAGAGACTTAGGTGTAGCAACCACTTGTGAGATTCACTCTTGGTGTGAGAGAAGCCTTCAAGCTACACATTGCAAGTGAGAGAGCGTGAGTTCTTCAAATCTCAAAACCACTATTGTATATGCTCCTTCATCATCAATAAATTGAGGTTTGGTGCATCAAAGGCGTGATTCGACGTTCAAATCTTCGTCTTTCCATTTGTGCAATACGGTTTGGTGAATTCAAGGTGACTTGTGTATTTGAGTTTTTATCGGTTGATCTTGATTTTAGAAAGTGTTTTAGTGTGTTTTTCATTGCCAGTTTTGTGTCCATTGTAAGAGGGTATTGTGGTGAGAGGTCTCCCACACCCTAAGACAGTGTGTGTGTGTTTTGGCAATGTTTAGCAATCACTAAGCATTGAGTGAGTTTTGTACAAGTTCTACGATAGCATCATAACGAACCATCTCCATTTGCAAGTCACAAATAAGGTATTACGCAAGATCCTTTCCTCTCTCTCTTCCCTTTGCTCTAGCTCTCTCTGGTCCATTTCATGTGTGTCTTGGTGTGAGGTTGCTTGTGTGTGTTGTGTGGTGCATCTTCTTGGTTGTGCCAAAATCTCTCTTGCGTCCTAGTTCGCATACCATAACTAGGTGGTGCCCCTATCTTGTTTGGGTTTGGCTGTGGGTTTGTTGTTGTGTTGTGCTTGTGGTTGCCCCAGCCCCAATTGAGCAGCACGGGAGCCTTGAGGGGTGTTTAGAGGTCGCCTCTTTTGTTGCCCGCCCCGGACCGCCTCAATTTTGGTGCTTTTAGAGTCATGCCATTTGGTCTGACAAATGCTCCTGCAACATTCCAACGTTTCATGAACATGGTGTTTCAAGCATTCTTTGGAAAGTCAATTAGGGTGTTCATTGATGATTTCTGCATTTATAGCTCAAAATCATTGCATCTACAAAGGGTAGAAGAAGGTTTAAAGAAGCTCTACGACATGGGAGGTCAACTCAACCCCAACAAGTGCCACATAGGTGAGGATGAAGTGATCTTGCTCGGTCACAAGGTTTCCTATAAAGGCATTGAGGTGGATCCTTCAAAATCAAAGGCTCTTATTGAGCTCCCATCACCGAAGAGTCTTAAGGAGGTCATCTCTTTCATTCAGAAGGTGAAGTATATGTCACGCTTCATTCACTTAGCCTCGGATTTGCTTCATCCTTTGCAAAAGTTGACACAACAAGTAGAATTTGCATGGTCTGGTGAGCTTGAAGAGTATTTTTGTAACATTAAAGTCATTTTGTCAGAGCTACCAACACTCATGCCTCCTTGTTGGGAGTACACATTCTTTGTTAGCTCTAGTGTTGGAAGGGAAACAATTGGTGCTGTGTTGCTACAACAAGATCCCCACAGTACAAGGATGCGACCCATCTACTTTTCTAGTAGGGTCATGAATGCTTTGGAGAGAGACTACACAGAATCAGAACTCATGATGCTTTCTCTCATGTTTGCGGTTAGAAAGTTTAGATCCTACCTACTACCAAAACCTTTTGTAATTCTCACTCCAGAAAATTTGTTCCCTTGGGTGTCATCTCAAATGAATCTTAGTACTAGGATCTCAAAGTGGATTATGGAGTTGCAAGAGTTCCAATACTCTTTCAAAGTAGAAGATAGTGTGCGTGAAAAATTGGCAGGGATTCTCACTTTAAGGGTACATGAGAAGGAAATTAAGGTGCCTCAAGTAAAGACCCTACCATTACCACCACCAAAAATTATTCCCAATGCTTTTACCTTGTTCTTTGATGGAGCTTTTCGACGAGCCACAGGGAAAGCAGTGGGAGGGCTAGTGTTGCTCAACCCAAGTGGAGAGGTGGTCATGAAAGAGAAGGTCAATCTACCAGGTTCAACTAGCAACAATGAAGCAGAATACGACACACTACTTCATGGTTTGAAGATGTGCATTGGCCAAGGGATAAAACGTCTCATGGTAAAAGGAGATGCACTTCTCATTGTTAAACAGATTTTAGGCATTTGGGCATGCTAGAATGAAAGCTTAAGGACAAAAGTTCATGCCATTCGTATGATGTTTAATCAATTTGAAGAAGTGCAACTATATCATATTCCGAGGAAACAAAATGAAGATGCCGATTTACTTGCACAACAAGCAGTTACATGTGTTGAGAGAGAAGTGCAAGTCATCATGGTGGCAGCAGCTGTCAAGCAACCGAGATACCAGGGATTGGAGTCATTGGCTCCCATTATTGGCTACATTTTGGAGGGTGAGTTTCCACAAGACTTCACGAAGGCTCAGAAGAGGAGACTCATGAAGAAGGCAAGTTTCTATCTCTTCCTAGAAGGCTCCCTCTATCAAAGAGGGAAAGATCAAGTGTGCAGAAGAGTACCAACTATCGAGGAAATTCCAGCCATTCTAAAAGGTTTGCATGAAGAGGCATGTGGTGGTCATTTTGCCTAAGAATCAACTGTGAAGAAGATTTTGCTTGTGGGGTATGTTTGGCCAAGCTTGCATGTGGATGTTCAACATTGGTGT
Source organism: Adiantum capillus-veneris (assembly GCF_014529385.1). NCBI lineage: Eukaryota > Viridiplantae > Streptophyta > Polypodiopsida > Polypodiales > Pteridaceae > Adiantum > Adiantum capillus-veneris. The sequence goes on along the minus strand of NC_140931.1, from coordinate 110,861,149 downwards.
AAAAGCTGTCACAATTGTCAGATAAATGGAAATAGAAGGTTGGTGCATGGCCCGAGGCAAATAGTGCTTGCAAATGGACCCTTTGAAAAGTGGGGCATTGATGCTATGGGTCCTCTGCCTAGGACAAAAAATGGTAAACTCTACATTCTAGTGGTTGTAGACTATATGACTAGGTGGGTGGAAGCTCAAAGTGTGGCAAGAGTGAATGAGAGGACAATTAGCAAGTTTGTGTACACTCACATTTGTTGCAGATTTGGCACACCTTTGGAGATTGTTTCTGATAATGGTCCAGGGTTTAGGAAGGGCTTGCTCACAGAAGTTTGTGAAGAGCTTCACATTCTACATCGTCATAGCACACCATACTACCCACAGTCAAATGGTTTGGTGGAGAAGTCTAATGGTGTCATTGCAGGAATCATTAGAAAGATGGTGCAAAACAAGACAAAATTATGGGATGACTTCTTGGATGGTGCCTTGTGGGCATATCGAACCACATATAGGGAAGCCACGGAGTTCACACCATTTCACTTGGTCTATGGTCAAGAGGCTTTGCAGCCTATCGAGCTCAACATTCCAACAATGCGACTTCATGGCAAAGGAGCACAAGATGATCAAGAGGTATGGATGGATCGACTTCTTACGTTAGTGGAGCTTGAGTGGAAAAGAGAAGCAGCATACGAGTGCTACAAGAGGAAATCCACACAAGCGAAAGAAGCGCACGACTAGAAACTGAAGGACAAAGGCATCAAGGAAGGAGAGCTTGTGCTAAGGTATGACAATCGACTTGACAATCGTTTTGATGCCAAGTTTGAAACTAGATGGCAAGGGCCATACATAGTCAAGAAGGCTTTCAATTCTAGTTACTATCAGCTTATGGACTTGAATGGTAAACAGCACTCCAGGAAGGTAAACGGGTATCGCTTGAAGCCCTATTTGAGTCGCCTTCTACCAAAGGATCTACCAAAGATCTGTCCAAAGGCCGCTGTCTCATGTAAGTATTGTTACATGAAGCATGAGTGTAGCTCCAGTCAAAATTCTGAGGGGCCAAACAATGAAGATCTCGTCAAGGACTCTGAAGCACTCTCTTTGGAAAAGATGCTCTATGATGGTACATGAATATACCATCATCCTGGGGGGAGGGCTAATGATAGCCGTTTTTCGGCTCTCCATAATTGCCATAATAAGTTACTCCACCCTACCAAATTCACCTAAACGCTATGGCTATCCCTACCATTTCATTGTACATAGGCGTGTGAGTTAGGGGGCTTTTCCCATATCTTCTTAAAAATCCTCAGCTAGCTAGTCACTGGACTAGTTGAGCCAAAAAAAAAAAAAATTATATTATGGCCTCTTTGTGTGTAAATATTTCATTGTATATATGGCCTAAATATAGGGATTTTTTATAATTATTTTGGTATTTTATTTAAATATTTCTACTTAGGTGTGTGTTTTATTAAACCTATGTACACCTTCTTTCATCCTCTTACACCATAATAATATTTTTTGGCAATATGTACATACTCTAACCTCATATTTTTCATTTATAAAAATCACTCCCACATTTTCACCCTCACCCTCGTGAAAACAAAAAATTGATTTCTACTCATTGGTTACGTTTATTATATTATTTACTTGCATACCTTTTCCTCTTTCACCCAAAATAATTCAAGGAGAGACCATATCATATGATTCCAATATCTTTCCATATCCATAACTCCTCCATATTTTTATTATTAGTTTTACTCATTATTCTAACACCATGTGCTCATTGAGTTAAAGTCCATGAATAGTCCATACACTAGTCCCACCATGTATATATTTCTTTATTCACCAATAATCCTTCTCCATGCATGAGTCAAGGGCAACTTGGATGCTTTGTATTATAATATGACAAAGGAGGGGCTCACTCTTGGATGCATTGTACAAATTCAACAAAGGAGGGGACCACTGAAAGACTTTTGCAAGCATAAAAAATAGGCTTTTTGGTGAGAATTTTGGCACCTATTTCCACTCCTAATTTGGAGCGATGGTTAAAAGAGAAAATTTAGCCCACGCTCTGAATAATCACCTCAAATTTTTCCATGATTTTTGGAGTTACCAGCGGTGAGCTATGATTTTTTGAGTGGACCCCAGTCTGCCCACTTTTCTCACAAGTAGCCCTTAGTCTTCTCTCATCTTTCCACACTTCTACACACACACACACACATTCCTCTCAATCCCTCACTCAAACCTGCACCTTTAATGGTTTCTCTCACCTTCTTCACCATTAACCTCACCACTTACTCCTATAGCTCTCATATGAGCTCTCCATGTACATACACCATCTCTATGCCTCTCTCTATTATCTCCAAAGTACAATTCCATCTTAACCCTTATATATATACATAAATTCAGCATTTGTACCATGCTTAACCTCTGCAAATCAAGAGATCTCATCAACGGAATTACCATTTTCATCACGAGAATCAACCTTGGCGGCGGTGGCGTAAAGAAGGGAAGACGAAGAAGAAGATCGATAGTCATTTTGAGAACCTACACAAGTAAGTCCAAAACTTCTTCAAGATTCACCATCACAAGGATTTTCTCACTTCATTCAACCATCTTACTTCAACCAACCACCTCATTCTACCCATTGTAAATGTAACATTAACTTTCTAGTGATTACTAACACTAACCACTAACATACTAACACAAAATAGCATTGACCTAACCATAAAAGACACCTCAGCTCAAGACATGTACAAAGTAACTCTCTCTCTCTCCCTCTCTCTCTCCCTCTCTCTCTCCTTTTCCTTAAAACTCTACTTTCACTTTATTCACCATCAATAATGCTCTCTTTTGAGCCCACACCCATGACTCAAGCAGACAAAGAAGGCCCGCAATGTTTTGATATTAAAAAAAAATCATAATCCCGATTTGTTAGCTTGTAAATTAGGATTTCCAATAATCTTTATGAGGGGTCTCCAACCTATAAATAGGCCCCTCTCCTTCTTGTAAAACAACCTCCAACATCTCACATAGCACCCCAACACTCTATGCGTGAGGAGAGACTTAGGTGTAGCAACCACTTGTGAGATTCACTCTTGGTGTGAGAGAAGCCTTCAAGCTACACATTGCAAGTGAGAGAGCATGAGTTCCTCAAATCTCAAAACCACTATTGTATATGCTCCTTCATCATCAATAAATTGAGGTTTGGTGCATCAAAGGCGTGATTCGACGTTCAAATCTTCGTCCTTCCATTTGTGCAATGCGGTTTGGTGAATTCAAGGTGACTTGTGTATTTGAGTTTTCATCGGTTGATCTTGATTTTAGAAAGTGTTTGTGTGTTTTTCATTGCCAGTTTTGTGTCCATTGTAAGAGGGTATTGTGGTGAGAGGTCTCCCACACCCTAAGACAGTGTGTGTGTGTGTTTTGGCAATGTTTAGCAATCACTAAGCATTGAGTGAGTTTTGTACAAGTTCTACGATAGCATCATAATGAACCATCTCCATTTGCAAGTCACAAATAAGGTATTACGCAAGATCCTTTCCTCTCTCTCTTCCCTTTGCTCTAGCTCTCTCTAGTCCATTTCATGTGTGTCTTGGTGTGAGGTTGCTTGTGTGTGTTGTGTGGTGCATCTTCTTGGTTGTGCCAAAATCTCTCTTGCGTCCTAGTTCGCATACCATAACTAGGTGGTGCCCCTATCTTGTTTGGGTTTGGCTGTGGGTTTGTTGTTGTGTTGTGCTTGTGGTTGCCCCAGCCCTAATTGAGCAGCACAGGAGCCTTGAGGGGTGTTTAGAGGTCGCCTCTCTTGTTGCCCGCCCCGGACCGCCTCAATATCATCACAAATTTAGTTGCCTATTTGAAAGGCTTGTATATTGCCACTTGCCTTCAAGATGTAAGTATAGGTGATTGCATTTGGCAAAAGGCCTTCCCTTTTCACTTTGTAAAAAGCATCAGAGCTTTCATGCCATAGGTATGTCGGACATACTCCGCAATCAATGCTCTCTAGGTGATGAACTTCAAAATAATAAAACAAACTTATAGTAACTTATTCCTCTTTCATAAGGGCACCACTTTTAATAACATATCGACCCAAGCATCCCCAACCACAACAAATTTGGCATACATTTTAACCAAAGCATAGATGAGACTTACATATCGATCATCATAGTGTTGAGCACAACTCTAGAAGCACACCCCATTTATCGATGCACTACAGGAGATGACGTTCCAGGGAGAGCGCTCCTTGATCGTTTATTTCCCTATCAAGTGTATCGCATTGCAGAACCCAATTGATACCCAAAAACTCCCAGCTGTAATAATGACTGAGGAAACCAAAGTGGTACGGAACTGGCCCCCGATGGAACTTAAACTGACAATTTCTTGACAACCAGAACTCTGATTTCCAATCTAAAAATATCGATGTTCTCGACAAAGTGAGCACTTCAAGCCCATGCATTCACTTCATTTCTATCCCCTCAGCTGCAATTGCCCAATCTAGTATAGTTTTGCATCAACTTGAACTTCAAACTGCCATAACTTCTTCACAGTAGCTCTAATCGACTACGTAAAGATAAGCCAATAGAGCACTTAAAGCACTGCAATTCTAGATCATAAACTCCCATTTGTGCTCACTTCAAGAATACTATTTTTTAGCATCATTAAGGCATCTGTTGGCCCTTTAATGTCGCATCTGGCATACATTAATCGTATAAATAGCTTGTTACCAAGCTGTGAACATTGATCAAGGATCAAGTAAGCTTCAAGAAAGCTCAATGTGCTTCTTACTAGTATCTTTCTTAGCATGGGAGTGGAGTTGCATGGCATCCATCCCCTGTGAATCTGCATAGCCTCCAGTCTATGCCAACTGCACTTCAATCTACATCTACTATAGGTACCTAAAGCTCTTTGCCATTATCAGACTCATGTAACTGATAAATATATGGAAAATAATATAAGGCTTATACCCTATTATCAATGTTCTAGCTTAATCATTAGGTAGCTATCCATTAGAAATCTTTGAACCGTATGATCCAGTTAATGATGCACACGGTTTTACCATCATACTCGCTTTAGGGAACCCTGTCAAGCTCAAGTAGGCCTTACTCGATTTGCACATGGAATGGGCGTCAAGTCCTTTACTTCAAGTTTTGGTAGCAGAACCAACCCAAAATATGTGAAGATACTGAACATCAATTGCCCAAATAAGTCAACTAGAAGCTAGCCATGTAAGATTATTGATTGCATATCAAGAACTCTTTCCATTGAGCATAAGTCTAGAAAACAAAACCTTGTACCATGCAACTTGCTACAAGAAACGACAAATATCCTTTGAATTTGCAACTTGCACTTCAGTAGTCCCCATGATCAAATGGAATAATAAGGAGTTTCCCAAGTACTGGAGCAACATAATATCCACATCAGCATACATTTCCTGTATCAATCAACATCAAGCATTTTTGGGGCAAATATGCTACCCCTGGTTCAAATAGCATGCAATTACTATGCATGCTTAACAGTATCCATCCATATTGATTCTGCTTATCAATATCCTTAGAATCTTCTGGATCAAACACTATTGAGATCACATAGCACTGATGGCCTCCGCAATATACTATAGCTTGTCTTGGAGCATAATGCAGCACCCACATCCTATAAACTTTTGGCAACTTAAGCTCGTTACTAGAAAGCATTAAAGAATTTTGACTCCCTTTTACTGGCAGCCAATACATCACTGACATAAACGCCAGTTGGAATAACATCCAAATCTAGCCACATTTGACACATTTTCCAAGGAAATGAAAAACCTTGTGCACTTTGTGTAGTATCAATAATGAATTAGCATCATACCCTCTCTAGCTTCATAGCCATCACGAAAAAACATTGGGAGTCTTTTAGGCTTGTATCATCAGAGGAATTTTTACCTGCTAGGGATTCAACTTGATTAAGAAAATTAGCTTTATCTTGTAGATCTTCATCCATAGTATCCTTGGGAACATCACCCTTAGAAGTCTCAACATTCATCAAAATTGTAGCAGTTATCTCCTCATGCAGCCCATGTACAAGCATAGATGTAGAATCCTTGTTGATAACCTATTCACAATCAGCATGATCTAGGCAATCTTCATACACATCCATGTCACCCTCTGCTTTCTCATCTACATCCATGTTACTTAGCAATCCATCATAGCACTATAAAGGCTCATCTAGCACCCCCAAAGGCTGAAGAGGTACACGCATCAGAAAGCTCTTCTATACTATTATAATCATCTCCTTTAGATCTAGTCAACAAATCATTGATTATGGCATCTTCTTAGATAATAGCATCTACAAACATATTGTTAGTAGCAATCATAAGCTCATTGGCATTCTCATGCTCATCCTTTGTTGGGTCCACAATCTCAGTCACTTCATCTACTGTTGTGTATATAATAGCTTTATTGATGCAATCATCTATAGCAAGCATATTGTAATGCTTGGTTATAGTACTGATAGTTTCATTAGTATCCTATAGAGGCTCATCTGCTTGATGAACTTCTTTAGAATAACCCATGTCAAGGTCAGTAACTTGTGAACCACTTGTTGTACAAGCTATCTCTTCATTGGGACCATTATTGGAGGTAGCATCCATGCGAGCAATCTTTGAAAAAAATTCATATAATTTTGTTTCATCATTGAACTCATCATTTACCTTTTCTACGTTGCTCAAAATATGCTCCTCTGAAATTGAATCTGCTACTTCCAATTCTGCATTTTCTTTGTCTTTGCTTCTTGCAAAATTATGCTCCCAGAATTGATCGTAATTAAGGAACTGCATCTGATTCCCTTCACCTTTAGTTAAAATATTTTGGCTTAATTTAGTAATCTCCTTTATTTCTAGATCTAGAATCCTTGAGCTTTTGCAAAGAAATTCTTCTACAAAATAGTCTCATCGTGTGGGGTATGCTTCTGCCAGTTCTTGAACCTACTTTTTAAAATTTGAGTTTACAACCTCTTCAAAATCTGCAATCATCCAATTTTCTAGAACATTTTGGCTCTTCATCTCGACTTCATAACATGCAATAAAACCTTCTGGATCATATCCTTGAAAAACACGATACTGCTCCCATACAACAAGTGTCATCTTTACTGCATCATCAATCTGCTTTTTTCTCTACATGGCTTTCGCTTCCCACAGACATCCCTGAACTAATTCTAGCATTTTTGGCAACTCTACTGCTAGATTTTTATCAAATCCATTCGAATTGGAATTGTCACTAAAATTGCTTCAATTGTTTTGGCATCTCCATCTTTACCTGCCACCCCAGCTTGTTTTGCATCGGGTTCACCAAATATGTCGAGGGATATGGGTTTGCAATATGAGCCGGTTTGGCGTTGGGCCTCTTGCTTTGAGAGGTGTGAGAGAGAATAAGAAAAACAGTTGCATATGGATTTGGCAATCAAAGTAATCTTGAATTCATCGATTCAAGATCTCAGTACATTTTAATTAGTAGCCAAGGTAGGCTATTAGGAGCATCGTCACTTGGATCATTTGATAACTAGGAATTTAAGCTCCCATTTTACAAGATTAATCGGGTCGTTAATGATGCTGAGACTTAACAAGATGATTAATCAATCTTCAAGCTGATGACGGTGATGTAAATTCTCTCCTCTCGCTTTATTTGCTTCATCTACCTTCAAGAGCTCGCTACACCTTTTGCTGCTTCCTTCAATTGCTCTAAATAATCTTCATACTTCCCTTCTTCAATGTTCCCAAATCAAGGGCAGGAGAGAACATATTCCTTCTTCCTTGTTCCAGGGGGGAGAGAGAGAGAGAGAGATAGATAGATAGATAGATAGATAGTTCTATTATCGTCCTGGGAGGTCAAATATGACCTATGGGACCAAATGAACATGTCACGTGGTGTGAGTGGAGTTCATAAGTGACTCTCGATGCTCAAAAATGGCTGAAATGAGCGTCGCAATAGAGAGTCCACATCGTGGTTGGGAGAGGAAGGTATGTAGGGAGAGATCATGGCTGAATATATGGGGAAAATAGGACCTAATGTGGTCAAAAGCTGAGCACTCAAGTAGTGTGTGGTACTCACTCTCTCGCACTTGACGAGGGCATAAGGTGCAAAGTCGATGACACTCCTCGCCAGTGCCCCAACGTCCTGTCTCGCAGCGTAGAGAATGGGAGCTAAGACGAATGGAGGCAATGGTGCGGATCGCACTCAACGGGATGGGCTCAAGGATGTAGGAATGGGTTCGGTTACCTCGTTCCGAGAAGAAGAGAGATTTGTAGTTTGGGGCAACGTGTGTGGTGTAATGGCTGAAGCGAGAACCTCCGGATTTCTCCCAAGCCGTGATACATTGGCGTTGTAAGAAGGCCTCATTAACTTGGGAGTCGATCGACGCATCCTTGACCAAGTGACATGCATCCCATCTTCCAAACCATTTCTTGATATCAAGCATCCACCCCGAACTTAGTATTTTGCTCTTGCATGTCTTTTGAACCATTTGACTTGCTTCATATGCGATTCTAGGAAGTCGATGCAAAGGGCTACGTTGTGTCTTACGCATGTACTCCACAACCCTTTGCATGCCCAAGACCTCAATGGGAAGCAATCCGGACTCAAGAAGTAAAAGCATGTAGGGTGTTTGTGTCTTGACTTGGAGAAAGTTGGTGAGAAAACGCTTTTGGACATTCTCAAACTCTTTCCAAGTAGACTTCCCGATGCTTCCACCCCACACCTCCACTCCATAAAGAAGCACCGGTGTCACCAATGTGTCAAAGAGGTACTTTTTGAGAGCCCAACACTTGATCTCTCTTGCATTGCACATGTTCTCAAATGCATAATAGGCCCTCTTTCCGGCTTCCAAGCGACGCATTGCACAATCCTTCCATTTATGATTGGATGGAACCTCAAGGCCAAGGTACTTGAAGTGATCTACCACTTCAAGTTTCTCATTGTTATATACAATGCATGGATTTTCATCATTGAGGGTCTTTACAAGCATAACCTTGGTTTTGGATCCATTCACGATCAGCCCACTATGTAGGCAAAAGCGTTCCAAGACACTCATAAGCTTTTGTGCATCTTCTAAGGTATGTGCCAAGAGCACTACATCATCGGCATAAAGCAAAAGCATGATCACCGCATTTCCAATCTTAACCTCTTCTATGCCTTCTTGCTGCATAAAGTCAAGAACCATGCATTCCAATTCATCAATGAGTAGCCCAAAGAGGGTTGGGGAAAGTGGGCATCCTTGTTTGACACCAATAGTGCTTGCAAAAAATTCTGAAATTCCATCTCCCATACGTAATCGACATATCACTTTTTGGTAGATGCGAAAGACTGCATGCATAAATTCTCTCAGCACTTGAAGGCTTTGCATACGTCTCCAAAGATTTCCTCGCGGTACCATGTCAAAAGCTTTCTTGAAATCCACAAAGCAACAATACAACTTTTTTCCTTTCAATCGAGACGCTTCCATAAGAACTTGAAGAGTGACAAGGTGATCAATAGTGCTATGATGCTTTCGAAAACCTGCTTGGCCAAGTGCACGTTTGCCATTCTTTTCAGCCCATTCACTTATCTTCATCTCCATGATACATCCAAATAACTTTGCCATTAAAGAACCAACCATTATAGTGCGATAGTTGTTTACATTGTTTACATCTCCTCCTTTGTGCAAAGGTTTGATCCAATTTGCACTCCAATCATGAGGCATGCCATACTAAAGTGCAAGGTTAACGCATATCCAATATCGTGTTTTCTTGCTTGTCCATTTAATCATTTCAGCCTTGACACCTTGAAGGTCACCTGCCTTACGAGTAGCAAGTTTCTCAAGCGCGCGGCATACATCTTCAATGGTAAAGAAGGGAGACATAAACGGAAGGGAGCTACAACACTCCATCTTATCAACATTGGGTTGCTCATAGAGATTCTTACAATGCATATACATATTCTCAAGAGTCAAGTCACCAAAGCTCTCAACGCGCTTGCCTTTTAGATTTTGCCAAAACTTGCCACATGCATGTGCTTTCTCTTGTGCTAAAAGAAGTTGTTTTTCGACTTCCCACCTTCTCCTCTTCTTTTGAACAAGTGCTTTGTATGTGTGTGAACATTCCAAGTAAACTTCCTTGTCTTTGATTGCATCCAATCTTAGCAAGTGTTTTCGGGCTTGACTACATTCCATGTCAAACCATTTCTTCTTGGTGCTACCCTTCTTAGACCTTTTGCAAGACATGTGTTTCACCGAAAAGCATTCCTTCGCACAAGAGAAAATTACTTCTTTGAAAACTTTCCACTTGCATTCTAATGTTGGGCTCTCTTGATGCTCTATCATGCTTAACATTTGGTCCACCATATCAGCATATATAAGTGCTCGTTTGAAGTCTAGACGTAGGTACAAATGATTCACATCATGATTGGAAGCTACATGCTTGGGCCGTTTACCACACTTGAGGTCAATACATAACATCCTATGATCCGATTCCGGATTCCATTCACCAAGTGTAAAGCTTTGTATGCATTCTAGAGTGGCTTCCGAGAACAACATATAGTCAATCACGCTAGCACCGTTGTGCTTTCTACATGTAAAGTCATTGGTGCCTTGCCATAGAGATACACCATTTGCAATGAGCATTCCGGTACTATTGCACATATGTAGAAGTAACTTTCCATAGTGATCCACTTCTTTTGCATCATTAGAACTTCGATTATACATGTATGAGTCATCCATTCTTCTTGAGACATGAGGCATGTCTACTTGTTGTGTGTCGTGTTGTAGCATATTTGTGCGAGCATTCATGTCTCCAAAAACAATGACTTCACCTTGATCTTTGTAATGAGCAATGTCTTCCTCTAGTTCAACAAAGGGCTAATCTCTATCCATATTCAAGCAAGCATAAAAGTTGGAGTCATAGTGAGGAATGTAGCAACCGGCCACAAACATGACTTGACCATTTGGTGGGCTGATTTTCAGCCATAAGTAGCGTTTATACTTATCTTCTTTGACAATGGAAACATCTTTCAAACCCTTTTTGGTCATACATGCTACGCCTCCTTGGCCTCTTCGTTGCTTTGCATTTTTGGCCCACATCAAAGAATGCACATCGTATTTGTCAAATCCAAGAATTCTTTGCGCATCATGCTCCCATGTTTCGACAAGAAGTATCACATCGGAGTCATTGGTAAGCTCATCAATGCCAATTCCTGCATTCCATGGATACCCGTTACAATTCCAAAAGCTTATTCGCAAGCGTGAGTTGGTCTCATAGAGAGAGAGAGAGAGAGAGAGAGAGAGAGAGAGAGAGAGAGAGAGAGAGAGAGAGAGAGAGAGAGAGAGAGAGAGAGAGATCCTTAAAGCCCTCAATAGAGAGAGAGAGAGAGAGAGACAGAAATATAGACCATACTTTCTTTTGAGAGAGAGAGAGAGAGATCTCCATACTTTACTTTTGAGAGAGGGAGAGAAAGAGATGAAGTCCTTTTCTTTCTTGATCACCCTCCTCACGTTTCAATCCTTCTCCCCTTCTACAACTCTTAGTTCATGCTTTTCTCCCTGAGGTCAAGGCACGAGAGAGAGAGAGAGAGAGAGAGAGAGAGAGAGAGAGAGAGAGAGAGAGAGAGAGAGAGATGCTTGCTTCCTTGCTTAGGTCAGAGAGAGAGAGAGAGAGTGGCTTTAGCTCCTCAAGAGCTCCTTGATTCCTTCTTCTCAAGCTACACCTCCTCCTCATTCATGCAATTTTTCCATTTTCCTCTTCTTCCTGTTCTTCTTTCTCTTGTTTACCCCCTCCTTCTCCTCCCCTCTTGTCTTGTTCATTCCCCATGCAGTAACCATCCACCCTCTTAAAATATGCCCTTTCTATATATATCATTTCCCATCCCTAAGCAACGATGGTGTTGTTAGCGTGCAAACAAGAAGGAAAGTGAGAACCAATATAGCCTTGCACACACCACACCGTAGGAGAGAAACACTACAAAGCTGCGGAAAACACCTATGTCGAACACCTGTAGAGTCGGGTGAAAAACGGCCCTAACCCAAACCATGATTAAATTTGATGAAAACCAAGACCATGAAAAGAAAGAGGATAGAAGAGAGAGACCTTATCCCAAGCTACACACAGACACACACAGAGAAGAAGATAAGCACGGTAGAGGGCTGAACTTTCTTCTTTATCTACTTCACAAAATGAGTGTGTATATACATAATGAAAATCTGACTACATAAGTAGTACAACCAAAAGAGAGATGCGATCCATAACGTGAACCCACTAAGTAGCTATGATAGCTAGATAGATATGCCAGCTGTAGAATCCATGCCGAGGATACGCCATGTCGGTCACAACCGTGTTGGTGATGTAAATGTGGCCAACGGTCACCAAGGCCTACCAAGAGTGCCAGCTCATGGAGAGCTCAACATCTCAACACTCCCCCTCAAGCTTGATGCCAACTAAAGGACTCCAAGCATAGTCCAAAAAACGACGGAGCTTCTCAGCTCCCAGGGCCTTGGTGAAGATATCTGCTACCTGCTCCTCTGTGTTGACATAAACCAAGTCGATGTCGCCTGCCAAAACATGATCTTGAACAAAATGGTAATGGACCTCTATGTGCTTGGTCCATGCATGAAATACTAGGTTCGTGGACAACTGAATACTACTAAGGTTGTCACAGTAAATGAAAACCTCTCTGTCCACCTGCAGCCTCAAATCCATAAGTAACTTGAGTAACAAAGCTACCTCACGTGATGCAAGTGCAACACCTCTATACTCAGCCTATGTACTAGACAAGGCAACTGTGGGCTTCTTCTTGCTGCTCCAAGTGATGGCATCACTCCCAAGTGTAAGCATAAGCCCACAGTCACATGGCCTATGTAGATAATGATTTCTTCATTTCTAAATTCTAGAATTTCTCCCCCCTCCTCCCCTATATAAAGAGGGGTCACCATCACACTAAACACACACACCATCACCAAAGAGTACACTATGCATTGTGTGTGCCTAGTGCACACACACACCCACACCATCACCATCACCGCAATCACCATGCTCGTCTTGAGCATGACCTCTACACCCTTGGGCTATGGAAGATAAAGGGAAACTAAATGAAGGATGATGGCCATAACCCTCGTGCAAGTCTTCGTTATCAACTCCCACCTATCCGTCATGTGCTCTACCACGCTCTCCCTTCCCATTCCCCTACCCTATGCTCCCCATTTCATTGCCTTATTCTCTAAATAAAGCTTGAGGTTTTGTGAGTATGTTTTCTTGCAATGTTTTGCCCATGTGAGGTGTGCGGAATCGCCACCTAGTCTTGTGTTTGGAGTGAGCTTGTGTATGTGTGAAGGGTGTGTGGATTTGCCATCCTTTTGTGGTGCCTAAGTACTAAGCCGCTATACCCCCTCCCTCCCTCTCTCTCTCTCTCTCTCTCTCTCTCTCTCTCTCTCTCTCTCTCTCTCTCTCTCTCTCTCTCAGTTGATCTCATTCCCTTTCCTCTTCATCATTACTCCCAAGCATCCATCTCTCTTGGATGAAAACTTTGTTATGGTGGTGTGTTGTTTGCGTCCTAGCCGCTGAAGCTAGGTGGTGCCCCCTGTTTGCTTTACCATGACAGGCTCGAGGCGCGCCATTCGGTCCCCGGTGTTTTAGAGGCCGTCGGGGTTCGGGGTTCGCTTTGCTCCCGTCATTTGGTGCCCCCACGGAGGATCTTTTCATGAAACCCTTCAGTTTACAAGACTGAAACCCCTAAACTATTGTGAATGGATGAATGGCTAGCAGGATTTGCTAATTGGACGACAGAAGAAGAAGAGCTCCAAGCACAACTAGACGAACTCCGCATCTCCATCGAAGCTCGAGTGCCAGGCATAACGGTAATCGATTTGCAGTGGGAGAGTCAACCAACATGCCAAACCCAGTGGATATACATAGGCCAAGTGCCAAGAAGAAGAAGGAGAAGGTCGAAACCATGTCCGCAACCTACAACCAACCCACAACAACAAAATGGAAGGAGCTCTGCACAATAGAGAATCAACACTAATCTACTTTGAGAATCGGGTAACTCAAGTCACCGAGGTAATTATCACAGTCAGTTTTCAAGTCGCACGTGATGCTGCAGCACAGATAACGGAATCATTGGCTCACACTCTCACTAGAGAAACTAGGGATCTACTGAGTTTGTTTCAGGAAAGAACACCACCCTCTCCCACAAGCTTGGATAGTGACTAAGCACCTCTAAGCTTCACATGAATCAGTACAACCTACCTCAAGACAGATCACACATACCAACACGTGTACGCTCAATCAAGGTAATACTGGACTTGAAGGCTCACTACCAGCACGTCATTGACACCATGCTGGGTGGGGAGCGGTTTTTGGAGGTTCTGGCATCAGATCAACCATTTGTCTTACCTTTGGTACAAGGCAATGTACCGTTTGAAGTTTTAATCTATGTCCTAGTATAAGAGGGTATGCACGCCTCCTTGTAAAGAAGAAAAAAACTTTTGCAAGCTAAGCAGTGTGTCTTTCCAGCTCTCTCTCAGTAATCATGGCAAGTGTAGCATTTCCAACATTTAAAGTAAAGAAGGGGGAGGATTTGGTAACAGACTTCCTAGATGACTTTGAAGTAGCATGTGTAGTGAGCAACAAAGATACGGATGAATCCCGGGTTAGAATATTTAAGCATCTCATGAAGCTAGAAGCTAGATCATGGTACAATGCACTTCCACAAGTAACCAAGGATGATTGGGAACCCTTAAAAACCGCTTTTAAGAGGCGCTTTGGGGGAGGTACCACTTCAGAAAAGTTGTGGGACAAGTTGAGAGACTTGAAGCAGGAGGGTCTTTTAGAATATGCCACCTATGAGTCCAAATTTGTGGATTTGTGGGAACGATGGGTTGAGTCACTGGCAAGGGGGGAAGCTGCACCCAATTTCCTAAAAAAAGATCGGTTCATGCATGTCTTATGGCCGCTTCTCAAGGATAAAGTGAAAGGTAGATTCCCGGCTACATACGAGTCAGCCGTTGAGATTGCTCATTTTAAGGACAAGAAGCTGTGAATGAAAGCCAAAGAAACCGAGTCAACAGAAGCAGGAACATCGCGTCGACCAGCAACTACGACAACCACCATTCCACCACCACCACCGGCTCTTGGGGTAAGAGATGACCAAAAAGATATGTTGGCCCATATTACTGACCAACTGCAAAATTTGTCTGTCCACTTAATACAGCAATGGAGGATTCAAGAAAGAGATCAAGACCCTGGAAGAGCACGACGACAAAACAGGGAGTATCATTGCTACAACTACGGAGAAGATGGTCACGGTATGTACTACTGTCCCAAACCACGACAAAACTATAATAGAGTAGGTAGGAGGAACCAATTGTCACCCCCTAGAGAAAGAACACCCCCACCCCGAGCACCAGCCCCACCAACACAAATTCTACGTCCGCCACAATCACCACTTACAATCATCCTACGCCCACCACCAATTGGTACCCGCACACCAAGTATCATTGGTCTTGCAGAAGAGGTCAAGATGAAGGTAACCGAAGAAGGAGCAAGCGAGAAGTTTATTCAAATAACTGAAGCAGTGGAACAAGAGGTTAAAGAATCAAAAGATGCTACCCAGGTGGGGGAGGTAAGTCAAGAAAATTGTGTTACAAATGTGAGTACATCTTTAACCTTGAATGAAATAGGCACCAAAGCGATCAATCGACAGCATTGGGCAGTAAGGATAAGAAGGTGTAAAGTGTTGATTAGGCCTCGTCAGAGTAAGAGGAATGCAAAGGTCATGAAAGAAACAAGAGAAGAGGAAAACCAGCCTGTTAGCAAGGCTTTGCAGAAGATGGACAACATATCAATCAAAGGGGAGGGCTTTGAAAACGGAAGCCTGTGCACCAACATGGACCCAGGACAGTGTAGCAAGCTAAAGGAATCTTGCATCAAGGCAGTTTCACTAGAGGACCATAACGAAGAGGTAAGTATGACTGAAGGTTTGGAGTTGGATATTGCTCTAGAGGCATGGCAGCCGAGCAAGACTTTATTGTGTAGTGTTATAGACGTAGAGATGGGTAATGCCTCTAGTCTACTGAAGGGTGTTATAAACTTGGAGATGGGTAATGCCTCCAGTTTATGTGAGGATGTTCATAGTAAGTTTGATGATCAATATGTTGCCAACCTTTTAAGGATGTTCCAAACTCCTCCACAACACAGCATTGTGTTTGCATGGGATGCATCAGACCTATGGCTATGGCTAGCCGCTATAACATATAGAGAGAAGATCAGCATGGAGATAAGAGCAAAGGAGCCATGGATAGACAAAAACCTGATAAAATTCAAGAATGAAGACCTCATTCGCAATTTGGTACAATTTTTTACAAATAGTACATCCTCTCTTTGGAGAAAGGTAAGTGGATTACGCTTGTATTTAAGCCACAAGGTAGGTGGCTTGCTATTAGCATCAGTAAAGGGAGCTCACATGTTTGAGCACACCCAAAAGAAGCATGATATGCTTGCAGTTTTTTCTAATGGCAGTAAGCAGCACTCTGAAGACAACTTGAGCTCACCACACCAACAAGGCGGCCATATATGGTGGATTCTTGGTACACTCTTGGGAATCATAATTTTCATTTCTGTCTTTACAGGAGCCAAGATGCTCATTTCCCCTCTCGCTACTGGTGATTACAAATTTGGTCCAATTTGGCATGAAAATTTTATTGTCCGGACACTACAGACAATGATCCTATTTTTCACTTGGGATCCAGGAGGACACTGCCACAGAGTTTTGGAAGCCATGGGCTTCCCGTTTAATCAACTCACACTATTCCAAGGAACAAGCTATCACCCGGACCTGTTACAGATTCATGAATATCCCAGAAATCTCACCAATGGCCAAATGGAATGGCTAATTCATAAGGCAACTCGATATCGGCTCCTACAGCTAAGCGGAAGAAGAATCAGATTCAGAGCTAGAAGCATGAATGCCTCTAGCCAAAAGGGGAGGGCTAATGATGGGGGCTTTTCACAAGCCAAGCTCCCATACCCCTCTTCTCTCGTCCCCACCCCATGAAAACCTCCTCTTAAGGAGGGAGTGATAAAAGGCATTGGAAAAAAGTAAGAAAAAAATAAAAGTATGATTATGTAAATATATAAGAAAGGTAAAATAGGCCACCTCATGCCTGCGGGGCAGCCCATCCCCACCTTGCCTCCTTTTTCTTCATTGTTGCCCCGCCGTGTGTCCCTTTTCCTCTCCTCCACTCAAAAGGTCAACCCCCTCTCTCTTCCCCTTGTCCTTTCTCCTTTCTCTCTCCCCTCAAGCTACCCCACCTCTCACCAATAATTCATTATAACTCACCAATAATGCATCCTAACTCACATGCAACTTACCCTATCTTCCAAAATAGTATACCCCACCCCCTCTTTCTCTCTCCTATCATATCCCATGACCCAAATACCCCCCTCTCTCTCTAAAGGGCGTCATGTCTCTTGTCTTGTAGCTAAATAACCTCCCCCACACTCACACAGACTCAGTTTCACTAAAAAAGGTGTCCACAGATCCATCCCCACCCAGTGGTTACCTGATTTTTCTTGTGTTCACACACATCTGCACACAGATTCACCTCTGAACACACTCCCCTCTCTCCCCTCTTGTATTTACTTTATTCTCCATGTCACCTTTCACTTTTTTTCATCAACCCATCTCTCTCTCTTAGTCTCTCTCTCATGAGACTGCTGTTCTGGCACATATACACACAGCCAGACAAGTGGGGCCCACAGTCACATGGCCTATGTAGATAATGATTTCTTCATTTCTAAATTCTAGAATTTCTCCCCTCTCCTCCCCTATATAAAGAGGGGTCACCATCACACTAAACACACACACCATCACCAAAGAGTACACTATGCATTGTGTGTGCCTAGTGCACACACACACACCCACACCATCACCATCACCGCAATCACCATGCTCGTCTTGAGCATGACCTCTACACCCTTGGGCTATGGAAGATAAAGGGAAACTAAATGAAGGATGATGGCCATAACCCTCGTGCAAGTCTTCGCTATCAACTCCCACCTATCCGCCATGTGCTCTACCACGCTCTCCCTTCTCATTCCCCTACCCTATGCTCCCCATTTCATCGCCTTATTCTCTAAATAAAGCTTGAGGTTTTGTGAGTATGTTTTCTTGCAATGTTTTGCCCATGTGAGGTGTGCGGAATCGCCACCTAGTCTTGTGTTTGGAGTGAGCTTGTGTATGTGTGAAGGGTGTGCGGATTCGCCATCCTTTTGTGGTGCCTAAGTGCTAAGCCACTATACCCCCTCCCTCACTCTCTCTCTCTCTCTCTCTCTCTCTCTCTCTCTCTCTCTCTCTCTCTCTCTCTCAGTTGATCTCATTCCCTTTCCTCTTCATCATTACTCCCAAGCTCCATCTCTCTTGGATGAAAACTTTGTTATGGTGGTGTGTTGTTTGCGTCCTAGCCGTTGAAGCTAGGTGGTGCCCCCTGTTTGCTTTACCATGACAGGCTCGAGGCGCGCCATTCGGTCCCCGGTGTTTTAGAGGCCATCGCGGTTCGGGGTTCGCTTTGCTCCCGTCAACATCTAAGGGCATAGAAATAGGCTTGCAATCAGCCGTACTATATTTAGATAACATATCCAATGCATACTGTCTTTGAGACAACCATATGCCCTTTGTCATACGAATCACCTCAAGTCCAAGAAAGTAGTGTAGCCATCCCAAATCCTTTATCTCAAACTCCTTCTTGAGAAGACCCTTAACATGCTCAATC
The DNA here is from genome assembly GCF_014529385.1 of Adiantum capillus-veneris. Lineage (NCBI taxonomy): Eukaryota > Viridiplantae > Streptophyta > Polypodiopsida > Polypodiales > Pteridaceae > Adiantum > Adiantum capillus-veneris. Next base: position 110,842,399 of record NC_140931.1, on the reverse strand, counting down.
TTTGTCTCATTGTCACCCACAATAATCAAGTCATCTACATAGATGGTAATAAGCACAAATCCAACATCACTCTGACGTACATAGAGTGAGTGATCAGCATGTGACATCTGAAATCCAATGCGCAAAAGAAATTCTGTAATTCTGTCATGCCACGCTCTTTGTGCTTGCTTTAGCCCATACAAGGCCTTACAAAGACGACAAACATAATCTGGATGCTTACCATCTTCATAACCAGGTGGCTACTCCACATACACTTCTTCTTGTAGCTCCCTCTGCAAGAAGGCATTCTTGACATCCATTTGATGCATAAACCACCCTTTTGCTACAGCCACCGCAATGACAGTACATACTGTATCCATCTTTGCTACTAGAGGAAAGATTTCCTCATAATCTATACCATAAGTCTGTGCATACCCTTTTGCGACCAGACTTGCCTTATATCTTTCAATTGTACCATCAGCCTTATGCTTTACTTTATATACCCATTTGCACCCAATGGCTTTCTTGCCCTCTGGTAATGGCACCAACTCCCAAGTTTGATTTACATCAAGCGCAGCCATTTCTTCATCCATGGCATTTTCCCAATTCTCATTGCCAATTGCATCCTCAAAACATGTGGGTTCTACATCTTGAACAACCTTTGACATGTAAGCATAATGATGAGTAACATACCCATCATAAGTCAACCTGTCCACAGGAAATTTGACCCTATTAGACTTGCATGGTCCTGAATCACTGCCAGGTGTCCTTGCAATCTATTTTCTAACACCTGGGGTCCTGACTACTGGTATACCAAGCTCCTCATCAAGACTCTGATCTGAACCATCAGAATCTGCATCAATGTGTGAGGAACCTGAAGAAACACTAGTCATACATGGGGGCTCACCTATCTTCTCTTTCCCTTTGCGAGAGACCTGTGGTGCACTTTGCGGTGTAACCTGCGTGCGTGATCTACCACTCCATGGCATGTCAATAGAACCACTAGAAGAGGATTCTCTTGGTCCACTTAAAGTATGTGACTCTTGCTTCCCACTTGAAGCATCCACACGCTCTTTGACATCAGCCCCTGTATTGTCCTTTAGCCCGCCATCTCATCAAAGACAACATCCCTGCTTACACGGAATTCACGAGTACCAGGATTGTAACACCTGTATCCTTTTTTCTCATTTGCGTTGTCATGCGTTTTTTGGAAAATTTTTCCTTGCTTTTCTTTCATGATTAGATATCGACGATCAGGTGTATCACTGCTCGATGGCTTCCCATTTTAACTTGGAGTAGTTGTTGTTAGGGAATTGATTTCGTTGTCAAGTATTGATGGGTTTTTGATAGCATGCATTCACTAGTGTATGTGATACTAATGCCATATGCCATGTCACACCTTTGTGGGTACATTAGCGGTTGGCTAATGCTTATAAGCTGAATAATTATTAAAACTTCAGCTTTGACGAACAAAAGAGGACGGAAGGCAGTAGTAACGATGGCTTGATAGGGGAAAGGGGAGTGGTGGCGAGCAAAGAGAGAGAGAGAGAGAGAGAGAGAGAGAGAGAGAGGCTGAGAGGCCAGCTGGGGGAAAAAGCGTATAACAATCGAGGGGCTAAGTATGGCATGACAGGAAGAAAGGACTCGCTAGGCCAGCTAGGCTACAAGTCTGGTGATAAAAGACAGCGCCAACTTCAATCCATCAGGGATGCTCCCTGGATAGGAAGGACTCGACGTCAATATTTAGCCTCAAGACGTGCTCTCAACTTGGGTTTAATAGTTTTTGTACATATTCAGTCTTTGTGGTTTTAAAACAGAGGTGGTTTCATGTGAAAAGAGGAGTATAGTAGACATCTGAGCCGCAGACAAGGAAGAGTGATTGCAATCAAAGGCAGATTGACTTGCACCTAGTGTGGCTGGTCCGTTTGCATCTGTGTAGAAAGTGAGCAGCTCCTTATCTTCCGAAAATCTCCAATAATGATATTAATATAAATCACCTTCAATATAACCTTTTATTTTAGCCATGTTCTTACATGTACTGCTACAAACAGAGGATGCACTAGGAATAAATGATGTTTCTTGGAGACCCCATGGCCATGGGCTTGGGCTGACGGTAGGATATGGTCTTTAGAGTGATAATTGCAGGTGTTTGAGTCGATCGGTTTGTGATTTCAAACTGGCAGAGAGGCCTAGCTATAGAGGTGTTTTGCTCTTGCTTTCTCCTGTCAGCGTAACCCACAAAAATACATTTTTCAGCCTTGGGATCTAGCTTTGTGTGCAGCTCATCTGGAATGTGCACATACGCAATGCACCCAAACACTTTTAAATGTGACAAATCTGGTTTCTTGCCACCACTGTACTTTTCCTCAGAAGTGACTCCGTGCACAACAGCAGTAGGAGTCCTGTTCATAATGTAAACACTTGTATTTACTTCCTCAGCCCAAAAATGATGAGTCATATCCTTTTCAGCCATCAAGGCTCTTGCCACCTCTGCAATATGTCTGTTCTTCCGCTCAGCAACTCCATTTTTCTGTGAAGTGTATCGACATGAGAATTGCCTGGGAATACCATTTTTTTGCAAAAAATCAAAAAACTCTTTGGAGAAGTATTCTCCCCCTCCATTTGATCTTAGTGTCTTTACCTATTCACCTGTTTCCTTTTCAAGAGAAGCTTTGAAGCTTTTGAATTGAGCTAAATCATCACCTGTTTCTACATAACCTGGTCCATCTAGTTGCTTCGTCTCTTTGAACCACTCACCATGGGATGTCATGTGGTTAGAAGCACCTGAATCCACATACCATACACTGTCACTGGCATGTACATCTGCAGTCATAGCATTTACCATATGCTGCATAACAAATAACTGCTCGGATCGATCATCATCATTGTTGTTCCTGTTTGTTGCAGCCTAATTGTTTTGTTGCCTTCTCCCTCTACCTCTGTTATTTGGCCTCCTTCGTGTTGTTGGACATTCATTTGAGTAGTGACCCCGCTCACCACATGTCCAAAATTCAACATCAAATGCATTATTTTGATCTCTGTTTTCATTCTGATTTCCACCTCTCCCCCTACCTCTATAATTTTGTCCTCCTCTTCCACAACCTTGACTCTGATTTTGCTGCCAATTTTGATACTGACCGCCGCGACCACCACCTATGCCACGACCTCTGCGTCTGCCTCTATTTGAATAGAAGGATTGCTGATCAGAATTGATACTTCTATGAGAAGAGGATGCACCAAGATCGAGACTCTTCCCTTCACAAATTAACATGGTTGTTAATTCTCTAAAGTCGGGAACATTTTCTCTAGTATTCATAGAGGATTTGAAATTTTTGTATTTTGTTCCAAGCCCTTCTCATGTCGCAGCAACAACATCATTGTCATCAACTGTGACCCCAATAGATCCAAGAGAATTTGTTATTGTCTTGATCTTTGAGGCATAGTCATTGATAGACATGTTGCCTCGCTTCACTGTATTTAGCTCTGTTTTGAGCTGCAAATTCCTGACTCTGGTATGGTCTTCATTGAGCTTTTCTAAGCTCTTCCATGTTATGGCGGGAGAGGGTGCACTCTCTAAGTAACCCATCATACTATCTGAGACACTCATAGATAGCCAGTACATGACTTTGCTTTTGCCTTGCTTCCAATCTTTCAAGGCTTTCTTCTCTTCTGGAGTAGCGTTCTCTTCGAGACACCATGGAGCTTCACCATTTTCACCTTCAAGCCCTTTCCTTGTAGGAAGTTTGTCATCCAAAACCTCCATGTAGGGAAATTATTACTGCCCACTAACAATTTGGTTGAACTTGTATGCCATATTCCTACACAGCTCCAAAAATTTGAAACTTGCACAAAACCTGCAACCTTCATGTACCGATACCTGTGATCTACTAAACACTCAACAAGAGTGACACAGCTTATATACATGTATCCACAATCAGGCATACATGTACCAACTCTATTTGCACACAATTTTGCATGCAAATCTACAATCTCCACAGAAACCAAAAAACTAGAAATCTGGTCATCCCTGTTTGATTACCTGTACCAGAACTCTATCTCTTAGATAGAGCCTAAATTGAGCCTAGTATCGAACTTTGTGAGAACTTTGGCATTTATAGACTGCTGGAGATCAACGTGTCAGTACAGGGTGTCAGTAGCTCTAACTTGGCTCTGATACCATGAAAAGAAACAGGAGAGAAAAGAGAGACCTTCTCCCAAGCTACACACAGACACACATAGAGAAGAAGATACACACAGTAGAGGGCTGAAATTTCTTCTTTATCTACTTCACAAAATGAGTGTGTATATACATAACGAAAAACTGAGTACATAAGTAGTACAACCAAAAGAGAGATACGGTCCATAATGTGAACCCGCTAAGTAGCTATGCTGGCTAGATAGATATGCCAGCTATAGAATCCTTGCCGAGGATACGCCATGTCGGACACCAACTGTGTCGATGATGTAAATGTGACCAACAGTCACCAAGGCCTACAAGAGTGCCAGCTCATGGAGAGCTTGACATTTCAATAGACCATAAAGATGAAGCTTGTGTCGTGGAGACCTCCGTAGAGTATCCATATGCTTGATTCTGACACCAAACAAGAGAGTTATAAGCTTTAGAATTTGGGGTATCTCTCAAAAGCTCCAAAAAAGCTAGTCTCTCTTAAGAAAAAGGGTGTGCACGGAATCTTGTGTCATGTAGACCTCCGTAGAGTATCCATATGCTTGATTCCAACACCAGACAAGAGAGTTACAAGCTTTTGAAGTTGGGGTATCTCTCAAAAGCTCCCAAAAAGCTAGTCTTTGTTAGGAAAAAGGGTGTGCAAGGAATTGCATCTATTAAAAGGGGACTTTTGGCTCTTATCCCAAGGTATTTTCTCTCTTCTTAGCTGACATGGTTCTCTCCTTGGGCACCTTTTGATTGGTCCAATTTTGGCCTTTTTTGGGTCAAAAATGAGATGTCGACCACTTTTTGACCAAGGCAAGTGGGGAAAGGGGATGTAAAGTGGACCAAAAAGGTGGCCAAGCACCTGGGCAGCTGGTGTGGACTGAAAATGGTGCCCCTTCTCTCCCCCAACACCCACGAGCCCTCACGATCAAGGAAAGGAAGCTCCATTAGCTGCTTTGATACACCCTTAGGGGGTACCCACTCCCCCCCTTATACCCACCAATTTCCACTTGCTCCCCCCATGTGGGATTACTTCATTGCCACTTGGCACCATCCTCCCACCTCCCCACTTAAGCCAATGAATTTTTTGTTTTGCCCCCCACATCGAGCAATCTTGGCGGAGGCGTGACGGGTGACTTCGAGCATCGAATGCGATGTTGTAAAGCCCGGCTCAGAGCTTATCACTTTGGCTATTTCCAAAAATCCTTGGCCACACCTTTTCTAATTAAATCCATCAAATCAGCCCACTTTCCTTTCTTCACATGCATCCGCACCCACTTTCTAAGTAAGGAACCACCCACTTCCAATGCATGTAACTTATGATGTATGAGTTCGATTCACCGGCTATCAAGCATGATTGAGAGTACTCATTCAAAACCACCTTTTAAGAGTTTGACCAACCCAAAACTCTTGAAGATGACTAAGCAAAACCAAGCCTTTATACATAATTTTTACAAGAGCACTCTGAAAACTCAAAGTATTATGTACATCTATATACTCGAGGCTAGTGAGCAAGCTTTTTGGCATGACTTAGTGACTTCATGCTTATCCAAAAAATGCCTGACATAGCTTGCCAACCCCCCTTTCCTATTTAGTCATTCAAGACAAGCAGAGGTCCCTAGGGTGAATAACTGCTACATTTCATCCCCAGAAACCTCATCCACATTTTCAGATGTCTCCACCTTGTCTCCTTCTACTAATAGCATTTCTTCAGTCACAATTGTCATCAAACATGCCAGATACTTCTTCAATCTATAACCATTAACACGATACTTATGATGTGCACCATTTAAGTCTGCCAAAACTGATATCTGCCATTTTCAAACTTGTTCACAACAGTAAAAGGACCTTCCCATTTGATTTGAAATTTCTTCTGAAAGGTATTGTCCAATTTGCTATTGTATCACAATACCAAATCACCCTTTTTAATTTTTTTATCCTCCACGCATTCATTGGCTTTTAGTTGAGCCTTCCTTGACACTTCCTCATAGTAGCTCAAAGCTAAAACTCTATCCAATTGCAAGAATTGTAAATCCAATAACCTTTTCTGCCATGCATTTGTTTGCTCCTCATCTTCCAATGACAACAACTTGAGAGCAAGAATTTCCACTTCAATTGGCAATAAAGCTTCCTTGCCATAAACCAAGTGGTAAGGGGAAAATCCTGTGCTCGTTTTGATAGCAGTTTTGTAGGCCCATAACGCACAAGGCAACTCTAAATCCCAAGTCTTCCCATGTGTTTGAGTCATCTTTGTCAAGATCTTTACCAACTCTCCATTGAACCTTTTATTAAGACCATTGCATTGTGGATAATATGGAGAATTGTACCTATGCTATATATTGAGCTTTTCGCATAAGAAATGAAACAACTCTCCTCTAAATCACGGACCTCTATCAGAAAGTAGCTCTAGTGGCACACCAAATTTGCAACATATGTACTCATAAAAAAAATTCCCATCTCTTTATTGGTAATCTATTTGACAGCCTTGGATTCTGCCCATCGTGACAAATAATCCACTGCGGTCAAGATGTAAGCATTTCTTTTGCTAGTCATAGGTAAGGGTCCAATAGCATCGAGACCCCATTTCTCAAACACATCAAAAGCTAGCATTATCTTTCACAATTCAGGCTTCAAAATTCTCTTTCCCATCCTTTGGCAAGATAAACACGACTTGCACCAATGATTAATATCCCATTGAATATTCGGCCATATGTAACCTTCTTGCAAGATCTTATGCAACATGATCTTCATAGGAAAATGGAGTCCACAAGCCCCTCATGATTTTCTTCCAAAATTTTGTAAATTTCTTCTTTCCAAGGTACACGGCAAAAAACCAAATCACCTCCTTTCATGTAAAGCACATCATCAAGCATTTTATATTTCCTGGCTTTTCTTATGAATGCATACTTTTTAGAAGACGGTAAACCTTCAGGTAGAACACTTGTCAATAGAAAATCCACTTCCTTTGATAAGATTTCCCTCTCATGATATCTCTCAAAACCAGCCACTGCATCTAGAAATTGATCAATAAAAGGCAAAGGGTAAGGATCTTTCTTGGTCACCACATTTAGTGGCTTGTAATCAACACATACTCTCCAACGCCCATCTTTCTTTGGGGTGATTACTACAGGGCTACAGGGCTCACCCATTCAGCATTATCCACTGGCACAATGAACCCTGTATCCAAAAGCTTATCCACTTCTTCCTTTAAGGAATTCATATGCTCCTTGTCCATCCTCCTTAACTTCTATTTGATTGGTTTTGCCCCTTCAACTAGCTCGATCTTCACAGGATCACCAACAAAACCCCTTATTCCCTGATATGAGGTAATGGAAAGATTTAGAGACCTGTCCAATATTGCTAAGTACTCCCTTATTTTCTGATATGAGGTAATGAAAAGATTTAGAAACTTGTCCAACATTGCTAAGTACTCCCTTCTTTCCCCTTGTGTCAAATCAGTACTCAACATATTTTGAATCAACTCTTTCTTCACTAGCGGTTTCTTTTTAGGTTGCATCAACTCTTCAAGTTGCTCTAAATGGCTTGAATCATTTATATTCCCTGATAATTGTAGCACTTCACTAACTTCTCTTTGTTCCGTGTCCCACAACAAGACACTTCACCCTCATCATTGGAACTTGAAGTAGTGCTACTTTTTGACTCTTCAGAACTATCATCACTCGTAGTTTCAGACTCATCATTCTCACTCACATCTTCAAGTGTCATAGGTTGTTTGGTAGTCATATCAAACACCCTCTTTTCACCCTTCTTGCCATGCACAGCGATTGTGCCCTTGCCCCAATCTTGCACGGCACCAACAGATCTCAACCAAGGTCGTCCCAAAATGAGAGGAAAGGCTCCCATACCAGCTTGCATACATGAAAGTTCACTATAACTTTCACGTTAAAGACTTCAACTTCCAAATTTTTGATCATCCCTCCAAACATTTTACCTTAGCATGGTTTGCTAGTCGAATCCAAAACCCAGAGATTCCACATGTAATGAGACCCAGTCTCTTGACACATGACTGTGTGATCACACAAACTTTAGCACCTCCACCAATGTAGGCTTCTCCCATGCCCACACCTTTGTGCCAAGCGTTCACCAAAGGACTGATGTCGTGTAACTCTCCCACGGACAAGACTCTGACTTGTCCATGCTTCGGCTCTTTTTTTGGATTCACTAATGACTGCCTTTTAAGTTTGGGCACCATATGCATCAACTGTCCAAAAGTACAATCTACTTTCCTCCCAATCAGGTCTTCCTTTAAATTGTAAGTTCTTTGGCCTTCTCCCAAAGGCAAATATGCCACTTCAAATCGTCTACAAGGCTTTCTCTTTCTCTTGGCTTTCACATCTTCACCCTCCTTCTCCTTCCCTTTCTTTCTACTAGGCCTTAGTGCTACATAGCCTTCCCTCTCTCTTTTGCCTACTGGCAACACATCTAAATCTTTCTTTTCTACCCGCACAATACCCACATGACCACCAGAGGTTGAGGCTTGATTTTCCTGTCCAGTATCTTGATCTCCTCGTATATCCAATGCATAGGCATTAGCTATGTTAGGAATCTGCTGAGGAAGTGGAAGCATATCCCCTCGCATCCTTGTTGGCTTTCGACTATAAGTGCTGATGTGACCAAGCTCACCACAATTATAACAAGTAGGAATGAACCTCCTCTGCGGCTCAAAATCACCTTGTCCACGACCCGTATTAGCATTAGGATGAGCTTCACATCCCTGAGGCATCCCTCTACCTCGACCACCTCCACCACCAAGAACACTAAGTCGTAATTCCTACATCATGGTCATCGTGTCTTGCATATTTCATTGTAACTGTTCAGTACTAGCAGCCCTTTGAATAGGTTGTGGCCTCTAGCTTCTACCTCATTCTCCTCCTTTTGGCTACCATTATTTTGCTCAGGGACCGCTTTCCCGTATTCATTAAGCCTTTGAGCTTTGCATTCTTTCTCTCTGGCAATGGCGACTACCTCCTCGAAGGTGGCAAGCCTTGTTAGCTCAACTTTTAACTTCAATATTTCTTTTAGGTTTGCTACAAAATGGTCCTTCTTTAACATGGATGGAGCGATCTCGTTTCCCAAAGCCCGGGGCCATTTATTCCATAAACGAGTGAATTACATGACAAAATCATCAACACTCTGATTAGCCGTCTGAGTGTACCACAGAATTTCATGCCAAACTTTGTTAGGTACTTTGATGGATTGGTATTGTGCTAGGAAAGCTTGCTTCACACGATTGTAGTCCAAAACCACCCCTGGATTTTGTGCCTGCATCAACTCCTCAAAATTGAGTAACCAAACTTTTTCCTCATCCTGTAAGCTATATTGCAACAGCCGCAACAATATAGCTTGGTCTAGTATATTGTGTAGTAAGCAATTGACTTCCAACTTTTCAATAAATGTCTATGTATTTTCATTAGGCAATCCATGAAACTATGGGAACTCGTCTGCCATGTTTGATTGCCACAAAAACACTTACATGTGACGTCAAAAACTCAAGAGATGTCGATGGATCGCTCCAGTACCTAATCCACCTCACATTGGGTAACGCCGCCCCCAGTACTTGGCTTCACAAAATCTCACAACCCTCCAAAGGTTGCAATCCAATTATACAACCACCTCAAGTGTTTTCCACAATTTGCACATACATAGGCGGTTGTCCATAAGGATCCACATCCCTTTTACATTCACTGCCTGCAGAATAGACATATTTCACAAGAATTGGAGCATAGGAGCACCTGCTCCTCCGTGCGGGCACCAAAATGATGTTAGCGTGCAAACAAGAAGGAAAGTGAGAACCCCTATAGCCTTGCACACACCACACCATCGGAGAGAAACACCACAAAGCTGCGGAAAACACCTATGTCGAACACCTGTAGAGTCCGGTGGAAAACAACCCTAACTCAAACCATGATTACAATTGATGAAAACCAAAACCATAAAGATGAATCTTGTGTCATGTAGACCTCCGTAGAGTATCCATATGCTTGATTCCAACACCAGACAAGAGAGTTACAAGCTTTTGAAGTTGGGGTATCTCTCAAAAGCTCCCAAAAAGCTAGTCTTTGTTAGGAAAAAGGGTGTGCAAGGAATTGCATCTATTAAAAGGGGACTTTTGGCTCTTATCCCAAGGTATTTTCTCTCTTCTTAGCTGACATGGTTCTCTCCTTGGGCACCTTTTGATTGGTCCAATTTTGGCCTTTTCTGGGTCAAAAGTGAGATGTCGGCCACTTTTTGACCAAGGCAAGTGGGTAAAGGGGATGTTGAGTGGACCAAAAAGGTGGCCAAGCACCTGGGTAGCTGGTGTGTACTGAGAATGGTGCCCCCTCTCTCCCTCAACACCCACGAGCCCTCACAAGCAAGGCAAGGAAGCTCCATTAGCTCCTTTGATACACCCTTAGGGGATACCCACTCCCCCCTTTATACCCTCCAACTTGCTCCCCCCCATGTGGGATTACTCCATTGCTACTTGGCACCTTCCTCCCACCTCCCCAGTTAAGCCAATGAATTTTTTGTTTTGCCCCCCACATTGAGCAATGTTGGCGGAGGCGTGGCGGGTGACTCCGAGCACCGAATTCAATGCTGTAAAGCCCGGCTCGGAGCTTATCACTTCGGCTATTTCCAGAAATCCTTGGCCACACCTTTTCTAATTAAATCCATCAAATCAGCCTATTTACCTTTCTTTGCATGCATCCGTACCCACTTTTTAAGTAAGGAACCGCCCACTTCCAATGCATGTAACTTATGATGTATGAGTCCGATTCACCGGCTATCAAGCATGATTGAGAGTACTCATTGAAAACACCCTTTTAAGAGTTTGACTAACCCAAAACTCTTGCAAATAACTAAGAAAAACCAAGCCTTTATACATAATTTTTACTAGAGAACTCTGAAAACTCAAAGCATTATGTACATCTATGGACTCGAGGCTAGTGAGCAAGCTTTTTGGCATGACTTAGTGACTTCATTCTTATCCAAAAAATGTCTGATAGGCCTTCCCTTTGCATTTAGTTAAAAGCATCAGAGCTTTCATGCCATAGCTAGGTCGGAAATACTCCTCGCAATCAAAGCTCTCCAAGTGATGAATTTCAAAATAATAAAACAAACCGATAGTAATTTATTCCTCTTTCATAAGGGCACCACTTTTAATAACATATCGAACCAAGCATTGCCAACCACAATAGAGTTGGCATACATCCGGACCAAAGCATCGATGAGACTTACATATCGGTCATTGTAGTGTTGAGCACAACTCTAAAATCATACCCCGTTATCAATGCACTGCAAGAGGTGATGTTCCGAGGGAAATGCTACTTGACCACTTATTGCCCTATCGAGTGCATTGCATTGTTTAACCCGTTTGATACCTGAAAATTCCCAGCTCGAATAGTGACCAATGCGACCAAAGTGGTACGGAACTGGCCCCCGGTGAAACTTAACTTGACAATATCTTTACAACCAAAACTACATTTGCCAATAAAAAAAGATCAACGTGCTCCAGAAAGTGAGCACTTTAGGCCCATGCATTCACTTCATTTATGTTTCCTTAGCTACAGCTGCCCAATAGGGTATGGATTTGCATCAGCTTAAACTTCAAACTTCCATAACTTCTTCATCGTAGCTCCAATTGACGAGCTGTAAAGACAGGCTGGTAGAGCACTTCAAGCACTACACAACTGTATATCATAACCTCGTATTTATGTTCCCTCCAAGCATACTCCTATTTAGCATAATTAAGACATCTATTGGCCCTTTAAATCCCCATCTGGAATATATTAATCATATAAATATCTTGTTACCAAGCCCTAAACACTGATCAAGGATCATGTAAGCTTCAAGTAAGCTCGATGTGCATCTTACTAGTATAATTCTTAGCATGGGAGGAGTGGAGGTGCACGACAGCGTTTCAAAATTCTTTGCACTCTAGTCTTCTTCCTTTCTCTCCTCACTAAAACTCTGTAGAACCAATAATTGAACATTTTGTGTAGGGCATTGCTATTTTTCCTCCCACCTCCATGCCGTGTATTTTTTAAAAACATAGATTTTTCTTGATAGTGTGAGCGCTCCATTCCTTGGGTGCTCAAGATGCCCAATGAACCATATGTGTTGAGAAAAAATGAGCTATGAGGAAAAAGAATGTGTTGAAAAAACAATAAAACTTTAGTTCAAACACTAATGTTTTTTTACTACAAAGACAAAGTGTTTAACCCACCATGTAATGTGTTATGTGTGTCTCCCCCTAGGCATCCACCATTTGTGCTGTGAAACTATTGATTAAAAACTTTAAGGTGGATATCTCAACACATGTTAGCTTTGTCTTTTCAAGCAAACAAAAATATCATATACAGACTGCCACACATGAGCACACTTAATTCCTAGGGCTGCTTCATTACCTCTGTAGATGGTAATGTCACACACCTTTTTCCACAATTGAAACTCATTGGAACTTTGGGAGTTAGAATAGTCTGAAAGAAAATTCCTAGCTTTACTACCATCCATACATATTTTATTAAAACGATCTTGTGTACTTTCAGATGCCTTCTTGTCCTTTGATAACTCAGCTTCACCCCCATGTACAGAGCAACACTTGATAGAATAGATTTGAGTTCTCTTATATACTCTTGTCTTCTTTTTGCAGGCTCCATATTCCAAGCATAATTAATATGGAGCATTATCAACTTGTCAAGAATTTATAGATGGACATGAAGATTGCACACATGCACATTTATCAAAGGAATCGATAGAATAGGATCCCATTTTGGATCTTCCATGTTCCGATTAGGGGATACACTCTGGTTACAATTGAGGATACCTTGAAAGCATTGTTGTAGTGCTTTACCCACTGTTTGTGTAGTGGGCACACCTTTCGTATAGTTGACTCCATCTTTGCCACCGGGCTCCGTTTGATGACCCATCTAGACCTTCTTCCTTAGTATCTCAAGCACTACTTTTCCAAGCCAAAAACCTGCACCTTGGACCTCCTTCTCCTGCCATCATAATTGGCCCTCTCTGGAGCCCTCTTTGGTTTATAAACCACATCCACCATACACAACCGCTGCCACTTCTCTTCCCAGGCTCTCTCTTGCTGCACCAGCACTGCCCCTTGCATTTGTCAGCATCTTCAGCTCTTCCCATTACCCCTTTTATCTTTGAAAAAATTTTCTTGTATTATCATTGCCCACCCCCCTGTCGAACATCTATGTTCAGCCAAAAGCAGTCTTATTGAACTTAAAACCTGCAACAATATGCTAGCACTCAAATAAGTTGAAAAAAACATGACCACATATACAAAATTGCATGTCTACTATAATCCATTCTGGTTAGGCAGTTTGTTCAACCCCCTTGGCTACAATCAAGCTCACATATGGCACCAACTACTGTGAAAGTACAAGTAAAGTCGCCCCCCTTTCACCCTATTTTTAAGGAACTTATCATCTATCCATGCCAACTGGTATGTTCCATTGGGAAAGGTCTTTTGCACCTGGTATGGACCTGTCCACTTCTTTTTGAAATTTTTCTAGAAGGTAAAGTCCAAATAACTCTCATACTTCATGACTGGAAAACTTTGATTGAACTTTTCAATCTGCTTCTCTCGCTGCTTTGTGCATAGTCCGCTGCTACTTCTCTATCCATTCAAGGTTGGTAATCTAATCTTGTAACAATTCCTGTTGTGTGGCATCGATTTTCCATGCTTCCTTCAAATCATCTAACGGTATGTGAGCTGGTAGCACCACTTATTTTCCATACACCAACTCTAATGGAGTGAAATTAGTGGCTACTTTCTAGGATGATCTATACGCCCATAAGCACTTTTTGAGATTTGCTTCCCATTCTGCTTCCTTCTTGTAAACATGCTTGGTTAGAATATTTATAATTTTTCCATTTTCACTTTCCACCACACCATTGCACTAAGGATGGTATGGCAAGGAAAACCGGAGTTGAATACCCAATTTGTTTACCAAATCTTTCATGAGCTTGCTTCTAAATCCTTGTCCCCTATCAATAATTAATACCCACAATAGCCCAAAATGATAGCAAAGGTTATCAAAGACAAATTGAGCCACCACAGTAGCATTTACCTCTTTCACAGCCTTTGCCTCTACCCACCTCATAAGGTACTACCACAACATATTTATTCTCGCTTGTCGACTTTGGGAGTGGACCAATGGCATCCAAACCCCACTTTTCAAAAGAATTTTGGGCTAGGATAGCCCCTTGTGATTCCACTATCAACCTTCTTTCCCCCATCGTTTGACATTTATGAAAGGTTTTGCACCAATATTGCACATCTTGTACTACTGAAGGCCACCAAAAACCAGCTCTCAAAACTCAAAACAAAACTTGGTCTTTACCTTGATTCCCTCTATTCTTCATGACACTTCATCGCAACCCGCATAAGTGACTAGAGCTACATACATACCTCTAACTTGCACTTGCACCTTGCTGCTTGCAAGTTGATCTGCCTGTTGATTTTGCTCCCTCTTGATATGCTTGAACTGAACTTCTTCAAAAAACTTCAACATTTTTTTAATAGCATAAAACCAATGCTTTAAAGAGTCCCTTTCTACCTCTAGCAATTGCTTAACACTGCCAGCTTTGATGTACATTTTTAGTTTATTATTTTGTTGTATGTAGCTAGCCCTGTAGGCTCTCTCTCTCTCTCTCTCTCTCTCTCTCTCTCTCTCTCTCTCTCTCTCTCTCTCTCTCTCTCTCTCTCTCTCTCTCTCTCTCTCTCTCTCTCTCTCTCTCTCTCTCTCTCTCTCTCTCTCTCTCTCTCTCTCTCTCTCTCTCTCTCTCTCTCTGCCCGTCTACAATCAATATTGGTGTACCATGTAGGGACACCAACAAATCATCACCTTTTACTATCAAACTGGATATGCCAAATTCCATGCACTGCTTCAAACCCAAATGCAAAGTGAGGTATTTTTCCTCGTTGTTGGTGTGGACATTCTCCAAATCATAGGCCTTTGAAAAACTCACCACGCCGTGTGGAACCTGTATCACCACACCTCCACCAATTTTTTGCATCACCCTCTTGTAAGCACTATCAAACCATAAGATAAATGCCCCCTTCAGGTTTGGCTCTTCTTCAGCTTCATCGTGTACTACCTTTGGATAAATCGGTAACTCAACCTCCCCATTGACCAAGATATCCTCTAAAGAAGACCAATTTGTGTGGTTGACCTTGAATTCAAACTCGAACTCCTGTAGCTCTATCACCCAATTCATAATCTACTTTCCTAGCTTTAGATGCAGCACCACCTCAAGAAGCAGATTGTTATCCATCAACACATAAAATTTACAAACAATGATACACCTTAAACTTCCTACAAGCAAAGACTAGAGCCATCACCCACTGCTCTACTTTTGTATAGATTTGTTCCATTGAATTGATTACCCTCCTATTGAAATAAATTGGTTTGTAGCTCCTTCTCACTTTTTGCAGCAACACTGCCACAATGGACACAGTACCTACAATCATAGCAATATGTAAGTCAAACTCCTAGTTGGGTGGACACATCATAGATAGCTGGCAAAGAATCCCCTTGATCTTGTCAAACACTTCCAGAGCCTCATCATCCCACTACAACCCATGCACTTGCTGAGCTCTTTTCTGGAGAGAAAATACGTATCGGGACAACATACAAAATAACCTTGAAAGATACTTCAACTTATGCAGGAATGAAGCCAAACATTGAGCACTAGAGGGAGGTTAAATGCTCAGTGTTGATGCGCTGCTCTCTGGTTGATGGACTCTGCATAATTCCACATCTCTGTTGATGGGTTGCTATCTATGTTAACAGGCTCTACATAGCACCACATCTCTATTAATGGGCTGCAAAACACCAAGTTTAGGCCTATCGGGGTTGGAAAGCACACATGCAATGTCAAAGTTATCCAAAAAATTAGTGGTGATGTCTTCTCCCTTCTTGCCATTGAATGTGGGAAAAGAGACACTTGCCATGGTAGTAAATCAATGAGCAAACTATTATAGTTTTTTTTTTTTGTAATAACTTAGTGATTTATAAAGGTTTATACATGGGTGAAAAACTTGAGTAGGAGCTAAGAAGAGCACAAGGATAGAATAGAATAAATATTCTTACATCAAAAGAGTGGTAGTAATCAAGAATGGGCAAGATGATGGAACATGGGGATCTAAGGATTTCATCAAGATCTTTGCTCCAAACAAGAAAACAATCTTTTGCTAGTAGAATATTTTCCTATCAATGTACACATTTACATGCATGTGTTGTAAGAAACAGAAAGGAATATTGTTGTTATCCATGCTGGGTGTAGGGAAAGGCTTTTACCACTTAGAGTGGCATACCTTAAGTGTTGACAAGGTAACACCTTCACCACAGGCCTCTACCTCTTGTTGAAGTCCACACAATCCTCAATATTGGGCTCAAAATAGACTGGGTGAGAAGAGTCTACCTCAAACGGCTTTCCATTTTGCATGCGGCGGTGATGCTTGGGTGGTCGTATTGGACTTGAACTCTCTAGGCCTTGAGAGAGTGTAGGCCCACTTGCTTCCATCAAATGATTTAGGCTTTGTGGCTTGGACTTTGTGGTTGATGTAGTTGAGGACTCTTCTCTGACTGTTGGAGAGAGGTTCTATGCAAAATCTGACTGATGTGAGAGTGCTGTTGTGGTTCTCAGAAGTAAAACTCACCGTTCTTTCTTTACCTCCTCTGTCAGCACTCATTGAAAAAATGCTTTGGTTGACAACAGTGATGACATTTCATAGCCCTCCCACTTGTACTCTTGATTTGCAATTAGCACAAGCAATGCGAGATGGGGAGCTTACCTTTTGGATATCAATGACGCTACAACTTGAAAATAGCACTTCGATGACGGACTTGAGCTCTTCTATAGTCTCCTCTTCTTCAGTCCTCCAACTTGAAAAATCTTGTAGCCACTCATCCATGATTGATGGCGTGCATCGCTACTCTTTGTAAACTCAAGGTCTTTGAAAATCCCTCCTCAATGGTGGCACCAAATGAGAGGCAAATGTGCAAAACAGACTCGGTGGCCTCTACACCAATACTATGCACGATGGCCTTATCATGGGAGGTACACAATAGGGGCACCACCTAGCAAGATATGAGGCTAGGATGCATACATATACACAATCAAGCATGCCATGGAAAACAATTTCAAGATCCATGCCCAAGTGTGGGATGGGGTGGCTGGAAACAGGATGAGAGGAATGGTGAGTGAGTGAGAATGGGTTTGCTACTCGTGCATATAGTAAAGAAGATAATGAGGTAAGAGAGACATGCAAGTATGAACACTTCTCATACCAAAGGTAGCGAATCCGTACATCTTAAGATGCAAGTAGCAAGATGATAGGAATCTGAGAGAGAGAGAGCGTGTGTGTATGGTGGCAAATCCGCACACCTCAACATAAGCAAAAATGGAAAGAACAAGCATAAACCATACTCACAATTAAGTGTATCCCAAACGACACAAGGTATGACACCAAGATGGAGTGTTTTGATTTCTTGCAAAAGATGAACACGATAGGTATCATAGGGAAAGAAGATGAGAAGCGGACAAGACCGTAGGATGCATAATGGAGGGATGGGAGTTGATGGCAAGGAATATCATGAGTGTAGCCATCATTCTTCTTCTTGAAATTGTGTCTTCAATCCTTCATTACAAGTGTGTGGAGATATGGTGCTCATTTTGTGCATGGTGATGGTGATGGTGTTGTGATTATGTGATTAGGGTTCATGCTACTAGCATAGCACAAGGGTATGTATGTGTATGTGTGTGTGTGTAGTGTGTGTGTGTGTCTCGTTTACAAAAGAGGAGGCCTCCTTTTATGGGCCAAGAGAGTGATTAGGTGTTGGCGGATACGCCACGACGGATGTCAGCATAGCGAGAACTCACCGAACAAGAATTGTCAACTAAGGACGAAGCTCAACCCGCAGGCGCGTGGAAGCAAGCATAGGGTGTCAACCTACACTCAACCGACTATTGAATACTTCCTATAGAGGTCTCTAATCAATGTCTAAGTTACAGCCTATTATTGTGCACAGGAGGAGATTTCCTACAACTCTTCCATGAGCCAAATACCCATTAGATGTTCTCGAAACGCTACAAACCTTGAGGGATATCCTATTAACACCAATAGGCCACTCTCCCTAAGATCCGTGACCCAAAATCCTACCCAAAAACACCCGGTGCAGAATCACGTAGGATGTCTGATAGGTTTTTGCAGGTCGACGTTTCTGAATACTAAGGTGCCTAATGTGTAGCTCTACTCAATACGAAGAAGTGGATATGCTGAAATGAAAAAACAGACACCGTTTGCTTATCGAATCCCTAGAAATAGCTCGCAGGTCAATCTCGCGAAGCCGGGTCGTACACGTGCAATGTGGGTATTAGCGTGTAGGTCTCTCCAAGGATAGCATACGGCAGTTCTCTATACTCAATTTCGACCACCAGTGTGCACGTAGCATCAAGATAAGCTCTCACTCTCTCTCATACACAGAACACGCTTCTCACAGACACTTCATAAAATGAACAGGGGTTTTTCCATTAAGGTTAAAATTTGGTATATATACCTTCCAAATACAAATCCTCATGTTCCAAAGTGAAATCCTACTCAGTCTAATGGCAAAAAATAATACGAAATTGGAAACTTTTTCAAGTCCCAGTATTTACAAGTGAAATTACAGGTTTTCTTAATCAAAGAATGACTACATTGGATTTCCTTCTTTTCTCATTTTGTCAGTCTTCAGGTGAGTGTGGCTGCCAGTCTTCAGCTAACACTCCCCCCCTCCTAGCTCATGTCGTCCCCGACATGATAGTAGAGCCGCTGCTTTAGTGGAGGATGTCGCGCATCTTCAACACAGACTCATATCGTGCATGTTGGGCCACTAATGTTGGGCCGAATATATCTGTGTCGATGGTGAAGAAGCCGGTGTAGAAGGCTTCTTCAAAGGCTTGGAAATGGTATGAGGGCAGGAACATTATTCTTTGGTAGAGGGCATGTATCACCTCATGGGAAGGTTGAGGAGACAGTTCATAAGCACATCTATAAGTGTCCTGGAAGAAGAATATGTTGTTCGTGGCTTGTTCCGGTTTGAAGACTTCAAAGACTGCCAATAGTATTTTACATATCTTTTTGAGCATAATGCAAGAGAGGTCAGGCGAGCCAGTGAACAATTTAATGGCTCCCATTAGGGTTTTCACCATGTATTGCTTACTCATTCTCTCGCCTGCCTTCAAGCCTGTCAGCTTCGGGTAGTTGAGCCACGTGGGGTGGCTTCTCTTCAGCAATTCATGTTCCTTCCATGCCCACATCCTTGGTAGGGGACAAAAGCTAAGGTCGTCTTTGATCATTTTAGGCACCTCTACCAAATGTACTAAATACTGTGGGTATTTAGTGAGCCATGCCTTCCTCCATTTTGGTTGAGAGTCCACAATGAGCTTAACACCTTCTGGTTTTGTAATTTCTTCATGGTATAGTGGCACTATAGGCTCCTCTTTAATCCTCTTGTTGATTGTAGCAACCTCGTATTTTAGAAGAGGATAGGGGAGAGAGGGTTGTAGCCATTCATGTCGAACGACATTTGCATCTAATTTCTGAACGGTCATTGACTTCAATATCCTCTGCTCCCACTACATTGCTTCTTTGGTGGTGTCTTTTATGGCTACCTCTATTGCTTTCTCTAGATTGTCCTCTTCTTTTTGTGTCAGATCCCGAGGCTCTTGTAATGATCCCACAGGAATGTCTTCTTGTATTGTTGTGTCCACCGGATCTGACACATTCTCTATATCAATTCCTTCCATAGCAGCCGGCCCATGACTTTGTTGATGTTCTTCACTTGTTTGGCTCTTAAGTTCGTCCAGCTGTTTTTGTAAGTTGTCTTTTGCTATCTGAGATTGTTCTATCACAGCTACTAATAGGTCATTAAGTTCTGCATTGACTCAATCAGCTTTCTCTAGCTTCTGTCTTACCTCATCATTCTCTGTCTGCAGCCTCTTTGTATCATCTTCAGGTCTTTTCTGAAGGTTAACCAATTCTGCTTTCAATGATTTGTTATCATCTTCCAATCTGCTTTGTATCACCATTGATCCCTCTGCTAGCATTACTCTCTGCCTCTTTTCAAGCGTCAGCTCTTTATGAAGTTCTATAATTTGTTCTTCAAACACATCTTTATCCTGGCTACTGCTAGTTGCAACTGCAGCTCTTGCTCTGCCCGTAGATGCTCTCAACCTCTGAATCGTTTGATCTTTCACTTTGATTTGGTCCTTTAGTTCAATCACCTCATCTTGGCTAGCCTCATGTGATATTTCAGCCTTGTCCTTGGCCTCTTTCAAGCTCTCAACCTGTTT
Organism: Adiantum capillus-veneris; assembly: GCF_014529385.1. NCBI lineage: Eukaryota > Viridiplantae > Streptophyta > Polypodiopsida > Polypodiales > Pteridaceae > Adiantum > Adiantum capillus-veneris. Next base: position 110,821,884 of record NC_140931.1, on the reverse strand, counting down.
TGACTCTTCCGCCAGCTGTAGGGTGAGCCCATCCCTTTCCTTTTCTGCTTCAGTCAAAGCATTGCTGATTTTTTAGTATTCTTCTTCAGAGTTCATCTTGGTTTCTCGATTTTGGCTTTCTAACTCTTGACATTTCTTCACTGCTGCTTCTAGTTCAGCTTGCAGCTGTGCATTTTCTCTTGACTTTGCTGCTGAAGTGTTTCCACTTCATCTTTCACCTTTTCTTCACTCAACCTCAGCCCTTCATACTCAATCTCTTTGGCCACTGATCTGGCTCTTAATCCTTGCAGCTTCTGCATCACTTCTTCCTAATCTTCGGCTTGTGGTTGCAAATCCATGGTATCTGTTGCAATCTCCTTTAGCTCCACCAAATGAGGGCTTAGAGTGTCTCCTTCTGGTTTAGGGGTTGACAGTTGAAAAGCTGTATGAGCTGCCTCTTCTCGGGTGTATCCAGCAGCTATTAGACCCAAGAATATTCCATAGTTTTTTGCTTCCGGATCCTGCTTCTCAGGCTTTGGTTCAAATTCTTCCTTCTACTCTTTCTCTTTGTCCTCTTCTTTCTTGGAGTCTTGTTGCTTCTCAAATTTACTCAACTCCTCAGTTTGTCACAGTTGAGGAGGACTAGGAGGAGGTGGTGATGGTGGAGGATTGGACTATCGGCTTGATGGTGGGGTTGATGGCTTCTTTTTGAAGTCTCGATTAGCCTTTGTTTTCCTCTCTCGCTCTTCACCTTCCTGCTCTTTTAACAGCTGCAGCCTCACATCAGCAGCCTCTTCTTCGATAAAAGGTATGATTGGAATATTCTCGGCCATCGCATCTAGGATCTCAAAATTCTTTATATAATCTTCAAAGCGATCCCTATTAGTCCTTTAAGAAGATCTAGACATGGCCTCAAGTGAAGGTTTCCATAATTTGTTAGATCTCCTTTAAGCATTCTTTGGGCTCTGAAACTCTCCATCAACCTCTCTAGCCGAGCGGTCTTCTGGGATTTTGTCTCTTTTATTGGCATCTGAATGGTAGCTTTCTTTCCTTTCTTTGGCTGAGGTGGCTCTTCTTCTACTGTCTCTAACCTTATTTTTAGTCTGGTGGTCACCCTGGGAGCTGTAGGTTGCTCTTCTTCCTTGTCTTCTGTCAGCTTCAACCACTCATTCTGTGATGGAGGAAGAGACCACTGGCCCCTAGCATGTAGAGATTCATATATCACCTTTGTGAGCATCTCCCTTGCTGCAATATATGTAGGATTCTTGGTTCCCATCCTCATAATGTGGTCCTGCAGGTATGCCGCATAATCTATCTCTCATGGGCTGCTTGTCTTCATTGCCCATGTGAATGTTGTTCCAATTGCTGCAGGTGGCATAGTGTACTTTTGAGGCCTCATGGTGCAGATATGGAAATATTGGTTGTAAAGTTGGCACATAGTTGCCACCATTGGATCCGCAATATCCTCAAAGGTGTAGTTCTTCTTGGTTTCCTTGTATACCTTCACCTCTTCTCGCCTCTTGTTGACACTGTCTCCTGCATTAGAGAGGTTCAAGGCACTTGAAACCACCCCTAGCATGATTAAAATCACTCTGTTCTTTCCTTGCAGATCTGTCACCTTGGCTATTCCATTCTCCTTTATTGCGGTGATGAATTTCCAGACTCTCTGAATGTCAATTCCTGCTGGCAAAGCCTCAAAATAATTGTGTGAGTCTAACTTTTCCCAGATAGACACTATCTATGGCTTCCTCGTGAACTCATTGAGTTCCTGTGGTATCCTTGGCATCTCTATGGCATTGCCCTCTGGGACTTTGAACATGCCTTGGTATATTCTGAGGTCGTTTGCTTCAAGTAAGTTGCTTTGTAACCAAGTGGTAGTGGGCTTTATGGTTCTTGTTGGTATTATATATGGCTCCACCTCATCCAGGTAGTCCTTGTTGGTCATTCTTTTCTTCTTTGTTGTTGCTGGCGACTTAGCGCGGCTGCCATGGATCCTGTTGCACTCAGTAGCCCAAATTTAGCGTTCTTTACAGATTAGCTGATAAAATGAGTTTTAACTATCCAATTGACTTGAAAATTGAAACATGAGCTCAAGAGGGACTAAGGATGCCCTGCAAGTGAAAACAGTAGGATTTGTGCTGCAAAATAAGCCTAAAGACATACTATGCGTAGGATGTATTTTTCATTAGAATGACTTGAAACTTGACATGATGATAGCTTATGACCTGTACATCACAGTGAAGGAGTACGAGCGGAAGTGCGACGCGAGAGAGAGTGCGAGAAGAAGAGCACGACGATATGGTGAACTCGCTCTACTGTAATGTGTAGAGCATAGTGAGTTCTTATTAGGTTTTTACAAAAGAACATGTGTACATACCTGGCGGCCCGCCCACTTACCTGGGCGACCACATTGGGCTTTATACCCCAACAACCTCCCACTTAAAGTCCAATGTGGTACTTTAAGTGTGAGAGAAGCTACTATACAAGCTAATATACAAGAGATGTAGAGAAGTGATGTACTACCCTACACCTAACTGCTTGCGAAAATGTGCAAAGCTCTCTGAGGGAAGTCCTTTTGTAAGTAGATCAGCAGGATTTTCTGTGGTGTGAACTTTGACAAGCTGAAGTTGCTTATCCTCGAGCATTTCCCTGATGAAATGATACTTCGCATCCACATGCTTTGTCTTTGAGTGATAAACTGGATTGCGAGCCAATTGTATAGCACTTTGACTATCACAATATAACACAGGCATCTCTTCTTTGATTCCCAAATTTGTTACTAGTCGATTAATCCAAATTGATTCTTTGCATGCCTCTGATGCTGCAACATATTCAGCCTCTGTAGTAGACTGAGTAACACAATCTTGTAATCTAGAATGCCATGATACTGCTCCACCAGCCAATGTAAAGACATACCCTGACGTAGACCTTCGGTTGTCTAAGTCACCTGCATAATCTGAGTCTGTAAAACCCTTTACACTTAGCTCCTAACTCCCATAGCATATACGCATACTCTTTGTAGCTTTCAGGTATCTCAATATTCCTTTCACTGCCTCCCAATGTTTCTTGCCTGGGTTTGACATGTATCGACTTACTACTCCCACTGCAAATGCAATGTCTGGCCAAGTAGCAATCATTGCATACATCAAACTACCCACTGCAGACGCATATGGAATCTTATCCATTTCAGCCTGTTCTTCCTTAGACACGGGACAATCTTGTTTGCTAAGTTTCACATATGGTGGCAATGGAACACTCAGTGCCTTTCCCTTCTCCATATTGAAACGTTGCAAAACCTTGTCAATATACTCTGTTTGAGATAACCAAATCAACTTCTTTGATCTGTCTCTCTCAATGCGCATACCAAGTATATGACTTGCCTCACCCATGTCTTTCATGTCAAACGATTTTGCCATCTTTGACTTCAAAGCTGAAATTTCTTCCAAGTGCTTGCCAGCAATCAACATGTCATCCACATACAAAATAAGGATCAGCCAACTACCATCCTTAGCCTTCTTTGTATATAGACAGTGATGGAACTCACTACGTTTGTAGCCTTGAGAAAGCATAAACTTGTGGAATTTATGGTACCATGCCCTCGGTGATTGTTTTAAGCCATAAAGACTCTTTAACAACTGGCATACCCAATCTTCCTTGCCTTTCTCAACAAACCCTTCTGGCTGCTGCATGTAAATTTCCACATCTAAATCACCATGCAAGAACGCTGTCTTGACATCCATTTGGTGCAACACCAAATCTAATATGGCAACGAATGCAAGAAAGCATCTCAATGTAGTCATCTTGACCACCGGAGAGAAGACTTCATCAAAGTCAATGCCTTGTTCTTGCTTAAAGCCCTTGGCAACAAGCCTTGCTTTGTACTTTGGCTGACTATCATGAGCGGTGATCTTATACCTGTAAACCCATTTACAAGGTAGAGCCTTTTTGCCCTGTGGTAATTTAACTAGCTTCCATGTCTTGTTTTTATGCAGAGCTGTCATCTCTGACTGCATGGCCAATTGCCAATTCCCGGAGTCCTTCCTTTGCACTGCTTCCTTGTAACATGAAGGCTCATTGCAATCAATCAACATGACATAGTTCATAGATGGAACAAACCTATCAGGAGGTCGCGTGACACGTCCAGATCTACGCACAATAGGTGGCTCAGGCTCAGCCACAACTTGTGGTTCCACTCTATCCTGTCCTTGCTCCTCTTGAGCCCTCACATTTTGTCTTGCACGTGCAGGTCCATCTTCTTGGAAGACAACTCTTCTAATCTCCTCAACCCTCTCTGGTTTAGAATGATATTTGGATTCATTAAAGTGAACATCATTGCTGCGGACAACCTTTCTGGATTCGGGATCCCAAAGTCTGTACCCCATCTCACCAGAATTACCATAGCCTAGAAAGATGCACTTTCTACTCTTTGGCTCAAGTTTGTTCCTAAATTCCTTTGGAACATGAGTATATGCCTCATAGCCAAACACTCTGAGATGCTTGTATGAGGGCATTTTGCCTGACCATACCATCTCTGGCACTGAATCCTTCTGCAAAACCTTGCTAGGATATCTATTTACAAGATGAACAGCTGTTGATACAGCTTCAGCCCAAAACCCATTTGGCAGTTGTGCATAAGACAACATACTTCTGACCTTCTCTTGTATGGTCCTATTCATCCTCTCAGCAACACCATTTTGAGGAGGATTGTAAGGAGCAGTAAGTTCACGTTTTATACCTTTTGACTCACAAAAGTCCTGAAAGGCCTTTGAAACATACTCTCGCCCATTGTCAGTGCGTAAGCTTTTAAGCTTCTTGCCACTCTGACTCTCCACAAGTGTCACAAACGTTTTGAAAACACTAAACGCTTCATCCTTGTGCTTGAGAAAGTAAACCCATACTTTCCTCGAGTAATCATCTATAAATGTCATAAAGTAAGAAGCTCCCCCTAGAGATAGGTTAGGCATAGGTCCACACAAATCACTATGAACAAGTGCCAACTGTGTATCTCTTCTACTGCTTCTATGCTTATGTGGCTGCTGTGTTTGCTTACCATACAGACAATGTTCACAGAATTCAAAATCATTAAATGAAAAGCCAGGCAAATAACAAGAACGAGACAAGATTTCCATTCCCTTCTTGGAGATATGTCCTAACCGGCTATGCCACAAAGAAATGTTCGGCTGCTCAGTTACATTGATTACATTTTTAGAGACATTTGATACATAAATCATGTAAAGTCCTCCAAACTTTACTCCATGTGCTACTGTCATAGAACCCTTGGGTATCTTCCACATGTTCTGTCCAAAAGTGGTGACGTAGCCAGCATCATCAAGTAAACCTGTGCTGATCAAGCTCTTTGTAATTGCGGGAACATGTCTCACATTCTTCAGCGTGAAAGAAGAGCCATTCTGAAACTTCAATTGAACATCTCTAACACCTAAGATCTCACATGTCTGCCCATTGCCTAGCCGAACATGATCTTTAGTGGTCACATAAGAAGTAAACCACTCCTTGTTTGGAGACACATGAAGTGATGCCCCTGAGTCTATAATCCAGTCACTCAGTGCATTTCCATCAGATGCTATAAGAAGAGCTGAGTCCATTGTATTCTTCAAGAAGTAGATGTCTCTTGACACTAGACTGTCATCCTCTGCAACAGCGTTTGTCACATTTATTTCTTGAATCTTCACTGAGGACTTGTTCTTCTCACCATGGTCTTCAGCTTTCTCTTTGCCTTTTTCTGCTTTCCATTCTCTGCAGTCTCTTTTCAGGTGACCCTTCTTGCCACAATGGTAGCATTCTATGTCACTCTTGCCTTTAGCACTGCGGGACTTGCTACGAGACTGATTCCTCTTTCCACCTTTGTACTTTTCTTTGGTCCTTCCCCTGACAACTAAGGCTGTTCCTTTGCCTTTTTCCATTGTCTTTCTATTGGTTTCTTCAGTAAGCAGACTTCCTTCTACACCTGCTATGTTCAAACCATCTGGAGGTGCAGAATTACTCAAAGCTGTGCGAAAAGTGTCCCAACTTTTCGGCAATGTGATCAACAAGAACATAGCTCTAACAGGTTCATCAAACTTGACACCTTGAGCTCACAACTAACTATAGATTGTGTTGAATTCATTCACATGATTGGACATAGGTGTCCCTTCTTTCATCTTCAAGTCAACAAGCTTCTTAAGCCAGTATACCTGTGAAGCTGCACTCTGCTTCTCATAAAGATCACTCAACTTTAACCATGCTTGATAAGCCGACATCTCATCTGCTACATTGAAGTAAACGCTTTCTGCCAAAGTCAACATAATGGTAGAAAGTGCCAATTCATCCATTTCGCTCCATTCATCTTCGTCCATATCTTCCGGTTTTATCCCCTTGAGCTTTATAGGTTTTATCTGCTTCTTTTGTACCAACACGTGCCAAATCTGCTTCTTCCACAATGGGAACTTGGTTCCATCCAGCTTCTTGATATTGTAAAGAGCAGTGTCCTGTGATCCAGCCATAGCTACGCTTCACAGTAGTTTACTTTCCTGGGAAAAATTCGGCAGAGTTTCCCCTGTAAACTGACCTCTGAACCAATATCAACCTGTAAAATGAACCAAGAAAGCTTCAGATTCTGCAGAAATTTTGGCAGAGTCTCCTTTGTAAAATGGATCTGGTGTACTAAAAACAGACCAAAAAACAGCTCAAAAAACCAATGTCTCTCTAACAATGTAAGCTGTGGGTAAACCTGTCCTGCACCTGTACTGTCTCTCATTGTCCTGTCACTGTCCTATAAGCATAGACTGCGACAATGCCTCAACGGCAGTAAAGCAAAGATGCAATCCCAACTGTCTAACTCCCAGTCAATACATCCTAGCTGCCTATCTAAGGGTGCTCGAGGGATCGCTCCAAGACCTGTATCACCGAAAGGATCTCAACATTCGAGAATCCCCCAGCTCAATAAAACCTCACTCGACCCTCAACAAAGGCTGCAGTAAATCTAACAGTACATAGACTTCCCACAAAGTCATACATCCACAAATTTCCCATTGTATGATGTGACCGCTGCGGCGGTTGTTTGCTGCGTGACTCACAGCCAGCAAACCCTCAACAGACATACATCATCTCTGACAATACATCCCATGTGGAAGTACCTACAATGTCAGGATGAAATCTGGAATATCAAGCAGCAAACACAAGCTACCTGATGAACTAGTGGATGTCGCCTACAGTCTGTGTGTAGATGCGCTTGTGTCGTATATGACACACCTCCAAGAACTGTGAGCTGTCCTTCGATGTGTAGACAGCCACAAATCAACACTCTGGGAGTGTCGATATCCTCAGCACCTGCAGTCATAGGCCGAAAACCCCAAATTTGCAGAGTCGGATCTGCACCTGTCGAGACCACGTAGTCAAAAATGGCCTGCGCAGACCTTTGTCGAAGCCGAACAGTGGCCGAGATGACCTTAGAATGAAATTTTGAGAACACCAAGCCCTTCGGGCAGTCCCACAGGATTTGGGGCCGTGTCTTCGCCTGTCGAATTTCACTCCAATCTGAGCTGGTGACTCTAGCCTCCTGCAGTGCTGCCCCGAGCCTCGATCTGAGCTCTGATACCAATTGAAGGAGTACGAGCGGAAGTGCGACGTGAGAGAGAGTGCGAGAAGAAGAGCACGACGATATGGTGAACTCTCTCTACTGTAATGTGTAGAGCATAGTGAGTTCTTATTAGGTTTTTACAAAAGAACATGTGTACATACCTGGCGGCCCGCCCACTTACCTGGGCGACCACATTGGGCTTTATACCCCAACACACAGCTATGTGCTTGGATTTTGATTTAGACACCAAAAAGTGCAATTTTGGACTATTTTAGGCTTCTTGGTATACAAATGAGTAGGATGTCTTGTAATAATGAGAAAATGGTATCCAAATGACTTGAAACTTAATATGTAGGCTCCTTGTAGCCTGTTGATCACATTCATGATGTCAAACATTGCTCAATAAGTCAAAATGACCCTGGAGACATACTACGTGTAGGATGTCTTTTTGCTCAGAATTGCATGAAATTTGTCAGTGTGATAGGGCATAACCTGTGGATCATCACCATGGTCTTAGATTTGGATTTGGATAAGTTTTGAGGGTAGGAAGACCATTTTTTGTGCTTTAGAGTATGAAAATTCCATCTATGGAGCTATGAGGCCAAAAAGTGATCTATTTGGCTTGAAACTTTGTGGGTGGGCTTGTATGAATATGATAAAGATGTTTGAAGATCAACAAAACCACCTGGAGGTCATTTCAAGCTTGGAGATATACTACACGTAGGATATCTTTTTCATGATTTTGAAGATGTGACTTCACAGTTGGCTTTGACATGTTATGAAGAGTGTGTGGTTTAAGTTTCACTTGATTTGGATCATTTCTGATAGGTCTATGACCATTTCTTGCCTCTATGCTCTGACTCCGTGTTTGTTGATGCATAAGAGGTAAAACTTGGTCCAAATGGAGTGAAACTTGAGGGATAAGATGTAAATGACATGTAGAGGCTGTGTGTATGGATGAATGATGAGTTGGGTGCCCAAAAGTGGCCTTGAGACATCCTACACGTAGGATGTCTCCTGTGCATTCTTTTGGAGCAAGTCCTACTACTATGTGCATATGACCTTCCTAAGTCCTACTACTCTGTGCAGATGACCTTCCTAAGTCCCCTTTGTGCCTTATTTCAATTAAAAAATCAAATAGTTAGTTAGAAACTCCCTCCTTGGCTTTCAAAGCCTCAAAGGCGATTTCTGACTCTTGGAGTGCTTTCCCGCAATGAAATTTCTTGATGATGATCAGCATAGCTTCATAAACCCTTGGGGGACCTTGCCCTATGGTTCTTGTTTGCTTTGGCTTCATCTGAGCTTTGTTTGGTGATTTGTCACTCTTGAAGCACCCATGATTGTGTTTGCACGCCTCTGATGATTTGTAGTGGTCTACCACCATAGGACTTGGTTGTTGAAGGCCTTGGTAAGCCGCTCGTGAAGTTTGGTGGCAAACGACGTCTCGCTTGGCTGTGAGAGCCAAGTGACACTTTGCGTTTCCGATGCCATTTCTAAAGCTTAGGCCTGCTTTGGGTCCCTTTATGGCCATGTGGTCTATGTAGCCTTGTAGAGCTCGTCGAGAAGCTCCTACCCATGAGTTTTGGTATCATTCAGGTCACTTTTTCCGGATTTTCCTCTTTGTGGCCTCTTGCAGGGCTTGAGATGTTAGGGTTTTTTCCGTTGCGTTCTTGCCTCCTTTGGGCATCCAAGATTGGTCTCCTAGGCTAGGGTAAACCTCCTATGAAGCCTTGTTGGTATCGGGTTAGCCGTTAGGTGGCTACCTATGCTTACAGGCCTCTACCCTGCAAACCCCATTGGAGTTCTATGCTAGTCTTGGCGACAAAACATCAAATATACACGAAGAGTATAAGGTGTTGAGTCTACCTCTCATATCTGGTGGTCGTCGGGTGCCTGTGCGTGGCGTATCAGCTGCTCGGAGTCCTGTGCGCTCTAGGTGGCTAGAGCTCTCTCTCACAAGTGAAATAATAGAAATAAGATCTAACTTGGGTGAAAAAATCTTATAATGGGGGTCCCCAAACCATTTTTCATGAAATTTGACATGTGCTTCTAACTTTTTGCGAACGGGGTTTAGACTCGAAAAGTTCCTCATTTGGACTCCCGTTTGCCGCCCGCTTCATTCTCATAATTGCACCCACACTGTACCCTGGGTTATCTTATAGTCACTCATCATCCCCATCTTTTTTGTTTTTCATTACGTTCACCTTTCAACTGCTTTTTGTATTTTTGAAGTTTTTCTACCAGTAATTAGTAAAATTAAAAAAAATAGCAAGGTCAACCCGAAAAAACCCCAAAAATTATATCAAATCAAAAACCTCACCTTGACACACTATGTACACTCACATGTAATTTTTATGGCCTGATTTCTCCGTTTTATCAATATTTTGTCCAAAAAATGGCAATTTTTACATATATACACACACCTATAGGCCTCAATTTGGCGTTTGGCCTCATATATCTGTAGATTAATGCTGTATAAGGGAATATGTACTTAGGTTAGTCCAAAAAAATTTGCAATCAAACGTAAATCCCTCAAAAGTAGTCAAAACATGCCCTTTTGCTGCTTTTTACGATCATTGGGTTAGCATTGAGAATGCCTCGCCCCTCCTAATCGGAGTCCTCCCAGACGACAAGGTATCACTTCGGGGTATTTGCAGTGCATGGGTTAAAAAGCGTGCTAATGTGCGGCCTTGTAACGTGGCCCTACCTGATGCATACTCAGTCAATGCATGGTAAAATTAATGCGGTACGAGAGGAGGGTATAAGCAAGATGCTTATTGGCATTCGACGCTGAGGTTTCCTATTTGTTCCTGGTTTGGTTGGCAGATTTTCTTTGCAATTAAAAGTTGTAATTCTGTCGCTCGTTGTTTGATAGTCTTCTTTGGGAAAGTGGCTTGGTTTGCCGCTACTGTAGATATTGCCGTTGTGATCTCCTTGGATGGGAGTGTCTTGTCCGATGTGGCCATAATATTTTTCTTTTTTGATTGCCATTTGTAGCTTTGATTTGGAGGCGTTTGGAGGTTTATGGCCTCTTCTTTGGTTGTTTTTGCGGTTCTTTTGATTGGCACCCACATAGATCGATTTCCTAATGTCGAATTTAGGGATTTCCTGGCTGCTTGTGTTGCTTGTACTTTAGGGAGTTCCTGTAGCATCGCTTTGGGGATCCAAATGCGTGTCTCATGTAGTTGGCAATTGAGCATGTTTTTTGATATCCAGATCTGTTTTATGGCCCTGTTTGGTGTTTGTTTAACATTGTTTTTCAGAGATCGTCTACTATTGCACTGTGGTTTGTAGGCTCGTTCACTTCCATCCTTCCGTACCCATACCTGTTGTTTGCGTATCACTGACCTGGATCTATTCATTGTCGCCTATGGTGTCTCATTTTTTGAGTGAGTACGATGGGCGGTTTCGTGGTTATCCTTCGTAGGTATCTTTTGCTGGTTAAGTGGCACCCATCTATTTTGCTCTTTATCTGATTGTGGCACCGTTATCTGGTTCTTCCGGGTTGTCTGAGCAAATGCTACCACCTGGTGTTATTGTGCTTGTTGAATTTTGACCGTATTCGAACTCCAATCTATCTGCACATTATACTCTTTCTGCCATGGTTGTCCCAACATCATTGGATGTAGTGTGCTCGAATCCTCAACCACATAAAACTTGTGGGAATAAACATATTGACGTATTTGTACATGCAATATCGTCCATCCCAACATGCTTAATGAATGTGATGTACTGCTTTCTAGTGCTTGTTGAGTAGGATGGAGTTGTTCTTCAAGCTTGAGCTGTTTATAAAATTTGCCAGAAATTAAATTTGCTTGAGCTCCTGAATCAAGCAACGCCGTCGATTCAACGTGGTTGTTACCCACTTTGACTGCGATTATGGGATCCACTGTGTCATCATTAAAATTCGTTAATTGAATAGCATTTATTCTCAATGGTGATCCCATTTGTTTTTTTTGTCGTAGAAGCCTTCTTTTTGCAATGCGTTCTTTTGCTTCTATTTGTGCTTCTTCTCTTACCCTCTGTTTCTCCTTTGTTCGTTGTTTTTCATGATGGATTTTTTGAAGCATATCCTGTGTTAGTGGTAAATGATACTTTTTTAACCCCGCCGACAACCACTAATCCAATTTGACATTTCTTCACCTTCCAATGTCGCAAGTTTGACGGCTCTGCTTTGTGATAAGTCACTAATCACAAAGGGTCCCATCCCTCGCTTTTTAAGTTTTTTGGCATGTTGCTTCAAAGTATAAACAAGTACATAATCACCTGTTTTAAACTCTTTCGTGCGCACATGCTTGTTGAAAAACTCCTTTTGTCTTCTCTTCTGAGCATAGATCAAAGCTACAGCTCTCAATCGAAGTTCATCTAGCTTTTCAAGATCATCTATTCTTGAAGAGCATTCATGTCCTGTCCATTCTAAGCTTTTCACCACTCGTAGAGTTGGAATCAAAAACTCTATGGGAAACATAGCGTTTAGACCAAACATCATGTTGTATGATGTTGTTTTAATTGATGTTTTATTAGCTACCCTGTATGCCCATAGTATTGAGTGTAATTGTTGATCCTAGTCTGCCCTTGATTCTAATACAATTTGAGTCAAAACAGTGCATAGGGTTTTATTTGTGGCTTGAGCCTGTCCATTTTCTTGTGGATGATATGGAGCAGATTTTTTATGTATGACCATGAATTCCTCTAGCAGGCATTCAATGACGTCATTAAGAAAATGTGTTCCTCGATCACTGACAATAATTCGTATCTTACAAAGACGTTCTCATATAAAAATTGTGCAGTGGTCCTTGCATCTGCTTTTTGTGTCGCTTTGGCTTCAGCCCATTTGGTATGGGTTCGATACGCAGGGGGTGAAATAGGCCCCACAAAATCAATTCCCCATTTTGTAAATGCCCGTGCTCCCATTATTGGACGTAGTGGCATCTCATCTCTTTTTATCGGCACTTTAGTGCGCTGACAAGCGTCACACGCTTTACAAATTCCTCAGTATCCATGTGCAATGTAGGCCACCATATCCCCACGGTTAAGACAACTTTTACCGTCTTATCGCTTGAAAAATGGTCTCCACTTATTCCTCCATGTGCATGTTCTAAAATCAGCAGGTATTCACTTTCACTTGCACAGATTCTAAGTTGATTGTCCTTTCCTCATTTGTAGAGTTGATTTTCAATTAAATTAAAGTCTCGAGCCTCCAACTCTATAGCCCTTTGTTGTGCTTTTGTTGTGTTTTCAAGAAATGTCCTTGTTGTTAAGAAATCAATGATATATTGACTCCATGCAGGTGCAATGGTTACCTGAAACAATGTCACGTGAACCACCGGTCGTTTGGCACTACATATTGAGGCGGTCCGGGGCGGGCAACAAGAGAGGCGACCTCTAAACACCCCTCAAGGCTCCCGTGTTGCTCAATTGGGGCTGGGGCAACCACAAGCACAACACAACAACAAACCCACAGCCAAACCCAAACAAGATAGGGGCACCACCTAGTTATGGTATGCGAACTAGGACGCAAGAGAGATTTTGGTACAACCAAGAAGATGCACCACACAACACACACAAGCAACTTCACACCAAGACACACACAAAATGGACCAGAGAGAGCTAGAGAAAAGGAAAGAGAGAGAGGAATGGATCTTGCGTAATACCTTATTTGTGACTTGCAAATGGAGATGGTTCATTAGGTTGCTATCGTAGAGCTTGTACAAAAACTCACTCAATGCTTAGTGATTGCTAATCATTGCCAAAACACACACACACACTGTGTCTTAGGGTGTGGGAGACCTCTCACCACAATACCCTCTTACAATGGACACAAAACTGGCAATGAAAAACACACTAAAACACTTTCTAAAATCAAGATCAACCGATAAAAACTCAAAATACACAAGTCACCTTGAATTCACCAAACCATATTGCACAAATGGAAGGACGAAGATTTGAACGTCGAATCACGCCTTTGATGCACCAAACCTCAATTTATTGATGATGAAGGAGCATATACAATAGTGGTTTTGAGATTTGTGGAACTCATGCTCTCTCACTTGCAATGTGTAGCTTGAAGGCTTCTCTCACACCAAGAGTGAAGCTCACAAGTGGTTGCTACACCTAAGTCTCTCCTCACGCATAGAGTATTGGGGTGCTATGTGAGATGTTGGAGGTTGTTTTACAAGAAGGAGAGGGGCCTATTTATAGGTTGGAGACCCCTCATGAAGATTATTGGAAATCCTAATTTACAAGCTAACAAATCAGGATTATGATTTTTTTGAATATCAAAACATTGCGGGCCGTCTTTGTCTGCTTGAGTCATGGGTGTGGGCTCAAAAGAGAGCATTATTGATGGTGAATAAGGTGAAAGTAGAGTTTTAAGGAAAAGGGGAGAGAGAGGGAGAGAGAGAGAGAGAGTTACTTTGTACATGTCTTGAGGTGAGGTGTCTTTTATGGTTAGGTCAATGCTATTTTGTGTTAGTATGTTAGTGGTTAGTGTTAGTAATCGCTAGAAAGTTAATGTTACATTTACAATGGGTAGAATGAGGTGGTTGGTTGAAGTAAGATGGTTGAATGAAGTGAGCAAATCCTTGTGATGGTGAAGCTTGAAGAAGTTTTGGACTTACTTGTGTAGGTTCTCAAAATGACTATCGATTTTCTTCTTCGTCTTCCCTTCTTTACGCCACCGCCGCCAAGGTTGATTCTCGTGATGAAAATGGTAATTCCGTTGATGAGATCTTTTGATTTGCAGAGGTTAAGCATGGTACACATGCTGAATTTATGTATATATATAAGGGTTAAGATGGAATTGTACTTTGGAGATAATAGAGAGAGGCATAGAGATGGTGTATGTACATGGAGAGCTCATATGAGAGCTATAGAAGTAAGTGGGGAGGTTAATGGTGAAGAAGGTGAGAGAAACCATTGAAGGTGCAGGTTTGAGTGAGGGATTGAGAGGAATGTGTGTGTGTGTGTGTGTGTGTAGAAGTATGGAAAGATGAGAGAAAACTAAGGGCTACTTGTGAGAAAAGTGGGCAGACTGGGGTCCACTCAAAAAATCATAGCTCACCGTTGGTAGCTCCAAAAATCATGAAAAAAATTGATGTGATTATTCAGAGCGTGGGCTACATTTTCTCTTTTGACCACCGCTCCAAATTCGGAGTGGAGATAGGTGCCAAAATTCTCACCAAAAAGCCTGTTTTTTATGCCTGCAAAAGTCTTTTAGTGGCCCCCTCCTTTGTTGAATTTGTACAATGCATCCAAGAGTGAGCCCCTCCTTTGTCATATTATAATACAAAGCATCCAAGTTTCCCTTGACACATGCATGGAGGAGAATTATTGGTGAATAAAGAAATATATACATGGTGGGACTAGTGTATGGACTATTCATGGACTTTAGCTCAATGAGCACATGGTGTTAGAATAATGAGTAAAAATAATAATAAAAATATGGAGGAGTTATGGATATGGAAAGATATTGGAATCATATGATATGGTCCCTCTTTGAATTATTTTGGGTGAAAGAGGAAAAAGTATGCAAGTAAATAATATAATAAACGTGACAATGAGTAGAAATCAATTTTTTGTTTTTACGAGGGTGAGGGTAAAAAAGTGGGAGTGATTTGTATAAAGGAAAAATATAAGGTTAGAGTATGTACATATTGGCAAAAAATATACTTATGGTGTAAGAGGATGAAAGAAGGTGTACATAGGTTTAATAAAACACACACCTAAGTAGAAATATTTAAATAAATATATCAAAATAATGATAAAAAATCCCTATATTTAAGCCATATATACAATGCAATATTTACACACAAATGGGCCATAATATATTTTATTTTTTTGATTTTATTTATTTTTTTGACTTAACTAGCCCAGTGACTAGCTAGATGAGGATTTTAAGAAGATATGGGAAAAGCCCCCTAACTCACACACGCCTATGTACAATGAAATGGTAGGGATAGCTACAGTGTTTGGGTGGTTTTGGTAGGGTGAGGTAGCTTACTATGGCAATTATGGAAAGCCAAAAAACGGCTATCAATATAATACATTTGCTAACATAAGCATGTGTGTCAACATACATAGTTGGCCAATATACTCCTAAGGGTTTCAATCTTTGGTCTGTTTTCATTGTTGAACAATGAAATACACAGTCTTGGATGTGTGCTTTCTCAAGATAACACTCGAATTTCTCTGGATTTATACATAAGCGTAGAACTTTTTCCGAGCCTAGGTGGTATATTCGTCCCGCAATCAATTGAAAGTTTTTTGTTTATCGAAATGCTTGTTGTGTAGATCCTTCCTCCTTTTTATCAAATCTACCTCCAAAGGAAAGAATGCTAACAATTTTCTAAGACCATTTGGTATCATTTCAATATTGAAAAGATAAGCATCAGGTATGTCATCATCGATTCCTTTAGGAGCTTCCCCGTTGTGTAGCCTTGAAAGATGATCCACTCGTAGATGCGTTTTACCCTTTTTAACTACCACTGTGAAGTCAATTCTAGCAATATAATAAACCAGCGCACAATTCTCCCAGTATTGCATGGTTTATTTACTAGATACATAAGAGTTTGATGATCTGTGAAGAACACAGATTTGTTTGCAAGTAAATAATGATGAAATTTCTTTATAGCATATATCATTCCTAATCCCTCTCTTTCAGTGGTGGTGTAGTTATTTTCTGCACTATTTAGTTGTCGGCTTGCATAACAAACTGGGAAATCCATTGTTCCATCTCCTGATTGAGCCAGAATACTCCCAATTGCGTATGCAGAGGAATCAATGTGAACATGGAATATCTTTTCCCAATCTGGTGCTTTAAATACAGGTGCTGATACAAGGTTTCCCTTAAGCTCTTTGAATGAAGTTTCACACTCCTCAGTCCATTCGAAACTGACTAATAATCGATATAGTGGTTGTGCAATGACTGCATACATATATATGAATCTTCGATAATATTTGCAATGTCCCATGAAAGATTGTACTTGTTTGACATTAGTAGGCCTGGGCAAGTCTACTATGACTCTAATTTTGTCTAGGTCAGTAGTTATGCCATTTCTTGAGACAATATGTCCTAAGATGCGGCCTTGCCTTACCATAAAAATGCACTTTTCTGGGTTGAGATAGATTCGATATGTTCTGCGCTTCTCAAATACCTTTTGTAAATGGTCAATGTGTTCTTCTCGAATAAGAGAGTGGACAGAGAGATCATCCATATATATTTCTAAGAATATTCTTAGGTATTCTTTGAATGCATGAGTCATTAACCTTTGGAAGGTGGCTGGGGCATTGGTTAGGCCAAAAGGCATAGCTCTATACGCATATATGTCACATTCTGTGGCAAATGTAGTTTTGTGTTGATCCTCTATTGAAATTGCCAATTGGTTGTACCCCAAAAACCCATCCAGAAATGAATAGGCTTTTTTTCCCGCTACCCTCTTAAGCACATGTTCTGTGATTGGCAAGGGATAATTATCCCTTATTGTTGCTACGTTTACCTTTTTGAGGTTCACACACACATGCAACTTTCCATTCTTTTTGGGGACCACCACAATGGGTGACACCCAATCTGTATACTCGATTTCATAGATGAATTCGGCATCCTTCAGCTTGTCAATCTCTTCTTTGATTCGTTGAGCAAATGTGTCATTATATGTGTAAGGACGTTGTTTGCTTGGTTTGACATCTGACTTTAACGGAATTGTCTATTGGCATATTGATGGATCAACTCCCTTGAGGTCTTTGTAAGACCATGCAAACATAGCTTTATACTTCTTGAGAAGCTGTGTTAGCATTTCTTCTTCTTCAGGCCCTAAATCAGTTGCTATATAGACAGGCTGAGGCTCTTCACCTGGCGCAGCGAGGTCAATTTGTTTTGCAATTTCGATCCATCGTAAGATTCCTGGTTTATTTTTTCCCTTATTGGTGGTGTCATTATGATTTTTCTGTCTTGGATGGTGAATTTCCAATAGTGGGATGGTACTTTCATGTTTTCTTTTTCTGAATCCTCCTTACCTTCACTTTCTGCGTCAGTAGTCCATACCTTTTGTAACAATCGTTTAAGTTCTTGGTATTTCTTCTTGCACTCCATTTTGGTCCACTCGGGATCTTTTGTTTTTTCACGTTTTGATTGTTGAGATTTTCTTGAATTTGTTTCCGTTTTAGTTTTCTTTGCTTGTTTTATGTCCTCATGTGTCCTTTTCCCTCGAACTCTTGAGAATCTCCCTGATATTTTGTCTTTTACATAATCCTCTGCCTTGGCTAGCATTAGATAGTGCGTTTTGTCTTCTATCCTGAGCATCAGGTTTTCTCTAACCTTGTTTTTTGCTCTTTTTGGTCGTCTAGGGTGCTGATTTACAAAATCATAAAACTTGATATCTGCGGTTGTTTCCCTACTCTCGCTTGAGTTGTCTGAACACTCGTTATCTGCATCGTTACTTAATTCCAGATGCTCAGAGGAGTCATAAAACTCTTCTTGTTCTGGTGAGTCTACATTCTCATCTCCTATTGGTACAAGGTTTACCATGTAATAGGGTAGCACAACATAGCCGTCCTTATCACAAAATTTTGTTGTTGGGCTATCTGTAATGGCACAGACGTCCAACGTTGCTAGTATGTGCCCCCATTCCATAGGTTCTAATGCATCTTCATAACTCTTTCTAAGATGCATTCCTCTCTTTTCAAGCTCCCACAATGTGAAGCTCCACACATGCATAGCTCTTTTTTCTGCCCTAACCATGCTGGGAGTTCGGACCCTGCCAACGTAGCCGAATCAAACTCTTCCACTGGTGTCTGGTTCACATCTTTGTAACTATGGTCTTTTAAGTATATTTTGGTTGTAGTCTTCCCACACCTGAGGTATATGTGGTCATAACCCCAATCCTGTACCATCTTTAATTGTCTCATGAACGGTCTTCCCAAGATGATCTCATAATTGATCTTTTTGCCGAAATCAGCTATTGCAAATGTATGCTCATACTCGATTCCACAAGAGGTGACAATTACTTTTTCTAAAATTCCTAGAGGCTTTTCCATGAACCCATCTGCCAGTTGTAATTTCATTCTGGTTGCTCTCAAAGCCGGTTTTCCCCATTTTTTCTAGATTTCTTTCGTGGCGATAGCGACTCCCGCTCCACTGTCGAGAATAGCCTTGGCGACTACTCCCTGGAATTCTACTAGTAGTGTGGTATTTCCATCTTCTCCCTCACAATATTCTCTAACCTTGTTTAAAGGTACAGGCCTAGTGTTCAGTTGAGGCTTGTCCAATTCTCTGATCCCTTCTTGAATTCTCGAGGTAGGGACTTTTACCCCAAATTTTTCTAAGCATTTTCCTACTGTGGTCCACATGTTTGGTCATAAGCTCAGAAGTTCAGCTAACGTGACTGTGCATGCCACCGGGATGGACACTAACTCAATCAACCCTTGTGAATCCATTATTTTGTTGGGAGAACGTCTTTGGGATGGGATTGCTCTCACTTCAGCCTTAGCTTCATACTCCCCTAGGTAAGAGGGTAGAGTTTTTAGCGAGTCAGGTTGGCTTTGCCCCAAGCTAATTGACACCTGGTCCACCTCTTGTGAATGCATATCAAAGTTCATTTGTGATCTTGCCTCAAATTCTTCAATGGGAGGTAAGATCTCATTTTTCTCCTTCTCAGCGCGATTTAGTTGGTGGTTCACCTTGTAGCTTCATTTGCTTCCTGGATTTGCTTCCACAGGTCATCTAAACTGTCACACTCTTTATCCATCCGCGCCAATGTTTTAGGTTGGAAACCATCAAATGTCTTATCAGTTGTATTTGGCACTATGATAGGTTCTCGCTTAGACTTTGAGGCAGTCATGAGTCCCTCCATTGTGCCCGCTTGTTTCTCTAGAGTTGGTGTGATAGGGGTTGGAGCTGGCACCTCGTGCCAACTTGCAGGTTTACTAGGTGGGTTTTCTATCAAAGATTGGGTTGTTTCAATCATCTTCCTACACATTTCCAACCTCTATTTTTCTAGTTCCACATATGGATAAGTCATTTATCGTTGCTCTTGGTTTGGTTGTTTTTGAGTCTGGCTTCATATGCTTTTAAAAGTGCGTCAAGCTGCTCATTTACTTTTTCTACCAGTACTGATCCTCCCGATCCTGCAGTTTTGGGTTCCACTATTTCCTTGGGCCCTATGGTTGCAGTAGTGTGTGAACTTAAACTAGTTAGATCCTCTAATCGCTCCAATCTATCCTTTGTGTGTTTTAGCTCCTCGGATAGAGTTGTTTGCTCTCGTTCCTTCCTGGCTTTCATACGAGCCTTTCTAGCTTTCCAAGTGCTTCATTGATTTTTCATTTCTACACTAGGGGCATCGGTCTTTGGCTCTTCAATTATGGGTTCGTTTGTCCTTCTTTGAGCTTGTGCCCGTGTGACTACCTGAATAGGTATTACTGTTTCATTTTCTGATCCCCCACTGGATGGCACTGCTTCTAGCAGGTTCAAAGTAGTTTTTGATCCTTTGCTTGGGTTCTTATGGCAATCAGGAATCAAGTGAGTAATTCCACACTCAGTGCAATACGCATTGACTCTAATGATTTCATCATGAGGACAGTCCCTTGCCAATGATCTCTGCCACACTTGTAGTAGGGTCCCTTTGGCTGTTGAGGTGCTCCTTGAGCTCCTCTCTGTTGGTAAGCATGCCTCTACCCGCCCATGCCTCTGTTGGCTATGAACAACAGTGTTCATTCATCCAAGTTGTATCCTCCTTCTACAAAGCTTTGTAGGCCTTGGATCTTATTCCTGCACTATCACACACCTCCATCATCTCCTGAGGAAACACAATTCTCTTTAGCTCATTGAAATACTTCTGGCACAACATATTAGCAATGCCAACTTTGGATGGATCATCCAATAGAGAAAAGTTCTTTTTTGGCAGAGGGGATGAAAAGTGCTTCCTTTAATGAGATCTTAGTGAGAGAGAGTGTTTTATATGTTAGAGAGAGAGAGAGGAGAGGGGTGGAATAAAGACATTCTAAAAAAATCATTTACCCACCTCTGTTTTGGGTTAGTAAATAGAAGGAATACAAAATATGGAAATGGCATTTTTTTTAATCTCACCATAGGCCTTTTTTCCCTCTCTTTTAGGCTTGGTCAAGCTTGACTCAAGCTTTAAGTATTCCCTTAAATTGCCAAATAAAGAAGCCCTCATATACCCCATTCACTTCCTAATGATTACACAGATGCAACCTGTTAAAAACCCTAAATTGACACTTTGATTATTTCATGGAATCTTTAGAAATTCATTGGAGAAGCCCAAGTAGTTATTTGAGGAGGGGAAACCCTAATTGGTGGCCTCACAGCCTCGAACACGTAATGGAAGCAACACGAGACTCCACTAGCACCCTCATTGGTGGCCTCACAGCCTCGAACACGTAATGTAAGCAACACGATGGAGAGAGGGAAAGGGGAACACACCCAACACACAACACAATGCCTCACTATAGCCCAGGGTATACACAACACCCCAATCCACTAGAGTTCACCTTCAAAACTCGACACTACCTTCAAGCAAACCACCGCTTACACACAGCCATACACACACACGTCTTGCAATGCACCAGACAGACACAATTACTCCGCTCCGCTCAATTCACATCCTTCCACAACCACACAGCCTCTCTCTATCTCTCTTTGCACGATAAATCTCGGGGGAGCACACACGCCTACAGATGCTCAGAAACACACGCACGCAAGCAAAGAACAGAAGGGGGAAGGGGGACTGACGCCAAGAGATAGTAGAGAATAGCCTGCTCGCATATGCAATACCGTATACAACCAACACACTGCCGGCATGGACTTCAGCAACAAGACAATGGCTCAAAAGCCTACACAAGCAAAAACCTCCAATGGCCAAAAAGCCCCCAATGGCAAAAAACAAAACCCAAAAAATGAACGTATACATCCTTTTATAGGGGTGTGTTTAGGAGATCTAAAAAAGAAAAAATGGGTGAGCTCCCATCTCGTGCACTTCACTTGCAGCTTCATTTGGAATTTCCTTTGCATTGCCACCACTTGGCATACTTGATTTTTTTGGTAACTGCATGGTACCTTTCCCTGCCCAATTTGTCTGCCCAGCTCTCCATTTGAAATCACCCCTTTGGCCCGCCCTTAGAGTGGCCTCTTGGTTCTAACCCTTTGGGTTCTTTCTCTTGCTCTTTCCCAACTCCCTTGATGTATGTGGCGGGATTGCCCCCTTTTCCTTGCCCCTTGAAGCCTTCAAACTCTCTCTCTATCTCTCTGTCCTCGACCGCGGGACCCCTCCCCATGGGAGCAATAGCGACATCGCTATTGGGGGGGGGGGGGGGGGGGGGGGGGGGCTTTTTTGCCTTCTCTAAAAATGGGGGCCGCGAGAACGAGCCCTTGGCAGGTGCCATGTCACCACTGTACAAACCGCCCCACCAACGCACCACCCTATCCTCCAAAACCTGCCGCCTGGACGGAAGCGCCACCACGCGCGGCACCAACAGCAACGCCCCAGCGCAGAGCCCGCAGGCGACGCCATAGCCAACAAGAGAGCTCTCTCTCTCGTCACCACATTAGAGAAGGGGGACATGCCCCAATCTTTATACACCCGCAGCTCACCAGTACGCCCCGCATATGTGGTATTTTATGTTGCCACGTGGCGACTCCCAGGGTCAAGCCTTCTAAGGCCTTTGAAAAATCCAAAAACCACTTTTTTCAAAAAACCTTTTTTTCCCCAACTTGTCCTGCCTACCAATTGGCCCCTGGTGATCCATTTGCCGAGCCGCAAAGTTGTGTTGAGTCTCCATCATGTTGACTACAAGCCGTGACAACCTTACTCCCTTTGGACTCCTCCAAATTTGTTATATGAAGCCGCCAAAACCCGACCAAGCTATTTGTATCCTTGTTTGCAAAGCGCCCCCCAACTTTAGCCTTCAATATCTCCACCACAGCTTCTCCGTTTGGCGAGCCGTCAGTTCTTGTTGAGTCCGTATGATGCATACCTTGCTCTAGAACCTTGTCAAGGCTCAAAAGATGCCAGAGGGCACGATTCCCCAGGTGGTCAGGTGGGCACCAACTTAGCCCCTTTTGGAGCCTTTCTTGGCCTATAAACCGCATCAGTCATACATCTCCGCTGCTACCTGTCATCCCATGATCTTCCTAGCTGCTCCAGCCTTTTGCCATGCTTTTGCTAGCCTGCACTTATCTGTCCATGCCATCTTCTATGGTCGACACACTTTGGATGTACCAACGAGACTCCACTAGCACCCTGGATTGGAACGGTTGTATCTCCTTGCTTGAACGCCAAATTGAGCTCATTTTTGGCACTATAAGTTCCTTCTCAGCTTGTGAAACAACACCACCGTCATTGATGTAGCATTTTGAACCTATTTTTGCTGTTTTTGACCACTTTTAGTCCTTTTTTGGCTCAAGAATGCCCCTTTTTATCTGTTAAATGCCCAAACGACCTGGGAAAAATCCCTAGATTTATGGAAAACTCTCTTTTAGCTTAAATTTAATTTTGAAATTCATTTTTCTACTTGGTAAGCACTTTGAACACGTCTTTTACGGCCGTGCATGAAACCTGCTATTTTTGGCCGAGATCGTCCGCATTGAACTTTCTAAACAAATCGAGCGTGCCACTTCAAAACACTTGACATTTGTACATCTATAAATAAATTAATGCATGTGTAATGTAGAAAAACATTCAACAGTGCCACGTCTCGGGCTTCGCCTGCTTCGACAAGGTATGTACACGCTTGCAACCATGGCATCCGTTTTCGCATATATCACACTATGTACATTGTAGCATTTGGTCCAACACATCAAAATCATTAAGATTCAGGTAGATTTTTTTAGTATCACATTATGCACGTGCCACGACACGACACAGTACTTGTAGTGCTTGAAGGTTGAACTGCTCACTTAAGGAATGCATCGGTTGAGAGCAATTCACGATCCATTATCTTTCGAATCATCAATATAGAGTAAAATTGTAAAATTTTAAGTATAGTTGTCAATAAATTTTGACATAAAACTAAAATATTTTTCAATGTGGCAACGAATGCTTAGCAATGCTTTGCTTGACACAAAACCGTGCAATACTTTATGTGGTCTGGACACAAAACCGTGCAATACTTTATGTGGTCAACATGTGTGCCATTTAGTGTTGTGTTCACAAGAGTACCAAAATTGTTTGTTGATGAGCTTGATGTGCGAAATGCCACCCATCTTGAAGGGATGGGTCATTGTGGGAGAAGTCAATTTGGGTAAAAGAAACTTATAGTGAAATTGTTAATCAAGCGCTTGGCAAAAAAGATGATATGCTTGGGACCAATTGCTTTGGTTAATATGCATGTGAATGTGAGATCTATTCAAAAATTTGCAAAAAGTCCCTGTTAAGCTTAATGTCCAAACAAAGAGGAGCTACATATTGTTGCGAAGAATGAACATGTGTGCAACATCACGCTTAAACCATATTGGACTCACTAAGTCAAACAGGCCACAAAGTGTTACATCTCTAGGCAAGCCCTTCTAATTTTTTTAGTTCTTGAGCTGCATAGGTCTACTCCGTTATCTGATTGCAAGCTTTTTTGCAAGAAATTTGATGAAATTTAAGTTTAAGTGTAATTATTGACAAATTTTGACCTTAAAACTAGAAGAGTTCTATGTGTGCCCTTCATACCTTGGGACAAGCCTTGGTGGAAGAAACTCAAGATTTTTTTTATAAAAAAATACTTCAAGTCGGTGCATCTTATCAATTTTTTATAAAAGGAAAAAAGTCACTAGCTAGACTATATATATTGTTATTAAAGCAAAAGACTTGCAAGAAACAAAAAAAAAAAGACTCATTAAAATTGTCGCAAGCAACAATTGTACGACGTAATTCTCATGTTGGCAACAATCGATAGTGCATATTCAAAGAAGAAAAGATAGTAATTATTGGGCATATATGGGATATGTTGGGGAACAGGTTGCTACTTTCTCAATTATTGGAGATCCTGACTTTAAGAGTTTTAAGAGAATGTGTAGGTCCATTGCAAAGTTGGATTAGCACTCTATCTTGTATCTATCCATAACACGCCTCATGATCTTACTTGTTATTCGTGCCAAGCACTTGAGTTGGAAGTATTTGAGGATTTGATATTTTGTATTCGACTCTTGGACACCTAGAGTAGGGAGATTCTAGGAGACAATGCTCATAACTTGTGAATTATTATCAATCTTGATTATTGACAATCTTGAGGAGTGGAATGAATTTCCCATCTAGGAGGCCTCTTGCCATATCTCCATAAGATTAATTTAGGTTAGGTAGTATGCCAAGATGTTGGTATTGCGGAAGTGGTTGGGTGTGTTGAGACACCTAGTGTGACTACTAATTGAGGACTGCAGATGAAGGTTGGAGAGGAGGAGACCTGGCTGCGAACCTAAGTGACCCTAAATTTTCATAGTCCATTTCTCAAGGAATCTTGGAGAGACATCACATTTTTTTCCAAAGGGGAAAAACAAAAGGATATTTACCAATGAAGGATTGTCACGTGAGAGGGACGGGGGGGCGGGGGGGGGAGTTTGGCGTTGAGATGTAGGAGATGCTTTTAGGGCATCAAATGCTTCCATCGTCACTATTGCTAGTTTGATAAGAAAAATGAGCTTGTCTTTGAGGATTTTGAGATTTCAATGAAAAGCTCTATTTTTAAATATAGGATTTTTGTTAGAAAATCTGTAAATGATTCTAATGTTTTCACAAGTAGCAATAAAGGGAATCAAGAGGAATTAGA
This sequence comes from Adiantum capillus-veneris, assembly GCF_014529385.1. NCBI lineage: Eukaryota > Viridiplantae > Streptophyta > Polypodiopsida > Polypodiales > Pteridaceae > Adiantum > Adiantum capillus-veneris. The sequence goes on along the minus strand of NC_140931.1, from coordinate 110,796,566 downwards.
GCTTTCTAGTTTCCTAAATGGATTCCAAGATATTTCAATGATGACATCCCCAGTGAGCTACCTCCAAAATGAGGGGATGATGAGACCATGCAGTAGAGCTTCTACTAGGAAGCTCACCTCCTAATAAACCTCCTTATTGAGTTTCACAAGCTCAACAAAAGGAGGTCATGAGGCAATTGCATGAATTGGTGCAAAAAGGGATGGTGAGGCCTAGCTCCTCTCTATTCTGTTCACCAGTACTTTTAGTGTAAAAGAAACACGACACATATCACGTGTGTCGACTTTAGAGCACTAAATACAATCACTGACAAATGCTCGAGCTGCATTCAAACTTACGATGGACAAAAATCTTCAGGCCACTCAAATTCTCTTGAGGAGTACAAGTGACACCTCCAGGTAATCTTTCAAGTTGTGAGAGAGAATAAGCTTTTCATTAATCAAAAGAAAGTGAATTTTTCCTACAAGAGATTCAATATTTAGGTCACATTATCTATCAAGATGGTATATTTATGAATCCATCAAAGTTGGAGGTAATAAAAGCATGGCCTAATCCAAGGAATCTACATGAGCAGAAGCTTTATTGATATGTGTGCATACTATAGACGCTTCATAGAAAAATTCTCTCAAATAGTAGGACCATTGCATGACTTAACAAGGAAGAACATTAAGTACTCATGGACTGCTAAAGAACAAAATGCTTTTGACAAGCTCAAAGAGAATCTTACCTCTCAAGTAATCCTTATGTTTCCGAATCTCTCAAAGCCATTTGAGGTCCAATGTGATGCTTGTGGTGATTGCCTTGGAGCATTTTTGCTTCAAGAAGAGCATGCCATAGCATATGAGATCCGAAGGTGCAATGTCGATGAACGGGTCTTGGGCATATACGAAAAAGATCTTTTAGTTGTTCTACATGTCCTAGACACATGGAAGCACTATCTCTTTGGGGCTCCATTCATCCTACGAATGGATCACAAAGTCTTAAGTACTTCATGACGAAAACCAAGCTTTTCAGCAAACAAATGAGGTGGGAAAATTTTCTTTCGCAATTTAAATTTCATATTTCTCACATTGATGGCAAGCACAATCAAGTGGTCGATGCACTTTCACAACGGCCAAGGGTAAATGTGGTGTCTATAGCAACTCACAATGATCTATCTTTTATGATAGATGAATATGCTATTGACCACGACTTTAAGTAGGTAATTACAGTCTTTTCATTAGGGAAGAAAAAAAGAACCATTCACCTTGAAGGATGGTTATCTTCCAAACGGCAATAGGCTATGTATTACTCACCCATACAACAAGAAAATCGTTTATGAATCCCATGCTTCTCCTTATATGGGGCAAAGAAGGATTCCATAAAATATAATATCTAACTTTACCAAATTATTTTCTTATATTAAACTGATCACTTAATATGGGAAGATAAAAGGGGAACAAGACTTCGTATATATATATATGTGCTTTTAGACCTATCTCAACAGGGGACCGAAAGGAGAAATAGTTGCATCTCAATAGGGGTCCAAAAGGAGACGGTCTACCAAAGAGCAATGTGCAATAAGTGCTTCTAAATTTACATCAACAAGGGACCAAGAGGAGAGATGGTTACATTTCAAAAGGGGTTCAAACGGAGGTAGTCTATCAAAGAGCAACGTGCATCTAATGGATCTTAAAAGACCTTAGGGTTAGCTTCATTCAAGACCTCCAAAAGTTAGTGTTAAAAAGTCATTTGACCTTACGCAAGCTAGGGCTAATCTCGAGGTGGGAATCGTGCCCAAGCATGAGATGCTAAAACGCTTAAAGTGGTTGTGGGAACCTTGCGTAAAGCTTGAGATGATTTTTATCTTTAAATGACTAAGGTTTTTGAAATGTTAAAATCAAAGATAAATTCTCAAGAGGCATGAACGTCTATGCTTGATTGACTAAGGCTTGAAGTATTCAATTCAAAACAAATGACTTAAGAAGCATAAAAGACACATGCTTGCTTGATTGACTAAGTTCTTGAAGTATTCAATTCAATCAAATGACTTAATAAGCATAAAAGACACATGTTCAAATGATCCTCCACATATGGCCCTCATGATGTGCTTGAATGCTATTGGTTAGGTTTTAAAGGGGTCCAATGAGAATTTAGATACATAAATATAAATAATAAAGTTCTTTCTCTCAAAGAGGAAAAAGAGGACACATATCCAAATGAAATAATCAAATAATAAGAGAGAGAGAGAGAGAGAGAGAGAGAGAGAAAGAGAGAGGTGTGTGGACCAAGCACGAGAGGGGGGTAATACTCTCCCACACACACACACACATTCTCTCATTGTGTGGAGTGCAAAGTGCAGAGCTTCATCTCCTTTTCCAAGCTTGTTGAGAAGTGGAGAGCCTACACCAACACTCTTGGCTATAAAATGCAAATCCAACCAAGAGCCATGCTTCAATGCTTAAGCTTGCCATCTTCTTCATCTTTATTACTATGCTATTAGGCTATGCTAAGTAAGAAGAGTGATGATAAGTGAGAAACTATTTCTTTCTCTTATGGAATGTTTCTTCTTCCTCTTCCCCACTGCTTAAGCGTGTCATCTTCTTCATCTTCATTACTGTGCTATTATGCTATGCTAAGCAAGAAGAGTGATGATAAGTGACGAACTATTTCTTTCTCCTATGGGATGTTTCTTCTTCCTCTTCTCTACCCTCATTCCCCGCTAGGTCTCTCCACCTTCGAAGATGTTTGAGGCCTTGGGATTGAGGCTTGGGATAGTTAATGCTTTTTGCAAAGTTTATGTTAAGCTCGCGGTGCATGAAGCTTTCCATCTTCATAGCATCACCAAGGTCACAAGGAACACAAATATTGTATTGTAACAAATTCTCTCTTGATGGGAGATTCTATAATACAAACGCCTTTTGGAGGGGGGACCGGCTCCAAGTAAATCCGGTCATCAACTATTGTCATGTTCTCTAATACTCTCTCTCTTGCAAAAGTATTGTTCATGTCAAGTTAATTAAGTACTATGTTTATGTTGCTACCATCAATTAAGTTCACCTCCATGTTCTCAAAGTAATTTCACAAAAATGCTCACTCTAATTCTCTTAATTCCGCTATTCTCAAAGTTTATATGCCATTTCCATTACACTTAAGCTTGTCATCTTCTCCATCTTCATTACTATCCTATTATGTATGCTAGCAAGAAGAGTGATGATAAGTGAGGAACTAATTCTTTCTCCTATGAAATATTTCTTCTTCCTCTTCCCTACCCTCATTTCTTGCTAGTTCTCTCCACCTTCAAAGGTGTTTGAGGTGTTGGGACTGAGGCTTGGGATAGTCAATGCTTTCCACAAAGTTTATGTTATGCTCGTGATGCATGAAGTTTTCCATCTTCATTGCATCACCTAGGTCACAAGGAACACAAAGATTGTATTGTAACAAGTCTCTCTTGATAGGAGAAACTATAATAAATAAATGCCTATTGGAGGGGGGACTACCGGCTCCACATAAATCCAGTCCTCAATTGTTGTCATGTTCTCTGAACTCTCTCTCTTGCAAAAGTATTGTTCATGCCAGGTTAACTAAATGCTATGTTTATGTTGCTACCATCAATTATGCTCACCTACTATGCTCACAAAGTAATTTCACAAAAGTACTCTCTCTAATTTCCGCTACTCTCAAGTTAATAAGCCAATTCCATTACAGGAAACACTTTGTTGTTTTCAAAAAATCAATGATGAAGCTTCTCTCCAAATGCAATCACATATATGAGCATCTCAAATGCCTATGGTGTTACATGGGAGGTTGTATAGTCAATCAAGCTATGTTCATGAAGAGATCCTTAATAAGAATGTTTTTTTTTCTATACCTTGTTGAGCATAAATGCCATGTGTGATCTCTTCACAGAAGCACAACAGTTCTCGAAAGGATTCATGTCATGAATGTTGTATTTTGAATTGTCGCGACCGTAGGGTGTGGTGTGATCACAAGGGCACGAGACTCGAAATCACGAAGCTATTTTGAGTGTCTCAAGTATAAGTTTTGAATCTTTACATTCAATTCACACTTGTGGCATAATACAATAATACTCTCTCTCTCTCTCTCTCTCTCTCTCTCTCTCTCTCTCTCTCTCTCTCTCTCTCTCTCTCTAAACTGAAGCATCATGATGACCTACTCTACTTAAATTAAGTATTTAGAAGTTTGAAATGTTGTTGTAATTAAGCATATAACTGTTTGGACATTAAGCTCTTCCTCGAAACAATGAAGCTACTTTTTTGTTTAATGTTGGGCAAGCAATGCCAAATTGTGGTAGACTTTTAATGCTTGTAAGCATGAGAGTGCGAAATTCACCTACAGGTAAGATTGAAGTATGTTGATAGAAAGGCGTAATCATTCAACAAACTCATGAGCAAAGGGTTTGAAAACTGACCTCATGCTGATTCAATTCATAGTACGGGTACCTAATTTCCTGAATTGTCTAAAGAGACTTTGAATAAACTGAAAACTGTTTTCAGATTTGTTGCCATATCGGCTGATACTCTGTAGATATTAAGTTGCATCACATACCCTATTATGGTGGTAAATAGCTTTGTTTACTCGCTCGTTTTTACCATATTACATCACAAGATTGGAAGATGAGTAAAAGGTTTTTGTGGCTAGTCATTATTCAGCATATCGACAAATTTCTGTTGGCCATGGCTGGTTTGACCCTGGGTAATTCAATAAAATAAGCTTGACATTATTTTGCTCGCTTCGTATTCTGTTAGAAGCTGGACACACCCTACGAAAAATGACTGCTCGGCGGATTTTTTTTTTTTGTAATTATTCATTTATTGAGAAAACCCGACATTTCACCTTTGTAAATATTGGGGCTTACAGAAGTTTTCAGATTGTATCCCGGTTTTGACATTTAGATTGAATAAATGGTTAAATTGGAACATTAGGGTTTGAGATTGTAAGGTATTTATACCACTTTTTGACCTTAATGAAAAACCTTTGTCATTTTTAAAGAAGTGAAGTCTGTGAGTGAGCGTACTGTGTACGAGAGAGAGTGAGAGCTTCATCTTGACGCTACGCGTGCACCGGTGGTTTGAATCGAGTGCGAAGAAGTGCAGCGTGTTGCCCCCGACGAGAGCTACGCGCCAATACCTACATTCCGCGCGTACGGTCCGGTTTTGCGAGCTTGATCTACGAGCTTCATCTGGTGATTCGGTGAGCATACGTTATCTGTTTTTGCATTGTATCATATCCACGCGTTCGCATTGAGTAGAGCTACACATTAGACACTTTAGTTTTCGAAAACGACGATCTGCAAATTTCGGCCAGACATCCTACGTGATTTTGTATCGGGTGTTTTGGGTTGGGATTTTGGTTCATAGACCTTAGGGAGAGCGACCTATTGGTGTTAGTAGGGTCACCTTCAAGTTCTGTGGCGTTTAGAGACCGTTTTATGGGTATTTGGCTCTAGAAAGCGTTGTAGAAAATCTCCTCTTATGCACTCTGAAGGCTGTAGCTTAGACATTGAGTAGAGACCTCTATAGGAATTAGTCGAGTCGGTCGAGTGTATATTGACACCCTATGCTTGCTTCCACGCGCCTACGGGTCGAGCTTCGTCCTTAGCTGACAAATCTTGTTAGATGAGTTCTCGCTGTGCTGACGTCCGCGGCATATCCGTCCAACATTGGCGCCGTTCCCGGGGACGAAAACCCTAGGTAGGTGACCGAAACTAGTCCTTGAGGATAGGGATTCTTTGGCTTGCCAAGAGTCTCGTTTTACATTTAGATAGGATCAGAGGGTGGAAGACTCTCTAGGTCTTAGAGGGAGTCTAAGGAACGTGTGTCTGGCCTAGATCCTTCGACTTAGGTAGATGTAGTGAGTTTGTGGTTTGTATCATAACTTTAGGATCACCCCTAAGCTATCCCACTCCCAATCACACTCTCAATCTCACGCACACTCGCAATCACAATATGATCATGGAGTCTCTTTGTTAGCTTGTTTGACCAAGGGCCAATAACCTAGAAGTTAGAACAGGTGATGACTTTCCAACTGTAGCACCCATCCCGACCATTGCCATTCAAGCATTACAGCAAAGTTGTGGACAATATGTATCCATCAAGGTGATCCTTGTAGACACATTTTGGAGGCAATATTCAACTTTTATACACAAAGCTACTCCATCTTTTCCCTTGAACCGAGCAGGTCTTTAGCTATTATCAACCAATGTGCTTGAAAGAATACTCAATTTAAAATAGGGTAGCTAGTTAGGCTCAACATCCACTAAAAACACATGTTTGAAAGCATAACACACTTTCTAGGAGTGCAATAGAACTTTTATAGAATTTTTAATTGGTAAATGTAACATCAAGTCCTTACTCAAATCCAGCTCAATCAAAAATATATTGAAAAATAAAAATTTATAAAATGTAAAATTGAAAATCTATATTGATGTATATAACGATTACAAAAAAAAAAAGGCTGAGCACTTATCATAACCTTTGGACCACTCCTGAAGCTATCTCACTCTCAATCACATTTTCAATCTTACAACACTTGCAATCATAATATGATCATGGAGTCTATGCTGATAATATATTAGACATCATCTCCTCGAATAGCTAGCCAAGAAGTGGCTAGCTGAACTCCACACTTGACATGCCACGTGACCAGTCTCGTCCCAATCAAGTGGACACACCAAGTTAAAATAACACACAACTTCATGTATATAGGCATCAATGAATATGTTGTATAACCTTATAAATGCATGAGATAGGAAACAAGTATAGATTGTAGTAAAAATATTGATTAAAAAGGAACAAAGAGATTATTTAAGACACTCAATCAGATCACCTTAGACCTCCCACATGCCCATATCTATACAAAGGTCAAAGGTGGAGGTAAGTCAACCCAACACCCAAAAAGAACAAACGGGTGTGCCCTAAAATTGAAAGGCCAGCATGGGCTCTGGACATGAAAACGGTCGCATGCCCCACAAGTAGGCGGCTAGACAAAGATGCAACCTAAGTGCTATGCAATGGATTGCCAAGGCCTAGAGTATTGGAAAACTCTATCGCGAGTTGTTTTAGTGATTTCAGAGATGATATTTCCGTTAAGATCAACAAAGATAGTGAGTTCATTCACTAAATCGCTTCCTAGGACAACTACCAAGATACAAAGTTTCAAGTTTTGTTAAACAGAACCATCCCCAAACCAAAGGTGCAACCTTATGAACCACATCATTCAGCACTACCGGCCTATCAAAAAAGTCATATTCAAAATGTCAGTAGCATCTACTACCCAGAGTACAGCATTTCATAGTGGACATTGCCATCCAATAGAGCTAAACCCAATTACTAAGCTTGATTCAATGCAGCCAAAATAGAAGAAAAAAACTCTGAATTTTATTCCATGTTTCACTCACATTTGGAATGTGCAGTTCAGTAGAAAGGCTCACAAGGGATTTCAATCAGGAGCACCTCATTTGGATGCTTCAAAAATCAGTAGGACACTAACTGATAACCCACAAAATATCCAAAAACCCAGTAAAATATCGCCATCCTTGTACAGTTCATTTCAAACAGGAAGTTTTAAAACAAAAGTTTTAAGTAAAGAGAGGCCCTCATGTTTCAGAAACAGCTTTATCACAATCAATACCTGACTAATATGGCATGCTCAGCACTTAATTTAAGAACCTTGTATCTGGATTAAGACTAAGCAAAAATTTCAATATGTGGCATGTATACTAGTAGACCATTTTAAGAATAACAGTGACAAAAATAATCAAAAATTATGGTGTTTAAAGAACATGCTCCTTCATGTCCACTAATTACAACAGGCGCTGGTTATAAGTCCTAAAGTGGGGGGATCAATCCTGATTTCTACTAGTATAATTGCATGTTAGTAATTTGCTGGCTACATCCAGTACAAAAGCTGAATGTCCTTGAGCATGTCATTTGCCCAAGCAGCAAAGATACCGATGATATTGACCTGTAATGACTGATCAGAAAGCATCAAACCTTCCCTTCACAGACAGACATCCTCAAGAGCCATTGTTGATTGTTTGTACAATTACATTCAATACGGTAGAAATTATTGGCATATTAATTTGACGAATCTGTAGACATTATCTGTTACTCTAAATGAAAGATATAAATAAGCACTTTAAGCTACTGTAGTGCTACCTTCCAAACGAATAAATCAGGCTTCATATAAATAAGCTTAGCATGCATGGAATTGTGACTACATACATAAACTTACCGTGGTGTATTACAGCACTGGCTAAATGGATGTTTGCAATGACCAATTACGGACAACAATAACCATGTGAGTTAGGCTCAAAAGTAATAAGAGAAATGTGCATGATCCAAGGTAAAATGAAAAAGCATTTTGTATAAGAAGAACAAAGATAGCTTACCTCGCATTCTGCACATTCATGTCCCTGCACACAGGGGGCTCACATCTCATACAAGTTGAACGTTACAAGAGGACAATGTAGAAAAGTTTTGAGACTCGACTGCTGTTAGGTGTACCCATTTGCCTCAGAATAGAATACAAATGAATTCCCCAATACTTCACATTACCAAACAACATGGCCACTCGTCCCTTGTCACTTCTGATCCAGACAACCTCATCCACTATCATGCTTGAGCTCTGCCTTTGGAGAAGAAAGCTAATAACACACTAACAGAATCCCTGCCATCCTCTCCAGCATCTACAACAAGAAAACAAAAGTATGCCCTTTTGCCCACACACATTCACCAATCATACGGCGCATGAATACAGTGTTGACCCAACTCACTGTTCTAATAAGATGATAAATTGGACAATTTGCAGAGGAGATCACAACAAAAAAACAAGTTTGAAGCCTGCAGAATAGATGAGTTCTGAATCTCTTATACCATGGAAACGGTCATAATGGTCAAGCAACACAAATTACCTGGCTCTTGTAAACACGCACCAAAAAAAGGGCAACCAGTCCAAGAAATTTTGTATATTGCAAAACATACAACGCTTCTCACCCAAAATGAAATCTGAGATGTTACATGTAACCTTCGAGACTCCTGATCAAAAAATAGATGTTAGGCTTTCCATTCCTTCAGCACAGGATACTCGTCCACATCAGCAATAATGGTGTCTGGATCAACAATAATGGTGACTACTCAAAGATCCACAGTACACCCATCAGTGCTGGACCCTGTGAAATGCAAAACATTTTGAACTCATTTGTAGAGCATCATCAACTCTGATATTGTAAACAATTGGAGTCGACCTCTCCCATTAAAGACAATTGTCAATCTCTGAGTGAGACTCGAATATCATCACTGCTGTCTTCAAAAGAATTAAGCCATGTCCATTGTACAAAACAAGTGAAACTGAACAGCATGCACGCGCTTCACGATCAAACAAAAAGGACAACTGAGTGTGAAGGGATAAAGTCTGAAAACGCATCCGGAGCAGGAACAGGTTGCCATTCCACTAAGCTCAGAGGTTTACCCTCTTCTTCAGAAACAGTGATGGTGCCGATGGCCATGTGCAAGCTCCTTGCAACTACAACAAGCTTACCACCAACCGTATTAACTGAGAATGGCAGAGCCATGTGTGAAGGCATTGGTGCACCACCAACATGCTTCCAAATGTCCCCTTCTTTATCAAAGACTTTAAGCTTTGTGCTGTCGTGTTCAGAGATAATGTAGAGATGATTATTCAAGACCACGCTGAGCCCTGTCCACCCTTCTCTCATACCTGATGTCATGTCCTCCCATTTATCTGCCTTTGGATCATATATCTGGCCCCTCGGAGATGAAAGGAAGGGCCAAGACCAACCCTCGGTCACATAAAGTTTACCACTCAAAATTGCTGAATCATATCGAGCCATGTTGGTTCCCATACTTGCGATGGGATGCCATTGGTCCCCTACAGGATCATATACCTCTGCAGAACTGAGTTCATGTGAAGCCGTGCTGTTTCCCCCGGCTGCGTATATTTTCCCGTCGATCACTCCACTTGCAAAAAAGGATCTTGGTGTAGACATAGACCCCATGGTTGTCCACTGGTTACGAAACAAATCGTATTTCAAGACTGCATCCATAGGACAATCCATATCCGAACTCATCCCACCACACACAAACAAGGCTCCCTCCTCAAGGTTTGCCACACAGCCGAAGCCAGGTGGGCAAATGCGTTCTTTACATGGCATCGGTGCCATAATGTGCCAAGACCTATGAGCTGCATCCCATGCTTGCCACTGAATTTTGCCACTCACTCGATGGAAAGCCAGCACCAGAAGCCAGGGTTGCGCAAACCCGCTGTTACGCCGTGCAAGAATGTACTCATCACTGCAAAGGAAAGATTTCCACCTGTGACAAACTGCTCTAGCCACTGCTTGGCTTGCATAAGGAACCCGCAACAGGCATTCTAGTGCAAGATCATCCGGGAGGCCTGGAATCAAGGGTTCATGAAAGCTGAGTTGAGTCACAAAGGTGGCCGGAGTTGATATATTGCAGCTGAAGGGTGTTGACGGACAAGATGAGCATGAAGGGGATGATGCCAAATCGACCGCAGATGATGATGGTGTCAACAAAGGCGAGGAAGGGTATGAAGCCGGGGATGAGGGAGGCGTGAACAAATTGAATTTGCCTGCTGATGAGATACGCAAAGGAGACAGATTGCGACTAAACATTATGTTATCTCGCCTGTTAAACTCCCCCACCATTGTATCGCAACTACAGAAATTTCACCTCACAATTACATAGGAGTTGCAACCCTCTCACCGTGATCAGATTAATACAGAAGAGAATACGCAGGCAATCAGCTGCGACCCGATGACACCAACCTGCTATACAAGGAAGCCTTAAGAGATAGCTTGAGAAATTGAAGCCTCCCCTGAAACAGAATAAACCCATCCGTAAGAAAAATGAAGAAACCTCAAACAGCCCATCCATGCCAGAACACGAAACAATGTGCATGGTTCCCGCTAACCCTATGGCTGCAGATGTGATGAACAGGCATCAAAAAGACTCGTAGACAAAGCAATGCCTGCAGACGACCAAAGGATCCACATTTCTGACAACAAAAATACCCTTCGTTGCTAGACAAACGCCAAGATCTCAAGGTTGTGAGGGTAGATCAAGAAGACATGCTTGATCCGGCTCCCAAAAGAAAATAGGTTTGGGAAGAAGAGAATGACTTACCTCTGAATGCCGAGAGCTAATTGGACAGGATGAAGAGAAGCCAGGTACGCAATCGTGCAGCTAAGCGAGCAATAAAGCCGAGGGCGAGGAGGGGGAGAAGAGCCAACAAGCTGATAGGGGGCGCCATGCTTATTTACAGAACAGGGACCCTTTTAGATCGCCATAGCCGCAACAGCTTATAGTTTTACTCCCCACCATTAAATGCCCAGCACACAGTGTCGAATAGCCTTACAAAACTCCCCATCCTTTTGAGTTGCATGCACAGTGTCAAATTGTAATCTAATTTTGTTAGTTTCACTAGTGCTAGCTAGTTGATGTGCATCGTAAAGCCATGCCTTCTTCCATCCATGTGCATTCCCCTAAAACTTCCTTCTTGTTAACAGCGGCACGCCGCACGAATAGAATTGGTATACGCCTACCTGAAGCCATCTCTATACAGGTCTTGAGTTCAACTCTCCTCGTCGTCTAGATCCTCCCTACGACGTTAAAACTCTCTTCTTCTTCTTCTTCTTCTTCTTCTTCTTCTTCTTCTATACTATCTAATGCACTTTGGAGACCCCTGTCATGTGCACAAGGAGAGGGATTGAAGGGGGGAGTGGAGGCCAAGGCAAAGAAAGAAAGACAGGGAGGCCCTTGCGTGGGGAGTCGAGAGCAAGAAAAGGGACCTCTCTCTCTCTCTCTCTCTCTCTCTCTCTCTCTCTCTCATCCACAAGGGGAGCTCCGTCCCTCCCACCATCCATAAGACAGGCCACACACTCTCATGTTCTTATGCCAATGTGCAATGACCTAAATATGTTCTTGAGGTAATGGTGGGACGAGTTTTTGTTAATCTTTGCAAAGAGGTGCCACCGAATGACCTCAAACCATGCATAATGGGGAAATAACCTACAATTATTTTTTTTTGCAATAGCGGGACAAGTCTTTGTTAGTAGTGCTCTAGAGTTGCTTGATGCCATGTGCCTTGTGCAATCCGCAATGAGCAAAACCTATTTTTGACGTGATACTAAGACAATTTTTTTGTCAATTTGCAACCTCGGTATCTCAATGTAATTTTCTATCAACAAGGTACCAATACAAGGTCTTCAAAAAATGGTGTACCAATTATAACTAGATGATGTGGAATTGCCAGGTTCCACGAACCTTTTTATACCAACTCATCTCACTCTAGCTATTATGCGGTTATAATTGCAAGAGGTAAGGACCTCATAGTCATCACACGATCATAGAGGGCTACAAAATGTGCAATGTATAATGCATACTAAGGATAACACCTCTAGGCCTAGCTATATAGCAGTTGCCTACCTATTCACACAAGTCCAAGGGCACTCACCCTTGAGTCCCAAACACACTTGAAACTTTAAGACTGGGGACAGCCACATGCTCATCACCACCTAGTTGTACTATATATAAGCCCTTGGTCCTAGCTATATATAGACCCTCATATTGCATGTGTGTCTTCGCCCTTGGCCTGACATTACTCCCCCTTGGAGAAGCGTTTTCATCCTTAAAAACAAAAGTGGTGATATCTTCTTAAGAACACTAATGTTTCCACAATGTTTACCTCTCACGGGTCCAGTTTTCCATTTGATCGATACATGGTTCAGTAGGAGGTTCAATCTTAGCATATTTTCTAGCACTAAATTAACACTTGCAAGCTACCCATCCATCTCCGAATGGTGATTGGCAATATTGAGTTGTGTTCCCCAACCGTTTACAGACAATCTTCCAAAATGACTGGTAAACATGGGTCACTATTACTCACAACATTGCAATGTAATCCATAAAAATCTATACAGATTGTGAACAACTGCCTTGGTTAAAGAGCGGACGTGATTGGACTTGACTGACAAAGTCTAGGCAATCTATCTACAAGCACCCATACCGAGACATCACCTCATATGGTGGTTGGTAGACCCATAATAAATCTCATAGTGGTGCAAAAAGCTTCGTAAGCTATCACATTCATAAATATGTATGTCGTTCAAAGTATGTCTTTGGAAATATGTCTTTTGTAAGCTATCACATTCATAAATTTGCATGTCGTCCCAAATATGTATTTTGCACTTGTTGTGAGAAAATCTTCGTAAGTGTTGGAATTAGGGTTGCAGAGAAACACACACAGCTTGGAGAAGACGAAGGAAGCTCAAGGCACACAATAGAGAGTGTATTCCTTAGTGTGCAATGGAAAAATAGATAGCCCTAGAGTGATGGGCGTATATACAATGCACGGGGGAAAAAACCTCCTAAAGAGGGAAAAAATGCCCCGGCGGTCCTAGTGTGTTCACACACATCACTACCACATGTATATGGTAACAAATCCCCCCTGGAGTGATGCGGTGAACGAGAGCTGGCACATGAGTAAAGGGAAGTGCCATGCCCTGAGGACAAGATCAGTCCACAAAGGGGAGTAAGCCCAAAGCTTTGCGGAAAGCTTCAAGCTTCTCACGAGACAATGCCTTTGTGAAAAGATCTGCAAGGTTGTCCTGTGTTGGCACATAAGCCAAGCTGATCTCTCCTGCTGAGAGCCTCTCCCTGACATAGTGGTAATGCACCTCAATGTGCTTTGTGCGAGCATGAAAAACTGGGTTCCTCGCAACTGCCAATGCGCTCTGACTGTCAGTGTAGATAGTGTTGGCAGTGTCCTGTCCAACACCCAAGTCAGCCATAAGGCGTCTGAGCCATACACACTCAACCGTAGCTGTGAAGACTGCCCTGTACTCAGCCTCACAACTCGAAGTGGCCACAGTAGGTTGCTTCTTGCTCAACCATGATATACATGAACTGCCAAGCATGAAACAAAAACCACTTGTGGACACTCGCGTGTCAAAACAACCAGCCCAATCTGAGTCCGAAAAAGCATGTAAGTCTGGCGGCAATGATCCCCCCTTGGGATAAAACAAGCCAAGATGTAAAGTGCCACTAAGGTAGCGGAAAATCCTCTTGACAGCCTGCCAATGCTTAGACCCTGGGCTATGCATAAATCTGCTGACCTGCGAGACTGCAAACTGAATATCTGGCCTCGTGTTGCATACATAAATGAGGCAGCCAACAGCAGTTTGGTAAAGAGTGACATCAACAGGATCGCCAGCATCATGTAGACTCAACTTCAAACCTGTTTCCATGGGAGTGGCAATAGGTTTGCAATCCTCAAGTCCAAACTTACATAGCAATGTCTCTATGTAACTTTTCTGACACAAGGCAATACCACCATCACACTGCTTAAACTGTATACCCAAGTAATGATGCAACAGCCCCAAATCTTTCATCTTGAAAGTAGCATTCAAATCAGCCTTAAATTCAGCAATATGTCTCTCATTTGGTCCAGTGATCAGCAAATCATCAACATAAAGAACCACAATGAGAAATACATCATCCTCACGCTTTACATACAATGTGCTTTCTGTTGGACTATTACGAAAGCCTCGTTTAACCAAATGAGTGTCAGCTTTCTCATACCAAGCACGAGGAGATTGCTTCAACCCATACAAAGCCTTCTTACATTTGCACACTTTGTCCTCTTGTCCTTTTATGACAAAACCGCGAGGCTGCGTTACATAAACTTCCTCAAATATGTCACCATTCAAGAAAGCAGTAACAATGTCTGATTGATGTACATCCCAACCAAAATGAGCTGCCAATGCACATAGAAAACGCACAGTAGTCATACGACAAGTGGGAGCAAAAGTCTCTTCATAATCTATGCCTTTTTGTTGTGCATAACCCTTTGCAACAAGTCGAGCCTTATGGCGATCGATCTCACCATCCGGCTTGCGTTTCAACTTGTAAACCCACTTGGTACCAATGGCCTTTTTGCCAGGAGGCAAATCACATAAAGTCCATGTGTCATTCTCTATAAGTGCATCATATTCTGATTTCATGGCAGCAATCCAATTTTCTGAATTCTGTGCTTCATCAAAAGACAGAGGCTCCTCAACATCATGTAAACTAGACACAGCCAAAGCATAACAATCTGATGCATAAGATGCATGGCGAGAGCCTGAACGAGTACAACTAGATAAAGGTGCATCCAATTTACTGTCACGCAAAGTGTGCACCAGCCATTTTGGCATACCTCTAGCCTGCTCATTTTCAGCCCTTTCCTCATCAAGTACATCATGTACATCTGCATCAGTAATAGGCTGTTCTAAAACATTTTCAGAAACCCCCATAGGCTGTACATTTGCCTCATTGGAACTTACATTCGTATTTCCACCACTGAAAAGAGGCAACAAAGTGTCATAAATGTCCTGTGAGCTTACATTACTGTCTCTAGTACATGACAGCAAGGGTTGAACAGAATCTTCCACAAACACTACATCCCGTGAAACCAAAATACATTTTGTTTGCGGATGATACAACCTGTAACCTTTGCTTTCAGCACTATAACCAACAAAAATACATTTGACAGCCTTATCATCCAATTTTCTGCGCTGCACTTGTGGCACCAAAGCATATGCCAAACAGCCAAAAACACGCATGTGCTCAATAGAAGGTTTTCTATCATGCCATGCTTCATATGGAGTAATAGACTGCAAAGCTTTCGTAGGACACCTGTTAAGTACATAAGTGGCACACATGATGGCCTCAAGCCAAAAAGAATGCGGCAAAGCTTGACTTTTGACCATACATCGTGCCATTTCCGTTAGTGACCTGTTTTTCCTCTCAGCAACACCATTTTGCTGAGGTGTATAAGGCACTGTACATTGGTGTTTTATCCCACGACTAGCCACAAATGCATTAAATTCATGAGACATATACTCCCCCCCTCGATCGGAACGGAGGGTGCCCATAGTACATTTTGAGACATTTTCAGCCATAGCCAAAAATTGTTTGAAGCACATAAAAACTTCGGACTTCGCTTTAAGCGGAAATACCCACGCATGCCTGGAGTAATCATCAATGAAAGTCACGAAGTACAGGTAATTGCCCAAGGACGGAGTTTGCATGGGCCCACAAACGTCACTATGCACAAGCTGCAACCTGCATGTGGCCCTAACTGAACCATCCTTTGGAAACTTAGAACGCTGCATTTTACCCAGAATACAGCCTTCACAAACATGTTTGAAAGGTGCTTCAAGAGGCGGCAAAGAAGCAACCATATCAGATTTCTGCAAACGCAGCAAACTGGCAAAATTCAGATGACCAAAACGTGCATGCCAAAGTTTTGCATCTGAAATAGCCCTTGAATCTGCAACAGCATTTGCAAAATTTTGTCCACACTTGTCATACAAAGTGAGCTTATACAGCCCACGGCACAAAAGCCCAGATGCAACAATTTCATCACCAAAACTGAGATCATGAACTGTACATCTGTCATCCACAAATTTGACTACAAGTCCAAGTCTAGCAAGTGCGGATACAGACAAGAGATTCTTCTTGATCCCAGGTACATAAAGTGCATCAACAAGTGTGAAGGAACTGCCATTAGCAGCAGTGAGCACAATCTTTCCAACTCCCTGAACTGGATAAGAGGCGTTGTTGGCACAAGTGACTGAATTCCCATGAGGGACACACTCGAGAGAGGTAAACAATTCACGATGTGAGGTAATGTGCTTTGTAGCACCACTGTCGAAATACCACACATGTGAATCTGCAGCAACTGACAAGCATGCATCATGGACAGCAGGATTGTAAGTGCACTCTGCGCTAAAAGCCCATTCTGCATCAACATCAACATCACAATCTCCTTTCACAGAAGACTCAACAATGGCTGCATTTGTAGTGGAACCAGCATTTGCAGTGGAACCACCCTCTTTCTTCTTAGCCTCTTTGGCCTTCAACTTAGGACACGACTTGATCAAGTGATCATTGGCTTTACAATAATGGCAACGCATCTTCTTTTTGCCCTTATCACCAGAATTGCCAGACGAAGTGCTGCCAGCAGAAGCATTAGGAACAGAATTTTTGCCACTCGCAGCAGAACCATAAGAAGTGGCTGCATTACTGTTACCACCCTTTCTTTGAGAAGCAATAAAAGCCTGTTCAACTGCACGCTGCCTAGTCCTGTTTTTTCTAGAAAGTGACTCTTGCAACAGCAATGTGCATAATGCATCAAACTTGACAACTTCAGGATTTCCTTGGGTCATCAGTCTCCAAGTACTAGCAAAAGTCTGGAAGGAATCTGGTAAGGCATCAAGAACAGTCTGCACAAGGGAACTGTCAGAAATGACTTCACCTGCAGAAATGAGTTGCTCATTGATATCCTTGACACTAGCAAGGAAAGTGTCCATATCATCTTCCTCATGCATAATCTTCGACTCTAGCTCTTTACGCAGCAAAGCAATTTTAGCCTCATTGCGGCTTGCATAAAGACCTGCTAGAATATCCCAAGCCTGTTTTGCAGATTTTGCTGAACGGATGTGAGGAATAATGGTGCGCTTCACAGACAACGCAATCAATGCATGAGCCTGCGCATCCTTAACATCCCAACGAGCTTGTTCTGCTGTAGGCAAAACAACTCTAACAGCTGCAATCCTTGCAGCAAGACCTGCAACATCCTCAATATCGCCTACATCTTCAGAACCAGGACGTACATCAATGCCCTGCACAATGTTCCAGACACCTTTTGACACAAGAACGTGTTGCATCATATAAGCCCACATAGGGTAGTTGTCCCCATCCAACCTGTCCTCAGCAGCAAACATCTTGAACACATCTGTGTTGTTGTTGTCAGCCATGGTAAATGCTGCACCTGATGTGAAAACTGCCCGAAAATAGGAGAAATGGAGCGGGAACAACTTGTGCTATATAGCACAAACCGTAGAAGACTATAAGGCACCTGTTATGCAGAAAACGGCACTGACAGAAAATCTGCACAAAATGACGAAATAACCTGTGCAGTACTGCCCGTAGTGGAAACGGAGGCCGAAATGAGCCCAAATCAAAATTATGAGCAGACCGAGCTCTTCGAGTTCCCCCAAAATATTTGTCGACCTGCGAACGCTTGCCAAAGCTCACTGAAATCGGAGAAAGTGAGCAGGCGTGTGCTGGAGCAGCTGGCGACTAAGCCCGGGAGGACGTGACCTGCTCTGATACCAATTGTTGGAATTAGGGTTGCAGAGAAACACACACAGCTTGGAGAAGACGAAGGAAGCTCAAGGCACACAATAGAGAGTGTATTCCTTAGTGTGCAATGGAAAGATAGATAGCCCTAGAGTGATGGGCGTATATACAATGCACGGGGGAAAAAACCTCCTAAAGAGGGAAAAAATGCCCCGACGGTCCTAGTGTGTTCACACACATCACTACCACATGTATATGGTAACAGTAAGCTATCACATTCGTAAATTTGCATGTTGTTCCAAATATGTCTTTGCTAAACACTAGGGCCCATAAACACCTAGTGTGCTTATGGCGGATACTATGCTCTTAGCACATATGGAAGAGAAGGGAATAAAATGTGTAAATAGTTCTATTATTGGAAACATTCAAGATCTTATCGCGTCTTAAAGAAGTGTGGGACTAGTTCATGTGGAGACCACGTCAAGTTGAATCCATTGTGACGAGTAGGCGGATAATGATGTCCTTGAAAAACTGGTGTTATAGCGGAAGTGTAAACAATGATTGAGTGGAATGAATTCCACCTTATTTGCATGCCATGCATGCAAGTGTGAGAAATAGATTGAAAATTTCTTGGCTACCATGGCTACCTCCATAGTTTGAGGCGATACCATGTGTCTAGCATGGATACATCACAATTCGACCTTGCCATATGTAAAATGTGAACTTATATCCTGAAATTCCCAATACTCCAAACTTGTCTGCCATTGCCCTTGATCCTAAGTCAATGAGTAGTACCTCGGCATGGGGTAGATAATGTGCTTCTCATTATACCCTTCAAAGCATGTTTCTTGGAGATTCTTCCAACTTAAAGGTTAAAAACACACAAAACAAGAAGAACTTGAAATTGTCAAAAATTATCGCCCATCTATCACCAGTTTTTTGAAAATCCAAAAGCAAAATTTAGCTTGAGAGTGAAGTGCAGAGTGTGTTATACAATCTTGTTGGAGTCCACCGACTCATAGCCAGGGATTCCGATGTACTTAGAGTGTCGTATGTATCGTGTAAGCCTCATGGCTTGGTCCATGCCGACACCGGGCAAAAGACCATTTAGACACGTTGCAAAGTCCCCCCAAGTTTGTATGTTGATAGCATATACCAAAATTTGGAAGCTTCCATGCAATATGCCTAAAATTGAAGCCATGCTTCTCATAAGTATCTTGTAAGAATAAAACATGATGCAGCTTCTGTGCTCATAGCCAATGAATGCTTCTACCAAAATATAGATGTCATGGCAAAATAAAATTAACCTTGTCGATCAGTTACAGATAATTGACCTTGTCAAATTGTACGTCTTCATAAAAGTACCTTAGATTGCCCAACTTTGAAAGAAGATAGGTCAGGAGCTTAACTATCGAACTTCATCTAACTTTCAAACCATTCTTGATCAAAGCAACTTTTGCTTACCAAGCTGGCATTGTAAAAAAATCTACAAGATTGAATAAGAACTTAAATTTAACTTTCTTACCGGCTTGCTTGAATCACCACCCTTGGCATCCAAAGTTGTAGCACCTCGTGGTGTGGTTGCCTATGAAGTATTCCTCACATGTGTAGAACCATGCTTCACTATGTACAACCATGTGTTGATCAACTTAGTTAGCTCAAAGTTCTGCTTGCAATGGATACTGACCATGGTCAGTATCCATCATGCTTCACTATGTACAATCATGTGTTGATCAACTTAATCAGCTCAAAGTCCTGCTTGCGATGGATACTGACCATGGTCATTTTCGCCTGCATCTAGCCCAAAAAAACTTGCCCAGAAACCATGCCCTAGCAAAAATTCAAACCTAAAATTCTAAGATAAAGAAAGAGAGAGACCCCTATCGGCATCTTGAATTGTAACAAATGGTCAGCCATAAAAACCATCGTTGCCTCCTTCATCAAGCATAGGCATGATAGAGAGAGCTCCGTCTTATTAGCAAAGAGCCATCCATGCCAAACATCTTTCATCAAGTCTAGCAACAAGCCTTGTCTTTGCATCAAAAATTAACTTTTGGAAACCTCTTGGAGACTTCTTGCAATATACAATCATATATGAAGTATAAAAAATCACATAATCATAAAAATTGTAGAACCTTATGGCCATTGATCGGTCATGTGATCTACATGATGCCTTGCAATTTGTCGTAGTTTTGCCTACAATGTTATGAACAAATATCTTCAAACTCACCAATGAAAAATAGCCTTTCATGCTCTCATGCAGCTTAATTGGAGAGGAACAAAGTTAGTGACGTAGGGTGGTCTATGGTGGTGCATGGCAATTCAAAGCCAACCGCCAATCCTTATAGCACACTGTTAGAGAAATTGCCTCTTGAGTGATGGTCAAAGAGCCACTTTATCATCTTCCTTATCAAACTTGCAAAATGTAGAAAACTTGTAGAGATCTAGGGCTTTTTGGTCATCTTTCCCATGGAAAATGCCCACGCCATGAAAGCTTTGTTCACAACTTTGTCTTCCCCCTTGCATGCCTCGTGTCTCTCCACGACCACCACCATGCCTTGCATGCCCCTTGGTGGGGGAATAATTCTCATGGAAGGCATTTCCTAGCCTTGCATGGGATCATCCGGCCTTGCATGTGTTGTTTTTCACAGCATGGGGGCGGTCCCTTAGGATGATCCTAGGGCACCCTTGGGTGCCCAATGTTTTAAAATCATGTGAAAAGAAGGTGGGCAATGATACACCTGAACCAAACAGTGCATGAAAAGCAAAAAACACTCATGCACACCATTGCACAGTGTTTTGGCCCATGATGAAGAAACAAAAACCATGCCTCTCCTCATAGCGCTTCCATTTGGCCCCACCTTGCCCAATTTTTCATAGGTCAAAACACCCATTTCCTCCATGCAAAAGGCTATTTATGCCTCTTCCCTACTGCCCGTCTCCTCCATGGCTACCCTGAGCTTTGACACCAGGGTAAGAGACTAGGGACAACCACATGCTCATCACCACCCAAACATACTATATAGAGGTCCTTGGCCCTAGCTATATGTAGACCCCCATACTGCATGTGTGTCTTGGCCCTTGTCCTGATAGACACCCTCTGTCTGGTTGTGTGCTCTAAGTATCCAATTGAGCCCTACTATTGCTACATATACAAAATACATACTATATAGAGGTCCTTGGCCCTAGCTATATGTAGACCCCCATACTGCATGTGTGTCTTGGCCCTTGGCCTGATAGACACCCTCTGTCTGGTTGTGTGCTCTAAGTATCCAATTGAGCCCTACTATTGCTACATATGTATTTTCACAAAATTCATTATAGGCTACATGATATTACCCCCAAGCTTTTGTCCTCGAAAATATGTTTGGGATGTAGAAATACACGATGACTAGGAAGGGTCTTTGAAACCAAATTATTATTCATTTTTAATTCTCATTTTCCATGTTTTTCCTCAAGTACATTACCTCAATCACCAATTTGTACTTATTAATGTGTTGCCTCACTGAGTAATCTCCACAATAAGGGTGGTTGCACCAATTGGCGTTCTACACAATGGAATGTCTCCTATGATGAGACTTAAACTCATAATATCTTGTTGCTTCTATAATTCTCTACAAAAATGTGTTGCCTTGATTGACACTCTCTATTGGGATTTATGGGCTTTGGCCTACGCTTATGCTTCTTCATGTGAGTCCTCTCGTCTACTAGGCATCGAGAATGCTCAATGCCTACATGGCATGGAGCATGTGTATCCCATGTGGTAGCAGGTGGCCACTTTCCAACTAGGAGTGTTGATACACTGAATGATGCATTATATGATGATGTCACCGATAAGGTCATCCGTTGTCTGCCTATATAAGAGGCATTCTACACACTCTTTTTTAGTGTTCAAGTTCAAGCATTTTGACATTTGATTACCTCAATGGCACTATAGCAATTGGCAACCCCATTTGCATGCATCCCCAAATCACCCTTATGTCATCTCTCAGTAGGTCGATGTTAACAATAGCACTTAGGAACCAGTGGCTCACAATGCATCTTGAAAACTCAATTTGCACTGCATGGCAATGAAGTAGAAGTAATTGGCTACCATAGCCTCTCATGTGGCATGTAGCAATAGTTGGAAAACACCTTTCACCCATTATCAGTACCATTTTTTGCGGGGATCAGTGGCCCAACCAGCCCTCAAAAGGTGATCAAACATGCCGCACCTACCCAAGGTGCACCCAATACAAGCAACACAAATAGTCAACATTGTTCATCACCCCTTGGGCCCTCACCTACATTTGGCCAGCAAGTTGGCCGATCTTCTGCAACAAGAGTCCATTCTCCGACACGAAGACAAGGTATTATGAGGCGGTAAGACTATCCGACGATATCTTATCAAGTTTAAAAATTATCCTTTTGAAGATGCTAGATGGATGCAAGGCATACAATCAAAGGATAACCTAAACCTTGTCAATGCTTACAATGATTCCCTAGAGTAGGAAAATGTAAACATGTATAAATGAACAAAATGTTTATCTTATAAGACTCTCTTTTTCTTTATTGTGGGCACATGTTAATAAATATCCATTCTTAGAATCATGTTTGTGGCGATGACATCTCCAGAACACCAAGTAGAGTTTTTCACTCTACTATGGAAGATTGATAGGGACTAATGTGCAGACATGCTTGCAGCAACTAAGGCTCTCAAGCACCAAATGGACTAGTCATCCATTCTGGAACGGTGTCGTAGGGTAAAATAGGGATCTTCTACCCGCTAGCAAAACCTTTGTTGTAGGAACCAAGAATTGGTTTATAGGACCCTTTCGTATTCATGAATCTCCCTAGAGACATTATATATCTTTTTGGTTTTCCACGATTATAAAAATTTAATTTTGCTATGACTCATATTGTTTTATGGTGAGAATATTTGAGTTTGAATCTTAGTTTTATCATTCTAACTAACTTGAGTGATGGGATGTGTGTGTAGATGACTGACATCTTACCTCGAGGGATATGGGTGGAGCGAGCATCTCGCATGAGGTGTTGAGCCTGGTTGACTCGGGCATTGACATGTCTCTCATCTCCCTATGATCATTTGCATCAATAAGTTGGACCATCATCTATATTCAATGGGTAGTGCAGGCATTCTTGAGGCCATCCTCCAAAATCGATAGCACACTGCACTTGCTACGGCTATTGTCGATAGACTATATTATTTTTTGAAAATTGTTGTGTTAAAGAGAAATTTAGCATCATTTGTTTGTGGCCTTTCACACACAAGCATGGGGAGCCATCGCACCAAAGCCATCGTGCACCATTCTTTTTCAATGTATGCTTTTACATTTATCACCAAGGATATGTGCAGTTGTAAGGAGTTAGAAATTGGCCTTGGGCTACAACTACTCCATTGCACCATGAGGAATTGGGAGATGAGAAAACTCACTTCAAGGGTAGGAGATTTAGACATGTTTCTAAAGGGTAGGAGATTTAGACATGTTTTTAGTTTTTGGCATCTTAGGTATTGCATTTGCATTCAGTGAAATACGGAGATGATCCTCATCTAAGGAAGGAAAACGGCACCATGCAACAAAAGTGGGTAAAGGTAGAGAAGGAAGAACAAAGGTCAAAAGCAACAATTTCTTGAGGACCATGACAATAGTCTATTTGCAAATCATTTTTGCCTTTACCTCTTATTGTATTTTGTTTAGAGATAGCTTGGTCTCAGTCTTCTCCTAGATTGGAGATTTTATTTTGCTCCTAGATTGGAGTGTGTCTCTTGGATTGGGGATGTCTGATTATTGTGCTCCTAGATTGGAGTGTTAGGACTTGTATTGTGTCATTTGCCATAGCCCAAACCCCAAGCCGGGGAGGGTTGTTGGGATTTATGGGCTTTGACCTACACTTATGCTTCTTCATATGAGTCTTCTCTAGTCTACTAGGATGCCTACATGGCATTGAGCATGTGTATCCTATGTAGTAGTATGTGGCCACTTTTCGTCTAGGATTGCTCACACAGTGGATGATGTCTTATATGATGATGTCACCCATAAGGTCATTTTTTGTATGCCTATATAAGAGGCATTGTACACACTCTTTTCCATTATTCAAGTTCAAGCATTTTTACATTTGATTACATTGAGTCTCTCTCTGTCTTTCCATTACACATACACACACACCATGAATGCCACACTTTTGCACCCAACACTCTCCAAAAATGTGTTGTCTCAATTAGTACCATATACAATTATCCAACACTATCTTACTTGAAAAATCTGTGTGCTTTCTAATGTGTATGATTTTTATATATAGATTTTGGTGTGGCCATTAAGCCGCTAGAAGTGATTCATAAATCCACTGAGCTTCCACAATTGAATGGTATTTTTTTTTAATCCAAACTTTGCAATATTGTTGACAAATGGCAATGGTAGTCACATCATGATCCAAATTTTCTACATCATCCTCTATCGTGGGAGGAACATCTTTCATGGGGCAGTGGGAATAGTCATAGTAAACTTACATGGAGAAATCATGTATATGTTGATGAGATGCAATTTCAAGGTATAAGCATTATGATTAATCTTTGGATGATTTGGAATGTTGCATAAAATCTAAACAAGCTCAGCCCTTTACATGTTTTCCAAAAATCATGAGTCTTCTTTCCTTCATTATGCGCCACATTAGTCTAGCTACCTCATTGAGGGTATTGATGTTTCTTACATACAGTCACTCTAGCTAATCTATTAGCCTTAAGAACTTTACATCCAATGTTTTCAATGGGTGTGGGTAACTTTTGGGTGCAGACACTCTCATGCTTTTCTTGTAGTAGAATGCTTAATTGAAAATTTCAATAAAGGTGAGGGCTTAATTTTTTTTGGTCAATAATGCATAAGAAGGTCAAAAAAAGTTGTTGTATTAGCGGCTCTAGATAGACCATTAGTTTTAGGATAAAATAAGGAGCTAGAATTTATATTATAGATTCAGTTGGAGCATAAGACTATTGCAAGTGATCGTAAAAATGTGTCTCTCTCTAAAAAATTCTCGCTTTAGGAACCATGATTCACAAACATATGTTAAATGAAAAGTTGTACACCTTGCGGTATAGCTAAGGTTTTCTTACATGCAATAAAATATGTTCCTTTGCTAGACATATCCCAATTGTTGATATTATATCATGTTGTGATGAATTGAAAGGAAAATCTATAATAAAATCAATAAAAACCTATATAAAATCAACGCAAAAAAATTACAAGGACCGTAAGGAACAGGTAGACATCAAAAATCTATGGGGCTTGCCATGGGCATATTTAACAAGATGACATGTGTGAGTACAAGCATCTTGGATAGGGTCTTAAGTCAAAGAGCCCATATGGCATAATGGCAAGGGCTATATACGTAATGGATGTCTAGACACTCTTATGCCAATACCTAAGGTCTTACCTTGGTATCAGAGCTATGGCAGAGAAAGTAGGAGAAGTTCTCTCCCTTCATGTACTCTAAAAATTCTCTCAAGATGCTAAATCAGGTGTCTTCTATTTTTGAAATATCTACGTCCAAAAGTCAATTATCAACATTCTACCCATTCACCTTGTTAAAATCATTGTGGTCTCCGACTTTGTGGAGCAAAGTTTTCTCAAATTCCTCATGCATTTTGAGTTACTCTATGGAGAATGACAGGTTGTCAAAAAACATAATTTTGACAGAGAAAATTAATGTTGCCATCGTTGTATGCTAGTGTATGTGATTTCCATAGTGCATAGAATTGTGTGCTACCAAGTGGTGGAATTATTTCACGTCATGAACAACTTCATACGGCATACAACTCTATGTTTATGGAAAGGTTCCAGCACGCATATTGATGTCAAACTTTTTTAGGCAGGGTATGGGTAACAAATTTACTTTTTTTTATTTGGATGATGTGATTTTTCATGTTTTTCAACTTTAAGTACCTTCGTTATGGTGCTAATCTTTTTTAAAATTTCAGTTTATTCATGTATTACATGGCATGTACATGCCATGTATATACATGCAAGCTATGGTATAGGTAATGCAAGCTTTCTGCATACAAGACATGCATGAATGCCGACCAAGGAAGACATGCATCCAAGATATGCAATCATGCTTATATATTAGCATGAACGACATGTATGAACTCTTTGGCTATGAGCTAAGTACTTCTTTTTTGTTGCTACGGCATGGTCGATACAACCTTTATCATGTATCTTAATGTTTTGAATTATTCTTGTGAAACATTTTTACTTTTATAGGAAATTTGTTTGGATTTCTATTCAAGGAAAAATGATATTATTATGAATTAGCAAGGTCAAAGTTTCTAAGATCGTGACCTTTTGTGAGGCCAACCTATGATCCCCTGCATCCATGCAAAGTGCATTGAATTGTTAGGGATTGCTTAACTACTTCCTAGCTTCATCAAACTTCTTAATGGGAACCGGTTTACATGAAAGGCATTGATTGTCAACAAAGCAGGTGACCAAATCGATAGGGGTTCTAGATATCAAGCGGAGCAGCAGCTACAAACCATTATGGATTGTTTTTACAAGTACAACCGGCTAAGAGACATGCAAATCTGATAGACATAAAAATCCACACAAGACGGCTTTTTATATGCTTTCACAACTACATACAACATTGTCAAGGACATCGTATGCTAGATTAAGCTGTGGTGGGAAGTTTGGAGAAGTACTCTAAGGACACATCTTTGATGTGAAACAATGATGGAAGTAATTTAAGGACACATCTTTGATGTGAAAGTACTCTAAGGACACATCTTCAATGTGAAGATAGAGTATCTAGAGCATAAGCATATTATCTCCATGGTTTTATGGGACATGGTCTAGTGATACGAGTCACACGAGATCAAAACTTTAGCATACAACAATGATTTGTGAGCTAAAATTCCTATGAGATATCTCATTCCAACAAGTACTACCTCATTAAAGGTACAAACATTTTCAGATTCACGATTGGGAATACAATTCCTATGGTATTTACCACGTGAATGTTCTTAGATTGCATTTTGTAATAGATTGGCATCTCTTATTTTGTATTCAACAAATCACCCTTACAACCTCTCTAGGAAGCACAAGGATAAATGGTTGTGCACAAAGATGTGTATATGTTTTACAGTTCATGACATCGTAAGTATCAAATTAAGACATGCAAGGCATGCAAAAGGGTGCATAGGTGTACGCTTGTATTTAGATGCCCAAGCATACCTATTTCCAAAATTCTCCAAAACCTTGATAGAAATTTGTGTCTGCGGGTCCACATATGCTACATGCATGACATACTCTTAAACACACATTTTACAAGCTTATATTTTGATTGGCATCTATTTTTCCCTATGTGCATTTTTTTATTATTCTTTGGACATGGATAGTTTCTTCTAAGCTTTTATTTTGCCTCTATGGATGAAAAATGTTTCATTTATAATTAAGTCTCCTCGTTCTTTTATGCACTCAATAGATGACCTTTCTTTCTTGTCAATAAGTGTGGTTTATGAACCATAACAAACCATTTTAGGTGGCATTTATTTTTCAATTCTTTATCATTTTTGAATCAAGCATTCCACTACTATGCTCTATGTTACATACATGGAATGTATCCCACTAAATGATTGATGCAGCAACATACAAGATTTTCACATGTCAGGAATATATGATGATTTATGCTTTGGATAAAGATCCTAACAAAGATCCCATATGACTCTATCGCATGACAAAAGATTCTAAGTTGACTCAACGTGTAGACAAGGATCCTATCGTGGTGCTACAGGCTGACTATCCTTATGTACCATTTAAATTCCTTTAGCTACACTCATGGTAGATTCTCTTTTGAGTTATCAAAGTGCTCAAACTTGCAAGCTACCCCTTTTGGCAAGGAGACTAGCACATATATTTGAGTTATCAACATCATAGTATATGAGACATATTCCATGTGGAGATTATGAGTTCTCATGGACTTTGACACTAGTGTCATACTTGCATATGTGTGATGGCAAGTCATGCAGTGCTGATCATTCTAGTCCTAAGGATCATTATAGAACTCTCTCTTTCTACAATTACGTGGCCAAGGTTGTCTATTTGGATATGTTTATGGTTATGCTTGCAAAAGTGGAAAGATAAGAAGGCATGACAACTTTATGAGTGGTTTTTCTGGTGAAACTTAGGTGCAAGTGGCTAGGGAGACCATTGAATGTAGCCAATATAGAGGCGTTCTTTGTGCTAGTGGGAACTTGAATCACCCTCCATCTTGGAGGCATTTCAAAATTCAACACTCTAAAATCTTGTGAAGGGTTTTCAAAGTATATGGGACCATTCTTTATAGAATGCACCTTTCTTGCTTTATAAAACTCCCTTCCTTACACTCACGTAATACCATATTGTAATCATTATAGTGAATTACTTAAGGCTATTACAATGTCTTAGTGAATCTTTTGAACACAAGGTCATGAAACACTTTAAAGCCCATTCACATCCATAATATGAGGTCATGAGAGAGTACTTATCGGGCTAGAGATCCTCATGCAGGTGACCTTGTGAGACCACATGAAAATTGTAAGTTGCAAGGTGCCAAAGAAAGGTGATGTCCACTCATGGATGGAGCATGTAGTATAGCACAAAAATATTTTTGGAAACCCTTTTTTCTACACAGCGTACAAGCATTACCACTTTGTGTTTAGAGGATGCAAAGTAAGGATGCCCTTCTTGAATGCTGCTTGGTGTTGGGGATGACACAGACACATAGAGAGAGAGTGAGTAATTGAGAGAGAGAACAAGAATAACACCACATTACTTAAAGTTGTGAGTGTGTAGTTCACCTTAGGAGGCACTTATTTCTACTTAAGTGATCTTTTCACAAGGCTATTAGATAATGGGGTGGGTGCTTTAAGGTTACCTACCTATGTTGTACGATGCATAGGCTTTGGCTAAGTATATCATAGGTTAGCCATAACAAAGTAATGAGAACACCTTTAATGGGTTTCATATCAGGACAAGAGCCAATGAAAGTCTTTTTTATGTGACAATAAGCATAAGGAAGGTTGCGGATGGCTGTTACCATATACATGTGGTAGTGATGTGTGTGAACACACTAGGACCGCAGGGGCATTTTTTCCCTCTTTAGGAGGTTTTCCCCCCGTGCATGATATATACGCCCATTCATTCTAGGGCTATCTATCTTTCCATTGCACACTAGGTGAGAACTAGGGGAAACTAGACGCAAGATCCTCCTCCCAACCTCCCTTTATATAGGCGGGCTCCTAGCCCTTGCCCTAGACGGATCCCCTGTCCACACTGTCTAGTCTGACCCTTGGCCGTAGTCCATGACCATCCTAGTTCTTAGGTTACAGGACCCTTGTCCTGACATTACTCCCCCCTTAAAGAAGAGTTTTCGTTCTCGAAAACAAAACTGGGAAACTTCTTCTTAAGAACACTAATGTTTTCCCAAGTGGCACCTTCTTCAGGTCTGTCTTTCCACTTGATTAAGGCTTGTTGTCGTACGTGATGTCGTGTACGCAACTCATGATAATCCACAACACGTTCCGATTCATGCGGTAAGGTAGGAGGTTCAATGTAATCAACCAAAACTTATTGGTCAATGACGTTGTCGTCCCCATGTAACCGTTTTCGTAGACGGCTTACATGAAACACCGGATGAATGCGAGAATGTGATGGTAGTAATAGTTTGTAGGCACGATCACCAACTCGCTTGAGTATTTTGAAAGGCCCACAATATCGGGGAGATAATTTAGGTGTCGTTCCAGTTTTCAGACTTTCTGAATGTTCTGGCACACGTAAAAATACTTCCTCCCCTTCTTCGAAGGTAACTTTTCGACATTTCTCATCAGCGTATTTCTTATACCGATCCTGTGCTTGCTAGACGTTCTGACGAGCAAGTTTCAGCATATCCATGTGGTCTTGGAGAAAATCCTTAACCTCTTGGAGTTTTTTGGTTTCCAACCCCGCCGTAACTGGTGACCTAGGTTGAAACCCGTACATGAGCATGAAAGGACTAAAACCTGTTGTGACATGCTTAGAACTGTTGTATGCAAACTCGAGAATAGGTAAGTATTCTTCCCAGTCTGACTATTTTTTGCTGACGTATGCTCTTAGGATATCCTCTAGCACCTGGTTAACCCGTTCCGTTTGACCATCTGTTTCTGGATGATCAGTTGTACTGAGGTTGAGTTGTGTACCCAATCATTTAAATACAACTATCCAGAAGTGGCTCTTAAACTTGGGATCACGGTCACTAACAATGTTACTTGGCAACCCATACAATTTGTATAGATTGTCCACAAATAACTTTGCTAGTTCCGGTGTCTTAACCGTTGATTTGGTCCGAATAAACTTACATAGTT
Organism: Adiantum capillus-veneris; assembly: GCF_014529385.1. Lineage (NCBI taxonomy): Eukaryota > Viridiplantae > Streptophyta > Polypodiopsida > Polypodiales > Pteridaceae > Adiantum > Adiantum capillus-veneris. Next base: position 110,766,028 of record NC_140931.1, on the reverse strand, counting down.
TAGTCAACCTGTCTACGACCACCCATACTGAGTCATGACCTCGTATAGTGGTTAGTAAACCTACAATGAAATCCATAAAGATACTTTCCCATTTTCCATTGGGAATTTCCAAAGGATGTAAGAGTCCTCCTGCTTTCAGGCGCTCTGCTTTGTTAACTTGACATTTTTGGCAATGCAATACATAAGCTTGAACAAAGCCATGTAGACCTGGCCAGTAAAACTGTCGTCATATGAGAGAATAAGTTTTTCTAATCCCCGAGTGCCCTGCACTTGGACTATCATGACATTCATAAAGAATTTGGCACCGAATGTCTGTGTCCATCGGTACACAAACTCTCCCCTTGTGGAGTAGGTACCCATTGTCGATGGTAAAATGCTTCCATCGTTGTAGTTCATCACTTGATAAAGGAGAACTAGGTGTGGAGGTTAACTGTACACTACCTGCATTGGAGTGAGAAGGATCCCTCTTTTGAACATAGCTCCACACCTGGAATATGTTTCATCATGCTCATATTTGCCCTTGAGAGAATCTAGAAATTCACTACTATGAAGTTCCGTGAACAAGAGCGAATTAATCTTTGGCATTCGACTGAGAGCGTCTGCCACTACATTGTATCGGCCTTTGCGATACCTTAATTTGGCATCATATTCCTGAAGGATCTCGGCCCACCTGGCTTTTCAACCCTTTAAATCTGTTTGTTGTGTAAACCATTTGAGGCTTTCATGGTCAAACACAATCTCGAACTGAGCACCATACAGATAGTGCCGCCATGTCTTTAAGGTAGACACTATTACATAGAGTTCGCATTTGTAAGCAGAATAATTCTGTTGAGCTACATCCAACTTCTTACTTTCAAATGCAATTGGCCATCTGTATTGTAACAAGACTGCTCCAATAGCACGATCACTGGCATCCATTTCCAAAACGAATGGTTTCAAAGGATCTACAATAGCCAGTATAGGAGCTGTAGTTAATGCATCTTTGAGTGTTAAAAAACTGTGATGTTGAGCGGAACCCCACTGAAAAGCCTTACCTTTGCCTTTTAGTTGGTCCGTCATAGGTACAACAATGTGAGCATAGTTTTTAACGAACCTTCGGTAAAAACCTACAAAGCCTAAAAAGATCTATAATTTGTCCAGATTTTTAGGAGGTGGACATTTCCCGATGGTATCCTCTTTGGATTGATCCATGTATAGGCCATTAGCTCAAATAACAAGCCCTAAATAATGAATTTCCTCCTTGAGAAAATCACATTTAGATTCCTTGGCATATAACTTGTTTGTGCATAACAACTCAAACACCTGCTTAAGATGTTGTAAGTGTTCTTCTTCAGAAGCACTGTAAACTAGAATGTCATCGAGGAACACAATGACAAATTTTCCCAAATACGGCTTCAAGACACTATCCATAAGTGTCATGAATGTCGCGGGCGCATTGGTTAACCCAAATGGTATCACCAAAAACTCGTAATGTCCAAACCGTGTTCGGAATGCAGTCTTAGGTATATCGGCAAGCCGAATACAGACTTGGTGATATCCTGACCACAAGTCGATTTTCGTAAAAATTCGAGCATGTGTTAACTTATCAAATAACTCATCTACCCTTTGCAATGGGTATTTGTTCTTAACTGTAACCGCATTTAAACCCTGGTAGTCTACACATTCGCATAATGCCGTCCTTTTTCTTCACCAAAAGGATAGGCGAGGCCCATGGTGAAGAACTGGGTTGTATAAACCCTCTGCTAAGGTAGTCAGCAAGCTGAGGTTCCACCTCAGCAGCCTCTGAGTAACTCATACGGTAAGGTGGTTTACTAACAGGTTTACAGCCTGCAGTCACGTCAATACCATGTTGTACTGAGCGTGTTGGCGGTAAACCTGATGGCAAATCATTAGGAAAGACATCTTGAAAATCCTTTGATAATTTTTGTAATTGATTAGCAACGTTTGCTTGTGTAGAATTAGCCATTGGTGGAATAGAGGAGAGAGAAGCATGCGACGTTGAGGCATGTTCAACAGACTCAATGTTAGAAAGAAAATGAGACAGTGAGTAACACAAGAAAACCTGTTCTATTTCATTATCAGAAACGAGCTGCATAAGCTCAACAGTACAAATCAGTGGGGGTGATGAAGATATATCCTTTTCTCCTAACAACAACACATGTGTGCCATGGAAATCAAACATCAAGCTGTTGTGCTCATAGCTACGCATCAGTGATGGTCCTAGGCTATGCAACCACTCCCTACCAAGAACCACATCAGCCCTTTCCATGTTCATAACTGGAAAATCCAAACAAGTAGAGTACCCTTGTACTTCCAATGGAACAGCTCGGCATTGAGTATCCCATATTTTAGTATCATGTCCATTCATCATTGCTACCTTGTAGCGGTGGGTACTCGGAGTTTGAGGCAATTTGAGCTTTTTCACCAATCCATAATTGATGAAATTGTGAGTAGCACCGTCATCTACCAAGATGCGCACCTTGTGCCCTTGCAGATATCCGTGCATACGTACTAACTCATGTGGTCCAAAGGTTTGTTGCCACATGGAAGCTGTGAGATAGCATTCATGCACCACCTCAGTGTGTGTTACTTCCACTGTGGAGAATTTTGAGGAAGACTCAAGAGACAGTAGTTGCACCGTGTGCACTGCTTTCTCCTTCCCCTGAGCAGCAGATTGCCCCTTGGGACAATCCTTTCTTCCTAAACATTGAAAACATAGCTTCTCTTTCTTGGCTTTATCAAAATCCTCAGAAGAGAGAGGACCCCTGGACCCCTTGGGTTTTTTAGATGCATCTGAATTAGCAACTAGAAATTTTCTTTTATTGTGTCCGTACTGAGTGCATGTATTACCATGTATACTAGCAGGCACGTTACTATTATGTGTTTTCTTATCATCAGGGTCATCATGAATATGTGCTTTCACTATGGATTCCTCAAGTGTTTTAGGGTCCTGGGACTTGACATACTTCTTAAGTTCTTGAGTCAGACCTCGTATGAACCCTCGTACTTGTTGAAAGGTATCCAAGCCTTCCAACTTGAGGATGACGTCTTGATAGTGAGAGATATATTCAAGGAGTGATGGATATTGGCACATGGAACACGTGTCCCAAGCGGTCCAATTCCGATCGGCCTCGTTTGTAGGCAAAAATTCCTTGCTAAACATTGCTTCAAAGGCTGCCCAACTCTGTGGTATGATGTTCTTCTCCTTGAGAGACATCCACCATTTGTAGGCCTTGCCTTCCAAAGTTAAGCTCGTTTGCAGAGCTCTGACTGCATTTGGAGTACGCCATAAGGCGTGAATTCCATCCCATTTACTGAGAAAGATGTTCACTGCATCCTTATTGCGGTCCCGGTCTTCGCCCTTGAAAACTGGTGGTTTAAAGTTCTTTAACAAATCATCTACCTCTTTGGCATTGAGAGTATGCAGTGTTTCATTAATTGGGCCTTGCCCTTGTGTTCCAACGTGCTCATGCATGTGGGTGTCAGTAGGACTCTTAGTCTACTGTTGCATTAATTGAATGACTAATGTGGAAAGTTTAGTAACGTTTTCATTTAAAGCCTTAAAATTTTTCATCCATGACTGTCATGCGTGTTTGAAGTGCACGAAATTCTTGAATATCAAGAAATTCATAAGTATCTTCTCCTACCGTAGCGTCGCGGGTACTCTTCTTGAGAGGATCCGGCCGCGTGCCGTCATTGGCGGGATTAGAAGTACTTTGCTCAAAGTCGAATGTCATGTTGATATCCGAATCCATGGCTAACCAGTGCAGTGAAATAAGCACTCAAAAAAAAAAACCTGATTTTGGTAGTACTTGCCAAGTATAGCTAACTCCCCTTGTGCGTGCGTCGTAGCACCTGACCGTCGAAACAAGAAGAATTTGCAAAAACGACGTAAAAAAAAAACTTCTCAAACTCGCCCGTGGCTCACCAGAAGATTGAAATCGTGTAGTGTAGATGGTTGAAGCGTCACCGTTGCGAAGTGTTGGGGTATAAAGCCCAATGTGGTCGCCCAGGTAAGTGGGCGGGCCGCCAGGTATGTACACATATTCTTTTGTAAAAACCTAATAAGAACTCACTGTGCTCTACACATTACAGTAGAGCGATTTCACCATATCGTCGTGCTCTTCTTCTCGCACTCTCTCTCTCGCGTCGCACTTCCGCTCGTACTCCTTCAACTGGTATCAGAGCTCAGATCGAGGCTCGGGGCAGCATTGCAGGAGGCTAGAGTTGCCAGCTCAGATTGGAGTGAAATTCGATAGGCGAAGACACGGCCCCAACTCCTATGGGATAGCCCGAAGGGCTTGGTGTTCTCAGAATTTCATTCCGAGGTCATCTCGGCCACCGTTCGGCTTCGACAAAGGTCTGCGCAGGCCATTTTCGACTACGTGGTCTCAGCGGGTGCAGATCCGACTCTGCAAATTTGGGGTTTTTCGGCCTAGGACTGCAGGTGCTGAGGATATCGACACTCCCAGAGTGTTGATTTGTGGCTGTCTACACATCGAAGGACGACTCACAGTTCTTGGAGGCGTGTCACATACGACACGGGCGCATCTACACACAGACTGTAGGCGACATCCACTAGTTCATCAGGTAGCTTGTGTTTGCTGCTTGATATTCCAGATTTCATTCTGACATTGCAGGTACTTCCACATGGGATGTATTGTCAGAGATGATGTATGTTTATTGAGGGTTTGCTGGCTGTGAGTCACGCAGCAAACAACCGCCGCAGCGGTTACAGCATACAGTGGGAAATTTGTGGATGTATGACTTTGTGGGAAGTCTATGTACTGTCAGATTTACTGCAGCCTTTGTTGAGGGTCGAGTGAGGTTTTATTGAGCTGGGGGATTCTCGAATTTTGAGATCCTTTCGGTGATACAGGTCTTGGAGCGATCCCTCGAGCACCCTTAGATAGGCAGCTAGGATGTATTGACTGTGAGTTAGAAAGTTGGGATTGCATCTTTGCTTTACTGCCGTTGAGGCATTGTCGCAGTCTATGCTTATAGGACAGTGACAGGACAGTGAGAGACAGTACAGGTGCAGGACAAGTTTACCCGCAGCTTACAGTGTTAGAGAGACAGTGTTTTTTGAGCTGTTTTTTGGTCTGTTTTTTAGTACACCAGAGCCATTTTACAAAGGAGACTCTACCAAAATTTCTGCAGATTTTGAAGCTTTCTTGGTTCATTTGACAGGTTGATATTGGTTCAGAGGTCAGTTTACAGGGGAAACTCTGCCGAATTTTTCCCAGGAAAGTAAACTACTGTGAAGCGTAGCTATGGCTGGATCACAGGACACTGCTCTTTACAATATCAAGAAGCTGGATGGAACCAATTTCCCATTTTGGAAGAAGCAGATTTGGCACGTGTTGGTACAAAAGAAGCAGATAAAACCTATAAAGCTCAAGGGGATAAAACCAGAAGATATGGACGAAGATGAATGGAGCGAAATGGATGAATTGGCACTTTCTACCATTATGCTGACTTTGGCAGAAAGCGTTTACTTCAATGTAGCAGACGAGATGTCGGCTTATCAAGCATGGTTAAAGCTGAGTGATCTTTATGAGAAGCAGAGTGCAGCTTCACATGTATACTGGCTTAAGAAGCTTGTTGACTTGAAGATGAAAGAAGGGACACCTATGTCCAATCATCTGAATGAATTCAACACAATCTATAGTCAGTTGTCAGCTCAAGGTGTCAAGTTTGATGAACCAGTTAGAGCTATGTTCCTGTTGATCACATTGCCGGAAAGTTGGTACACTTTTCGCACAGCTTTGAGTAATTCTGCACCTCTAGATAATTTGAACATAGCAGGTGTAGAAGGAAGTCTGCTTACTGAAGAAACCAATAGAAAGACAATGGACAAAGGCAAAGGAACAGCCTTAGTTGTCAGGGGAAGGACCAAAGAAAAGTACAAAGGTGGAAAGAGGAATCAGTCTCGTAGCAAGTCCCGCAGTGCTAAAGGCAAGAGTGACATAGAATGCTACCATTGTGGCAAGAAGGGACACATGAAAAGAGACTGCAGAGAATGGAAAGCAGAAAAAGGCAAAGAGAAACCTGAAGACCATGGTGAGAAGAACAAGTCCTCAGTGAAGATTCAAGAAATAAATGTGACAAACACTGTTGCAGAGGATGACAGTCTAGTGTTAGGAGACATCTACTTCTTGAAGAATACAATGGACTCAGCTCTTCTTACAGCATCTGATGGAAATGCACTGAGTGACTAGATTATAGACTCAGGGGCATCACTTCATGTGTCTCCAAACAAGGAGTGGTTTACCTCTTATGTGACCACTAAAGATCATGTTTGGCTAGGCAATGGGCAGACATGTGAGATCTTAGGTGTTGGAGATGTTCAATTGAAGTTTCAGAATGGCTCTTCTTTCACGCTGAAGAATGTGAGACATGTTCCCGCAATTACAAAGAGCTTGATCAGCACAGGTTTACTTGATGATGCTGGCTACGGCACCATTTTTGGACAGAACATGTGGAAGATATCCAAGGGTTCTATGACAGTAGCACATGGAGTAAAGTCTGGAGGACTTTACATGATTTATGTATCAAATGTCTCTAAAAATGTAATCAATGTAACCGAGCAGCCGAACGTTTCTTTGTGGCATAGCCGGTTAGGACATATGTCCAAGAAGGGAATGGAAATCTTGTCTCGTTCTGGTTATTTGCCTGGCTTTTCATTTAATGATTTTGAATTCTGTGAACATTGTCTGTATGGTAAGCAAACACAGCAGCCACATAAGCATAGAAGCAGTAGAAGAGATACACAGTTGGCACTTGTTCATAGTGATTTGTGTGGACCTATGCCTAACCTATCTCTAGGGGGAGCTTCTTACTTTATGACATTTATAGATGATTACTCGAGGAAAGTATGGGTTTACTTTCTCAAGCACAAGGATGAAGCGTTTAGTGTTTTCAAAACGTTTGTGACACTTGTGGAGAATCAGAGTGGCAAGAAGCTTAAATGCTTACGCACTGACAATGGTGGAGAGTATGTTTCAAAGGCCTTTCAGGACTTTTGTGAGTCAAAAGGTATAAAACGTGAACTTACTGCTCCTTACAATCCTCCTCAAAATGGTGTTGCTGAGAGGATGAATAGGACCATACAAGAGAAGGTCAGAAGTATGTTGTCTAATGCACAGCTGCCAAATGGGTTTTGGGCTGAAGCTGTATCAACAACTATTCATCTTGTAAATAGATCTCCTAGCAAGGTTTTGCAGAAGGATTCAGTGCCAGAGATGGTATGGTCAGGCAAAATGCCCTCATACAAGCATCTCAGAGTCTTTGGCTGTGAGGCATATACTCACGTTCCAAAGGAATTTAGGAACAAACTTGAGCCAAAGAGTAGAAAGTGCATCTTTCTAGGCTATGGTAATTCTGGTGAGATGGGGTACAGACTTTGGGATCCCGAATCCAGAAAGGTTGTCCACAACAATGATGTTCACTTTGATGAATCCAAATATCATTCTAAACCAGAGAGGGTTGAGGAGATTAGAAGAGTTGTCTTCCAAGAAGATGGACCTGCACGTGCAAGACAAAATGCCAGGGCTCAAGAGGAGCAAGGACAGGATAGAGTGGAACCACAGGTTGTGGCTGAGCCTGAGCCACCTATTGTGCATAGATCTGGACGTGTCACGCGACCTCCTGATAGGTTTGTTCCATCTATGAACTATGTCATGTTGACTGATTGCAATGAGCCTTCATGTTACAAGGAAGCAGTGCAAATGAAGGACTCCGGGAATTGGCAATTGGCCATGCAGTCAGAGATGACAGCTCTGCATAAAAATAAGACATGAAAGCTAGTTAAATTACCACAGGGCAAAAAGGCTCTACCTTGTAAATGGGTTTACAGGTATAAGATCACCGCTCATGATAGTCAGCCAAAGTACAAATCAAGGCTTGTTGCCAAGGGCTTTAAGCAAGAACAAGGCATTGACTTTGATGAAGTCTTCTCTCCGGTGGTCAAGATGACTACATTGAGATGCTTTCTTGCATTGGTTGCCATATTAGATTTGGTGTTGCACCAAATGGATGTCAAGACAGCGTTCTTGCATGGTGATTTAGATGTGGAAATTTACATGCAGCAGCCAGAAGGGTTTGTTGAGAAAGGCAAGGAAGATTGGGTATGCCAGTTGTTAAAGAGTCTTTATGGCTTAAAACAATCACCGAGGGCATGGTACCATAAATTCCACAAGTTTATGCTTTCTCAAGGCTACAAACGTAGTGAGTTCGATCACTGTCTATATACAAAGAAGGCTAAGGATGGTAGTTGGCTGATCCTTATTTTGTATGTGGATGACATGTTGATTGCTGGCAAGCACTTGGAAGAAATTTCAGCTTTGAAGTCAAAGATGGAAAAATCGTTTGACATGAAAGACATGGGTAAGGCAAGTCATATACTTGGTATGCGCATTGAGAGAGACAGATCAAAGAAGTTGATTTGGTTATCTCAAACAGAGTATATTGACAAGGTTTTGCAACGTTTCAATATGGAGAAGGGAAAGGCACTGAGTGTTCCATTGAGATACCTGAAAGCTACAAAGAGTATGCGTATATGCTATGGGAGTCAGGAGCTAAGTGTAAAGGGTTTTACAGACTCAGATTATGCAGGTGACTTAGACAACCGAAGGTCTACGTCAGGGTATGTCTTTACATTGGCTGGTGGAGCAGTATCATGGCGTTCTAGATTACAAGATTGTGTTACTCAGTCTACTACAGAGGCTGAATATGTTGCAGCATCAGAGGCATGCAAAGAATCAATTTGGCTTAATCGACTAGTAACAGATTTGGGAATCAAAGAAGAGATGCGTGTGTTATATTGTGATAGTCAAAGTGTTATACAATTGGCTCGCAATCCAGTTTATCACTCAAAGACAAAGCATGTGGATGTGAAGTATCATTTCATCACGGAAATGCTCGAGGATAAGAAACTTCAGCTTGTCAAAGTTCACACCACAGAAAATCCTGCTGATCTACTTACAAAAGGACTTCCCTCAGAGAGCTTTGCGCATTTTCGCAAGCAGTTAGGTGTAGGGTAGTACATCACTTCTCTACATCTCTTGTATATTAGCTTGTATAGTAGCTTCTCTCACACTTAAAGTACCACATCGGACTTTAAGTGGAAGGTTGTTGGGGTATAAAGCCCAATGTGGTCGCCCAGGTAAGTGGGCGGGCCGCCAGGTATGTACACATATTCTTTTGTAAAAACCTAATAAGAACTCACTATGCTCTACACATTACAGTAGAGCGAGTTCACCATATCGTCGTGCTCTTCTTCTCGCACTCTCTCTCTCTCGCGTCGCACTTCCGCTCGTACTCCTTCATGAAGAAGGTTGATTATTGAAAGCTTACTTAATCAGCGAACGATTATGTTATATGGACGCCAATTGAAACTGTTGTAACTGTAAAAATATGCAGGTTTCTGGAATTTCCTTCAATAACTGAGTCGAACCTTAAGCCGTGAAGCTTGAGGATAAAAACGGAGCCGGCTTGTTGCTTGATCCGCCTTGCTTGAGCCAGCTTGATTGTGCCACCTTTCTTGTGGGAAGGGCCACTAACAATGTCCAAGGCTCAAAACCAATTACCAATTGGTCTTTCAATGTGAAAATCAACGATTTTTTGATGAAAAAAAACGCAGGCAGCGTGCTGTCAACAGCGCGAGCAAGAAGAAGATGTGTGTGGCTAGCTCAAGTGGCTAACAGTCGCGAGGTGTTAGACTCCCCCCTTCTTCCTAGGGCACCTCCGTCAAGCCCAAGAGTACGCTGTTTCATGCGCCATAGCTCAACTTCCAAAACGGGAAAGTATGCCCGATTTAGACAGTGCCTTGCTAAGAATGGAAAAAGCCTTACAAAGGCCACGTTTCTCACCTAAAGTTCCTATTTTTAGGAGAAAAAGTGACCACGCCTCGAGAGAGAGTGGAAGAGAGACTCCTAAGCTCTGATACCAGTGTAAGAACTAGGGGAAACTAGACTCAAGATCCTCCTCCCAACCTCCCTTTATATAGGCGGGCTCCTAGCCCCTTGCCCTAGACGGATCCCCTCTCCACACTGTCTAGTCCGACCCTTGGCCATAGTCCATGACCATCCTAGTTGTTAGGTTACAGGACCCTTGTCCTGACACATTAAGTAACACACTCTCAGTTGTGTGCCTTGAGCTTCCTTCGTCTTCTCCAAGTTGTGTGCGTTTCTCTGCAACCCTAATTCCAACAATTGGTATAAGAGCAGGTTGCGTCCTCTCGGGCTTAGTCGCCAACAGCTGCAGCACACACATGCTCACTTTCTCCAATTTTTGTGAGCTTTGGAGAGCGTTCGCAGGTTGACAAAATTTTTGAGCAAACTTGTAGAGCTTAGTCTGCTTAGATTTCTGATTCGGGCTCATTTCGGCTTTCGTTTCCACTACAGCCAGGTCTGTGCAGGCAATTTTGTCATTTTGTACAAAATTTTTGTCAGTGCCAAATACTGCATAACAGGTCCTATACACTCTATTGCGGGTTGTGCTATATAGCATGTGCTGGTGTCACTCAGTTTCTCCTCATTTCGGGCAGATTTCACATCAGGCAGGCATTTTCCATGGCTGACAACAACACAGATGTGTTCAAAATATTTGCTGCTGAGAACAGATTGGATGGGGAAAATTACCATATGTGGGCTTACAAGATGCAGCATGTTCTTGTGTCAAAGGGCGTTTGGAATATTGTGCAAGGCATTGATGTACGTCCTGGTTCCGAGGATGTAGGCGATGTTGAGGATGTTGCAGGTCTTGCTGCAAGAATTGTTGCTATTAAAGTTGTTTTGCCTACGATAACAAGCTCGTTGGGATGTAAAGGATGCGCAGGCTCATGCATTGATTGTCTGTGAAGCACACCATTACTCCTCACATTCGTTCAGTGAAATCTGCAAAACAGGCTTGGGATATTCTAGCAGGTCTTTATGCAAGCCGCAATGAGGGTAAAATAGCTTTTCTGCGTAAAGAGCTGGAATCGAAGATTATGCATGAGGAAGATGATATGGACACTTTCCTTGCTGGTGTCAAGGATATCAATGAGCAACTTATTTCTACAGGGGAAGTCATTTCAGACAGTTCCCTTGTGCAGACTATTCTTGATGCCTTACCAGATTCTTACCAGACTTTTGCTAGTACTTGGAGACTTATGACCCAAGGAAATCCTGAAGTTGTCAAGTTTGATGCATTATGCACATTGCTGTTGCAAGAGTCACTTTCCAAAAAAAAAAAACAGGATTAGGCAGCGTGCAGTTGAACAGGCTTTTATTGCTTCTCAAAGAAAGGGTGGTAACAGCAATGTAGCCACTTATTATGGTTCTGCTGTGAGTGGCAAAACTTCTGTTCCTATTGCTTCTGTTGGCAATAATTCGTCTGGAAATTCTGGTGATAAGGGTAAAAAGAAGATGCATTGCCATTATTATAAAGCTAATAATCACTTGATCAAGCAGTGTCCTAAGTTGAAGGCCAAAGAGGCTAAGAAGAAAGAGGGTGGTTCCACTGCAAATGTTGGTTCCACTACAAATGCAGCCATTGTTGAGTGAAAGGAGACTATGATGTTGATGTTGATGCAGAATGGGCTTTTAGTGCAGAGTGCACTTACAATCCTATTGTCCATGATGCATGCATGTCAGTTGTTGCTGCAGATTCACATGTGTGGTATTTCGACAATGGTGCTACAAAGCACATTACCTCACATCGTGAATTGTTCACCTCTCTTGAGTCCGTCCCTCATGGGAATTCAGTCACGTGCAACAATGCCTCTTATCCGGTTCAGGGGGTTGGAAAGATTGTGCTTATTGCTATAAATGGCAGTTCTTTCACACTTGTTGATGCACTTTATGTACCTGGGATCAAGAAGAATCTTTTGTCTGTATCTGCACTTGCTAGACTTGAACTTGTAGTCAAATTTGTGGATGACAGATGTACAGTTCATGATCTCATTTTTGGTGATGAAATTGTTGCATCTGGCCTTTTGTGCCGTGGGTTGTATAAGCTCACTTGTATGACAAGTATTGGACAAAATTTTGCAAATGCAGTTGCACATTCAAGGGCTATTTCAGATGCAAAACTTTGGCATGCACGTTTTGGGCATCTGAATTTTTCCAGTTTGCTGCATTTGCAAAAATTTGATATGCCGTCTTTTGAAGCACCTGTCAAACATGTTTGTGAAGACTGTATTTTGGGTAAAATGCAGCATTCTAAGTTTCCAAAGGATGGTTCAGTTAGGGCCACATGCAGGTTGCGGCTTGTGCATAGTGATGCTTGTGGACCCATGCAAACTCCGTCCTTGGAAAATTACCTGTACTTTGTGACTTTCATTGATGTTTACTCCAGGCATGCATGGGTATTTCCGCTTAGAGTGAAGTCTGAAGTTTTTATGTGCTTCAAACAATTTCTGGCTATGGTTGAAAATGTATCAAAATGTACTATGGGCACCCTCCGTTCCGATTGAGGGGGGGAGTATATGTCTCATGAATTTAATGCATTTTTGGCTAGTCGTGGGTTAAAACACCAATGTACAGTGCCTTATACACCTGAGCAAAATGGTGTTGTTGAGAGAAAAAACAGGTCACTTACGAAAATGGCACGACGTATGGTCAAAAGTCAAGCTTTGCCGCATTCTTTTTGGCTTGAGCCATCATGTGTGCCACTTATGTACTTAACAGCTGTCCTACGAAAGCTTTGCAGTCTATTACTCCATATGAAGCATGGCATGATAGAAAGCCTTCTATTGAGCACATGCATGTTTTTGGATGTTTGGCATAAGCTTTGGTGCCACAAACATAGCGCAAAAAATTGGATGATAAGGCTGTCAAATGTATTTTTGCTGGTTATAGTGCTGAAAGCGAAGGTTACAAGTTGTATCATCGGCAAACAAAACGTATTTTGGTTTCAGGGGATGTAGTGTTTGTGGAAGATTCTGTTCAACCCTTGCTGTCATGTACTAGAGATAGTAATGTAAGCTCATATGACATTTATGACACTTTGTTGCCTCTTTTCAGTGGTGGAAATACGAATGTAAATGCCAATGAGGCAAATGTACAGCCTATGGGGGTTTCAGAAAATGTTACAGATCAGTCTATTAGTGATGCAGATCTACATGATGTACTTGATGAGGAAAGGGTTGAAAATGAGCAAGCAAGAGGTATGCCAAAATGGCTGGTGCATACATTGCGTGACAGTAAATTGGATGCACCTTTGTCTAGTCATACTCGTTCAGGCTCTAGCCATGCATCTTATGCATCATATTGTTATGCTTTGGCTGTGTCTAGCTTACATGATGAGAAGCACAGAATGCAGAAAATTGGATGGCTACCATGCAATCAGAATATGATGCACTTATAGAAAATGACACATGGAATTTATGTGATTTGCCTCCTGGCAAAAAGGCCATTAGTACGAACTGGGTTTACAAGTTGAAACGCAAGCCGAATGGTGAGATCGATTGCCATAAGGCTCGACTTGTTGCAACGGGTTATGCACAAAAAAAGGCATAGATTATGAAGAGACTTCTGCTCCCACTTGTCGTATGACTACTGTGCATTTTCTATGTGCATTGGCAGCTCAAATTGGTTGGGATGTACATCAATCAGACATTGTTACTGCTTTCTTGAATGGTGACATATTTGAGGAAGTTTATGTAACGCAGCCTCGCAATTTTGTCAAGAAAGGACAAGAGACAAAGTGTGCAGATGTAAGAAGGCTTTGTATGGATTGAAGCAATCTCCTCGTTCTTGGTATGAGAAAGCTGACACTCATTTGGTCAAACGAGGCTTTTGTAACAGTCCAACAGAAAGCACATTGTATGTAAAGCTTGAGGGTGATATACTTCTCATTGTTGTTCTTTATGTAGATGATTTGTTGATCACTAGTCCCAATGAGGCACATATTGCTGAATTTAAGGTTGATTTGAATGCTACTTTCAAGATGAAAGATTTGGGGCTGTTACATCATTACTTGGGAATACAGTTTAAGCAGTGTGATGGTGGTATTGCCTTGTGTCAAAAAATTTACATAGAGACATTGCTATGTAAGTTTGGACTTGAGGATTGCAAACCTATTGTCACTCCCATGGAAACGGGTTTGAAGTTGAGTCTACATGATCCTGGAAATCCTACTGATGTCACTCTTTACCAAACTGTTGTTGGCTGCCTCATTTATGTATGCAACATGAGGCCGGATATTCATTTTGTAGTCTCACAAGTCAGCAGATTTATGCATAGCCTAGGGTCTTAGCATTGACAGGATGTCAAGAGGATTTTTCTCTACCTCAGTGGCACTTTACATCTTGGCTTGTTTTATCCCAAGGGGGGATCATTGTCGCCAGACTTACATGCTTTTTCGGACTCAGATTGGGCTGGTTGTTTTCACACGCGAGTGTCCACAAGTGGTTTTTGTTTCATGCTTGGCAGTTCATGTATATCATGGTTGAGAAAGAAGCAACCTACTATGGCCACTTGAGTTGTGAGGCTGAGTACATGGCGGTCTTCATAGCTACGGTTGAGTGTGTATAGCTCAGACGCCTTATGGCTGATTTGGGTGTTGGACAGGACAATGCCAACACTATCTGAAGGAGTACGAGCGGAATTGCGACGCAAGAGAGAGTGCGAGAAGAAGAGCACGACGATATGGTGAACTCGCTCTACTGTAATGTGTAGAGCATAGTGAGTTCTTATTAGGTTTTTACAAAAGAATATGTGTATATGGGCGACCACATTGGGCTTTATACCCCAACAACCTTCCACTTAAAGTCCAATGTGGTACTTTAAGTGTGAGAGAAGCTACTATACAAGCTAATATACAAGAGATGTAGAGAAGTGATGTACTACCCTACACCTAACTGCTTGCGAAAATGCGCAAAGCTCTCTGAGGGAAGTCCTTTTGTAAGTAGATCAGTAGGATTTTCTGTGGTGTGAACTTTGACAAGCTGAAGTTGCTTATCCTCGAGCATTTCCCTGATGAAATGATACTTCACATCCACATGCTTTGTCTTTGAGTGATAAACTGGATTGCGAGCCAATTGTATAGCACTTTGACTATCACAATATAACGCAGGCATCTCTTCTTTGATTCCCAAATCTGTTACTAGTCGATTAAGCCAAATTGATTCTTTGCATGCCTCTGATGCTGCAACATATTCAGCCTCTGTAGTAGACTGAGTAACACAATCTTGTAATCTAGAACGCCATGATACTGCTCCACCAGCCAATGTAAAGACATACCCTGACGTAGACCTTCGGTTGTCTAAGTCACCTGCATAATCTGAGTCTGTAAAACCCTTTACACTTAGCTCCTGACTCCCATAGCATATACGCATACTCTTTGTAGCTTTCAGGTATCTCAATATTCCTTTCACTGCCTCCCAATGTTTCTTGCCTGGGTTTGACATGTATTGACTTACTACTCCCACTGCAAATGCAATGTCTGGGCGAGTAGCAAGCATTGCATACATCAAACTACCCACTGCAGACGCATATGGAATCTTATCCATTTCAGCTTGTTCTTCCTCAGACACAGGAAAATCGTGTTGGCTAAGTTTCACATATGGTGGCAATGGAACACTCAATGCCTTTCCCTTCTCCATATTGAAACGTAGCAAAACCTTGTCAATATACTCTGTTTGAGATAACCAAATCAACTTCTTTGATCTGTCTCTCTCAATGCGCATACCAAGTATATGACTTGCCTCACCCATGTGTTTCATGTCAAACGATTTTGCCATCTTTGACTTCAAAGCTGAAATTTCTTCCAAGTGCTTGCCAGCAATCAACATGTCATCCACATACAAAATAAGGATCAGCCAACTACCATCCTTAGCCTTCTTTGTATATAGACAGTGATCGAACTCACTACGTTTGTAGCCTTGAGAAAGCATAAACTTGTGGAATTTATGGTACCATGCCCTCGGTGATTGTTTTAAGCCATAAAGACTCTTTAACAACTGGCATACCCAATCTTCCTTGCTTTTCTCAACAAACCCTTCTGGCTGCTGCATGTAAATTTCCACATCTAAATTACCATGGAAGAACGTTGTCTTGACATCCATTTGGTGCAACACCAAATCTAATATGGCAACCAATGCAAGAAAGCATCTCAATGTAGTCATCTTGACCATCGGAGAGAAGACTTCATCAAAGTCAATTCCTTGTTCTTTCTTAAAGCCCTTGGCAACAAGCCTTGCTTTGTACTTTGGCTGACTATCATGAGCGGCGATCTTATACCTGTAAACCCATTTACAAGGTAGAGCCTTTTTGCCCTGTGGTAATTTAACTAGCTTCCATGTCTTGTTTTTATGCAGAGCTATCATCTCTGACTGCATGGCCAATTGCCAACCGGCTATGCCACAAAGAAACAATCGGCTGCTCGGTTACATTGATTACATTTTTAGAGACATTTGATACATAAATCATGTAAAGTCCTCCAGACTTTACTCCATGTGCTACTGTCATAGAACCCTTGGATATCTTCCACATGTTCTGTCCAAAAGTGGTGACGTAGCCAGCATCATCAAGTAAACATGTGCTGATCAAGCTCTTTGTAATTGCGGGAACATGTCTCACATTCTTCAGCGTGAAAGAAGAGCCATTCTGAAACTTCAATTGAACATCTCCAACACCTAATAAGATCTCACATGTCTGCCCATTGCCTAGCCGAACATGATCTTTAGTGGTCACATAAGAGGTAAACCACTCCTTGTTTGGAGACACATGAAGTGATGCCCCTGAGTCTATAATCGAGTCACTCAGTGCATTTCCATTAGATGCTGTAAGAAGAGCCGAGTCCATTGTATTCTTCAAGAAGTAGATGTCTCCTGACACTAGACTGTCATCCACTGCAACAGTGTTTGTCACATTTATTTCTTGAATCTTCACTGAGGACTTGTTCTTCTCACCATGGTCTTCAACTTTCTCTTTTCCTTTTTTTGCTTTCCATTCTCTACAGTCTCTTTTCATGTGACCTTTCTTGCCACAATGGTAGCATTCTATGTCACTCTTGCCTTTAGCACTGCGGGACTTGCTACGAGACTGATTCCTCTTTCTACCTTTGTACTTTTCTTTGGTCCTTCCCCTGACAACTAAGGCTGTTCCTTTGCCTTTGTCCATTGTCTTTCTATTGGTTTCTTCAGTAAGCGACTTCCTTCTACACCTGCTATGTTCAAACCATCTGGAGGTACAGAATTACTCAAAGCTGTGCGAAAAGTGTCCCAACTTTCCGGCAATGTGATCAATAGGAACATAGCTCTAACAGGTTCATCAAACTTGACACCTTGAGCTGACAACTGACTATAGATTGTGTTGAATTCATTCAGATGATTGGACATAGGTGTCCCTTCTTTCATCTTCAAGTCAACAAGCTTCTTAAGCCACTATACCTGTGAAGCTGCACTCTGCTTCTCATAAAGATCACTCAGCTTTAACCATGCTTGATAAGCCGACATCTCGTCTGCTACATTGAAGTAAACGCTTTCTGCCAAAGTCAGCATAATGGTAGAAAATGCCAATTCATTCATTTCGCTCCATTCATCTTCGTCCATATCTTCTGGTTTTATCCCCTTGAGCTTTATAGGTTTTATGTGCTTCTTTTGTACCAACACGTGCCAAATCTGCTTCTTCCACAATGGGAAATTGGTTCCATCCGGCTTCTTGATATTGTAAAGAGCAGTGTCCTGTGATCCAGCCATAGCTACGCTTCACAGTAGTTTACTTTCCTGGGAAAAATTCGGCAGAGTTTCCCCTGTAAACTGACCTCTGAACCAATATCAACCTGTCAAATGAACCAAGAAAGCTTCAGATTCTGCATAAATTTTGGCAGAGTCTCCTTTGTAAAATGGCTATGGTGTACTCAAAACAGACCAAAAAACAGCTCAAAAAACACTATCTCTCTAACATTGTAAGCTGCGGGTAAACCTGTCCTGCACCTGTACTGTCTCTCACTGTCCTGTCACTGTCCTATAAGCATAGACTGCGACAATGCCTCAACGGCAGTAAAGCAAAGATGCAATCCCAACTTTCTAACTCACAGTCAATACATCCTAGCTGCCTATCTAAGGGTGCTCGAGGGATCGCTCCAAGACCTGTATCACCGAAAGGATCTCAAAATTCGAGAATCCCCCAGCTCAATAAAACCTCACTCGACCCTCAACAAAGGCTGCAGTAAATCTGACAGTACATAGACTTCCCACA
The DNA here is from genome assembly GCF_014529385.1 of Adiantum capillus-veneris. Classification (NCBI taxonomy): domain Eukaryota; kingdom Viridiplantae; phylum Streptophyta; class Polypodiopsida; order Polypodiales; family Pteridaceae; genus Adiantum; species Adiantum capillus-veneris. The sequence goes on along the minus strand of NC_140931.1, from coordinate 110,747,837 downwards.
AAGTCATACATCCACAAATTTCCCACTGTATGCTGTAACCGCTGCGGCGGTTGTTTGCTGCGTGACTCACAGCCAGCAAACCCTCAATAAACATACATCATCTCTGACAATACATCCCATGTGGAAGTACCTGCAATGTCAGAATGAAATCTGGAATATCAAGCAGCAAACACAAGCTACCTGATGAACTAGTGGATGTCGCCTACAGTCTGTGTGTAGATGCGCCCGTGTCGTATGTGACACGCCTCCAAGAACTGTGAGTCGTCCTTCGATGTGTAGACAGCCACAAATCAACACTCTGGGAGTGTCGATATCCTCAGCACCTGCAGTCCTAGGCCGAAAAACCCCAAATTTGCAGAGTCGGATCTGCACCCGCTGAGACCACGTAGTCGAAAATGGCCTGCGCAGACCTTTGTCGAAGCCGAACGGTGGCCGAGATGACCTCGGAATGAAATTCTGAGAACACCAAGCCCTTCGGGCTATCCCATAGGAGTTGGGGCCGTGTCTTCGCCTATCGAATTTCACTCCAATCTGAGCTGGCAACTCTAGCCTCCTGCAATGCTGCCCCGAGCCTCGATCTGAGCTCTGATACCAGTTGAAGGAGTATGAGCGGAAGTGCGACGCGAGAGAGAGTGCGAGAAGAAGAGCACGACGATATGGTGAACTCGCTCTACTGTAATGTGTAGAGCACAGTGAGTTCTTATTAGGTTTTTACAAAAGAATATGTGTACATACCTGGCGGTCCGCCCACTTACTTGGGCGACCACATTGGGCTTTATACCCCAACACTATCTACACTAACAGTCAGAGAGCATTGACAGTTGCGAGGAACCCAGTTTTTCATGCTCGCACAAAGCACATTGAGGTGCATTACCACTATGTCAGGGAGAGGCTCTCAGCAGGCGAGATCAGCTTGGCTTATGTGCCAACACAGGACAACTTGCAGATCTTTTCACAAAGGCAGTGTCTCATGAGAAGCTCAAATCTTTCCGCAAAGCTTTGGGCTTACTCCCCTTTGTGGATTGATCATGTCCTTAGAGCATGGCACTTCCCTTTACTCATGTGCCAACTCTCGTTCACCGCATCACTCTAGGGGGTATTTGTTACCATATACATGTGGTAGTGATGTGTGTGAACACACTAGGACCGCCGGGACATTTTTTTCCCTCTTGAGGAGGTTATTTCCCCAGTGCATGATATATACATCCATTCATTCTAGGGCTATCTATATTTCCATTGCACACTAAGTAACACACTCTCAATTGTGTGCCTTGAGCTTCCTTCTTCTTCTCCAAGCTGTGTGCGTTTCTCTGCAACCCTAATTCCAACAGTGGAACTATGGATTGGGCTATGTCACAGACTGAACATTGTGCTAAGGGCCAACTTGATTTGATGGTGAAACAAAATCATAAAGCACCATGATTGTAAGGATGGGATGATAATATGACAGTTCCTCACTTGTTTGTTGCTCCATAAGTGGGACCATTTGGAGCACCACATAGAGTGACAAAGGAGAGTTTTCTTGTTCAACATCTTCTCTCAAAAGCAAGTAAAATGACAAATGTTTCTCTCTTAATGTCAATTGTTTTGGAGTAAGTCTTGTGGAGAGATGAAGAGCACCTTGAGAGCATGTGTGATAGACACAACCTTAATATCTTGTAGGAAAGGGCAAGTAGTGTAATGACCTGAGATAGATTGGGATTTAATTGGGAAAATCCAAGTAAATGGCTTTTAAAAATAAAACCCCTCATGACCTACTAGGTAAATATTATGTGAGAGAGAGAGAGAGAGAGAGAGAACTTGAATTATGTTTACCAAGCTACATGCAAGAAACTAGTCTCATGTGAATTGTGTCTACCAGCCAAGGAGGTGGAAGGTCAAACCTCTAGCTTAATTTACATAATATTTACCTAGTAGGTCATGAGGGGTTTTACTTTTAAAAGCCATTTACTTAGATTTTCCCAAACCCCAATCTATCTCATATCATTACACTACTTGCCCTTTCCTACAAGATATTGAGGTTGTGTCTGTCACACATGCTCTCAAGGTGCTCTTCCCCTCTCCACAAGACTTGCTCCAAAACTCTTTAACAATAGCCTTCCCCTCCCTTGCCCTTGATAGCCAACCAACAACACCTTGTTTCCAAAGTGGTTTTGCCTCTAGAGTTGCATTGGTTTTATGACAAAAGTTATAGTAGTGCTTTGTAGCGGTGCTCGATTTTTTTTTTTTCCAAAAACTTGGCAAACCTACATATGTGAAACAACAGAAGTAAATTGACAAAATTTGAAGGTTTTTACACCAAATTACACTAATTTTTTCAAAATTTTGTAGGTTTTGTCACCTTTAAACATAAAATTTAGAGGGAAATTTCAAAATTTATAGGTGGGATTACACCTAGGTTTTTTTCGAGCACAGCTCTGTAGCTTATGAGGAATGATTGAAAGTATATGAGCATTACAAATAGCAAGTTCAATTATAATTTTAAAGTTGCTTTCCTCTATCATGATGATTAAGAAGTGCTTCAAATTTAATTTTTAGCTCTTTAAAACAAGGTGGAGGATCACTTTGGCGTTCTAAAAGAATTTAATGAAATGGATCTATGCGAGGCTAATAAATGAAAGGCTAAAATTTAAGTCCGGTCAAGTGTAAAATTTAAGTCCGGTCAAGTGTATGCGTAACTCCCTTCTTCACTAAGACTGGGGAGACGATAAGCCTTAGAGGAGACGATAGTTATTTGTGTACATTCAAGACTTTATTAACTTTTGCACTGATTTGACCTACCTTTTCATTTGAACCATTGAAATCTTCTTTTGCTTTATGGCACCCTTCATTCTACAGCCTTACATGATTTGATTTCTTTTCCATTTTATTCTTTTTTTTATTATTAAGAACCTGACCCTTCACCTTGTTTGCCTAACGATGGGACTCACTTTAGAATTTCAAATGATGTATCTTTTTGTACCATTATGTTTCTTGTGCATGCCATTTTGTCCTTTTCCTCCCTTAGTGTTGCACAATATCTGTCCTATTTGAAACCTCTTTTTAGTCTACATAAGACCTTAGGCTATGGTCAAGCAAAGCTTAGTTATCTAACTAAGCCTACTATGTCCAAACTAAGCCTCTTGCATGGTCACACGAAGTTTAGGTATTCATTCATCCTCTTAACTAAGCCTTGAACCTCACAACTATGCTAAAATTGACATAGTTACAAAAGGTGGACATAGTTATTCATTTAATGTCAAGAATGAGAGTTAATTATTTGTTCAATTATTAACTAAACCTCACGTGACCATAACCTTAGTAAAGCATTACGTTTTTCGGAACAATTGTGGACCATTGAATAAAGCACCACATGACAAACTAATGATGATAAATTTTCTTTTTTGCTATTTTTTGTGGGAGGGACGTTAATAAGTAAGCATTGTCTTATGCTAGCCTTTGTTGGAGGGTAACACACAATTTTTCTCATCCTCTTTTACTTTATTGTTTACTCAATTTCTTAAGGTGTTTGTCAATCCTTATGTTTTATTCTTTTGGAATATGTTGAAATCTAAATAATTAATTGGTACACTTGTTTTCCGAAAAAGTAACATTTTATTGCGACAACAAACATTTTTCTTTCTATTAATTAAATCCCTTTCAATAGCCTTATGCAGGCCATAGTGAACTTTCACCTTGTTAGACAATACTATACGTTAGGTTGAAGCTTGAAAGAGGATGACTTGTGGAAGGCTTTAAAGACTCCTATAGTGCAAGGCAAGCCATGCCTTGGAAGCCAATTCCATTCATTCCCCTCTCTCTTTCCAAAATTAACACTACTAGTACGACATGTCACCTTCAGCAGCCAACTTCTCTCTTTCTCTCTCCCTCTTTATCGCATGCATATGAGCTTGTCTTATTTTTGGACTTTAACCTTCAACTCCCAGATGTCGATGTCGACACATGTAAAGGGCTCCCACTTTCGCCATATTATGTTAGTATAGATGCGCTCTCTCTCTCTCTCTCTCTCTCTCTCTCTCTCTCTCTCTCTCAAAAATGGCAATCCATATCATAACATAGCCAACTTCTTGTTGAAGCAAAATCGGATCATTGTTGGTCACAATTATTAATCACTGTTATACCCATGCATGACATAATAAAAAAGGTGTTAGAAAGTTTAAAAGCATTCATAATATGACTTTAAGTCAAAGTACTGTTTGAGTTGATTTTAATTTTTTTGGGTCTTACAAGGGCGAAACTTAAATGATCTTTATAGAAAAGAAGTGGTTGTGGCTCTCAATGTTCATACATTCATTTTGGTAATAAGGATTCTCTTTGAATACAATGACGGTGTAGAATGGCATGTGGGTATCTAAGTAAGAAACTTACAAAAGAGGTCATCCATCTCAAATACATTTTTTTTATCACTTGAATTCTGATATACTTCCTTATCAATGACGGTGTAGAATGGCATGTGGGTATCTAAGTAAGAAAACCACAAAACAGGTCATCCATCTCGAATACATTTCCTTATCACTTTAAATCAAAAGCTACAAAAAGAAGTGACTTGGTTTAGATGCATTGTTGTCGACAAATGACCCAACATAGACATGTGTATGTGAAACCAAAAAGCATTTTCTAAAGCTTTTTATAATTATCGTCCGCATAAGAAGTCACATAAGCCGATTGCATGTCTCAACAGTGACTATCATTCTTCAAACCTCCTAAATGATGTGATTTACTATACACAAGTAGTAGTTTCCAAGAGGTATTGCAAAGAGAGTAGTGCACTTGACTTTGGCCATCTTAACAACACCATACTTAGTGGAATTGCAGACAAAGATCCAGTTGTCACCAGGTGTCAAGTAAAGTTCTTGGATCAAAACCAATTGTAGTTGGGTGTGCTCTCAAAGAACACTACAGACAAAAGCCCTTGACAGGCCTCAAGTTGATCACCTTTTTGCAAAATGAGAATTGTTGGAACTTTCTATTAGGACACGCGTCTGACAGACGTTTCTGACAAGGTTTAAGTCAATTTCCCTCCTCCTATCTTCCCTTTTCTCCTATTCTCTTAATTTGTCTCTTTGTTCCCTAATTTTCTTTTTTCGTCCCTCTATTTTCCCCTAACTATTCTCCCATTTCTAACATTTTATTTTCCCCATTTTTCTTCATTTCTCCATTTTATTTTCTCCTCTAGTTTTTATATTTCTCCTTCTCCCAAATTTTCCCTCATATTTTAGTATATCCCCATCTCCTTATTTTACCCATTTTCTCCTTGTTTTTTCTATTTATTTGCCCCTATTTCTTGAAGTTTTTCTATTTTCTCCCTCCCCAATTTTAACCTTTTTTTTCTATTTTCCTTATTTTTTATATCCTCTATTTGTTTTCCATGTTCCCCTCTACCCTTACACTATCTTCTTGCTATTTTTCCTTATTTCTCCTACTTTTCTCTATTGCCCATTTTTTCCACACCCACCCCCCCTTCTTCCCTTATTTCCCCCCAATTTTTCTAATTTTTTTATATTTCCCATAATTTTCTCTATCCCCTATTTTCGCCTTTCCCATTTCAAAACTACCTCTTGAACACTCGTGCGATATGCAATTTTTGGAAGCTGGACTCCTTGAATTCCCTCCTCACTTCCCATATTTCCCCCCTTTTTTCCATTTCCCCTATCTTTTCCCATTTCCCCCCTCTCCCTTTCCCCTACTAATTTTTTCATGGATCCCTCCTTATCTCCACCTAACTTATTTTCTTTTTTGCTTCCCCTCCCCCCCTATTATGGCCTACTACGTTGACATGGAGACATTGGAGGACATGTGGCAATGCCATGTGTGCACCAGAGCACACATAGGTGGCTTATTGGACCTACATGTGCACTTCTACACACATGCCATCGCCACATGGATGCTACATGTACTATGGTGTCCTCCTAGTATATGTGGTAGGTGTCACAAGTACTATAGGGCCACTGTACTACACATGGCCCCCAAGGCCATGGGGGTGGCCCTCGGTCACCATATGGCACCAATGCCAATGGCTATATTTGAAGCATGTGTGAACACATGCACTTCTATTGCCTCCCTTATATAAAGACCCTCATGATTCCCTACCCACCTTTTTTATCCCTCTCAAGCTCGTAGTTGCACTCCCTTCTTGCCTTCTCACTCTCACACTCTCTCCCCCTCATGCTCACTCCCAGTGCCGTTCCCGTGCCGTTCCCTCTCACTCGTTCTCTTTTTCCCTCTCCCACTCATTCTTGCTGTTGTTACCTCTTGTGCTCGCTCCCCCTCTCATGCTTTTCCCCCCTCTTGTTGGAATTAGGGTTGCAGAGAAACACACACAGCTTGGAGAAGACGAAGGAAGCTCAAGGCACACAATAGAGAGTGTGTTACTTAGTGTGCAATGGAAAAATAGATAGCCCTAGAGTGATGGGCGTATATACAATGCACGGGGGAAAAAACCTCCTAATGAGGGAAAAAATGCCCCGGTGGTCCTAATGTGTTCACACCCATCACTACCACATGTATATGGTAACAAATCCCCCCTGGAGTGATGCGGTGAATGAGAGTTGGCACATGAGTAAAGGGAAGTGCCATGCCCTGAGGACAGGATCGGTCCACAAAGGGGAGTAAGCCCAAAGCTTTGCGGAAAGCTTCAAGCTTCTCACGAGACAATGCCTTTGTGAAAAGATCTGCAAGGTTGTCCTGTGTTGGCACATAAGCCAAGCTGATCTCTCTTGCTGAGAGCCTCTCCCTGACATAGTGGTAATGCACCTCAATGTGCTTTGTGCGAGCATGAAAAACTGGGTTCCTCGCAACTGCCAATGCGCTCTGACTGTCAGTCTAGATAGTGTTGGCAGTGTCCTGTCCAACACCCAAATCAGCCATAAGGCCTCTGAGCCATACACACTCAACCGTAGCTGTGAAGACTGGCCTGTACTCAGCCTCACAACTCGAAGTGACCACAGTAGGTTGCTTCTTGCTCAACCATGATATACATGAACTGCCAAGCATGAAACAAAAACCACTTGTGGACACTCGCGTGTCAAAACAACCAGCCCAATCTGAGTCCGAAAAAGCATGTAAGTCTGGCGGCAATGATCCCCCCTTGGGATAAAACAAGCCAAGATGTAAAGTGCCACTAAGGTAGTGGAAAATCCTCTTGACAGCCTGCCAATGCTTAGACCCTGGGCTATACATAAATCTGCTGACCTGTGAGACTGCAAATTGAATATCCGGCCTCGTGTTGCATACATAAATGAGGCAGCCAACAACAGTTTGGTAAAGAGTGACATCAGCAAGATCGCCAGCATCATGTAAACTCCAATTCAAACCTGTTTCCATGGGAGTGGCAATAGGTTTGCAATCCTCAAGTCCAAACTTACATAGCAATGTCTCTATGTAACTTTTCTGACACAAGGCAATACCACCATCACACTGCTTAAACTGTATACCCAAATAATGATGCAACATCCCCAAATCTTTCATCTTGAAAGTAGCATTCAAATCAGCCTTAAATTCAGCAATATGTCTCTCATTTGGTCCAGTGATTAGCAAATCATCAACATAAAGAACCACAATGAGAAGTACATCACCCTCACGCTTTACATACAATGTGCTTTCTGTTGGACTGTTACGAAATCCTTGTTTGACCAAATGAGTGTCAGCTTTCTCATACGAAGCATGAGGAGATTGCTTCAACCCATACAAAGCCTTGTTACATTTACACACTTTGTCCTCTTGTCCTTTTATGACAAAACCGCGAGGCTGCGTTACATAAACTTCCTCAAATATGTCACCATTCAAGAAAGCAGTAACAATGTCTGATTGATGTACATCCCAACCAAAATGAGCTGCCAATGCACATAGAAAACGCACAGTAGCATAGGACAAGTGGGAGCAAAAGTCTCTTCATAACCTATGCCTTTTTGCTGTGCATAACCCTTTGCAACAAGTCGAGCCTTATGGCGATCGATCTCACCATCCGGCTTGCGTTTCAACTTGTAAACCCACTTCGTACCAATGGACTTTTTGCCAGAAGGCAAATCACATAAAGTCCATGTGTCATTTTCTATAAGTGCATCATATTCTGATTGCATGGTAGCCATCCAATTTTTTGAATTTTGTGCTTCATCAAAAGTCAGAGGCTCCTCAACATCATGTAAGCTAGACTCAGCCAAAGCATAACAATCTGATCCATAAGATGCATGGTGAGAGCCTGAACGAGTACGACTAGACAAAGGTGCATCCAATTTACTGTCACGCAAAGTGTGCACCAGCCATTTTGGCATACCTCTAGCCTGCTCATTTTCAGCCCTTTCCTCATCAAGTACGTCATGTACATCTGCATCAGTAATAGGCTGATCTAAAACATTTTTAGAAACCCCCATAGGCTGTACATTTGCCTCATTGGAACTTACATTCGTATTTCCACCACTGAAAAGAGGCAACAAAGTGTCATAAATGTCCTGTGAGCTTACATTACTGTCTCTGGTACATGACAACAAGGGCTGAGCAGAATCTGCCACAAACACTACATCCCGTGAAACCAGAATACATTTTGTTTGCGGATGATACAACCTGTAATCTTTGCTTTCAGCACTATAACCAACAAAAATACATTTGACAGCCTTATCATCCAATTTTCTGCGCTGCACTTGTGGCACCAAAGCATATGCCAAACAGCCAAAAACATGCATGTGCTCAATAGAAGGCTTTCTATCATGCCATGCTTCATATGGAGTAATAGACTGCAAAGCTTTCGTAGGACACCTGTTAAGTACATAAGTGGCACACATGATGGCCTCAAGCCAAAAAGAATGCGGTAAAGCTTGACTTTTGACCATACATCGTGCCATTTCCGTCAGTGACCTGTTTTTCCTCTCGGCAACACCATTTTGCTAGGGTGTATAAAGCACTGTACATTGGTGTTTTATCCCATGACTAGCCAGAAATGCATTAAATTCATGAGACATATACTCCCCCCCTCGATCAGAACGGAGGGTGCCCATAGTACATTTCGAGAGATTTTCAGCCATAGCTAGAAATTGTTTGAAGCACATAAAAACTTCGGACTTCGCTTTAAGTGGAAATACCCATGCATGCCTGGAGTAATCATCAATGAAAGTCACGAAGTACAGGTTATTGCCCAAGGACGGAGTTTGCATGGGCCCACAAACATCACTATTCACAAGCTGCAACCTGCATGTGGCCCGTACTGAACCATCCTTTGGAAACTTAGAACGCTGCATCTTACCCAAAATACAGCCTTCACAAACATGTTTGACAGGTGCTTCAAGAGGCGGCAAAGAAGCAACCATATCAGATTTCTGCAAACGCAGCAAACTGGCAAAATTCAGATGACCAAAACGTGAATGCCAAAGTTTTGCATCTGAAATAGCCCTTGAATCTGCAACAGCATTTGCAAAATTTTGTCCACACTTGTCATACAAAGTGAGCTTATACAGCCCACGGCACAAAAGTCCAGATGCAACAATTTCATCACCAAAACTGAGATCATGAACTGTACATCTGTCATCCACAAATTTGACTACAAGACCAAGTCTAGCAAGTGCGGATACAGACAAGAGATTCTTCTTGATCCTAGGTACATAAAGTGCATCAACAAGTGTGAAGGAACTGCCATTAGCAGCAGTGAGCACAATCCTTCCAACTCCCTGAACTGGATAAGAGGCGTTGTTGGCACAAGTGACTGAATTCCCATGAGGGACAGACTCAAGAGAGGTAAACAATTCATGATGTGAGGTAATGTGCTTTGTAGCACCACTGTCAAAATACCACACATGTGAATCTGCAGCAACTGAGAAGCATGCATCATGGACAACAGAATTGTAAGTGCACTCTGCGCTTAAAGCCCATTCTGCATCAACATCAGCATTACAGTCTCCTTTCACAGAAAACTCAACAATGGCTGCATTTGTAGTGGAACCAGCATTTGTAGTGGAACCACCCTCTTTCTTCTTAGCCTCTTTGGCCTTCAACTTAGGACACGACTTGATCAAGTGATCATTGGCTTTACAATAATGGCAACGCATCTTCTTTTTGCCCTTATCACAAGAATTGGCAGACGAAGTACTGCCAGTAAAAGCATTAGGAAAAGAATTTTTGCGACTCGCAGCAGAACCATAAGAAGTGGCTGCATTACTGTTACCACTCTTTCTTTGAGAAGCAATAAAAGCCTGTTCAACTGCACGCTGCCTAGTCCTGTTTTTAATGGAAAGTGACTCTTGCAACAGCAATGTGCATAATGCATCAAACTTGACAACTTCATGATTTCCTTGGGTCATAAGTCTCCAAGTACTAGAAAAAGTCTGGTAGGAATCTGGTAAGGCATCAAGAACAGTCTGCACAAGGGAACTATCTGAAATGACTTCACCTGCAGAAATAAGCTGCTCATTGATATCCTTGACACTAGCAAGGAAAGTGTCCATATCATCTTCCTCATGCATAATCTTCGACTCCAGCTCTTTACACAGCAAAGCAATTTTAGCCTCATTGCGGCTTACATAAAGACCTGCTAAAATATCCCAAGCTTGTTTTGCAGATTTTGCTGAACGGATGTGAGGAACAATGGTGTGCTTCACAGACAACGCAATCAATGCATGAGCCTGCGCATCCTTAACATCCCAACGAGCTTGTTCTGCCGTAGGCGAAACAACTCTAACAGCTGCAATCCTTGCAGCAAGACCTGCAACATCCTCAACATCGCCTACATCCTCAGAACCAGGACGTACATCAATGCCCTGCACAATGTTCCAGACACCCTTTGACACAAGAACATGTTGCATCATATAAGCCCACATAGGGTAGTTGTCCCCATCCAACCTGTCCTCAGCAGCAAACATCTTGAACACATCTGTGTTGTTGTTGTCAGCCATGGTAAATGCTGCACCTGATGTGAAAACTGCCCGAAAATAGGAGAAATGGAGCAGGAACAACCTGTGCTATATAGCACAAACGGTAGAAGAGTATAAGGCACCTGTTATGCAAAAAACGGCATTGACAGAAATTCTGCACAAAATGACGAAATAGCCTATGCAGTACTGCCTGTAGTGGAAACGGAGGCCGAATGAGCCCAAATCAAAATTTTTGTCGACCTGCGATCGCTCGCTAAAGCTCACTGAAATCGGAGAAAGTGAGCAAGCGTGTGCTGGAGCAGCTGGCAACTAAGCCCGGGAGGGCGTGACCTGCTCTAATACCAATTGTTGGAATTAGGGTTGCAGAGAAACACACACAGCTTGGAGAAGACGAAGGAAGCTCAAGGCACACAATAGAGAGTGTGTTACTTAGTGTGCAATGGAAAAATAGATAGCCCTAGAGTGATGGGCGTATATACAATGCATGGGGGAAAAAGTCTCCTAAAGAGGGAAAAAATGCCCCAGCGGTCCTAGTGTGTTCACACACATCACTACCACATGTATATGGTAACACCTCTCATCCTCATTACACATGCTCATCCTGGTTTAGCTTGCCCTCATATTGTTCATCTCACTCTCGCTTCCAAACTGCTCTTCCTTTCATTTTTGCGCTCATCTCATTCTCACTCATCCTCCTTATTGCGATTTCTTACTCTCACTTTCATGATCACCTTCCTTTTGCTCTCTCTTTTGCTAAATGTCATGCCGATGCATACTTACAATCAATCCAAGGTTTGTGAGTGACCTAATGAAGTACCTTTCATTAGGAAGGGAATGGGGTATAGGAGGGCCTCTTTATTTGGTAGTTTAAGGAAATATTTAAAACTTAATCAAGCTTTGACCAAGGGCTAGAATGGTAGGGTAGATAGACTAGACATGCCTTTATAAAAATACTTTTGCTTATTCACTTTTGATCTGCAGAAGGTGTAGTCCAAAAGTTAATAACGTGGAATTTCATGCCTACAATATTTGAAAAGTCAAGCCCTAGCGAGATACAATAGGTCACTTTGTGGCTCAATTGCAGACCAAGAACTAGCCAAGCCAAGATGGACATTCAAGTGTGGAACCAAATCTCAACAACCAAGAATTGGTTGAAAGTGTCTGCTAAACTTACAGTTGGAAAGAAAGGTGCTGCAAATGGAAGGCAAGACGAAGGGGCCAAAAGTCAGAGCAATAGAGTGGTAGTGAGAGAGAGAGAGCCTAGCTCTGTTTCCCATGTACGAAACATTTAAGTGCACCACTCATATGGTAAGCGAGTGGGCTCATGTAATTGATTATGGCAATAGAATTTTTACCATCTTATTGTGTCATCTTTTTACTTGCACTAAACTTTGTAATTGTTTTCAAGTTACTTTATGTTGTCATTCAAATAGTGGTAAGCTATGTGCACTTGTCTTGAAATACTATTGTTTCTCTCATTTTTTAGGCCCCACAAAATTTTGTGTTGAGAATCAAGTTAGCCAATAACTTTTGTTGTTGATACATTCTCGTACATAATTGGATATCAATAGCAGCTGGTGAAGGGATGGTCAAAAGGCACCATAAAACAAAGGAAAGATCATTATTCATATTTCTAAATAAAGGGCATCTAAATCTAAAATGTGAACAAGAAACATATAGCTGCTAATAGTACAATCAACCTTTATAGAAATTAGGAAGAGAATGGGATATAGGAGGGCCTCTTATTTGGAATTTTTAGTATATACTTAAAACTTAATGAACCTTTGAACAAATTTTAGAATGGTGGGGGAGGTGGTGGACTTTAGGACATATGCACAAAAGTTCCTTGGATCAAGTTAGTGGCTTATGTATACAACATGAAATATTCATGGAAGTATAGTAAGTACTTAAAACTTAATGAATCTTTGACCAAATTTCAAAATGGTGGGGGAGGTGGTGGACTTTAGAACATATGCACAAAAGTTCCTTAGATCAAGTTAGTGGCTTAGACCATGCACTTCATGGTAGATTTTGGTAATTTCACCATAACTTACGTATACATATGAAATATTGATGGACATATAGTTTTAATATGTCAAAAACATGATAAGACTCATATTTTGATTTGAAAGGATCCAAAAAATTCATTTTTTGTAAAAATAGAAGTTTATGCAATAGTTGCAGTTTATTCCTGAGCTTAAATGAGTATTGAATTCCATCAATCTTTATTGACATATCGTAGAAGCTTCACATTTGTACTACATACCTAAAAATGGTATTTTCAAAATAAATTGAGCCAACTTAAGAAATACCTGATCTATATTCATGACATAGTGTAAATTCTTGCGATTTAACTAATTACTCCATTGAAGATGAACATGGGAATGCATTAAATATGGACCTTGATTTACACTTGTAATTTTTATTTTAGAAAATCACATTTGTAAGACCCCCATAATGAGGACAAGCCAGAGAAATCCCTCACCGGAAAACTAAAATAACTCGTCAAAACACCAAAAAGGCTCACCGGAATATTCCCATTTGTAAGAATATATTTGCTAGATTGTGGCGGAAAGAACGGAACTTTCCATGCGAGGTCATGTTCTTGGGGTAGATTATGGCCAAATCACGCCTATTTTGCACCAAAGAACCCGGTCGGGTGGGTTTTCAAGACAGGCCATTTTCATGACGTGGCGCACAGGGCTAGATCCGGGCCCCTCGTGTTGGAATTAGGGTTGCAGAGAAACGCACACAGCTTGGAGAAGACGAAGGAAGCTCAAGGCACAATAGAGAGTGTATTACTTAGTGTGCAATGGAAAGATAGATAGCCCTAGAGTGATGGGCGTATATACAATGCTCGGGGGAAAAAACCTCCTAATGAGGGAAAAAATGCCCCGGTGGTCCTAGTGTGCTCACACACATCACTACCACATGTATATGGTAACAAATCCCCCCTGGAGTGATGCGGTGAACGAGAGCTGGCACATGAGTAAAGGGAAGTGCCATGCCCTGAGGACATGATCAGTCCACAAAGGGGTGTAAGCCCAAAGATTTACGGAAAGCTTCAAGATTCTCACGAGACAATGCCTTTGTGAAAAGATCTGCAAGGTTGTCCTGTGTTGGCACATAAGCCACACTGATCTCTCCTGCCGAGAGCCTCTCCCTGACATAGTAGTAATGCACCTCAATGTGCTTTGTGCGAGCATGAAAAACTGGGTTCCTCGAAACTGCCAATGCGCTCTGACTGTCAATGTAGATAGTGTTGGCAGTGTCCTGTCCAACATCCAAATCATCCATAAGGCGTCTGATCCATACACACTCAACCATAGTTGTGAAGACTGCCCTGTACTCAGCCTCACAACTCGAAGTAGCCACAGTATGTTGCTTCTTACTCAACCATGATATACATGAACTACCAAGCATGAAACAAAAACCACTTGTGGACACTCGCGTGTCAAAACAACCAGCCCAATCTGAGTCCGAAAAAGCATGTAGGTCTGGCGGCAATGATCCCCCCTTGGGATAAAACAAGGCAAGATGTAAAGTGCCACTAAGGTAGTGGAAAATCCTCTTGACAGCCTACCAATGCTTAGACGCTGGGCTATGCATAAATCTGCTGACCTGTGAGACTGCAAACTGAATATCTGGCCTCGTGTTGCATACATAAATGAGGCAGCCAACAACAGTTTGGTAAAGAGTGACATCAGCAAGATCGCCAGCATCATGTAGACTCAACTTCAAACCTGTTTCCATGGGAGTGGCAATAGGTTTGCAATCCTCAAGTCCAAACTTACATAGCAATGTCTCGTAACTTTTCTGACACAAGGCAATGCCACCATCACACTGCTTAAACTGTATACCCAAGTAATGATGCAACAGCCCCAAATCTTTCATCTTGAAAGTAGCATTCAAATCAGCCTTAAATTCAGCAATATGTCTCTCATTTGGTCCAGTGATTAGCAAATCATCTAAGAACCACAATGAGAAGTACATCACCCTCACGCTTTACATACAATGTGCTTTCTGTTGGAATGTTACGAAAATCTTGTTTGACCAAATGAGTGTCAGCTTTCTCATACCAAGCACGAGGAGATTGCTTCAACCCATACAAAGCCTTCTTACATCTGCACACTTTGTCCTCTTGTCCTTTTATGAAAAAACCGCAAGGGTGCGTTACATAAACTTCCTCAAATATGTCACCATTCAAGAAATCAATAACAATGTTTGATTGATGTACATCCCAACCAAAATGAGCTGCCAATGCACATAGAAAACGCACAGTAGTCAAACGACAAAAAAGTCTCTTCATAATCAATGCCTTTTTGCTGTGCATAAACCTTTGCAACAAGTCGAGCCTTATGCACCGATCGATCTCACCATCCGGCTTACGTTTCAACTTGTAAACCCACTTTGTACCAATGGCCTTTTTGCCAGGAGGCAAATCACATAAAGTCCATGTGTCATTTTCTATAAGTGCATCATATTCTAATTCCATGCTAGCCATCCAAGTTTTTGAATTCTGTGCTTCATCAAAAGACAGAGGCTCCTCAACATCATGCAAGCTAGACACAGCCAAAGCATATCAATCTGATGCATAAGATGCATGGCGAGAGCCTGAACGAGTACTACTAGACAAAGGTGCATCCAATTTACTATCTTGCAAAGTGTGTACCAGCCATTTTGGCATACCTCTAGCGTGATCATTTTCAGCCCTTTCCTCATCAAGTACATCATGTACATCTGCATCAGTAATAGGCTGATCTATAACATTTTCAAAAACCCCCATAGGCTGTACATTTGCCTCATTGGAACTTACATTTTTATTTCCACCACTGAAAAGAGGCAACAAAGTGTCATAAATGTCCTGTGAGCTTACATTATTGTCTCTAGTACATGATAGCAAGGGCTCAACAGAATCTTCCACAAACACTACATCCCGTGAAACCAGAATACGCTTTGTTTGCAAATGTTATAACCTGTAACCTTTGCTTTCAACAATATAACCAACAAAAATACATTTGACAGCCTTATCATCCAATTTTTTGCATTGTGTTTGTGGCACCAAAGCATATGCCAAACAGCCAAAAACACGCATGTGCTCAATAGAAGGCTTTCTATCATGCCATGCTTCATATGGAGTAATAGACTGCAAAGATTTCGTAGGACACTTGTTTAGTACATAAGTGGCACACATGATGGCCTCAAGCCAAAAAGAATGCGGGCAAAGCTTGGCTTTTGACCATACATCGTGCCATTTCCGTCAGTGACCTGTTTTTCCTCTCAGCAACACCATTTCGCTGAGGTGTATAAGGCACTGTACATTGGTGTTATATCCACGACTAGCCAGAAATGCATTAAATTCATGAGACATATACTCCCCCCCTCGATCAGAACGGAGGGTGCCCATAGTACATTTCGAGACATTTTCAGCCATAGCCAAAAAAAAATTGAAGCACATAAAAACATCGGACTTCGCTTTAAGCGGAATACCCATGCATGCCTGGAGTAATCATCAATGAAAGTCACAAAGTAAAGGTAATTGCCCAAGGACGGAGTTTGCATGGGCCTACAAACATCACTATGCACAAGCTGCAACCTGCATGTGGCCCGAACTGAACCATCCTTTGGAAACTTAGAACGCTGCATCTTACCCAAAATACAGCCTTCACAAACATGTTTGACAGGTGCTTCAAGAGGCGGCAAAGAAGCAACCATATCAGATTTCTGCAAACGCAACAAATTGGTAAAATTCAAATGATCAAAACGTGCATGCCAAAGTTTTGCATCTGAAATAGCCCTTGAATCTACAACAGCATTTGCAAAACTTTGTCCACACTTGTCATACAAAGTGAGCTTATACAGCCCACGGCACAAAATGCCAGATGCAACAATTTCATCACCAAAACTGAGATCATGAACTGTACATCTGTCATCCACAAATTTGACTAGAAGTCCAAGTCTAGCAATTGCGGATACAGACAAGAGATTCTTCTTGATCCCAGGTACATAAAGTGCTTTAACAAGTGTGAAGGAACTGCCATTTGTAGTAGTAAGCACAATCTTTCCAACTCCCTGAACCTGATAACGGGCATTGTTGGCACAAGTGACTGAATTCCCATGAGGGAAAAACTCGAGAGAGGTAAACAATTCACTATTTGAGGTAATGTTCTTTGTAGCACCACTGTTGAAATACCACACATGTGAATCTGCAGCAACTGACAAGCATGCATCATGGGCATCAGGATTGTAAGTGCACTATGCGCTAAAAGCCCATTCTGCATCAACATCAGCAACACAGTCTCCTTTCACAGAAGACTCAACAATGGCTGAATTTGTAGTGGAACCATCATTTGCAGTGGAACCACCCTCTTTCTTCTTAGCCTCTTTGGCCTTCAACTTAGGACACGACTTGATCAAGTGATCATTAGCTTTACAATAATGGCAACGCATCTTCTTTTTGCCCTTATCACCAGAATTGCCAGATGAAGTGCTGCCAGCAGAAGCATTAGGAACAGAAGTTTTGCCACTCGCATAGAACCATAAGAAGTGGCTGCATTACTGTTACCACTCTTTCTTTGAGAAGCAATAAAGCCTGTTCAACTGCACGCTGCCTAGTCCTGTTTTTTTGGAAAGTGACTCTTGCAACAACAATGTGCATAATGCATCAAACTTGACAACTTCAGGATTTCCTTGGGTCACAAGTCTCCAAGTACTAGCAAAAGTCTGGTAAGAATCTGGTAAGGCATCAAGAACAGTCTGCACTGAGGAACTGTCTGAAATGACTTCACCTGCATAAATGAGTTGCATATTGATATCCTTGATACTAGCAAGGAAAGTGTCCATATCATCTTCCTCATGCATAATCTTCGACTCCATCTCTTTACGCAGCAAAGCAATTTTAGCCTCATTGTGAGTTGCATAAAGACCAGCCAATATATCCCAAGCCTGTTTTGCAGATTTTGCTGAACGGATGTGAGGAACAATGGTGCGCTAAATAGACAACGCAATCAATGCATGAGCTTGCGCATCCTTAACATCCCAACGAGCTTGTTCTGTCGTAGGTAAAACAACTTTAACAGCAACAATCATTGCAACAAGACTTGCAACATCCTCAACATCGCCTACATCCTCAGAACTAGGACGTACATCAATGCCCTGCACAATATTCCAGATGCCCTTTGACACAAGAACGTGTTGCATCATACAAGCCCACATAGGGTAGTTGTCCCCATCCAACCTGTCCTCAGCAGCAAACATCTTGAACACATCTGTGTTGTTGTTGTCAGCCATGGTAAATGCTGCACTTGATGTGAAAACTGCCCGAAAATAGGAGAAACGGAGCGGGAACAACGCGTACTGTATAGCACAAACCATGGAAGACTATAAGGCACTTGTTATGCAGAAATCGGAACTGACAGAAATTCTGCACAAAATGACGAAATAGCCTGTGCAGTACTAGTAGCCTGTAGTGGAAACGGAGGCCGAAATGAGCCCAAATAAAAAATCTGAGCAGACTATGCTCTACGAGCTCTTTCGAAATATTTGCCGACCTGCGAACGCTCGCCAAAGCTCATTGTAATCGGAGAAAGTGAGCAGGCGTGTATTGGAGTAGCTGGTGACTAAGCTCGGGAGGACGCAACCTGCTCTGATACCAATTGTTGGAATTAGGGTTGCAAAGAAACGCACATAGCTTGGAGAAGACGAAGGAAGCTCAAGGCACACAATAGAGAGTGTATTACTTAGTGTGAATGGAAAGATAGATAGCCCTAGAGTGATGGGCGTATATACAATGCTCGGGGAAAAAAACCTCCTAATGAGGGAAAAAATGCCCCGGCGGTCCTAGTGTGTTCACACACATCACTACCACATGTATATGGTAACACCTCGGGTCTCAAAAACCCACTTGGCTGGGTTCTTTGGTGCAAAATAGGCATGATTTGGCCGCCATTTTTGCATCGTGGTGCACAGGGCTAGATGCGGGCCCCTCGGGTCTCAAAAACCCACCTGACCGGGTTCTTTGGTGCAAAATAATACATGCTACATTTTTGGAGAGAAAGAATGGAACTTTCCATTCGAGGTCATGTTCCCGAGGTAGATTACGGCCAAATCACACATATTTTGCACCAAAGAACCCGTTCGGGTGGGTTTCAAGACCCGAGGCGCCTGGATCTAGCCCCGTTCTCCATGGTGCGAAAATGGCCTGTTTGACCTCGCATGGAAAGTTCCATTCTTTCTCTCCAAAAATGTAGCATGTACCTTGATCGTGGTGCAAAAAAAGCTTACACTTTGATGGACCCAACAAGTTTCCAATGCAACACATTCTTCCAAGTCTTTTTTGAAGTGACCCCATTTTCTCAGATAAGTAGACTTCTTACAAAGAGAGTACACAAGAATAGACCCTTCACTATGAGAGATCGTGGTGTTTACCGCGGACCATTATCACAAAACAAGAGAGAGGAATTCAAAATGAGGAGAGAGAAACCCTTTTGTTGTTCATGCGGTATTTTACTGCCCGTATTACCGAGAGTATTTCCGCGATTATTGCGGCGCCCATTACCGCTAAGGCCATAGACCCCCTTCCCCCTCCCTCTCCCGTGGGTTACCATTTAAATCCAATACAACTCAAAATGTATTTACACACTACAACTCCTACACTCTCCAGAATGCTCACTTCACTTAATCTCTCTTTCACTCTAAAAATTCTATACATAAATCATTGAACTCACAACAAAACCATTACAAATACTATTCATAAGCACATAACAAAACATTTGCGAATTAATCATATACTACACCAAGTGAAAGAATGGAGAGTTTTATTAATTCTCATCTTGTATAAGATCTCTAAAAGCACTAAGATCCATATTTAGACCCATACAAATCAATAAACAAGTTTAGAGATTCTTCCTCCTCTCCATCACCTTCTGTAGAATCATCATCGCTTTCTCCCTCTTCCTCCTCCTCAAGATGACTATTTGCAAGGCTTGGCTGACCTTCTTCAACTTCAACTACATCTTCCTCTGCATCTTGTGGTGATAGTATGATGGGATCAATTACTGGCTCAATGTCTGTCTCTGCAAAGATAGATCTACCCCGCGGCGTGACTGGAATGACATACCAAAGTCTTCTTTGATATATACATGGCACATAAAAGACCTGTACGTCACACACAAAGAATAAGCTGATATACATATATTAAATTTTTAATTTAAGTTAATTGCACATAGCCTAAATTACCTGCTCGCAACTACTAGGATACACCAAGTTGTCAGTTTTTCCCCGATGGAATTGGGTGGAATCCACCATAATGAGCCCATTTTCATGTCTTTTGACCTCACCCACAAACCATCGGCACTCAAAGAGGAATTTGTGAAAAGATCTGAAATCCACTTTGATTATTCTCTCTATAGTACCACAATATCTGACCTCATCTGTTGTGGTGTCAAAGTTTCCCATCACGCCACCATCATTAGTGGTCCGACGCTCATCTATCTTGTGGGTGCGGAAATGTCGAAAGTGAGACTCTACAATCACAATGCATAAGAGGTTATATCACATTTCATTAAGTGATTTGCATACATGCATACATAACATATACACACTCACCTTGCGCAAGCATCCTCGCGCATACTCCCATTCTTTAGGGCTTATTTGTTCTCCTTGTGCTTTGGCATTGGTCATGGCATTATGGATCCACTCTACTTGAATCAAATCAGGATATTTGCAAGCTCTTTAGGAAAAGGAGGTGCACGTCTACCTCCATGGGACCTCTTCTATGCATCTTTATCCCTTTCTCTAGCTACGTGGGCTTCCAAGTACATATTGACCCATTTGGTCATGATAGTGGCATTGAGTAAACAGTAGTTGTTGACTATGGCATGAAACTCTCTATCCATGACCAAGAGTGATCCTTTTCCACTGGGAATGGTTGAGTGCTTCCTAGGATCCTCTTCCTCACTCCACAGACGAGGCAATGATGGATCCACTGTGATGAGATACTGTGAGACATACACAAATGCCTCTTGCACCACCCAACCTTCTGCCATGCTCGCCTGAAAACATTAAAACCACATATTTTTATTAGTAACTCCATAGCGTATAAATGCTATCTATATTGTATTGATTTTGCATACCTCTGGTTGTGACCTCAATCTAACAAAATCCTTTAAAGTCTTCAAGAATCTCTCCAAGAAGAACATCCATCTAGAGTGAACCACCCCACAAATGGCAATCTCCTCAACAAGGTGAAGCAATAGGTGTACTTGGCTAACAAGGATTGTACGTGGGAATGCATCCTCAATAGCACACACTGCCTCTACTGCTAGCTGATGGGCTATTGGTATGGCTTCTACTTCTATCTCCTTGGAGCCCACAAATCTACAGGGCACAAATAATATAGTAGATGAAAAAAAATTCCATTGTTCATGCAGGCACAACATGATATAGTACTTGAAAAAAACCCATTATCTCACAATCTCACCCGCTGCAGCCTTCACCTTAGTGTCTCCATAACCACTAATAGTTATGGGAAGTACAAACTACAGACAATAAAACATCTTAGTGAATGTCAACCTATATATAAGGACACATAGACACCACAAATTGTTCTACTCTTACCTGAAGGATTTTATACCAATCATGGGATTTCAATCCATACAATTGAGTGGAGCCACCCTTTTTGGTTTTTGTGAAAGCACCTTTGAGTGACCGCATATATCCCGTTGGAGTTCTGATGGATGCAATAACTTTCTTTGTCCGCTCTTGGTCTGCCTTTGACATTATCCACGGTGCTTTTGGGAGAATCATCTTTCCCCGCTCCCCCATGCGGGGCGTGGCTGAAGGGGGGGGGGGGACGTCTAATGGCTCTTAAATCTTCCCTAGCACCCAATGAATCCTTCTTGCCAATTATGTGATCCCATATAGCTTGCCCAACATTTTTGAATACATGCATAGGGTCCAATAAGTGCTGAATTTTCAACGAAGCCCAATAGGGGAGCGACAAGAATATTGAGTACCTCGACATACCGTTTGGCAACCCATTGGGAGGCGGTGAGGTACCATGATGCTCCTCCCAATTCTTCGCCCAATCAGCCATGTTCCAATGGAACGGATGCACTCCATTGATAGGGGGAGCATATCTACGATGTGAAGGAGGTAGGAAGCGATGGTTGTTGGGATAGATCACCTTCCCAAGAAGAGGAGGTCTCTCTGTCACAAGGGAAGGGCCACAAGTGGGACACGCACTATGTCCAGATGTTGCCAATCCTGCCAAGAGGTAAACAAACGTTACACATGAGACGATAAACCTAAAGCAAAGAGTACAATTAACATGTGCATACTTACCAGATACCTCTCCAAATCCTGGGTAATCATGCATGGTCCACATGAGGATGCACTTGATGATGGCTTTACGGTCTCGTGGTGGCCGTGAAATGTCAATGACATCTATGCCTCTCCATAGTTCTTGAAGCTCTTCAATAAGAGGCTGCAGATATACATCCATGTTTTTTACCTTGTGCTTTCCTGGAATAGAAGTGATAGTAAAATGTTTCCCTTTTTTGTTGCCTCCCAAGGAGGAATATTATAGTTTACAACCACCACCGGCCAAGTGCTCCATGAAGTAGAGCGGTGCCCAAATGGATTCACTCCATCACTAGCTAACCCAATCCTCAAGTGACGAGGCTCATCCCTGAACTCTGGCCATGTGTCCTCTATGTGCTTCCACGCTAGTGAGTCAGCTGGCACTCTCATAATACCATCTGTGGAGCGATTTTTTGCATGCCAACTCAAAAGCTTGCTCGTACCCTTCAATCTAAACATGTGTTGGATGCGAGGGATGAGTGAAAAATTCCTCAAAACTTTACGTGGAATTCTGTTGCTCTGCATTCCTTCTTTGAACCTATGCTCCCCGCACGATGGACATGTGTCACAATCGGCATGCTCATTACGAAAGAGCACACAATCGTTCATGCAAGCATGAAGGCGATCATAATCCATCCCTAATCCAGTCACCACTTTGCGTGCTTTTCGTCTATTCTCTGGCATGTGATTGCCAACTGGCAGCATCTTTCCTAGCAACCTATCACAAGAAGAAAGTACATTAAAAGCTAATTTATGCACTCCACAAGCATCCTTCACAATCTGTATACATACCTCAAAAGTGCGTCGACACTAGCATTGCTCCATCCAAACATCGCCTGAAGGTTAAGGACTTCGAGAGATGCCCTTAAAATGGAGTAAGAGCATCTATCATATAGTGCAGTGTGTGTCGAATCGAGTAGCTCACTCCTCGTTCTTTTGGAAGCTTCTTCGCATGCACACTCTGGTTCATGCTTCTCATCTCGTGCAAGGAGATCCTCAACCATTCTATGCAAATGGTCGTCTTCTCCATCCATGTAAGGAGATGGGATATGGTCACTCGTAGAGGGAGCAGCAGTTGGCTGATTTGATGTGCTTCCTCCCTCTCTAATGGATTCCTGGCGCATGCGATCTTCCACCCTCCTTTCCCCTCCTCCACCAACCACACACCAATGAGGGGTGACGTCAATAGCCGCTACAATTTGCGGATCGTTTGTTTCCATCCGTGCACGCTTGCGAGGATCATTCCATAGTCCATAATCTTCTACATGACTCAAGCATATCCGTCGAAGTCGAGCAATGGCGCATTTGCACCGCACGCATGGGCATGGTAATCGCTCGGCCAACCACCGTGATCTATCCGGTTCAGTGGACGGGCCAAAATCATCCCAAGCAACCTACATTAATAAATTACATACACTAATTAAAATCAAATTACAAAAAAAAGGTTAATAAAATATCAGTAAAAGGTTTTTTTTTAAAAATTTAACATGCATGGTAATCAAAACTTTTATGTAGAAATGTCATTTTCAAAGTACTAGGAATACTTTCATTTTATATACATTTTATAAAAAACATAGTACCAATAGATTTTGGAAATCAATAGTAATAATGTCAGAATGTGGCCATCTTTGTGGATGGGCCGAAATTGCGACGCGTTAATATTTGCAGTAATGCACGCGGTAAAGCTGGCGGTAATGCATGCGGTAATAGGAGCGAAAAATCATTTTTCAAAAATTTTTATAAATAGGGGCACCCGCGTGCCCCGCGAAGTTCAAAACCCTAAATTTTGAATTTCATCGTCTTCTTCACAGAAACCGAGAGCGCGAACTTCACAACTTTGAGCTCTTCCTCCATCTCTACTCTTCTACTCTCCACTATCTCTACTCTTCCACTCTCCTACCCTCTCCCAACAAGCTCTTCAATTCCATGTAAGTTTTCTTGTTATGTTTCTTGATTTTTTCACACGCATACACACACATGCATACACACACATACATACACACATGCATACACTCATACACATGCATACACACGCACAAGTTAACACGCATGCAAATACACATACATATGATGCACAAATAAACACGCATGCAAATACACATACGCACACACATGCATATGTTAGTGTAAGTTATGCATTAGTATGTGCATACACTAATTAGTGTGTGAATACACACACTAATTAGTGCATGTGTTCTTTACACACACTAATTAGTGTAAGTAAAGACACACCAAAACCTAAATTTGTTAATTATTAGTTACTTGCAAAATCTAAACTTGTTAAATTTGTTACTTGCAAAACCTAAACTTAACACACACTAATTAGTGTGTGCATTGATCAATGTGATTGGCCAATGCACACACTAATTAGTGTGTGCATTGACCAATGTGATTAGTGTATGTCAATGCACACACTAATTAGTGTGTGTTTAGTGTGTGCATTGATCAATCACATTGGCCAATGCGCACACTAATTAGTGTGTGTTAACACACACTAATTAGTGTGCGCATTGGCCAATGTGATTGATCAATGCACACACTAAACACACACTAATTAGTGTGTGCATTGGCTAATGTGATTGGCCAATGCGCACACTAATTAATGTGTGATTAGTGTGTGAATTGGTCGATCCCATTAACCAATGCACACACTAATTAGTGTGTGATTAGTATGTGCATTGATCAATGGGATTGGCCAATGCACACACTAATTAGTGTGTGTTAACACACACTATTTATTGTGTGATTAGTGTGTGCATTGACCAATGTGATTGACCAATGTGCACACTAATTAGTGTGTACATTGGTCAATGCACACACTAATTAGTGTGTGCATTGGTCAATGGGATTGGCCAATGCACACACTAATTAGTGTGTGCATTGACCAATGTGATTGGCCAATGCGCACACTAATTAGTGTGTAATTAGTCCAATTACACAAGCCAATGCACACACTAATTAGTGTATATTAATAGAGAATCCAATGTTAAAAAATTCAATGTTTGAAAAAAATCAGTGTAAATTTTTAATCATATATTCGAATTTTTATTACCTAGTTTAATCTTTGTCGTAATAAATGCAGACCATGTCTTCTTCTTCCACACCATGCTTTCGCAGCATTGAGGATTTCATGGCGGACGAGATGTCATATCCCGACGCTCTCTCTGCCTATCATTCACAGCCGTCGCCTCAACAGTCATCATCAGGGTTCGGCTGGTTTCGGGACGCTCTTGGTGGGTCTGCTGTCGTACCTGTGACCGATCCAGATATGGAGAGGGCATTGCGTCTTCGGGCTGAGTGGTTAGGTTCACAGCAGATCCTTACGTAGCGCTATTCACCGGTGCAGCTAGCAGCTTTTGGATTATCTGAGGTCTCTACTCCGACTGGTGGCACTCCATACCTGTAGAGTTTTCCACCTACAACTCCAGGTTCATCTTTTCCTTCACAGGGTCCGATGCCCCAGGGTCCGACGCCGTTGGGTGCGACGCCACAGGGTCCGACACCATGGGCGTCCACCTATCCATCACTTATCCCACCTTCTACCCCAGATTCACGTCGGTGCTCTTCTGGCAGTCAGCGCCAGGGCAGCTCGCGCGCTAGCGCCGGTCGATCTCGACGAGGGAGCGGAGCTAGTTATTGTTTTGGGGAGGGAGGGGGGGGGGGAGTACTGCAGATTCTTCTCCACAGTCACCGCTCCCTACTCCAGCAGAAGATGAGGACCATGACATGCCTGCACCGGATGCTCGCGGGTTATACTACCAGGTTCATAGAGGAGGTATGGTGGATCTCAGGACAGCGCAGGGCAGGAGATTCCGCACACACGTCAACCAATTAATCCACTCCACATATATCAATTTTTTTCTCAAATTTGATCAGCAGGATCCCTACAACCTTACATATATAGAGACAACCATGCACATGCGTTTCCCCAACCGTGAGGGGCAACAATTCTCATGGAAATGGTTGCAAGAGCATGTCAAAACATTTCATAGAGGAGGTATGGTGGATCTCGGGACAGCGCAGGGCAGGAGATTCCGCACACACGTCAACCAATTAATCCACTCCACATATATCAATTGTTTTCTCAAATTTGATCAGCAGGATCCCTACAACCTCACATATATAGAGACAACCATGCACATGCGTTTCCCTAACCCTGAGGGGCAACAATTCTCAAGGCAATGGTTGCAAGAGCAAGTCAAAACATTTCTCAAGAACAAAACATCTAGTGTGAGGAGAGCTGCAAAGAAGACAATGGAGTCTCCAGAGCACAGCTATCGGCCAGGAAATGTCCATGATGTGGAGTGGGAGATAGCTATGGAAGAGAAAGAGGACGAAAGGGCAACGGGTGCGAGGATGTATACGCGTCAAGTTGAGGCCAGATCCCATCAGACTCCTACGTATTATGGTTAGGGAGGAAAAACGGCTTGGAAAGACAAATATGTAAGTAAAAATATTAGTTTTATTGTAAAAAATCTAATGTTTTTTATTTAATTCATTGGTTGCTATTTTTTGTCAGTATAACATTACCATGAGTCGGCCGACCAGAGATGTGCAGAGATATAGAGAGAACCATACTGAGTATCAAACTTGGTGTTGGTTGTTTGAAAATCAAATGGTCTCTCGAGAGGAGTTCGAAAATGCGTGCAGAAGTCTGCAACATGAAAGTTTAATCTTATTTAAATTATCAAATTGTTGATTTTATATCAAATATTAAATACAAAGTGTCAATTGTTTCTTTTTCTGGTTTTGCACAGTCAAGGAGTTCCACGTGAAATGCCGCCATCTCCCCCATGAGCATCCTCTATTTTGTATACGCGGGCCCCGCTTGCCCTATCCCACATGACCATCCTCTATTTTGTACACGCGGGCTTTTTTTGCCCTTTATGTAAATGCAATACCTATCATTTTTTGGCTCAATACCTCCTCCAATTGTAATTCCACTTATGTAAATGAAATTATCAATCTTTTTTTGGCTCAATGTATTGTCCAATTGTGATAATTTGTTGTAATTAATAATAATTTTGTAAAATATTTTAAATAAATAAAAAAAATAGATGACCTTTTGGATGGTCCTACAAAGGATCATCCAAACGGTCATCTGTTTTTTTATAATAAACCTGTTTGCGATAATGATCGCGATAACGTCTACGCGGTAAACGTTATGGGTATTCTTGGAGTAAAGCCCGCGGTAATACTCGCGGAAATATAGCCGCAGGCATTACCGCGTATTTTACCGCTAGACCATTACCGCAATATTTGCCGCAGTCTTTTTCGCATACGCGAAATTTCATATTACAAATTTGTTTGTTTTTTTGCGGTAATGTGGGCCATAATACCGCACATATTTTATAGTGCTTAGTGAGCATGCCAAAGAAAGTTTAAAAGAGGAAGAGTAATACTGCTCAAACCATAGAGGAACAAACAGTTGTAGAGAGTGAAGGAAAAAAAAGTACAAGAATGATGTCCTTGCATGGAAACAACAATCACCTCCTCCTACACCACCATTGAATAAGAAGAACAGGAAATGGAGAGTCATCATAGTGGCTTTGCATGATATACAAAAATATTAAAGAGCATGAATCCCATAATACCCAAAGCTCCATACTAAAGGCTGAATCGTGAAATTTTCCTATACTACTAGAGTTCAACAGTTTTTGGAATGTCATTGACAAAAAGAAATTGATGACCCTTTATCACCATTGCATACAAAGTGAGTAGATGAAAGTGTGGAACCTCCTCCATCACCTCTCTTTATCTAGTACTTAAGTTATGTTGTCCATCAGGTTAGAGTCATGTAGGAGTGCAAGCTTCATTGAGGACTCTTTATGCTCACTTATAGATCTTCAACCTCCCTATCTCTCTTCATCCTCTTTCCTTTGTTGTAAGGTCCCCAGCCCGCCTACACCGAGATCGAGATGGGATCCTTGACAGGTCTCTAGGTTTGTTAAAAATCCGAGTCTCTAAACAAGAAAAATCCAAGGAATAGACCTTTACCATTGACAATGGCTTGGGTCTATAGCCTTAGAAGAAGACCTAGTCCTATCTCGCAGCGGAAACAGGACAATGTATTAAAGTCCAAAAAACTATTTTGGCCCTATAACTGCCACAATTGGGCTAAGGTATCCTCAACCAACGCTTTTTTTCCCCTAATAGATGTGAGGGCACAGCCGCTGGTGGACTCCTCTTCCAAGTGAAGAAGTTTTCTAAACGTTTTAGTGCGCAGGGATGGATAGTTACCTGACTAATCAGGTCCACCCTTCCTTGATTGACAACCTTAGTCAATCCCCACTTACCACCCCGCACTCACACATGATTCATTTAATTTCTAATTACTATCACGTTGTTTCAACATTTAAAATAATGGTTTCTTTTACGTTCCATCACAATAATTCCTTCAATCAATTATTAAAGACAGCATTGAAAGCATCCTTTTAGAAAACAGACATCTTAAAACTTAAGACAGGGTACTGTCAATCAAAACATATGCCATAATAACCATGACCAGTACTCTTCTTGTCTCAAGACCACCTAAGGGTGAAGAACGGCACCCATTCCTTATTCAAATCCGGAGTGGATAAACCCACACCCAAGGTTCCGGGTGCCCATACACCAAACCAGTTGCCCATACAATCGGGCGGCTCCCCTAGGATAAAAGCGGTATCCTAACTTATGTAGAAACATCAAGACATGACACGGAGTAGAAACTCAACATTCATGGGGCTAACCGACTTATCCGTGGCTAGAAAGCCAATCATTATCATCAATTTATACTAAGGAGTCGGAGGTGTCTTGAGACGAGCTGTCTTAAGGATGGTCAAACATTTCTTTCTTATTTCAACCAGTTTTAACCCAAACAATTCTTTCCTACATTATAAACAAAATGCACATTGGAAGTTACCTTTCGTTTTCAGCCAGTTTATCCTTCTTACGTATGCAATGCTAACTTATAAAAGAACTTAAACTAACTAAAGACTTAATTGAATAATGAGAAACCCACATGGGATTGATTGGCCATCTGCTGCTGCGCTGGCGCCTGAAGACTCTTCTCCGTAGGCCTACTACTAGGCATGGCTTCGTCGTCGTGCGACGCTCTAGTTCGTTTTGGAGCTACGTCCTCATCATCAGATGTAGGATTTGCTCGGGTCCTTTTTGGTGCCATAACTTCTTATCCTTATAAAAAGGACGTCTAATCATTAGGTAAATAATTCAAAATCTACACTTAACCTTTGTATTCAACCGTAACCCATCCAAGGTTAAATTTATAGTCTTAATTGATAAATTCTTGACCTAGTAATAGGCATGATAACTTTTTCCACCGCTTCCCTAAGGGTTTTCTAAGCTCTCCTAACTTTCTTATAATTTTCTATATCTTTTTCTTAATTTTTCCATCAACTTTTAAGCTAATAATCTACTTATTTTGGGATGAATATTTATTGTATTTAATTTCTCTTAAAGATTTTATTTCATTAACTTGATATCATAGGTTTACACTTACTATAATTTCCCTAAAAACTTTTAACCACAAAGTCTATTTATTTTGATTAATCATTTGCTAGAAATAGGACTTTTGGTCAATTATAATTTCCTAACCTCACTAATTAACTATGGTATAATTACCACAAGTAGATAAGGATATTTTTGACCTCTGGTAATTATCTTATTATTTTCCAACTTAATTATATAATTTCCATCTTTAATTTTCAGCTAAAATTCGGATAATTTGACTTAAATAAATATTTATACTACTTTTCAAACCTTGACATATTTATCACAGCCTCTTTATTATGTAAGCTAACTGTGATAAATAGAATGTAATCATATAACATGATTTATTAATTTCCCCCTTGAAATTTTACCCAAAATTAGTATATTTTGACTTAGATAAATATCTATACTAATTTTCTAACTTTGAAATAATTATCACGGCCTTTTCATCATGTAATCTAGCTCTGAAAAATAGCATGTAATCATATAGCATGAGCTAGAAATAGTATAATTTGAATTAGATAAATATCTATACTACTTTTATAACCTTGGCATAATTTTCACGGCCTCTTCATCATCTAATGTAGCTTTGATAAATAGCATGTAATCATATAGCATGATTTACTAATTTTCCTCTTTAGTTTTTAGCTAGAAATAGTGTAATTTGACTTAGATAAATATATATACTACTTTTCTAACCTTGGCATAATTATCATGGCCTCTTTACTCTATAATATAGCTCTAATAAATAGCATATAATTATAGAACATGATTTACTAATTTCCCCCTTTAATTTACCCCTAAACATAGCATAATTCTACTAAGATAATTAGTTAAACTAATTATCTGAGATTCTCCTAATTATTACGGGTTTCTTAACATCTAATTAACCACTGATAAATATCTCACAGTATTTAAAATCATTTTACTAATTTCCCCTGTTTAATTTTCTCCAAAAACAGAGTATTTCTTCTAAAGTAATTAGCTAGATTAATTATCTAGCTTCTCCTAATTATCACAGGTTCCTTGACATCTAATTAACCATTGATAAAATATCTTACAGTATTTGAAATCAGTTTACTAATTTTCCCTATTTAATTGGATAAAAAATTAGAGTATTTTGTCTAAAGTAATTAGCTAGATTAAATTTCTGAGCTTATCCTAATTATCACGGGTTCCTTAACACCTAATTAACCATTGATAAATATCTCACAGCATTTGAAATCATTTTACTAATTTTCCTTATTTAATTATCTTCAAAAACAGAGTATTTGTGCTAAAGTAATCAGCTAGATTAATTATCTGAGCTTCTCCTAATTATTATGGGGTTTTTAACACCTAATTAACCACTGATAAATATCTCACAGCATTTGAAATCATTTTACTAATTTTCCGTATTTAATTTTCTCCAAAAATAGAGTATTTCTGTTAAAGTAATTAGCTAGATTAATTATCTGAGCTTCTCCTAATTATCACAGATTGCTTAACACCTAATTAACCATTGATAAATATCTTATAGTATTTGAAATTATTTTACTAATTTCCCTTATTTAATTGGCTCAAAAAACAGAGTATTTCTCCTAAAGTAATTAGCTAGATTAATTATCTGAGCTTCTCCTAATTATGACGGGTTTTTTACCACCTAATTAACCACTTATAAATATCTCACAGCATTTGGGATTAGTTTGATTATTTTTCCCTTTAATTTTCTCTAAAAAATAGTGTAATTCTGCCTAATTAATTAGGAAAATTACTCAAAAAATTATAGGATAATTTTTGTAGCTTAATGATTGTCTAATTCAGCTCTGATAACTACCTCAACTTAATCTAAGCTTAATTAATATATTTATCATTAATTCATGGTTAATTTGGCTAATTTCAATCCTAATATGATAGGATAATTAATTAGCTTAACATTACCAAGCTCAACAATCAGCAGAGAATAATTAATTAAGAGAGGGTTTATGAGTATACATAGGCCTAATCTTTGATTTATTAACAAAATAGCTTAATCTAACCTTGCTAATTAAGAAAGACTAAACTAATTACCGTTTAGGTTAATCAATTAGAGATTAATCTCTAATGATTTCTCGGTAGCCGTCTCTCTAGATGAGAGAGAGTGTGTCAAGGCTCCGAGTCTGTGTAAAATGTGAAGCTAGGGGTCCTATTTATAGTTTTCTGGCACTCATAAGCTCTCACCGACTGAAAAAGGCAGTTGCTTGCAGTTCAAGCAGTCCCCAGCAAGTCAAAAAATGCCCCCTACTGCTAAATGAGTCCCTGGAAGGTCAATGATGACCCTCCCATTACCTGCCAGCTTTTAAAAGGTCAATTTTACTATAATTTGACCTATTTTTGCTTAATTGGTAAATATCTTATAAATATCTGGGAGACCTTTAATAAAGTCTATGCTTAAATGATTACTGCAACCCTTCAATTTTACCTATTTTACTCAATTCACAGTGTAAACTTCCAGGGGTCATAACTATGCCAGTTTTTATCGGAATTCAATTCTAAAAATTTCTAGCCCGGGGTTTGCTGTGCTTAAGATTCCAAAAATACCAATATTTGCCATGGTCGGACAATTCTACATTGCTTTTTCAATAATCATATCAGTTTGATTAAGCTTTATACAATCTTTAAGGTTTCAGAAACTGGAAACCTTACATTTGTTCTTATTTCTCTCTGTGTCCTCAAGCACTAGCAAATCTAGGTCCATGTCCCAATTAGGAAATTGGATACCTATACACCTCATGCCCAAGTCAATGAGGCCATTGTGATCATCTACCTTACAGTCCTCTTAGAAATCCGTTTGACAAATTTCAACATGCAATATAAAAAATTCTTGTGAGTTTTGTACATATGCTTTAGAAAATCAATCGGTAATTATATGGTGTAAGCTCTTTAAAATGATTCCTATTGACACATGTGTGCTTGCATGTAGTACTAATTAGAATTCACCTTATTACTAAAAATTGAGTCCAAAAATATTTTTTTGTGGACAAGATAAATAGAGAACTAAACTTGTGTACTTGCACAATAATACAACCCTTGGATGTCATTCTCTAAGACTTAATTAGTTTTAAGATTGAAACACCTAGAACTTAAAAAATT
This sequence comes from Adiantum capillus-veneris, assembly GCF_014529385.1. Classification (NCBI taxonomy): domain Eukaryota; kingdom Viridiplantae; phylum Streptophyta; class Polypodiopsida; order Polypodiales; family Pteridaceae; genus Adiantum; species Adiantum capillus-veneris. The sequence continues at coordinate 110,715,021 of NC_140931.1, read as the reverse complement.
CATGAAATACCAAAATAATCACACTAAAATTGAATTAAAGATTAAAAGAACTTAAATGAAACTTTACAAAAAGTTATGCATTGAGCTGGGATGCAATACAAGTTTTCATTAAGATAATGCCCCGTGGTTGAGCTTGTACAATGATACATCATGGGAATGAGATGTGCTTACAAGTACAACCCTTCTCTTCTCCTGACCTTACAATTTTTCTATTCACTCAAAAGGAATTCTATTCAAGGACTGAGGTACTTGTAAAAATTGTAAAGATGTCAGTCATCATTGAGACAATTATTGGGCACGATATCAGTGTGGGGGAATATTTGAAGGTCCATGAGCTCCTCAAAAACAATATTGAAGTCAAGCACCTCCCATACTCCCATTGTTCGCTTTCATCTTCAGTATGGAAATTTCATTGACAAGCTTTCATTTACAGATTGGTATCTGCATACCATTTTTGCCAATAATAGAGCATTTGATGTGGCATAAGCATGTCCATATAAGAATCTCTCTTGTGAGGGAATCTCTCAAGGTAAACACTCTGCATATAAAAACTTGCTAACACCTGCATGGATAGATTCAAAACCGCCTGCAAAAGATCCCATTGGCTCCCACTCTGCAAAGTTAGATGGAAAATATATGAAGGAAAAACAAACCAAATTATGCATATATTGAAACAACCTAAGAGGTAAAAGCATAAATGGTACAATCCAAAACATTTAAATATAAGCAGAACATGTACACTTTTCAAGAAACCTAGGTTGAGGCAAAGACATATCAAGCACCAACAGAGAAGCTATATACACATGTTGTACCTTTGTAGACGCTTGCCATCTTGAGTTTGCTTGAAACCCACAATCTTCCCCTTCCAATGATGTGTCTGAGAAGCCATATATTTGCTTTACACCTTGTGTAAACTCCATGAACTTGGCTGCATTTTCACCCACATAAATCATTTGTAGTCATGATAACAAGCGAAGAACCACTATCGTCTTGCATATTGCTGCAACTTATTGAGTCAATAAAACTCCCACATTGATGAGCACCTAAAGAATCCATAAAAGCAATGTAACACACGCTGTGACAAAAATGAAGATTAGTTTATATACACGATTTTTATTAGTGCAACGTAACAAGAAATGCTAAGATATATACAAAGACAGACAATGACACTGCCACAAATCTCTACAAGAAAGATGGAAACAGAAACCACTATGGTGAGTGAGCAAAGATACAAGAACATTGAAAATAGGAATGAAGCTCACTGTTCTTACCAACACATATGCTGAAGAAGCCTAACAATCTTACCCAACAAAATGCTCCTATGAAAAATCTCCAAAAGATGTGGATGAGTGAGGGGAGGTCATTTCAGATCTAGGTGAGGAACAAGGACTGTGAAAGGTGTTGATGAAGATACTCAAGAAGTAGTCTCACTGCTTCAAGTCTATACTTTCATGTCGAGGTTTGAAGGCGAGATTAAGTGATTAACCTCACCTTCACACCTAGATGAGGAAGAAGGATCAAAGATGGTGTTGATGAGGATACTCCAAAAGTAGTTGTGTTGCAGATCTGCAGCTTTCCATAGAGGTGTGAAGGTGAGGCTAAGTGATCAATGGAGAAGGGAGGTGTTGATGAAGATACCATAGAAGTATCCAATGTTGTAGATCTACAGCTTTCTATAGATGTGTGAAGGTGAGGCTGACTGATCAATGGAGAAGGGAGGTTTCAAACCTCTGTTGCAAAGGGTATTTGGAGGGAAAAGTGGGCTTGAAGAGGGAGATGCAGGTCTCATAGCTAGAGGGGAGAGAGAGTAGTTGTAGCAGCCTTAGAGAGAGTAAATAGGAGAGAGAGAATGTCAGCACGTTTTTTGAAAGACCCCCTTTTAGGGAGGAAGGTGGGGGGAGTCAATAGCCTCTAGAGAGACAAAGAGTGGGGTTTTACTCCATCTTTGTAAAAAAAGGTTCAAATTTTCTTATTTTCTTATTTTACTAGTAAAGAAAAGACCCCTCCACCTCTAGGCTTGTAAGTTTGACCATTCACTTTTAGAACCTGCCACACCCTCCAGTTCAGTCCACATGGCATTCCCCCATTTGCTCATTCCTTAATCTCATTTTTAATCCCATGGAAAATAAAGAGGCCCTCTTATACCCCCATTCCCTTCCTAATGTGAATATGGCTCGATAATGACTCATTGTAGACCCGAGGTAGTCACTCATCAAAATTGCTCTATATCATGTGTGTTTAAGGGATAATTCATAAAACCTCTATGCACATGCTATATTCACATTGTGGGTGTATTAAAAAAGAATCCCACCCCCTCTATGTATACATAAAGTAGACATTTTTGGAGTATAAATAGTCCTTTCTAGTTAACTTACATGATATGTGCATGTTTTGAAAAGTGATGCCTCAAGATTGTAGGTACCCAACTTTTTAGAGCACATGGAGACTTTGACTATCACATTTGTGGTCATTAGAGCTATGATTAATCCATCTACATCTCTTTTGGAGTGGCACAGCTGGCATAGATGATTCTATAAGTGAACTATCTAATGTTATCATGTATAGCCAATCTTATCAAGCTAGATAGATGTCCACATTGTGTCATACAACCACCTTTTCCCATGCATTTCTTTATGTTGTCTTCTTGTCAACCCCACCATACACATGAATGATGATTTTGTGACCTAGATGACCTTTTTTTCCAAAAAAGGTTTTTAGCTTACCATGGCACAGGTCATCGTGTTGAAGATGTCCCTAGGTGGGAGCATGTGGACTTCGATTGACACATTGTGCTAAGGAGGGATATTGAGATATCTACAAAATTTGATGATGAGATCTCGCTATGCATGGGATTCACCATGGGGAGGAGAAGATGTTTTTCACATGGAATCTAATTGCATGCATGGAGGGAGTGGGCATACTTGGAGTGTTTGGATAAGGAGAAAATGACATGAATGGAGTGCACCCGTGTGTAGTTTGAACATCACAAAATGGTAGTATTTTTGCTGGTTCTTGGATTCAATAGCATGCATAGAAGCATATTAAACCTAGAAATCATCCAGGCAAGTGGTATTATCCTGTAAATCAATCATAAGGTAGCCTAGATCTTCATTTACATCATCATTGGATACACTCTTACCGTGATTTGTAGCATAAGACATCTCTACTCAAATTGCATCGGCTTCAACCTGTATAGAATTCCCCAAAGCATCATCCTTTGGGATTTGGTCTACTAGAAGACACGCATCTTTCACTGCTTCTAGTTTTGCACAAACTTGCTCCCAAATTTTCATAACATGGTACCCGCTCATATGTATCATATGATACATCCATGGTATCCTATACAATTGTCAAATCATAGCAAGTATCTTTTATTAGGCTCAAAAATTCTTTACATACATGTAGATAATCAATAGACATGGTATCTCTTTATAAACCAATCACATAGCAGTAAGCATCATCATTGACATCTTCACCTGGATTACTAATAGCACAATCATAAGTTTTCACATCTCTGAAAAAAAGTATCGGCTCCAATTTTGGCTTCAAGTGCTCCTTCAACCTGTATTGCATCCCATAAAGCATTAGCTTTTGTAGAAAATTCATCATGTTATGCCGCTACTTTGAGCTTTGCTAGAACCCGATCCCAAACATCTATCTATCTTGGTATGCCTTTTAATTTGTTCTTGAAAACCTACCACCTGCTCATCTTTGTATTCTAGCTCTTTAGCCATATACTCCCAACAATCTCCATATTCTTTAGCAAGACCTTGTACCTATTCACATAAGTCTTGAATTTCCAACGACCCAAATGATTCACTCATAATCTCTTCTAGTACCCCTCGTGATTGCATCTCTATTTCGCAGCATGTAAGGTATCCCTTTGGATCATAACAGTCAAAGACGTTACACTCGGTATGCACAACATATAACGTTGCTTCATAATTAGTATCATCTAGTTCTTTTGTACTTTGATTCATGTAACTCTTTGCCATCAAGAGCAACCAAAATCCCCTTCTACTCGTCTTCAATAGAGAACTTCCCATAAAAATCCCCACCATGTTCACACACACACACACACAAACACGCACGCACACACACACACACACACACACACACACACACACACACACACACACACACACACACACACACACACACACACACACACACACACACACACACACACACACACACACACACACACACACACACACACACACACACACACACACACACACAGGACACAAAACCCCTTGATACTTGCATCCCCTCTCAAAAATAGTCCTTCCTGGCTTGTGGATCCCCTAAAATATCCCAAAAAGATGGCCTTCTTTTTTATAATTTTAGCCACTCAGGCTCTCGACCACTAGTTTTCATGCACCATGCAATTTTCCTTCACCAAAAACCGTCCATAATTATGCCCACTAGAAAGCTTGCTAACACTAGCCATAATTATGCCCACTAGCAAGATTGCTAGTGGAGCCTCCAATCTATGTGCACTTCCCCTTCCATAAGGGGGGACAATGGGCTGCTTGCATGGGGAATAGCCCCAAAGGATGCCCCAATAGGCCATCAAAGGAAATCTACCACATCAACATATCCCAAACAACACCCATGGCACTCGCAGTAGCCCACCTATTGCCATAGATTTTTGAGCTCCAAGATCCACCATGAGAGGGATTTATATGTGAGTTATTTATTGAGCTTCAAAACTCCTCCACCAAGCACAAGAAGGCAAGTCTTCTAGCCATGAAAACCTTATATGAGGTCCATATGACACTTTAAAAAGCCCCCCAAATTCTTGAACCTATTGGCCACAATTTTAGCATCAAATTTGGTTTGAAAACCAATAAAAGATTGAACCATCGCATCAAATTAGCACACATTCCACTTTTCTCAAAGTCGTAAAACATCCATAACTTGAGCTAATTAGACCGTAGTGGGCCATTCGAGACCAAATTTGAGCTCAAAAAAATCCAACTCAAATTTAGAACTAAATCCCAACATTTAAGCATTGCTCTCACCATAAAAGCTTTCAACCCATAATTTAGCTACTTCTAGCGCACACACCAAACACTAAACGCATAAATGCTATCCAATCACAGGTTTTTCCATTGTCCACAAAATCCCATGCAAAACAGCAAGAGTTGCAACACTCATAAGCAAAATAATTTTATTGATTAGAATCCAAGTTTTTGCTTTCAAAAGCGACATGCCACCCTTCTTGCAATTGTACTTCTCGAATAGCTTTGTTACTGTGAGGGCTCAACCCATGCTCATTCTTGCAATTGTACTACTTGAATAGCTTTGTTGTTGTAAGGGCTCGGCTTGTGCTCACATGCATGCACAGAAGGGGGAGAGGCACATAGAAAAGGGGGAAACACCACTTTGTAGAAGGAGAGAGTGATTGTGCTATGCATGTATAAAGAACAAGGGGGTTAGTGAGTGAGTTAGTGAGGGTAGGTAAAAAAGGGCCGACGGATGATCACGGCCTTTACCCTAACAATCTCCCACTTAAAGGTCAGTGTAGCCATGAGTGGTGATGACTAAAGCTAGCATGTACAATTGTGAAGCATGACAGCTCCACCCTTGTACTAATATGTTCACCATATAGCCATTAACTAGATGCAATGTGCAAACCACTATGTAGCTAGGCTCTTCATAAGAAAATATGCTAGGTTGTCATCAATGTGGACCTTGACAAGCTCCAACACTTATCCATCAATGCATCCTGAATGAGATGATACCTCACCTCAATGTGATTCGACTTGGAGTGAAACATGGGATTCCTTACCAAAGCAATGGCACTCTGATTATCACAATGCAAAATTGAACATGCTAAATGTCTAAATCTCCCACTAAATGTGCTAACCATATAGCTTCCTTATAGGCATCTGACGCTGCAATGTAATTAGCCTCTGTAGTGGAAGAATACATACAATCATGGAGAGAAGATCACCAAGAAATGGCTCCTCTTGCAAATATGAAAATGCAGCTAGACACAGATCTCCTATTGTCTCTACAACCCACATTATTTGCATATGTATAGCCAACAATAGATGCATTGTTATCACCCAAGCATAATCACCTGCTTGTTGCACCCTTCAAATATCTAAGGATGTGTTTCATTACGAAGCAATGCTACTCGCCAGGATTAGCCATATATCGATTAACCACTCCCACTACAAATGCAATGTCTAGCCTCGTAACTACCATTGCATACATAAGACTACCTATAGCTGAAGAATATGGAACACTTACCATTTCTCCTCTCTTAGCATCTAACTTGGGATAATCTTCCTTGCTAAGTTTCAAATATGACAAGAGTGGTGTACTCACTGCCTTCCCCCCTCCCTCCCTCTACATATTGAAATGTTGTAAGACCTTGTGGATATAGGATTCTTGAGATAACACAAGAGTTCCATTTTTCCTATCTCTCTTGATACATACCAAGAAAATGATTTGATTCATCCAAATCCTTCATAGAAAAGTTTTTGCTCAACATTTGCTTCAATCTGGAAATCTCTTTAATGGACTTTCCTGCAATGAGCATGTCATCTACATATAAAATGATAATGACTAAGGAACTGTCACTGGGTTTATTTATAGACAAGCAGTGATCATCTTAACTCCTTCTAAAACGTTGGGATGTAAAGCATAAAACTTTTGATACCACTTCCTTGAACCTTGCTTTAAGCCATAAAATGATTTCTTGAGCGTGCATACAAGCTCCTCTCTACTAGGATGTTCAAAACCTTCAAGTTGCTTCATGTAAGCATCATCTTCTAGATCCTCATGAAGAAAGGTTGTCTTCACATCCATTTGGACAAGTTCCATGCCCTCAATGGATACTAGGCCAAGCATTCTATGTAGTGTAGTCATATTGAACATGGGCAAGAAGATTTCATCAAAATCAATTTCTTTTTGCTGCTTGAATCCCTTAGGAACCTATTGAAACTTGTAATTAGCCTTCAGAGAATCATATGTAAACTACTTATTGCAAACCCACTAGCAACAAAAACCCTGCCTGCCTTCTGGCAACTGAACCAAGTCCATGTCTCATTATTGGCAATCGAGTTGTACTCAAATTGCATGGCGCTCACCCCCCTGCGCCACTTGACCTTGTCATCCCTTTAAATGGCTTCTTTGTAGCAAGATGTCTCACTGCAGTCAGTCGGCATGTGGCTGAAACCACTCATGTAGATGTGAGGATCTAGTAGATTGTCTCAAAGTCTACTACTACTCCCCGCCTTGTCAATTGGAGCACTGCTAGTGGAAGGCATATCACTAAGCTTCTGAGTTTTCATTGATTCTGAGGGAACATCCTCATATGTGACTTTTCTATACTCAACCTCTTTGATAGGTTTTCTGTGCATCTTCAACTCATTGAAGATAACATGTGAATTGCAAATTACTTTGCAAGATTTTGGGTGCCAGAGATGATATCTCTTCCCTCTATTTGCACCATGACCAACGAGAATACACTTGAGTGACTTTGGGTCTAGATTTTTTTGAAACTCTTTGGGCATAAATGCATATGCCTTGCATCCAATTACATGAAAATGATCATAATGTGTTTTCTTTTCGGACCACAGCTCCTCTAGAATTTGATGATTCAATGACGTACTAGGTGACTGATTGATGATATGTATCATTGTCAATATTGCTTCTGCCCAAAAAACCTTCCGTAGAAAGTATGGTTGTGACTCGTTCTTGATTTGTATGATTCATCCTTTTTTCAACTCCATTTTGATTAGGTGTGTAAGAAAAGTTTCCTTGAACTCCTTGGGGTGTTGGAGACGGGGAATGGGGGAACACGCCCGACACAAACACAAGGGCCTCTCTATACCTCAGGGTATCCACAACACCCCTATCCTCTCAGAAAACACCTTCAAAAATACACTTTACACTAGCATACCACCGCCTGCTCAATTTCCACTACTCACACGCTCCACAAATTAACCACACATTGCACACCTACTACTGCCCCAGTCTGTCTCCACCCTTACACACGCTCACAACCGCTCAATCTCACTCTCTCACACAAAACACCGTCAGTCCGGAGGGGTACACACTTCCACACAACTGGCACCGAGGGAAAACATGAAAGCAGGAGAAAGAGAAGGGGGGAAGGGGAAACAACAGCAAGAGGGGCCAACGGTGGCTTGATTGCACTTGAAAAGGCATGTACACTGGCTTGCACTACAATCACCATGGCCATTTTCAAGAAAAAAGTACAAAGGGGTTGATCTACTACAGATCTCCGCTTTGCAGGCTTCAAACGGCACAAAAAAAGCCCAGAAAAAAGTCCCCCAATTTGATTAAAATTTGATTTTTTACAGGGGGAGGAGTCTTCAATTTTGGAAACTGCCCTCATATTTGACCATCTGGCACCTTGATTTGGCAACTCTTGGAAGGGGGAAACCGCTTTAAGTTTTTTCTCTGCTCTCTCTTTCTCTCTTTGCACGAGAGAGGGGGGGGGGGGATTAGCGAGGTCGCTATTGCTGCCTAGGCTTCTTTTTATTATTTTATTTTTTTCTTAATTTTTACCCCTTCTGGGGAGATCAGCTTACACTACCTCTTTGGCCTCCGACTCCCTTTAGCCTTCTCTCTCTCTCTCTCTCTCTCTCTCTCTCTCTCTCTCTCTCTCTCTCTATTTCTCTCTCCTTTTTATCCCTTTTGGTCTGGCTTCCACTTTGCCTTTGCCTTTACTCGCCCTTGCTCTTGTTTTGTCCGATCTTTGCTTGCCTTACTTCGTCGGGCGCCCTGGGAATGAGCCTTGCCCTTGCCTTCTACACATTGCGGCCTTTGGGCTCTCTCTCTCTCTCTCTCTCTCTCTCTCTCTCTCTCTCCTGCCCGCTGCCTGCGGGACTGCTCCCCATCTTATGCACCGGGGAGGGGGGCATTAACGAGGTCACTATTGCCCCCCCCCCCCCTACTCCAAAAGATGGCCTTCAAGGCCGTCGGAATGAGCGCTCCGCCAGGCACTGCCACGTCATTAGTTAATTGCACCAACACCGCCCCCTCTATGCGCACACCACTACGTAGGCCCGTCAACATCGGCCAAAACCGCCACCTTGCGCTCGCGCACAGCCAGAACAGCGCCCCCATGGGGTCCGCCATCGCCACGCCGCATGGAAGCTTTCATTCCCTCACATGCTCTACAAAGCCTCACGGGTCAGCTCTTATACCACTGCCTTCAAGCCCGAAGTGGCACATATGGGGTATACATGCCCGCCACGTGGCGGTTGCTGACTCCATGGCCTCAAAGCCTTGCAAAATTTTGAAAATACTCCCATTAAAAACCAATTTTTTTCGCCTGCTTGTCCTGTCTGCCAACTAGCACCCAGTGATCCAATCACTGAGTCACAAACTTGTGCCGAGTCCCTGGCTATGTAAAACTCGCCGCCTTCTAATCCTTTTGAGCTCGCTATCCAAGGCCATAAAAAACAGAGAAAATCATCTGCAAACTTTTCACCGCTAAATGCTCCCATTTTTTCCCAGGCCGTAACTCGGTGCTCGAAACTCAAAAGCACGAGCCGTGACTTCTTGCTGACTCCACTTGGCAAACTCTAGCTACTTGAACCTTGTCGAGGCCTAAAGAATGCCAGATGGCACACCCTCCAATGCGGACTAGTTGGCAGTGGGCTCAAACCGGGTCCCTGGAAAATCTTCAACTGATCATAACTTGCTAACCAGAGCTCCAATTCGCAAATCTGAGAAAAGAGGCATGCTCCATAATTCAAGCTCTACACATGCATCCACTGACACCTGCCTGGGCCACCTATCCCCAGCTGCCCTATCCGTCGGGGATCTGCTACACACTCTATCTTTGAACTGCAATATCTTGAGCAGCGTGGCTCCGTTTGACGAGCCGTGTGGATCGGTTTCTAGAGCACATTGAACACTACATTTTAGAGCATTGACTCGGCACTTTGTTTACCTTCATCGGCCATCCCAATTGAGCCAACTTGGAGATTTTTAAGCCTAAAAAGATGCCTTGAGCATACATTCCCTCTTCCCTTTGGTTGCCAAGGACCTTGGTTCCTGTCCTAGCATTCTACACCGCACTTGCCTGCTGCCTCTACCTGGCATATAACATTTCCTAGCTTAGACCAACTCTGGCTGCACCATCATTTCCCAGCCCCCTCGTCGAACATTTATGTTCGACCAAAAGCATATGTACAAAACTTTAAAATTGGCACACCAAGCTGACGATTGAAAGCACTTGCAAAAATTGCAACCCTATGTACAAAAGCTTCATCTCCTCGCTCTCACACACCGCATGCTTTAGGTGGGTTTCCACCGCCCTTAACTACAATTTGATGCACCTCCGGCACTAAATCCCTCTCAGAATATAATTTGAGCCGCACACCGTTCACCCTGTTCCTAAGAAGCTTGCCATTCAGAAAGTCTTTTTGTACTTTATATGGACCTGTCCACTTCTTCTTGAACTTCTTCTAGAATGTGAAATCCAGGTAGCTTTCATACTTCAGGACCAGGTCTCCTTCTTCTATCCTCTTGTCTGGCAGGTTCTGATTGAACTTGGCAACTCGCTTCTCTCTTTGCTTTACATTGTAGTCGGCCGCTGCCTCTCTATCCATCTACAAAGCCTCCAAATTGGCTATCCGATTCTGTAGAACTCCTTGTTGAGTGGCATTGACACGCCACATACCCTTCAAAGCACCTAGTTGTGCATGCACTGGCAACACAGCCTCTTTACCATAGACTAGCTCGAATGGAGTGAAATTTGTAGCTACTTTATAAGACGTTCTACATGCCCACATACATTTTTCTAGATTTTTTTCCCACTCAGCTTCCTGCTTGTACACGTATTTTGTTAACATTTTGAAGATTTTTTCATTAGCACTCTCGACTAGACCATTGCATTAAGGGTGATAGGGTGAGGAAAACCGATGCTGAATCTTTAACTTTTCCACTAATGCACTCATGAGTTTGCTTCTAAACCCCTAACCCCTATTAGAAACTAACACCCATGGAACGCGAAAACGGCACAACAAATGTTATCAACACAAACTGAGCCACTACATTAGCATTTACTTTGTGAGGTCCCCACCCCGCCGTATCAAACGGCGGATCTAATGGTGAACCTGGTGGCCACTAGATCTATAACGGAAGCAAACAAAGTGGTTCAGGGTTCAACTAGCGGACGATCTCTCATCACAAAGTGAGTCGAGTTCGAGCCTACTAGCAGTGAGATCTAGCTCCACCTCGCAGGGGAAACGTACTTAACCTATCTAGAGATTCTAAGACCCACCTTCCAAGAGGAGAGAGATCCCAAGTGCCTTTTTCCCCATGTTTCAGAGGTACGTACACTTGAGACTTCTCCGCTCTAGGGGCAATGAGTATTACTAGTATCGATTTAAACACTATGGGGACAGAGAGTTCCCGACCAATCGGGACCACCCTTCTCATAGGCGTTGGCAACCTGAGCCAAGCCCCCACTTTCCATCCCCACACTCACACTTCCTTGTGTGTCCTAATTACTACCACAATGATTGTTCAACATAAACATTCCTTGATTAGATTCCGAATCACAATGTTCGTTAAGACAGCCCTTCAATCAGTATTGCAAAGCGGCACCAAGATAGTACTCTAGTAAAAATTCTACTCAAACTTATTCATTAAAATTCCAATGTTCTGGAGGTACAACATCCCCCCTCCAATGAGATTTTACTCCTCCCGTTGTCCCCTAGCTGCCCATACAACTAGGTATGTCCACCGCATACAAAGCACGACATGGACATTCCCACCGCATAGACATTAGGAAATTTCGGAGGTCATTTGGAGGGCCTTCTAAGAAAATGTATTTTTTGCACTCTCTCTCTCTAGAAAATATGGCGAATAATAGAGGTGGGTCTTTCATGGTAAAAGTTCAAAAAGTGTACTTTAAGTAGATTCCTTACTCTTCTGAACATTCGTGTAATGATTGAGGGATAATCTTCTTTTCAGTTGCATTGAATGAACCTCGTCAATATGGAGGGAATGAGGCTAACATGGAGGGACGAAGGCACAGTCGCCTATTCACTTTCCATTAAACCTGCACATTTGGCTAATGGCGCACTCCCCAAATGGCACAAATGTTACGCAGAAACGAGCCAAATATCACCTTCACATTGATTTGGACAATGAGTACCAACCATTGATTAAGCGTAGTAAAGCAAACACACATATACCTCCCGCATCCATAGACACGCTCAGAGCTCTCAGTGCCTGCAAAAGAGATACAAGGCACACTTGATTCACTTGGTGTAAGAAAAAGAGGATATTCGACTATACAAAAATCTGCCTCATCCATCTTTGTTAAGAAGGGTATAAAATCCAAACTTTTACCATCAGCCTCAAGTGTTTGGAAAGAGATGCTTCAGCTTAACGAGGCACAGGGAGACTATCTTGGACAGCCCTTTCATATTAAAGCAACTTACAGTGGCCATGGAGCAAACATGGCATATGATGAGTTCAATAATATTTTTATGGACCTGCAGATGTTACAGAAGAGAATGGTGGAGTTTTACAACATCACATTTGAAGAGTCACGAGGGGTATTACATTTTGTGTTAAAACTGGATGAGTGTGAGCTTGTTAAAGAGAAAAAGCTAGAGTGTGTTACTATTACTTTAATGAATAGAGCCCTCTCAAAGTGTCCCAGTGATGATCCTTTGTATTTTAGTGTTCAATCAGAATCTAACATATGGTGGCTTGGTGCGTTTGAGGTAAGCGAGATTCTCAGCTAAGCTCAAATGTTCACATATACTTAAGTCTCATTTATTTTGTGTTGCAGGTAAAGAAAGAAGATCATGAGATTCTATATTGGGTGTTCCATCAAACTAATATTCCGGAGGTGATTGATCGACATACTAACCAAGGAGAGGTACTACGTCTAGATGGAAGGGGAGACTTTCAAGTTCAGTGGCATCTTGCAGGTGACCTCAAAACATTAAAGTGCATGTATAATTGTGGAATGGGTGCAATGGCAAAGTCGCCGTGTTTGTTCTGCATGGAGCTTGCAAAGGTCATGGACCCAAAGTGGTGGAGAAAAGCTCCAACACGTCACATTGAGGACCCTGCTTTTCGACCGGTTTTGAAAATACCACTTGTGAATGTCCACATCTGTACAATGCATGCTCTTTGTAGAATTGTGGAGAAATTGCTCTACTTATATATCGGGTTTTCTTGGGAAATTAAGAACTCAGCAGAGCGACAAGTAGCCCTGCAGTGCTTAGAATTGGTACTGTCGGATATGGGCCTTCATGGTGGCAATGTGAAAATCCAGCGGGATGAAAAGAGATCAACTGCTGAGAAGGATGTCCCATGCAAACCATCCATCGGTGGGGTGAAGGCACGGAGGTTTTTATCTAAACCCCAAGGAATACGAGATCTGAAGCTAACAAAACATGGAAAAATATATAACACATCTTATGTTAGCAAGGTAGAGTATCAGAGCTGGAAAAAGCTACATATTGCAGTCAAAGACCAAGAACCAACTACTCGTAACGCGAAGGCTGAGGTTTGGCGATCAATAGACATCCTATTTTTGATGTGCAACAAAGATGACTGGTCACAAGGTGATATGAAAAAGTTCAAGGAGAATCTCAACCTTCTCAAAAAATCATTCAAGACAGCATGGACAGACACCCAGATTACTCACTACATGGTATTATGGTGTATTTGATTCTCTTTTATGTGTAACTATGTGAGTGTAAAACATTCTAACTAATCTGTTTTCATATCCAGCACATCATTTTCAATCATTTACCATATTTTATACAAAAGTATGGGAACCCGGCAATATGGAATACCCAAGGGATGGAAAAGTCTCATTACATGACGAGAAATGCTTATTTCAGGCACACATGACATGGTGGCTCTCGAATCAAGGCTGACAGTTTGAAAGAACTATTTGAATGGTTCTATCGTAGAATCATTCATTGAATGCAAGCAAAAGAAGTCTTGGCCTCTTCAGCAACAGCACAATCCATCAGACATTTACAACAACAAAAAGTTAAAAGATCAATGGCATACAACAACTCCGGTGCTCGTGAAAGTCAACGAAGGTGGAGAGAGACAATGGTTTATGTGAACCACAAGTGGAGAAAGATACTCTGAGTGGATGACATTGTACAAAATTTCTGTAATACATGATCTTTTACAATTGCTACTTGAAGTGTATCAAGATTTTGAAGGTTCAATTTTGTTTTTTGGCACATCACCCTTGTAACGAATCATGAGATGTTTGCCATACTCTAAAAGTTCATATGGGTTTTGTCTACCAAAAGCTAGTGCCATTGCTGTGTAAGTGTAGTAATGCGTTGCCCGACCACCTCTATACCCCGGCAATAACCAAAACAATCTCTGGCAAACACTTTGTCCACAAGAATGACTTTATCTGCACTTTTGGGCAGCATGGGTCCACCCAAGAAGCGTGATAGTGTCTTTAATGTGTAAGTTGCTATTGAACCCTCTTGTGACATGGAATTGTGAAAAACTACTATCGGCGACTTGCAAAGCTTTGAAAGGTACTGCGCTAGGGCCGCATCCCTTCCACGATACTCTCGAGTCCGCCGTCGAAGGAAGTCATCCTTGTCAGCAATCCAAGACTGCATATATCATGTCTGAGTAAGTGACACAGAGACACACACACACACACACACACACACACACACACAGAGAGAGAGAGAGAGAGAGAGAGAGAGAGAGAGTTTGTGTATGTGTGTGTGTGTATCTGTCTGTGTAAGTATGTGTTGAGGTGTGTGTGTGTGTGTGTTGTGTGTGTGTGTGTGTGTGTGTGTGTTGAACAACAGTATGGGTTTTTCTTTGTTTCCACACACACACACACACACACACACACAATTTGCTACCTATTGTTGGAAATACAGAGAGATAGAGTGAGAGATCACCTTTTGTTGGTGGAGTTTGCAGAAACTCCATGGGAGGTGTCTTCTCCATTGCTTTCTCTTTGTCAATCTCTCTCTCTCTCTCTGACAGTAATGAGTCTCCCTCTCTCTCTCTCTCTCTCTCTCTCTCTCTCTCTCTCTCTCTCTCTCTCTCTCTCTCTCTCTCTCTCTCAAAATGACACTTATAACGGATACCCACGGCGGCGTCCCACGTGTTACTAAAAAATAGAATATAATTGCATGATGCCGCACGCGCGGTCATTTATTGGGCCCGTATACTTTCGTATGTCACATATAAAAGTGATGAGAGAGAAAAAAACACACCGCGTCAAAGAGAGTGAGAGAAAGAGAGAGAGAGACATCGTCTGCGTCTCCGACAGAAAGCACCTGCAAGATTGAGTTGACCCGTCTTCGACATAACGCAGTTCTGCGTCCTTAGAAGGTTTGGCCCTCACCCTCTCTCTCTCTCTCTCTCTCTCTCTCTCTCTCTTTCCAAAAGGTCAGGCTGTGCTTCTCTCTCTGTTTCTGAAATGTCCCTCTCTCTCTCTCTCTCCCTCTACCTCTCTCTCTCTCGCTCTCTCTGTCTCTCTGTTTCTTTTTCTCTCTCTATTTCTCTCAGAGTATATTTCATATCTAGCTCTCTCTTAACACACAATACACACATGCACACACAAACACACACAAATACAACACACACACACACACACACACACACACACACACACAAATACAACACACACACACACATACACACACATACACACAAACACAAACACAAACACAAACACACAGACACACAAATATAACACACACACACAAATACAACACACACACAACCCCCCCCCCCCCCCCCCCCCCTCTCTCTCTCTCTCTCTCTCTCTCTCTCTCCTAAAGGCGTGCGGAGACAGGCACCTCCGGTTTGGATGTCACTTTGCGCGCCTTTAGTACTGTGCAAACGCAAGTAGAACGAGTGAGAGATATGTAGTGTATCCACGAGTGTGTGTGTGTGTGTGTGTGTGTGTGTGTGCTATAGAGAGAGGAAGAAAAAGTGTAGAGACTGGGGAAGGCGGGAGAAAGAGAGAGAGAGAGTCTTTCTGTACCCTTATACTAATGGCGCGCGGAGGTGTATTTTGGAGTCAAAACATGTTTCACACGCGCCGTTAGTAATGGGAGTCTCTCTCTCTCTCTCTCTCTCTAAATATGCTAGGCTATAGAAAGGAGAGAGAGAGAGAGAGAGAGAGAGAGAGAGAGAGAGAGAGAGAGAGAGAGACATTAGTAATGGGAGTCTCTCTCTCTCTCTCTCTAATGTCTCTCTCTCTAATGTCTCTCTCTCTCTCTCTCTCTCTCTCTCTCTCTCTCTCTTTAAATATGCTAGGCTATAGAAAGGAGAGAGAGAGAGAGAGAGAGAGAGAGAGAGAGAGAGTCCTCTATTTTTATACAGTGAAATGGCCAGAACAAAGGCCACTGCAAGGAAGGCAGGCAAGGGACCAGGATTAGCAGCTAAGGCAAGTAGCAGATCTGCAACCCCAAAGAAGAGACCTGGAAAACCAAATAAAATTTTGAAAGGTCCAAGCGTGAAGAAGTTACAGAGCTGCATGGGACTTTTCAGAGAAATCAGGAAGGCACAGAAATGTGTAGATTTGTGTATACCAAAGCTGCCCTTTCAGAGGATGGTGAGGTCCATATGTGAAGAAGCTACCTGGGGTACTAAAAGGTGGAAGGTGGTGGCATTGATGGCTCTACAAGAAGCAACAGAGGACTTCCTACTTGAGTACTTCAGTGACATGACCATTGTAGCAGCCCATGCCCACAGGGTGACTGTAATGGACAAAGATAGTGAGACACTAAAAAGGATAAGGTGGAGGTATGACAAACTGCTGGTACCCAATGTCTGCAGGGATAAGAAAATGAGGGAAATTTTGCTATACCCCCCTGAGCTATTGCCACAACTCACAGTTGTAGATGTCACACATGATGTGAATACAAGGGCAAGGGCAGAGACTGTTGCTCGCCAAACAGAGGACATGAGGGAAGCAGAGCTTAAGGAGAAAGCAAAAGTAGCAGTGGAGTCCCAGAGGCAAACAGAATGCAATGTGACCCTGTCCATAGAGGCAAGCAATAAAGAAACTCTACTTTCAATGAAGGATGGTTTGCTTGCAGAGATACCATTTATAGATGGAGCCAGAAAGCTGGCTCTGGAAAAAGTGGACATTAATTTATTGATGAATCCAGATGCTCAGATCTCAGACACAATTATCTATGCTTGTCTTACGTAAGTGTTACTATCTTGCTAACTTTGAAAAATCAGATCATAGGTGTACTAACTCAGGTATACTCTCTGCAGCTTGATCAAAAGCCAACTTCCACCGCACACCCACACGGAGGTGTTTCTTCTTGATCCACAAATGTCAATGATTATTAGACAGAAGAATAGTCAATCTGGCACCTTTGAGAGTTGGTTTCTCCACTGTGCTATGCTGGAAGTAACTGTCATCATCTTTCCATATGAGAACAACCATCACTGGAATCTCATATGCCTTGATGTTGACCAACCAGTAGTGTGGGTGTTCAATTCAATAAAAGGAACCCACCCTGAAATTAGGTTGTAAGTGTTATGTATCAGAAAGTGTTTCTTATAGATATCCATGTAAATTTGAAGCCTCGAGCTAACATCTTGATACTGCTTTGTGCAGTTGTATAAAGAGGTTGTTGCTTGCTTATGGCAAGCTATGTGGAAGGTATGAACTATACAAGGCCCCAATCAAAGATGTACCTGTCCCAAATCAAACCGATGGAAATTCTTGCGGCTGGAGATGTCTTCTCCATGCAGAATATGTCCTGCAAAGCTACTTTGCATTAAAATCTTTCATGACTAAGGTAACCATTTGGCAATGCATTGAGTCAGTTTTGGTTTTCTTTATACAAGACTTCTCACCATGTGGTCTTTCAATTTTGCAGAGTGCTTAAAAAAACTACACATATGATTATTTGCAAAGATACCGGGTAAGTCTAATACAACAGCTACTTACTATGTCGAGCCCCAGAGAACCTGAAGATAGCGGCTTGGACGACCGCACAATTGATATGACAATACATGACGTGCCACCACGACAAACCCCTGCATCAGATACAGTGGAATCACAACGGGCCGAGGGGGTCATATCAGTTGAAGATGAAAGAGCCGAGGATGAAGAAAGGTCTAATGAGCATATGGAAGGTGCTAGTGTACAACCAGAGGGGCTTATGAAGGAGACAATGAAAGAGCCAAGTAAGCCAGTGGAGGAGCCAAACGAGCCTATGGATGAAACCCTGGATGAGGAAAGCAGGCCTACGGATGAGCAAAAGGATATGGATGAGGAAAGCAGGCCTAGGGATGAGCAAATTGATATGGATGAGGCAAGGATGGATGAGGAAAGCAGGCATACGGATGAGCACAAGGTTATGGACGATGCAAGCCAGCCAACAGAGGCAGAGGAAAAGACCTTGGAGGAAACCCCGAATGAGGCAGAAAGAGCCATGGGGGAGACCCTTGATGAAGATGTGAATGATGACTATGAAGATGTGAATGATGAAGCTAAAGCAGAGGATAGCAACAACGACAACAACACTATAGAGACCCAGTATGGACCCTTGCTACCTGTAGATACGATTGTTTCAGTAATGTCTATTCAAGTATGGCAAAATATGTTCAGCTTCTAACTACTTATATGTACTTGTCAACTTTTACAAAGGTTGATTATCTTGGACCTCAATGGATTGCTGCTGATGCGCGTGCCTCTTGGTGACACAGAGCCCTTCGAGGATTTGCAAACATTTCGGATGGGAACTTGTCGAGTCGTGGTTCGTCCAGGAACCAAAGAATTTATTCAGTTTCTTCTTCCACGCTTCAGAGTTGCCGTATGGTCTTCAATGCAAAGGCAAAACTTGTGGCCACTAATTACAATAGTTTGCGGTGTATGCGACGCTCACACGTCAGATTTTGGCTTTTTGTATGATCAAAGAAAATGTGTTACCGTCGAGGGCCACTACCACCCTAAAAAACCACATTTACCTCTTTTGTACAAACCGTTTAGCCAAATCAATGTACCCTTTGATGCAAATAATACACTACTGATTGATGATACTCCTGAAAAGGGAGAACTAAATCCACCTGGAACAACTATCTCACCACCTTCTTTCGAGGGGCATTCCTTTGATTTTTACCTTGAAGACATTTTGATTCCATACTTACAGAAATTGTATCTCATTCCATTGTTCACGGACGAGTTTGTACTTTCTAATGAATTAAGATGACTCTTCTATCATGTCTTTGTCTTGCTTAACATTGAGAGAGAGAGAGAGAGAGAGAGAGAGAGAGAGAGAGAGAGAGAGAGAGATTTGACATGCTAAAGAAATGTTCACAGAGCACAACTGACAAATGAGCTCAAAAAACTTCATGTATTGAAAGTCATTCGTATACACTTGGGTTCACAAGAATCTCTGTTACATTGACACTATTTCAACCCGACCATCCAACTCTTTGCACAAAATATATTTTTCCCTACGCGGCATCAGCTTACAGCCAGCTAGGAAAAAGGAAAAATCTGAAAGGTCCCTGTCCATTGACTCTTCAATTATGTCGTGCCGCAACTGCAGAAGACTGCATAGCTCCCTTATTGTAACCACCAACATTAGGCCATGCTCTTTATCAATCACTTCCACATCCACAGCAAGATTATCTTCCAAACCTGCACAAACCTGGTCCATAGGAATGTACTTACCTTTGAGCATTTGTGATCGCATATACCAAAAGGAGACTAACAGTGATTGACTTGCAATCATGTACTTGACAACTAGAGTGTCAAGCGTGACCTCGCACCGTATGTCAATCTCTTCCTTTACATACCATCCTCTGTCAAGAAATTTGTCACAGGATGACTGCTGAAATGACTTGCACATGAACATAGTTTTCATAACACGTATATTGTAGTTATGAAACAACTCTATGAAGAGTGCAACAGGACAAAAGTTTGTAATTCTAACCAGTTTGGTGGGAATAGAGCTACGTAGAGACCTCTGTATATCCTTGTAGAGCTTACGTCACATTGCCTCCACCATTGTTTCCTCAAGAACTGGCCAGTCCACAGTGTTCCAATCGGTTGGTAGAGGCAATTCCACCAACATGCCATTCTTATTCCTTGGGTTGAGTTGGTAGAAGTGGTCATAGAAAAATATTCCTTCATCAGCCAGGCTTTTGCTGCTTCTCCCTGAATACTGTACAGAACCAATGTGGGCATGAACAACAAGGAAGAGGCCTATTATGCACTCCACAGGCTCCCATTGCTCATAAGAAAACATCTGCAAAATATATAACAAGAGTTAAACTAAGAGTATCAATAAGTCAAAATGAAAAATCTAATGTAGTTGAGCTGTGAAGAATGGAGACATTGCTCATAAGAAGAGGGATAAATGTTGCAAAATATATAAGAAAAGTTATAATGAGAGTATCAATAAGTGAAATGACAAATCAAATGCAGTTCAGATGTCAAGAATACTTACAATTGCAACGTGGTTGATGTATATCTGACACATTTCCACCGTTTGCTATCACGTCTGGATGGGTAAACACATGCTGAACAAGAACTTCCTTTACAGATCTTTTGCCGATTTCAACTTTGGAATCCAACACTCTGGCCTTCCATGCTGAGCGGTAAACATTGATAGCACTAGACCTCTTGGGTCTTCTTGGTTGCATGAGGACCCATGAACCTTTGTTTATCCTTTGTCCAACCCATTGGTTCTCTGTACTTATTGAAGTTGATATTGTAATTGAGGATATGCTACTACTTGGCCTTCTAGGCAAAGTGCAGCTGTTGGTTGTTGGTGTGAGAGACCATAAACACCTAGAGCTTCTTGGGCGAGAAGACGTGGAAGCCATAGCTCTCAGAGAAAAGCTTTAGTGGAGGGAGATTCACTTTGAAAGCATTCTAATGGAGGGAAAGTGTTTTAGAATTCCAATATCTTGTGCGGGCTTAATGGTCACCCTCCAATACATTAATGACCATAAGAGAATATCAGCAGTGGGACCACACAAGCACCTAACAGCTCGATAAAAGCAAGGAAGTTACGATGCTACAATCCTAGATTCGTGAAAGTTTTTGGGGTATTTTCCTATTTTTTAAGTCTTTCCACGTACTTTCCTACGTAACGTAGCCCTCCTGCTCATTGGACGCGCTCTTTTTTTCTCTCTCCTTCATATGGCCCTCCAAATGACCTCCGAAATTTCTTAATGAAGCAAGACGTGGGTTCCCACCGCATAGAAAGCAAGTTGTGGGTATCCACCGCATAGAAATCAAGTCATGGATTCAAAAGCCCTTAACCAGGAACTCTATCCCCTGTGATCAGGAGGGGGATCATGACTAATTCAACATTGGAAATAGAATGAACATGTCGAGCTAAATTTTTCCTAGCAGACATTCTTTCCTATTGCAAACAGTATATCCGTCAATCATTTCTTTCCTACTTTAGACTTAATGTACAAATGAATTCAAATGCTGAGGTTTCCGTCGGATTTCTCCAACATGTTTGGGGATATGTTCTTTCTTAGCTAAACGTGTGCAATGTTAAATTAAACAACTTGAATAAAATTGTGACCTATCTCTTCCATTTCTTCGTCAATGGCCCGTGAGATGTCCGGTGCTTGTTCGTCCATGGGAGCTTTTCCTTTTCCATTCACATTGCTCATTTCCGCCTCGCGGTCATGGGCACCACTGAAGCGAGTTCTCTTAACCGGGGCCATTTTATACTCACTACTTTAAATGATAAACTTGGAGAAAAGAGCTAATGTCCGAGAGCATCATAACAATCCAAATGATAGATTAGAATCATTGAACAATCCCCCTTATACGAGAGGGTTAGATTTTTTCTTCGAGACATAGTAATTTTATGGATAATACTTTACTTGTCCTATGGGAACTGGATCTAAAGTTAATCACTTGGCTTAGATGATTAATAATTCCAGAATTTTACTAATTAAATTACAAGAGAGATGAATTAAGCAAGCTCAATCACTTTCTTAATGCAATTAGAAAGATGCAGAATTACCGCATGCATAGGTGAGAGAAAATTCTCTTCTTAGTGGCTTAATGATGGATTAATTTTGCTTTAATCACATCTTAATGTATGAGAAAATTAAATCTAACTTAGTTACACCAATATTGTGTCGTAAAAGAATGAATTCTCATCAAACCTACATCATTACCGGCTTGACAATTAATTACTATGCGGCCTAGAGAGAGAATTCTCTTCTAATCATGTACTAATCATTGATTAAGAGTGATGAATGGCTGTATAATTAGCTATTGGATGATGATTATGTAATGGAGTATAGACATAGAGAATTAGAGAGCAGCTATTGGGAATTATAGCTAGGATTAAGCATGGTAGATGATGAATTGAGAAAATGATGAAGAGGTTTACAGAAGAGCATAAATTAAATCATGATTACCATGATTAGGGGCTGAAATCCTTTCGATTTTCTGATCCAAATGAGTTCTCAAGACGAGAATCCAGCAACACTTCCCTCCTTTTCTTCTCCTCCAAAAACTGTGTGTGCCGGCAACACCTCCCCAAGGTGTGTGTACTGAGTGTGTGTGTGAGCATGTGTGTGTGTGTGTGTGTGTGTGTGTGTGTGTGTGTGTGTGTGTGTGTGTGTGTGTGTGTGTGTGTGTGTGTGTGTGTGTGAGCACAATCTTAAATAGGCTCCTCCAAGCTGAAAATCGACCAGCCTTGCTATTTGCATTTGAGTGAGCTCTCACATCATGCATGGCAAGTCTAGTTTCCTGCCTACCAAGTGTCCAGTTAGCTAGTCTAATTGGCTCTCACACTCACTCTCAAGCTTGGAAACTCTCCCACAACTCCCACAAGACAAGAGGGCGCCCCCTAGCTGCTAAAGCTGGCTCTGAGTGGCCTGGAACCAGTTCCCACACAGCCTCGAGTCCCGGTGCCTCCCCGCACAACTTTAGGAAAAAATTAGTTTTAGGCTAAAACGGCCCATACGAGTCGGAATTTAATACCGTAAATTGCTATACTAAGCGCTGACTAAGGCGTACTGGTCTGAGTACCTGCCATATTTAGCAGCCCTCGGGTCCGAAAAATGCATTTTTCAAATTCGGGGTACGGGTGCAATTTTTCAAGATGGTCAAAACTGGACGGGTCGGGTGACCAAAAACTTACTATTTTTGGATTTTTTTTTACAAAAATTATTTTAATTCACATTTTGAAGCTTTAAAACATTCTAAACATCATGGCACTGACAAAATTTGGAAAACTGCTAAAAATCATGTAACTTTTTCCATTATATTCATTTCATGGTACAATGGTGCTATTTTTTGGTCGGGGTTAGAGACCTTACAACCTCCCCAACGTGAAAAATTTGACATGTCCTCATCTCAAGAATGTGTTTGGGTAATCCTTTATGAGCGTTGGTTCGTCCTCCCAAGTTGCATCTTCTTCAGGGTAATCCTTCCACTTTACTAGATGCTCCGTGATAGTTCTGTTGTGTAACTTCCTTTCCCTTGTTTCAAGTACATAGTCAGGTTGGAGCTCGAGAACTCCTTCTGCTGGCATGACTATCTGATCTGAGTCCAAGAATTTATCAGGATTAGGAATATAGGGTTTGAGTAAGCTTACGTGGAACACATCATGAACCTTCAAGTTTGCGGGTAACTTTAGCTTGTAGGCCTGGTCACTCACAACCTTAACGATCTCGAATGGTCCACAATACCTTGGGCTTAGCTTTTTATATCTGCCTAGTGATAAGTTGCTTTTCTTTGGTTGGACTCGCAGAAAAACCTTATCCCCTTCTTTGAAAGTTCTTTCCGAACGGTTCTTATCGGCATAGTGCTTCTGTCTATCCTGAGCGGCCTGAATGTCTTGGCGAATAGCTCTAGTCTGAGCTTCCATATCTTCTAACATCTTCCTAGAGGCTTCTACCCTGATGGTTGGATCTGAGAAGTTCAGTGGTGCTAAACAGTCCTGTCTATAAAGAGATTTGAAGGGTGACATTCCAATGCTTCTGTGTTCGGAAGAATTATAAGCATACTCCACCAAAGGTAAATATTGTAACCACTTCTTTGGTTCTTGCGAACAATAGGCTCTGAGAATGTCCTCGATGACTTGATTAACCCTTTCAATTTGCCCATCTGTCTGCGGGTGATACACTGTACTTAAGGCTAATTTTCACCCAATAGATTGGAAAAGAGAAGTCCAAAATTTTGATATAAACTTGGCATCTCTATCACTGACGATACGCTGGGTAGACCATGTAACCTAAAAATCTCCTTGATGAATACCCGGCTAATATCTGAAGCAGTAAAGGTTGTCTTTACGGGTATTAGATGAGCCACTTTTGTGAGCATATTATCAACCACGAAAACAGAATCATAACCTCCTGTAGAAGGTAATCCTGTAACGAAGTCCATACTGATGCATTCCCATTTCATCTGGGGTATGTCAAGAGGTTGAAGTTGCCCTAGTAACTTGATTCTTTTGGCTTTTATCCGTTGACAAGAAAGACATTGCCTCACATAGCGAAGTATGTCTCCTTTCATTCCAGACCAAAAATAACTCCTTCTGACAGCATGAAGAGTCTTAGCATAGCTTGGATGTCCAGATGTAGGGCTATCGTGTGCTTCATATAGAATGGCCTTCTTTAAAGCTGGGTCTCTGGGTACACAGAGTCTATGTCTGTAGTAAATACATCCTCCCATAAGAAAGTAATCTTTAGCTTCAGGCATCTTATTTTCTGGACTAATGATACCATACATTGGTACTCTGGATCTACCAAGGATGCTTCTTTGATTCTATCCCAGATAGGGTTATTTGGAATAGAGATAGCTCCGAGAAAAGATTTTCGGCTAAGACCATCTGCAACTGTATTCTCCTTCCCTGGTCTATACTTTATGTCAAGGTCATATTCTTGTAAAAGCTCTATCCATCGCCATTGTCGCATATTGAGAATAGGTTGAGTAAAAATCCATTTTAAGCTCTTGTGGTCTGTAACCAGCTGAAACTTGCGTCCGAGAGGATAATGTCTCCATAACTTCAGCGCATGTATAACTGCTAAAAGTTCCAAATCATGAGTAGGATAATTCTTCTCATGATCCCTCAGCTTTCACGAAGTATACGCCACCAGTCTTCCTTCTTGAGTAAGAACTCCGCCTAGAGCAAATTTGCTAGCATCGGTCGCTACTTCAAATTCCTTACTAAAATATGGGAGCTTTAAAATAGGAGCTGAGACCAAAAATTCTTTTAGCTAAGCAAAGCTAGGCTCGTGCTCGGTCTTCCATTCGATCCTCATTCCTTTATTCAGGAGTTCCGTCAAAGGTGCAGCAATACGTGTATAATCCTTTAAAAAAAATCCTGTACCATCCCATTATCCCAAGAAATCCTCTTACTTCGTTGACGGTGGATGGTTGAGGCCAATCAACGATATCCTTGACTTTATCTGGGTCCACTGAAATCTCTTCGGCCGATATGACAAATCCAAGATAATTGACCTTTGGTGAGCAAAAGGTACACTTGCTCTCTTTAGCGTAAAGTTCGTGTTCTCGAAGAAGATCAAGTACTTTGCGAACATGTTCTTTGTGATCTGCCTCGTTCTTAGAGTAGATCAGAATGTCGTCAAAGAAAACCAAGATAAAATCATCCAGATAAGGTCTGAAAATATCCTGCATAAGTCGATTGAAGCTTGCAAGAGCGTTTGTTAGACCAAAAGACATTATTGTGAATTCGTAGTGCCCATACCTAGTGTTAAAAGCTGTCTTTGGAATATCTGATTCCTTGATCCTGATTTGGTAATATCCTGACCTTATATCAATGTTTGTAAACATTTTGGCGTCGTGTAGCCTGTCCAAGAGTTCGTCAATCCTTGGAATTGGATACTTGTTCTTGAAAGTTACCTGGTTTAGTCCACGGTAATCTATGCGTAGCCTTAAGGTTCCATCCTTCTTCTTTTGAAAAATAACTGGAGCACCCCAAGGAGAAGTACTGGGTCGAATGAATTCTTGCTCAATGAGTTGCCTAAGTTGTTGCTTGAGTTCGATGGCCTCTGGAAGTGACATTTTATAAGGTCTTTTTGAGATAGGTTCACATCCAGGGATAGTCTCAATCTCATGATCGACCTCTCTATGTGGTGGAAGATTCGTAAGGTCTTCAGGGAATACATCATCATACTCCCTCAACCAGTTTGGTCGAAGTGAGGTATCTGATTGGTCCACCTTGTTGAGCTTTACCGCATAAATTTGCTGTCCTTTTCTTAGTCCCTTCAAAAGTCTGCTGGCCTTAACTAAAGTAGCCCTAGGTCTCCCATTTTCCCCCTGGATTAAGGCTTCATTACCCAAGTTATCTGTAAAGGTAAAGTTCCCTTGTGCACAATGGATGTGGGCCTTATTTTGCTTTAGCCAGTCCATCCCTAGTATCCCATCAAAGAATCCTAAGGGTAGGGTTCGAAATTGGGCAGAGGTTGGGTGTCCCCCTAAATCAAAGTCGATTTTTCCTGCAGAGTGTTGAGATACTACTTCCTTGCCGTTTGCTAATTCTACAACTAGCTTGCTTGTTGGATACTTATCTAGCTTTAGCTTCCTCATGCATTTGGGTGAAAGAAATAAAAGAGTACTACCACAATTTATAAGGAAGTTAACTTGTTCACCTCTGAGAGATCCTGACGTATGAATGACTGCATATTGCTCGCAACCATTGGCGTTGTCAATTGCAGCATGCAAGGTTGCTCTCTCCACTGCTTCATCACCCATAGTTGGTTGTACCACTGCGGCATTCACTCTGGCGGTAGCTCCACATCCTCGCCCTCTTTTCATCCTTCCACGTCCTCCTCTTCCATTAGATTGGCCACGCCCATGGGCATTCAAGGGTATGGCATTGGTGCTGGTTGCCTGAGTGTTCCTAGGGCACTTGGGATCTGTAATGTCCAAACTCGTCGCAACCATAGCATCGAACATCTGGGAACTCCATGGTTGTGGTTGTAGCCACAATAGGACGCTGGTCATATGCTTGGTTGGCTGGTCTGTTATTCCAAGCATTTGTCCTCGGCCTCTTTGCCCAATGATTCCTCCTATTGTGATTAACTTTTTGTACTTCAAGAGCTAGAGGTTTGACCCTCAACAAGGCATCCTGTATTGTTGTCGGCATGAAAGCTTCCAACCGAGTATTCAAAGGTCGATTAGCCCTTGGAAGAACCTCGCTACCTATTGTTCCAAGGTCATCTTGGAGGATATCTCCGAAGAGTGACAAACTTTGCATAATATTCTTCGACAGATGAAGTCAGCTGCCGAAGTGAAAAGAACTCGTTCATCTTCAAGGTTTTATAGGTGGGTGGTAAATAACGTCCCATTATTGCAGCTTTGATGTCTTCCCAGGATTGGAAAGATCCCTTAATATCCAAGTCCCTGCAATGTTGCTTCCACCATATCTTGGCATCACCAGACAAGCGGAACATCACAAGCATGGTCTGATTCACGGGTTGGGTTCCCGCAGCTTCAAAGTAATCGTCCATTGCTTCCATCCACACTTCTGCATCTCTCTCCACATTTGACCCCTTGCCCTTAAAGAGTGGAGGCTGGGCTTGTTTAAGAAGGAGCTTCTTCTCTTGCGTTGCCGAGTAGAGAGCAGCAGGCGGTGCCTACATGGGTTATACAAGATTTTCAAAATAGACACGAGAATTTAAATAAAATTCAAGATCCCACTTTATCAAGAGACAGAGATTCAGAGACAAAAAGCACTTTATTGATGAAAATTTATTACAATCGAAACCCCTCAAGGCTTAGGATAACTCATGATCAATTTATTACATGGCTTTTTTTTTGGATTGCGTATAAGATATGCCTAGCGGATTGTGTTCACATGATACTCTACTTTATTCGTGAAGTAGTTTCTATACTCATCCTTGAGTGGATAATAAACTATGGTGTCGAGCCGGGATTCTTCTTTTGGTACTCCAAAAGTTCTGACTCTATTTGTTGGGATTACAGTGGTGACCTTCTCCAAAAGCCACTCGTTGAGGGTTTGATTGGTGTCGTCAGAGACAGTGAGGTCCAATTGTGTAAGCAGCAAGTAGAATATCTCCACCACCCTCAACTCTTCTCCCCAACGTATCTTCTTCAAATCGGTAGCCAGGCATCCTAGCTTCCGAGCGTTGATGTAGTAAACCCCTCTTGCAAGTGTCCAATCAAGTCCCCATCCTCTATCGATGCGAGTGGAGTGTGGCGTATGAGCCTTCATCAGTATCTCCATGACATCTCGCTTGAATTGGTAAACTAGGGATCGTCGAGCTTGCTCGTAAATAAGCTCAAACACTTGGAACTTTCGATATTCTAGCATGGGGTCTTCCTACAACACCAATGCAAGGAATCCGGATCAGCTACCTATATACTTTTAGTTCGTTTTAAATATTCAAACAATACGATTTTATTTCTCAGTCTAACCTAAGCTCTGATACCAAGTGTGAGGTCCCCACCCCGCCGTTTGATCTGATGGTGAACCTGGTGGCCACTAGATCTATAACGGAAGCAACCAAAGTGGTTCAGGGTTCAACTAGCGGATGATCTCTCATCACAAAGTGAGTCGAGTTCGAGCCTATTAGCAATGAGATCTAGCTCCACCTCGCAGGGGAAGCGTACTTAACCTATCTAGCGATTCTAAGACCCACCTTCCAAGAGGAGAGAAATCCCGAGTGCCTTTTTTCCCATGTTTCAGAGGTACGTACACTTGAGACTTCGCTGCTCTAGGGGCAATGAGTATTATTAGTATCAATTTAAACACTATGGGGACATAGAGTTCCCGACCAATCGGGACCACCCTTCTCATAGGCATTGACAACCTGAGCCAAGCCCCCACTTTCCACCCCCACACTCACACTTCCTTGTGTTTCCTAATTACTACCACAGTGATTGTTCAACATAAATATTCCTTGATTAGATTCCGAATCACAATGTTCGTTAAGATAGCCCTTCAATCAGTATTGCAAAGTGGCACCAAGACAGTACTCTAGTAAAAATTCTACTCAAACTTATTCATTAAAATTTCAATGTTCTAGAGGTACAACATCCCCCCTCCAGCGAGAGTTTACTCCTCCCGTTGTCGCGTAGCTGCCCATACAACTAGGTATGTCCACCACATGGACATTCCCACTGCATAGAAAGCAAGACGTGGGTTCCCACCGCATAGAAAGCAAGTCGTGGGTATCCACCTAGAAAGCAAGTCGTGGATTCAAGAGCCCTTAACCAGGAACTATGTCCCCTGTGATCAGGAGGGGGATCAGGACTAATTCAACATTGGAAATAGAATGAATATGTGGAGCTAAATTTTCCCTAGTATACATTCTTTCCTATTGCAAACAGTATAAATGTCCCGTGAGATGGCCGGTGCTTGTTCGTCCATGGGAGCTTTTCCTTTTCCATTCACATTGCTCGTTTCCGTCTCGCGGTCGTGGGCACCACCGAAGCGAGTTCTCTTAACCGAGGCCATTTTATACTCACTACTTTAAATGATAAACTTGGAGAAAAGAGCTAATCTCCGAGAGCATCATAACAATCCAAATGATAGATTAGAATCATTGAACAATCCCCCTTATACGAGAGGGTTAGATGTTTCCTTCGAAACATAGTAATTTTATGGATAATACTTTACTTGTCCTATGGGAACTGGCTCTAAAGTTAATCACTTGGCGTAGATGATTAAGAATTTCAGAATTTTACTAATTAAATTACAAGAGAGATGAATTAAGCAAGCTCAATAACTTTCCTAATGCAATTAGAAAGATGCAGAATTACCGCATGCATAGGTGAGAGAAAATTCTCTTCTTAGTGGCTTAATGATGGATTAATTTTGCCGTAATCACATCTTAATGTATGAGAAAATTAAATCTAATTTAGTTACACCAATATTGTGTGGTAAAAGAATGAATTTCATCAAATCTACATCATTACCAGCTTGACAATTAATTACTATGCGGCCTAGAGAGAGAATTCTCTTCTAATCATGTATTAAGAGTGATGAATGGATGCATAATTAGCTATTGGATGATGATTATGTAATGGAGTATAGACATAGAGAATTAGAGAGCAGCTATTGGGAATTATAGCTAGGATTAAGCATGGTAGATGATGAATTGAGAAAATGATGAAGAGGTTTACAGAAGAGCATAAATTAAATCATGATTACAGTGATTAGGGACTGAAATCCTCTCGATTTTCTTATCCAAATGAGTTCTCAAGACGAGAATCCGGCAGCACTTCCCTCCTTTGCTTCTCCTCCAAAAACTGTGTGTGCCGGCAGCACCTCCCCAAGGTGTGTGTGTAGGTGTACCGAGTGTGTGTGAGCATGTGTGTGTGTACTGAGTGTGTGTGTGAGCATGTGTGTGTGTGTGTGTGTGTGTGTGTGTGTGAGCACACTCTTAAATAGGCTCCTCCAAGCTGAAAAACTGTGCTTCTCCTCCAAAAACTGTGTGTGCCGGCAGCACCTCCCCATGGTGTGTGTGTAGGTGTACTGAGTGTGTGTGTGTGTGTGTGAGCATGTGTGTGTGTGTGTGTGTGTGTGTGTGAGCACACTCTTAAATAGACTCCTCCAAGCTGAAAATCGACCAGCGTTGCTATTTGCATTTGAGTGAGCTCTCACATCATGCATGGCAAGTCTAGTTTCCTGCCTACCAAGTGTCCAGTTAGCTAGTCTAACTGGCTCTCACACTCACTCTCAAGCTTGGAAACTCTCCCACAACTCCCAAAAGACAAGAGGGCGCCCCCTTGCTGCTAAAGCTGGCTCTGAGTGGCCTGTTACCGGGTCCCACACAACCTCGAGTCCCGGTGCCTCCCCGCAGAACTTTAGGAAAAAATTGGTTTTAGGCTAAAACGGCCCATACGAGTCGGAATTTAATGCCGTAAATTGCTATACTAAGCTCTTACTAAGGCGTATTGGTCCGAGTACTTGCCATATTTAGCAGCCCCTGGGGTCCGAAAAATGCATTTTTTCAAATTCAGGGTACGGGTGCAGTTTTTCGAGACGGTCAAAACTGGACGGGTCGGGTGATCAAAAACTTACTATTTTTGGAATTTTTTAAACAAAATTATTTTAATTCACATTTCGAAGCTTTAAAAAATTCTAAACATCATAGCACTGACAGAATTCGGAAAACTGATAAAAATCATGTAACTTTTTCTATTATATTCATTTCATGGTACAATGGTGCTCTTTTTTGGTCGGGGTCAGAGACCTTACATACTTCTTTAACTGCTTTGTCCTTGACCCATCTTTTAAGGTAGTCAATGGCTACCACCACGTACTTCTTACCGCTCGTAGACTTTGGGAGAGGACCTATGGCATCCAAATCCCACTTCTCAAAAGCACTTTGTGCGATGATGGCAGCTAGTGACTCTGCTACCAGTCATCTTTCACCTATGGTCTGACAATTGTGGCACGTCTTGCACCAGTAATGCATGTCCTTCACCATGGAAGGCCACCAAAAGCCTGCTCTAAGCACTCAAAACAGAACCTGCTCTTTGCCTTGATGTCCACTCTCTTCATGGCATTGCTCCAGCACCATTCCTATCTCTTCTTTGTATAGTACCCTTCTAAGCACTCCGTCACGTTCATAGTTCATGAGATCCTCACCTACCAATGTAAATTCACGGGCCTTTTGCACCACTCTTATCTTCTGCACCTTGGACAAACCCTCTGAACACTGTCATGTACTTAAAAACCCTTCAATTTCCTTTAGAGTCTCCCTACCTGCATAAGTGGTCGGGGCCACATATAGACATGTAACATGCACCTGTACTTTGCTACTTGCTAACTGATCCGCCTCTTGGTTCTACTCTCTTCTCACATGCTTGAATTGGACTTCTTCAAAAGACTTTAGCATCTTCTTGATGGAAAAGAAATAATGCTTCAAGGAATCCCGCTTAGGCTTGCCATTGGCATAGCAGTTGCTTGATGACTAGCAACACATCTCCCTTCACCACCAACCTCGAAATATCGAACTCTATACACTGCTTCAAACCCAAATTTAGAGTGAGATACTCCACCTCGTTATTCGTATGGGCATCCTCCAAATCATATGCCTTCAAAAATATAGCTTTGCCATATGGGTCATGTATCACCACACTTCCTCCTGCTTTCTGTACTACCCTTCGATATGCTCCGTCGAACCACATTGTAAAAGCATCCTCTAAATCTGGTTCCTCCTTAGTTTCATCTTGCACCACCCTTGGATAGGTCGGTAAATCAACGGCCTTGCTGACAAGAATGTCCGCCAAGTGAGACCGACTTGTGTGATCTACTTTGAACTCGAATTCGAACTCTTGCAACTCCAACACCCACTTCATAATCCTCCTTCCTGGCTTCAAATATAACACTACCTCTGGCAATAGATTGTTAGCAGTCAACACAAAAAACATGTCAAAGGGAAAACTCACAGCTTCCCCAATCATAGTGTAGACTCCACCTGGATCAAAAACAAAACATTGGCCATGGACATCCATATGTAAAGCATGCATATTGAAGTCTCTCTTTGCACTCGTATGCCAATAGAAACACCACCCTTCCAGCTCTCCATAGCATGGAGCTTTGTCACCCTGCATCCATAATCCTTCCATCCAACCATAAGCATACTTTCAAACACTTGAAGCATTGGTACCATAAGCCGCTATCATGCCATATGCTAGAGAACTCTCCATATCATCACCTTTATCATATGAGCAGTGAAACCTGCATAGCACACCTTGCAAAGCAACCTGGAACAACATAGCTATCAATAGCATAGCATAAAGTAGCCAAACCCTGCCATTTGCCTCCACTTGCTGCATAGCCAAGCAAACATGTTCCCTTTGCAAACCTGTATCCAAACCCTCTGTAAACGGCTCCAAGGCCACCTTTTCATACTCAAGAGTATAACCTGCTAGAGCTTCAACGTGTTCTTCAAATACCTCATCACCTAAAATGTTGGTGGCACCTTCCTCTTTGCATGGAGCATCACCCTTATAGGCTGCACCTACATCAGTTTCCATAGAGTCATCTGTCGGAGCTAGCTCTCCACGGCTACACACAAACTCTGGAACTTCAAAGTACACCTCAATATGCCCCCCAAGACAAGGTTTCCACACCCCCTGCATAGACAAATCAACTTGACCTACCACAGCTTCTGTTCCTAGCTCCTGGAAGTCATCCTCAAAAACCTGCTCTTCAATTAGGTCGGATGCACAATCAAACCATACCTCTTTCTCCAATATGGACTCACGATCACTGGACACAAGATAGGACTGTTTGACTGGCTGGTTCACACAAGGCATTTCCACACCTGCACTATGCTTCTCCTCGACCTTCAGCTGGCTAACAGGCAACACGTATACATCTTTCTCCACCTCATCTACATAAAAAACATCATAAGTTTCATACCTAGAAGACATAAACTCTGTCTCCCATGTAGCATATGTGTCCAAACTACTGCTGGAGCTATGAGAGCTATCGGACTTCTCTTCTGATCTTGTCGATTCCTGCACCTCTGCTACCTTCCTCATTGTTGGCTCTGGAACCAAAACTTCTTCTTTAAGATCTTCTATCACCTCGTCCTCTTGAGCAAGCAAACTGGGTGGCACTCTGAATATGCCTCGTTGTATCTTTTGAAACCTAGTTGGCACTTGTTCTACCTCTTCTATCCTGGCATCAGCTTCATGTGCTTTGGTCACATTCATATCAATAAAAAAGGAGCTTTTACCTCTTGATGCTCATCAATTTGTTTGGGCCTGGGTCCACTGGCTACCATGATGGTAGACTGTAGCAATCATGCCTCCATCTTCTTCTTCATCTTTTGACTCTTTGCTCTGGCGACTTTGACAGCTTCGTCATAAGTCCTTGGATCTTCTTAGCCCACTCTCTCACGAACATAGGAATGCAGGCAAGATAGAAACCTTTACAACTTAAAATAACCCGCATTGGTTGCTTGGATAGCAGCCGCAAAATCCCCCCAATAAGTTTCAAATTTATCAACAAAAGCATCGAAATCTTCACTTACGTCCTGCTGCAATCCTTTGATCTTTGCATCTGCTTCCAAAGCCGACACCACCTTTCGATACCTTTGTAGAAAGTGCTCTCAAAATCCGATCCAATTCTGCTTGTGCACATCTTCTAAGCCATCGAACCAAACTTTTGCTTTACTTCACAGCACCAAAGGTAGAGTCTGGATCTTTGCTTCATCACCTGGCATCCGCAATACCGTCAGCATAAATAGCTCAAAATCGGCAATCCACTCGTCAGCATCTTCATCTCCTTTGAAGACTGGACCAAACTCCTGCTTCATCTTGATTCACGAACACTTGGTCAGGAAGCAATCAGTGGATCCTCAGTGGGGGCACCACAAGATGGAAAGGGGGAAATGAGAAAACCACTAGCACATAATCTGGCTGCCTCTCTATAGCCCAGTGATTTCACAGCACCCCCATCCCCTAGCAACCACACATCTTGATACACAATCTGGAAACAACTATTGCCTCTACCCGTACCCAACCAACCCTGTTTGCAACCTCCCTGCCCCAAAGCAAGTAATCTTGACCGTCATCTATAGCCCTTGCACTACACTTTCACATATAAGCACCTCAAGAACGGCCAATACTCAGACCTCTATCCAAATCATTGTCATCCACCACACCCACATAGGGAGCAGCCACTTACTTTACACATACCAAAGACACACGTATGGTTTTTACGCACAGTATGACACAAAAACAGAGAGAAAATTGACATACATCTGAGAACAATGGATAAATATCATGGTCTAACAGGAGTACAGTGGTGGAGCTTTAATTTCCTCTCATTTTGTTGGTCTTCAAAAAAGGATCATGCTTTTACTCCGACTTATGCTATTATCTGCACTCCGATTTGCTTTGGCGGTCCTCTCTCCTTGACGTTTCGCAGCCACTTCTCATTGTAGCTTCAGCCCTGCACTCTGAGTCCCCTTTAACCTGTGGCGATGCCTTCTTTGACCTGCACACCAGCCCTTCAACTAGCTCTCCTCTGTCTCGTTACGTGCCAGCCCCTTGGCGGCCTCCTTTGTATTGCCAGCTCTATCCCAGCCACCACTGGCGGCTCCCCCTGATGACAACTCCTGCTCACCTCAAGGCGCTTCCCTCTGCAGTGCTCTTAAGAGCCTCCTCCAACTCGGCGTTCATCCTGTGCTGCCCTTCAAGCCTTGGCGGCTCCTCACTTTCTACCTCGTATAACCCAAGCCAGGCACCTCCCAATCTCCAGCATCTAGACCTGCTCTGCCGGCAGCTCTTGCCTCCCTACCACAGGTCTGTCACCCCTTGCCTGCAGCCCCTCGGCAGCTATTGTAAAGCTCCCCCTCCCCTTCTTTGATGGTGGCCTCCCTTTTCCCTCTGCATCTTGTGGTCCCACTTGTCCATGCAAACTGATAGCACCACTCTCACCGTGTCAATTGCAGCGCTTCTACAGTAGCACCTTCTACTCTGTCGTCCTCAGAGCCACCACCCTTCTCGTCCCGTTGGTAGCCCATGGACCTCCTCCTTTTCCTGCCCTTGGTTGCCTATCCCTCCATGAGAAAGCTGGGCCCCTCGACCCTACTCGCCATGCAACTGTAGCGCTCCCCTCCTCCTCCAGATGGCGACTTTCCCATGCAAGCTACAGAGCCCATAGCCCTCGTTTGCACGCCCCTAAAAAAAAATAATTGTTCTTGTTTTCCTTAAAAAAACCTCGATGTGGCGAGCATTCATGCACTGTTGATGTCCGGCCTGCCCGTCGACTTCTTCTCCGACCCCCATCACATTTGCAGCTCATTACATTGGTCCTTCCTTGTAATGGCGACAATTCATGACCGGCTGTCGTATCTTGAACTTGTTGAGCGCGATCGACACCTTCATACACACAATGGCATGATTTTTCCAGCAAAGATTCATAACCATGCTTGGCCTGCAAAATGCCGGATCTGGCATACACGTCCCTGGGTACTTGCTCCAATCTGCATCTAGTATATGAGTAAGCCTGTGACCATCAACCTACCTACTGCCGTACATGTGCCACCACTGACACTTTCTCGGGTCGACAAGGCTTGGGCGCACCAACACCTTCACCTTCTCGGGATCAGCCTCTATACCGTTTTGCGACACCACATGACCCAACAGCTGCGCTCGAGGCTATGCTAGCTTGCACTTCTTGGGGTTTAGCTGACCTCCTTCTTCATCAAGCTTTTGAAAGCATAACTACAACTTTGATAGGTGTTGTAATCTTGAATTGTAGCAGCCTATATCATCCATGAAGACCCTGATAAATCGGCCCAAGTATGGACCAAATACCCTGTTCATCCAATCTTTGAAGGTGGCCTATGCATTCACCAATCCAAACGGCATCCTGCGGTAAGCGAAACAACCGCATGGAGATATGAATGTGGTCTTCAATTGGTCCTCGAGTGCAATCCCTATCTGAAAATACCCCAAGAAACCATCCATAATCGAGTTTCTCTTGTGCCCGGCCACCTGGTTTAGGATTTCGTCTTGAAATGGCGATGGATAGTGATTCCTCTTGGTCGCTGCATTCAGTGGCTTGTAGTCGACACACACTCTCCATTTCCCATTCTTTTTAGTGGTTATAACCACTGGTGAGACCCACTCTGACTCTTTTACAAGGTATATAATGCCTGCATCCAACAACTTATTGATTGCCTGCCAAAGGGTCTCCTTTTGGATTTCTCCTAGTCTTCTCAGCTTCTGTGCTTTAGGCCTATGTCCCTCCTTGAGAACAATCTTGTGCTCTACCCCTTTTGCACCACGTAAATGCTTGTACTCCATCGCAAACAGATTTGGATAGGACTCACACAATTGAACATAACCCTCCTTTTCAGTCTTGGTCAAATCTTCACTTAACATGCTCGAAACCTTCTCTATGCTTAAACCATGAGCTTGAGGTTGCGTACCTTCTTCTTCAGGTGGGGAGTCGTCTATGGTGACTCCGAATAAGCCTGCATCTATCTTCAGCATGTCGTCCTCGCTCTCCTCTTCCTCTGTGCTAGTGTAGCCTTTATCATAGCCCGTCTCTATCTCTTACTCGTAGCTCGTCGTGTTGCCTTCATCTTTAACTGCCATAGGATGAGAACTGCTCTCCTTGGTCTTCAAATCAAGCACAATCTGCCTTCCCCTCTCTTTGTCAGGCAAGGTGAACACTTTGCTCTCCCAATCTTGCTTAACACCTATCGCTAAAAGCCATGGCCTCCCCAAAATGATCGGATAAGCATTATCGCTTGCCTTCATCACAAAAAAGTCTATCAGGCACTCTATGCCCATCACCTTGACCTTCACGTCATGAGCCACACTGAGACATCTGGCCTTAGTATG
Source organism: Adiantum capillus-veneris (assembly GCF_014529385.1). Taxonomy (NCBI): domain Eukaryota; kingdom Viridiplantae; phylum Streptophyta; class Polypodiopsida; order Polypodiales; family Pteridaceae; genus Adiantum; species Adiantum capillus-veneris. The sequence continues at coordinate 110,677,718 of NC_140931.1, read as the reverse complement.
GTTGTCCATCCTCATGCGCACATTCGCCATGAATACTGCCTTGAATCCCATCTCTCTCATTGCTGCTTATGTCATGACACAAACCTGCACTCCACCGTCTATGTAGGCTTGGACCTGCATCCTCTTTTCTATAACAGCATCCACTAGCGAAAGAACATGAGTGGGGTTACCTACCCTCAAAGCCATGTTTTGCACTGCTTGCACATTTCCCTTAGCTCTCGGTAGCCTGGTGCTAACACTTGTGGACCACTGCCTCCTTAACTTTGAATTTAAAGCTAACAGCCAACCAAAAGTGATGTTTGCTTTTTGGTTTTGAACATCACTTACCAGTTTGTACTCTGGATAGCCACGCCCTAATTGAAAATCCGCTTGTTTGATTTTGTGATGCCTCCTTCTTTTGGTAGGTTCGGGCTACTCTCTACCTTCATACACCTTCTCTTTGCCTTTACGAGATCTGGTTTCCCTCTTTATCTCTGTCTCTCTCTCAACTCTTGCTCTCTTATTAACCAAAACTTTGACATCCTGCTTATCCACCCCGATAATATTCACTCTTGGAACTTCGCCTCCATTTAGTGGAGCTGGTTGCATAGGATTCTCCACCGCTTGCTCTCTTGGACCATTGAATTTCCCTTGACCTTGACCTCTACCAAATAGCAGGTAGATACCTTCTCTCTCTCTCTCTCTCTCTCTCTCTCTCTCTCTCTCTCTCTCTCTCTCTCTCTCTCTCTCTCTCTCTCTCTGGTTGAGGACAATCGGGTGCATAGTGCCCCTCTTCTCCGCAATTGTAACACCTACATGGCAGCGGCCTTGCCCTGCCCCTTGCTCCTTTTGGATGTCGTCTGTCCATGACACTGAGCCGCAACTCCTGCATTTGCTCGGAAAAATCTTGTACCGTGCGTACCCAATTTTGTGGCACAACAGCTACACCTCGGTTTCCATGATTTTCTTTGTGCATAGCTTCTCTCGGACTTTTCTCTCGGACTCTGCGGTTGAACATGGGCCATCGTCTCATAGCCTTACACACCCTGCTCTACTTTTTTCTTTATCTTTCTTCTCTTCGACCGTGCAATGTATACCGCACAATTATACTTCTCTGGGCTCTCAAAATCGACCTTTTCTCTCACTTTGGGATGCGGACATGCCATGAACTTATCCAGCTTGAAGTAGTCTCCATTAGCCAATTGCATGGTTGTCGCTAGTTCTTCCCAACACTCTTCAAAATGACCCAAAGACAGATTAAATTTTTCACGTACATCTTGCTTAAGCGCCTTCAGATTTGCATCCATCTCGACTGGGGACGCCTCCTTGCGAAAGTCATGAAGAAACCTCGCCCGTAGAGCCGGCCATGCTTGCCTCGGCTCGCCTTCCAACGCTTCATACCATACTTTGGCTTTACAGGCATCACCAAAGGAAAAGTTTGCATCTTGCTATCTTCGTTCAGCATACACAACGATAGCATATACAGCTTGAAATCCAACATCCACTCATCAGGGCTCTCTTTGCCTATGAAAATTGGTCCATAGATTCTAGCTGCCATGACTCCCAACGCAAAGAATTTCTTCTCTTCAATCAACTGGGAGCAATTAGTGTGCTCCTCAGTGGGGGCACCAGAAGATGGAGAGGGGGAATGGGGGGCCCAACACAAACACAAGGGCCTCTCTATAGCTCATGGTATCCACAACACCCCTATTCTCTCGGAAAACACCTTCAAAAATACACTTTACACTAGTAGGCCGCCACCTGCTCAATTTCCCCTGCTCACACGCTCCACAAATTCACCACACAACGTACACCTACTGCCACGGTCTGTCTCCACCCTTACACACGCTCACAACCGCTCAATCTCACTCTCTCACACAAAACACCGTCGATCTGGGGGGGTACACACTTCGACACAACCGGCACCGAGGGGAAACATGAAAGCAGAAGAAAGAGAAGGGGGGAAGGGGAAACAACAGCAAGAGGGGGCCATGGAGGCTTGATTGCACTTCAAAAGGCATGTACACTGGCTTGCACTGCCATCACCATGGCCATTTTCAAGAAAAAAGTACAAAGGGGTTGATCTACCAGAGAACTCCACTTTGCAGGATTCAAACGACACAAAAAAAGCCCAAAAAAAGCCCCCAATTTGATGAAAATTTGATTCTTATGGGGGGAGGCCATTAGCGAGGTCGCTATTGCTCCCTAGGCTTCTTTTTATTATTATTTTTTTCTCATGTTTTACCCCTTCTAGGGAGCTCAGCTTACAGTGCCTCTTTGGCCTAACTTTGGTCCGACTCCCTCCAACCTTCTCTCTCTCTATTTGTCTCTCCTTTTTCTCCCTTTTGGTCCGGCTTCCACTTTGCCTTTGCCTTTACTCGCCCTTGCTCTTGTTTTGTCCGGTCTTTGCTTGCCTTACTTCGTCGGGCGCCCTAGGAATGAGCCTTACCCTTGCCTTGTACCCATTGCGGCCTTCGGGCTCTCTCTCTCTCTCTCTCTCTCTCTCTCTCTCTCTCTCTCTCTCTCTCTCTCTCTCTCTCTCTCTCTCTCTCTCTCTCTCTCTCTCTCTCTCTCTCTCTCTCTCTCTCTCTCTCTCTCTCTCTCTCTCTCGCACTGCTCGCGGGACTTCTCCCCATCTTATGCATCGGGGAGGGGAGCCATTAGCGAGGTTGCTATTGCCCTCCCCCTTAACTCCAAAAGATGGTCTTCAAGGCCGTGGGAACAAGCGCTCCGCCAGGTGCTGCCACATCATCAATTAATTGCACCAACACCGCCCCCTCTATGCGCGCACCACTGCGCAGGCCCGTCAACACCAGCCAAAACTGCCACCTTGCGCTCCCTCACAGCCAGAACAGTGCCCCCATGGGGGTCCGCCATCGCCACGCCACATGGACACTTTCATTCCCTCACATGCTCTACAAAGCCTCACGGATCAGCTCTTATACCACTGCCTTCAAGCCCGAAGCAGCGCATATGGGGTATACATGCCCGCCACGTGGCGGTTGCTGACTCCATGGCCTCAAAGCCTTGCAAATTTTTGAAAATACTCCCATAAAAAACCAACTTTTTTCCCCTGCTTGTCTTGTCTTCCAACTAGCACCAGGTGATCCAATCACTGAGTCGCAAACTTGTGCCGAGTCCCCACTTTGTCGGTCCCTGGCCGTGTAAAACTCGTCGCCTTCTAATCCTTTTGAGCTCGCTATCCAAGGCCATAAAAAATAGAGAAAATCATCTGCAAACTTTTCACCGCTAAATGCTCCCATTTTTTCCCAGGCCGTAACTCGGTGCTTAAAACTCAGAATCAGGATCCGTGACTTCTTACTGACTCCACTTGGAACACTCTACCTGCTTGAACCCTGTTGAGGCCTAAAAAATGCCAGATGGTGCACCCTCCAATGCGGGCCAGTGGGCTCAAACTCGATCCCTGGAAAATCTTCAATTGATCATAACTTGCCAACCAGAGCTCCGATTCGCAATCCGAGAAAACAAGCATGCTCGATAATTCGATCTCTACACATGCATCCTCTGACAACTGACTGGGCCACCTGTCCCCAGCTTCCCTATCCGTCGGGGATCTGTTACACACTCTATCTTTGAACTGCAATATCTTGAGCAACGTGGCTCCGTTTGATGAGCCGTCTTGGCCGGCTTCTAGAGCACATTGAATATTACATTTCAAAGCATTGACTCCGCACTTTGTACACCTTCATCGGCCATCCCAAGTGATCCAACTTGGAGCTTTTTTAGCCTAAAAAGCAACCTTAAGCATACATTCCCACTTTCCTTTGGCTGCCCAGGACCTTGGTTCCTGTCCTAGCCTTCTACACTACACTTGACTGCTGCCTCTGCCTGGCATAAACCATTTCCTAGCTTAGACCAACTCTGGCTGCACCAACATATTCTCCACCATTATCAGTCCTCAATATTTTGATCTTCTTGCTAGACTGATTTTCTACCAGTGCTAAGAATTTTTGTAAAGTAGAAAAGACCTGATCCTTATGTCACAAAGTATAAACCCACACCTTCCTAGTGGAATCATCTATGAAAGTCACAAAATAGCTAGATCTCTCTAGAGACTCGTTGGCATAGGACCACAAACATCATCATGGACAAGCTCTAGTATCTGCAAATTCTTCTTGCTCAATGGCGATGAAGTGGTTCTAATTTTTTTACCATAGATACAATGCTCACACATAGAAAAGTTGGAATAACTTAACACAAACGAGTAACCAAAACGAGCTAGTGTTCCTTCCCTTTTGGCTCATATGACCTAACCGGCTATGCCACAACTCAATAGATGGTATTTTGACTATGGATATACAATCCTCTTTTACACATGAAACAAACATAGAGTAAAACGTTACATGTTTTTGACCCCAGAGAATCAGAAGATTTCCCTTCCTGATTGACTGTGAACCATTCCCAAAGGTGGTCGTGTAACCCAAGTCGTGACTAGAAGATATCAAACTCTTTTCTAACTTGGGAACATCTCAAACATTCTTGACTATGAATTTCATGCCATTTTGCATGACTATCTTGATGTCTCCAACACCATTTATATCAAACTCATAGGCATCACCAAGCTTCATATTTCCACAAGTATGTGGATACGTGGAGAACCATTCTCTATGAGGTGTCATATGGAAACTAGCTCCAGAATCTCTGACCCAATTCTAATCAAAACTAGCATCTTGTGCAATAAGAGCATCTGGACTACAATCTACTATAAAGACTAGAACATATGAGGAACTATGGACCTTAGGTACACTTGCAACCTTTAGAGACTCTATCACATTGAGCTTCTTAATCTTAGCTTTTCCCTTGCTGTCATTGTCAGACCTTTTGTTATCTTGAGACTTTGTCTTGTCTCTCGGCCATGTACAACAATATTTCTTCAAGTGTCCTTTCTTATGGCAATGGTAGCACTCAACATTGTGCAAAGAACCTCTAGATTTTTTTGGAGGATTCCCACAATCCTTAATTTTGGCATGGTTATGAGTGCAACCTCTCTTACATTTGCCACTAGCAACATATGCATCACCTTGCTTTGCAGCTTCCATTGAGTTCCTGTGTATCTCTTCACACCGAGTAGACTGAAAACTAAAACATCATAGGCCTACTTTCCCTTAGGTACAAAGTTGTTGATTGCTATGAAAAATATATCCCATGAAAGGGGTAAAGAGCATAATAAGAAGAGGGACCACTTTGTCATCAGATTCCAATCCCTATGATGTCAATTGACTAAAAATTGCATTGAATTCATTCAAGTGCTCAAAAACTATGTCACCTTCTTTCATACGAAGCTCAACAAGCTTCTTCATCAAGTACACTTTGTTACTTGTACGTTTTCTCTCATATGTATTGCATAGCTTGTCCCATAAGGATTTAGTAGTAGCTTCACCCACTATGGTGAAAAACACAGATTTGGCTAAGTGTAAGCAAATAGTGCATTTGGCATTTGCATCTAGTATCTTCCACTATGATTTCGCATATCCCCCTCTCTTGCACCCTCAAAGATTGGCTTGAAAATGATCATTTTGGGTTAACAAATCCTGGATTTGTTGTTGTTTCCACTTAGAGAAATTCATGGCATGGAACTTTCTAATATTATAGATGTAAGATCCCTAATTTTTGGGTCTCTTCTAAAATAAGAAAAATAAATTTCAATATCTATTTCGTCGAATTTTGATTTAAGATGCTTGATTCACAGTATTGGAAAGTCATAATTATGTCCGGAAGTTACGGTGTGGCGTAGTTTAGCTACGATTTTCATTAGTTGTCCAGATTCTACTCGGATGGTCAATTTGATGTCAAAAATTGAATGGTAAGTGGGAGAGTTGACCACCAAAAATCAAAGGCTTGTTTTTAGAAAAGAAAGAGTCTTTTTAGAAAAGAAAGGAGGAGCTTAATTTAGAGCTCTTTTCTTGGAAGCCAAGCTTTTTCTTAAAGTCTCTAAATCGCGCATCGAAATCCGTGTCCGTAAAGAAGGAATTTTTTTTTAAAAAAAGTCAAAAGTCGCGAACGTGCGCAAACTTATCTCTCTTTGCTCACTCTATTCTTGACTTGTGCTTTTGGCCTTGAGAGCCTATATAAAGACCTCTCTCTCTTCACTTTGAAGACACATAGGTACACTCTCAGACGCGGAAGCTCTCTTGCCTCGACGTCAGAATTAGCTATCTATTATACGGAGTGGTGCAAGATCTTCATCACCATCTCCATAAGCTCTTCTCTCTCTTTCTCTCTCTCTCTCTCTCTCTCTCTCTCTCTCTCTCAAAAGGATACTCTCTCTCTACTTGCTTATTATCTTCTCTTTCGTTTCACGGTGTATGTGCTCTTCGGAAGCTTTCGTGGTGGATATCTCTACGTAGCTCTCATCTCCACTCTCTTGTGAAAAAGCAAAAAGACTTTGACATCCCCTAATCGATTCTAAAGCACGGTGAGAAACCATAAACTCCATAGTCATCATCTCTCTCTTTCTATGTCATTTTTGTGCGTAGTCACCCTCTCCGTGATTGTTTTTTTGCATACGAGTGCATGTATGGATTAACCAAGTATATACGAGGTTGCCTCATGATTGTTTCATCATGTTTAACATGCTGATTATGCACATGATGCATTTATGATCAAGTACGTGTATAAAAATGGTTTTTGTTTCACGTCATAGAGACGATAGGAACACTGTTTTGATCATAAATCACAAACCCTTATGAATCAGTCTGAACCCTTTATAGTAGAGATAAAACACATCATTTAGAACATTTTTTCTCTTTGGTGTCATGTGAAAAACACGCACGAGTTAAGAGATATAGTCAAAAACAGATTTTTGTCCACTACACAACCAAATATTTTGACTCCAGGTTCCTTGGAGAACCACTATATAGATTCACTAGATGGGAAAACCCACTTAACCAATTGAAAATATTGATGAAACTTGATGATAAATGAATTTAGGTTTCCGTTATCACTTCGGAAATGCGAGTTATTAATCACTCTATTATCGGTTTTACCTACACACATAGGAGTGCTATCAAGGGGGATACTATATGATGTCATGAGTTAACCGAGCCGTTTTGATATGTTTTATGGTTTGTTTTGGTGAGATGATTTCAATTATTAGATGGCCATAAACTTGTGTGGGAGTATATGGTTAAACATCCCGAACCGGATAGGCAGTTATGAATAAAGTGACTTTCTTTTGGGGTTACCGTTTGTTGTGCGAGTACCGTATGGTCAAAGTGACGTGGTGGAGTGATAGTCTATATTATGGAGCTGAACTTGATGCATTGGTTTGAGGTCAAATACTTTCATTTTCATGTTTTGCATGCTCCCAAAAATGTCAAAAATTTGTTTTTTGCATATGTGTGAAGTTAAGGTTTATGGTCGACCTAAAGGTCGGATTTATTTTTGCATTGTGTTTATAGTGTTCGAATGTTATCATATGATGTATGGGAACTCATGGACCAACATGGATGTCTCATATGCATGGTTATGACTGCTTTCCACCTTTCTAGGTCAAACCTAGCTCTATGTGCTAGAGTGGTGAAGTGCAGATGTGATGCATCAACTTTGCATGGTTGGATGTGTCAAAATTGATTTTTTATATCATGATTAGTTGCTGGTTGGACTCTTTTTATGCATGAAAGAATCACATCTTAAGGGACACATGTGTGTAGACTCCGATTGATTGCAAGTGATGTGTCAAACTCCAAGTGCGGGAGTTGGTCCAGTGTGATTATGATTTATGGTTAAGGACTGAGATTCCCTCATGGATTATGGTTGAAATTTTATGGTGGAAGCCAGTGTGGCTTATGGGTTTTTTTTTGGATTGGGTTATACTGCCGAATGTTTTGGAGCCATGTTATGTTCTAAAATGGTTATGCAGGATTGGCGTGCCTCACCCAAGTAGGGTGGAGTGCTCACGCGTGTGATGTGATCGGTTTATGGTTTATTGTTTTTGGATTGGATCATGAAGTGATCAAGATGGTTTATGGTAGGGTAGAGACCCTATAGAGTCTAACTGTTTGGAAAAGGATTGTTTGTGCATCTAGGAAGTGCTATTGTTATTGAACTCATGTGTTATGTTTCTTATGACAGCGTCGCTACAAGACTAGGGTCACGTACATTGTTTAGACTTAGACTAAAGGATCGCTGACCTGGGGCTTTGCTGAATCGGGGTTGTTGCCTAGGTATTCTTCTTTTTGTTAGGCTCATCTACATGGTTAGTGCGTCGGGGGTTGAATGCCCTACACGGCTAACGCGTCGAGGATCTTGCATTCGCTTTGCCTAAACACCCGGTGCTGGGCATCGAAGAAGCATGGCGCCTACACTGATATGGTTGGTGTTGATACCCTACCACCTGTTGGTATTTGGGATCCTTTCAGAGCTCATGTTCATGGAGGGATTGAACATGATGGAGCGAAAGTGTATGGGTGGACCGATTGATCCCTACACGTGGTCAAGTGCTCTGCTTGTTTTGTCATAAAAACTTTTGATGTTATGGTATACCGAGATTTTGTCATTGCACTAATACATGGTTGCATGTCTCATTTAGATGAGCATTTAAAGATTCTCTGTTTTCATCTTCTCATGTCTCTTTGCACTCTATTTCACCCTCCACTATATTCTCTCTCTCTCTCTCTCTCTCTCTCTCTCTCTCTCTCTCTCTCTCTCTCTCTCTCTCTCTCTCTTCCTCTTCCCGCAATGCGGTATACACATATATTCACCCTCCACAATGCTATATTTTTCTTGAGTGCGCTTCCATTCATAACACCCATTTAGGGGTAGCATTAGTCGCTAGGTACCTCTGGATGAAGTATGGCTCATGGCCTAAACTCCATGCTTGGTCGGGCGTTGAGAACTCCTCCCCTATACAAATGCTTTCGCAACTCTGATGCATATTGAAAATTGTATAAAAGTGTAAATTGTATATTTTGTGCATAGACCCTTGGGGAGGGGTATCTCTCACATGGTATCAGAGACAATGCTTAAGGTTATGCGGATAGCCTAAATCCTGATACTAGTCAGGTTAGTTATGCATTATGCACGCATTCATGCATGTTGTTTGAGAAAGGATATTGTATTCATGATGCATCTATAAGTGACAATTGGCTGGTGGCACTTGTTTGACTTGTCTTTGTTGAGTAGAAGTGTTTGGTTTGAGTTATGATAAAGTGGTTGAAGTGTTCAACAACTGTGATGTAATTTTATTTAAATATTTGTTTTGTAGTAACCAATGGCTCCCAAAGTGACATCTGAATGCTTTAGCCAAGGCAATAAGGTTTTGGCCATAGTGTTCAACAATATGGCGACACGATTGTCCAGAGATGAACGGTAACTCTTTTACTTAGAAATTGGAACCAAAGTCTTTGGCATACCAGGAAGCACAACTTTTTGGAAGAGTGTTGATCGTAGTTACCTTACCTGTCATACCACACTAGGAATCTTTCCGTCAATTCTTCATCTACTTTGATGACAGTCCAAGAGATTGGTTTGCCAACCTCAGACTACTTCAACTCAGAATATGGCTAGGCCTAGAGGACATGTTCTTTTACTTGGTGATGCATTCCCAAATGTTAAGGATTGCCGAAGTTACCAAGAAGTTTGAAGCTCTTGCAACTGTCATAGGAAAAGAAAAGTTAGAGGATAACTACATACCACGTTGTCGCGAGGGAGGTCTGAGAGAATACCTTGTTATGAGGGTTAAAAGAATATTTGATGAATCAGCTCCAAGACACCCATAATATTGTAATGAAATCATAAAGATTAAATTTTGATGAATGAAAGAAGCATAGATTTAGTTTTGATTCACATGTGTACTAAGTTTTCTCTCTTTTCTTTTCTTGTTTTAGATGGATCTTCTTAATTGTCTTGATGAACTCTCGAGTGATTTTGCACAAAGAATCTTTTCAATTACGCAATTGGATTCAGTCTCCATTGGGGAGTTAAAGTGGCTCGAGTTTCAAAGGGGACTAGGGATTTTCTTATACCCAACACTTACGTAGCATGGGAGTTATATATTGAAGCTCATCCTGAACATCAAACACAAGTGCTTGATAGATTCATGACCAACCCACAGCTTTGGGTGAAGGAAAAGATCCAAGAAGGCAATGTTAAAGTACAAGGATATGTTCTTTACCTTAACTTATTCTCTCTTTTGGACATACCAAGTCGTGAACTCTTACTTAGTAAGAAGGCCCTTATGTTAAACCAAAGATACTTCTTTTGTGAGAAGGTCATAATCAGAGTATGGAAGAATTCAAATGGTGGCAACCAATTCTATTATGTACCCCAAAATTGGTTCAATAGAGTCTATGGACCTACATTCAAATACAACCCTCACAAATGTTACCATTGCCTTTGATGACTACGAGAAACCAAGGTGCATTAGTGACTTGCCCGAGCACAGACAATAGCAGTGAACTCGAGTAGATATTTCTACAGAAATGATGTAAACGAACGACATGCCCATGTAAATGGCTTTAATGGATTATCACCCAAGGATGTATCACGGGGGGGGGAAGAATGGTACAAAAAGAAACACTCGACTTTTAGTGCACAAGTTGAAGTGCTAAACTTTGACACCCTAGATGTGAACAAATATAGGGGTAGAACCTCAATTGTAGGAACCAAGAATTGGTTCATTGGACCCTTTCATATTTATGTATCTCCTTAGAAACACTATGTATCTTTTCTTTTGTGGTTATAAAAATTTGATTTTGATATAACACATATTGTTTTGAGGATATAATACTTGAGTTTGAATCTTGGTTTTCATCATTCTAACTAACATGAGTGATGGGATGTGTGTGTAGATGATTAACATCTTACCTCAAGGGATATGGGCTCTCTCGCCTTATGGTGGAAGAGCATTTCCAAACTGGAGTGGAAGTACAAAGACTTGTCACTACTACGCATAACGGGGAAGAGAAGAAAAGGTTGATGTCTATGGATTTCATCGTACCAAATACCTTCAGAGCTTGGTATCATTATGTTGCAGGGAACCTCAAATTTAGACCACCTCAACATAAACCTTCGCATGTTGGGTGTATCGAGTGGATACATTCGAAGTTGGGAAAGGAAATTGTTGTCACAAACCAAATATTGTATATAAATGCGTATAAACTCACATTAAGACGAACAAAGGAAACGTGGATAGTTAGAAACATATTACCCTTAGTAATGGCTATGGGATGTTTGAGCATTGTTATGTTTAATGTATGGGGGCGACAGTGCGAAAACAATGACCGACATTCCTATAGTCCAGTACCTTGGAAGTTATTCTTTGACTTATTTGGAAAGTCACTAATCTACAACCCTCGCAATGTAAAGATTTTATACAATGCCTACAACAAACATTAGTGCCTTGCAGATTATGCAAATATTCACAGCCAAGTTGGATGGGACACACCGGATGTTTTTCCAAAGGAATATGCTTTCTTCGTTGACTACTTCGGGTACACGAAGGCGATTATCCAAACTAAAATGCGGGTACCTGTAACAAATAAATCTCTTACTCAATACTTGTATGACTCACACGCCAATGAAGAAATGTTCCAACCAAAGATCATAAAGGACTATTGGAGTCAACCATCAGACATACTCAAGGAATGGGATAACTATGCTCCATTGGTGGAAGGATGCCACAATTGATATTACCGAGTTCATTATGTTAGAGCCACTGAGATTTATTAGAAACTTTCGAGATACCTTGTAGACTCTTGAAAACCCAAAGTTTTGTGATATAGAAATTGGATTAATTTATTCATTATTCTTTCTCCTATTTTCTTCTCATCTTATCTTTAAACGTCTATTCTATTTGATTTAAGGACTTCGAATGGAATAGAATATTTTGTTAAGTATGACCTTGGTTGATATGGTGCAGTAAGTTACCATGCCTCCTAGAGGAAATGCGGCTACTGCTAATGCAAATATTCCTATTGTTCCTCAATACACCATCATCGATAGAGACATCGATGCTATGCTTCGCGAGTCTCAACCTGAAAATTTTAGCGGGGAAGGCAAAGATGTAGGCAAGATTCTTGAAGATTGGATCGAGCGCATGGATTACTACTTTGATTTGGCTCATTCATCAGCGGTGAACAAAGATATCATCGCTAAGTTCAAACTAGCGAAAACAGCCAAGCATTGGTGGAGAGACCATTGCATAGAAAACAATGTTGATCCTAATGCTGCAACTCTGGATTATCTTAAGACCCAGCTTAAGAAGAACTATCAGAAAAAAGTTTATCATTCAGACCGTATGCATGAGTTTCTTGACTGTACTCAAGGGACCAGAGATCTGGAATCATACTACCAACATTTCTTAACCCTTATCAAGTATGCTCCAACAGGGATGACTCAAGAGGTCAAGGTAGCTCAATTCGTGTCAGGACTACATAATCCTATGAAGACTAGACTTCAAAGTCTTCATCTTACCAGTTTTGCAGATGTCCTTGATGTAGACAAACCCATTGAAATAGATTTATCTACTACCGGAAAGAGAAAACCAGAACCTGTTTCTGTTCATGAAATCAAATGACCTCGTCCAGACGAGGCACAAAGGTCTGGAAATCCACAACAAAGAAGAGAAAACTTATTACATATGAAAGCTAGACATTTATGCTACACTTGTCTTGATCCTAGTCATCAATCCAGGGATTATCCCTTTAACGATTCAAGCTTCACAGGATTGGTGGACAATTATGAACATAAAAACTTCAATCCGAATTGGAATTTTGGAAACTTGAGACCTAGACCATCGGCAGTTCAGAGGAACTTCAATCAGCAGAACTTTAACCAAAACCAGAGACAACCTCAAAGCCAGAGGAATTTTAGACCAGGCAACCCACCTTTTGTTCTGAATGGACAGCCTATCAACAATAACAAGAATGGGAATGTCAATCATAAACTTTGTCCAGGAGGAGGAGGAAATCAAAGACCTCAAGGAAGACCTCAAGCTAACAGAGCTCAAGGGGCTAGAGGTGAAGAAAATCAAGCAAATGTGTATGTTCATGCTGCAATTGAACATCAAGGAGTGAATGAACGATTTATAATTATTCAAACCCCATCGTAGTATCAAGGTAACCATTTTACCCTATTGGTTGATTCAAGAAGTACACATTCTTTCATATCTCCTAAGTGCATCAAAAACCTCATTCTACCTGAACTCCCTGGTACAGACCTTACAGTAGAACTAGTTACGGGTAGGAAGGTTATATCTTCTAATTTAGTGGGTAACTTGAATTTTGTTTTGGATGGTCACAATACTTTTGCAAACTTCAGAGTCTTATCCATTGGAATTTACGATGGAATCCTAGGAATGGATTGGCTTAAAGCCAATGATGCTCACATACATTGTAAAGATGCTTCATTGACTTTTCAAAATGATCAAAACCCTAGAGTTACAGTTACTGGGAAACGGGGAAAACCTAAGCTCAAACTAGTGATCTTTACCAAACTTATGAAGAGTCATAGGAAGAATGAGAGGATTTACGCAGTAAAGCTTAACCCAAAAGAGGAGAAGATAGATTCACCTGAACCCGAATGGATAACAAAGTTTGATGATGTATTTTCCAAAGAACCTTCTCATCTACCACCTAGGTGTGATGTCGATCATGCAATAGAGCTTACTCCAGGAGCTCAACCAGTTGCTCGTAGATCTTACAAAATGTCAGTACCCAAATCTACGGAACTCAAGGAGCAATTAACTCAACTTCTTGAACAAGGCTTCATTCGACCCAGTGTTTCTCCATGGAGTACTTCTGTTCTATTTAATAGGAAAATGATGGTACTTTACGTCTCTGTATTGATTATCATGGATTAAACCAGGTAACAGTCAAGAATAAGTATGCAATACCAAGGATTGATGAATTGCTTGATTCATTACATGGACCTTCTATCTTCACAAAGATTGATCTTAGGTCGGGGTATTACCAAATCCAAATCAAGGAGGAGGACATACCAAAGACCGGTTTTAATACTCGTTTTGGACTCTATGAATTTACAGTTATGCCTTTTGGACTTACTAATGCTCCTGCAACTTCTAATCGTCTTATGAACGACGTGTTTCGAGAACATCTTGACGATTTTGTTCTTGTGTTCTTTGATAATATCTTGGTTTACTCAAGAAACAGAGAAGAACACGAACAACATGTGCACCAAGTACTTGAACTTTTTTGTCAAAATCAACTTTATGCCAAATGTAGCAAATGCACCTTTTTCACTGACAAGGTGGAATATTTGGAGTTTATTGTATCCAAAGATGGTGTTTCTACTGACCCAAGTAAGATCGAAGCTGTCAAAAAGCTCTACACTGAAATCAATACAAGAAGTACGTGGCTTTCTTGGTTTGACAGGACGGTATCGTACATTTATTGAAGGCTATGCTAAGATTGCATCTCCATTGACTAATATGCTTAAGAAAGCTAAAGTGTTTACTTGGAATGAACGTGCTCAAGCTACTTTTAAGAAACTCAAAGAAGCTTTGGTGAATGCTCCAATACTACAGCTTCCAGACTTCTCAAAGACATTCATTGTGCTCACTGATGCAAGTGGACAAGCAATTGGTGGCGTTCTGTCTCAAGAAGGAAAACCAGTAGCTTATGAATCTCGTAAATTACATATACATGAGTTGAATTATCCTACACATGACTTGGAATTATTGGCCATTGCCCATGCTCTTAAAGTATGGCGATATTATCTTCTTGGAAGGAGATTTGAACTACATACCGACCATAGAAGCCTAAAGTGGATCTATAGCCAGCATGACCTTAATATGCGACAACGGAAATGGATGGAGTTGTTATGCAAATATGATTTTGGAATCGAATATAAACCCGGGAAGGAAAATCTTGTGGCCGATGCTTTAAGTATGAAGAGTACTATAGCGGCTGTCACAACCTCTACTACTTCTTTAATTGACCTTATTCAAGGAGGTATGACTCATGACCCATATTACTTAAAGATCTAGTACTTGATAAACCTAAATAATCACAAAGAGAAGCAGGAAAGGCACATAAAAGGCTTTCATGTTGAATGTGATGACCTTTACTTCCGTAATGTGATGTTTAACATGTCAACGTATTAAAGCTGAATGAATTTGATATCCCAGTAAGCTTCAACCTATTGATGCTCCACAAATGAAGTGGGAATGCATATCCATGGATTTTATTACAGGACCTCCTACATCTCTGGGATAAAACTCTATTTTTGTGGTTGTTGATATGCTTACAAAAATGACCCATTTATTTCCAATCAAGACAACATTTACGGCTAAGGATATAGCTCAAGTCTTCATAAAAGGCGTTTTCATGTATCATGGTCTACTTTGAAGGATAATTTTTTATCATGATGCAAAGTTCACCTCTAACTTTTGGAAAGAATTATTCTCAGCTACAGGAACCCAATTAGCCTTTAATACTGCTTATCATCCTCAAACTGATGGGCAGACAGAAAGAAAAAATCAAATCATTGAAGACATGTTGAGAGCTTATTGTATGCATGAGCAGAGCAAATGGACTCGATATTTATATTTGGTTGAATTTACATATAATTCATCATTCCATGCTCAATTGAAATGTCTCCTTTTCAAGCATTGTATGGACAAGAGTGTCTTACTCCACTCAAATGGATAGATCCTCTCATATCAGTTCAAGCGTCCAAAGAAATGTTGGATGAAATGCAACTACAATCAATCTTATACGGCAGGATATTAAGACTGCTCAAGATAGACAGAAGAGTTATGCTGATCCAAAACGATCTATGAGACTTTTTGAAGAAGGCGATATGGTATTCTTGAGAGTGAAACCCAAACGTAGTTCTTTATCAATGGGTAAGTGTAATAAGCTAAGTGCCATATATTGTGGACCTTTTGTAATCAAAGAGCGAATTAATGATCAAGCTTACAGACTCTTGCTACCACCACACATAAAGGTACATTATGTTTTTCACGTCAGCTTACTCAAGAAGTATGTACCTGATCCACGACATATTCTTGATGATTCTCTATTATCTATATCTACTGATGAAACTTTTGAAGTATATCCCGAAGCAATATTTCATAGCAGAACCAAGCCTCTACGTAATCGGACCATTATTGAACACCTTGTTAAATGGTCAACGTATCCTCAGGAAGATGCCACTTGGGAACGTGATGATGTAATGAGACTAAATTATCCAGACTTCATATCGAGGTGAGGACACCTCGAATTTTTCAAGTGTGGGAGGATGTAAGATCCCCAATTTTTGGGTCTCTTCTAAAAATAAGAAAAATAACTTTCAATATCTATTTCGCCGAATTTTGATTTAAGATGCTTGATTGACAGTATTGAAAAGTCATAATTATGTCTGGATACAGTTTCCATTAGTTGGCTAGATACTACTCGGATGGTCAATTTGATGTAAAAAATTGAATATTAAGTGGGAGAGTTGACCACCAAAAAGCAAAGGCTTGTTTTTAGGAAAGAAAGAGTCTTTTTAGAAAAGAGAGGAGGAGTTTAGTTTAGAGCTCTTTTCTTGGAAGCCAAACTTTTTCATAAAGTCTCTAAACTGGCATCGAAATTCGTGTCCGTAAGGAAGAAAAAAAATTTAAAAAAAATTTAAAAATTTTCAAAAGCCGTGAACGTGCATGAACTTATCTCTCTTTGCTCACTCTATTATTGATTTGTGCTTTTGGCCTTGAGAGCCTATATAAAGACCTCTCTCCCTTCACTTTGAAGACACATAGGTACACTCTCAGTGTAAGATCTCTGACACCGAGCTAAAGAGCACCCATGTACTACAAAATAATCATACTGCAAAAAGTTACTATTTTTGACAGTTTTTCTAAATCTGTCGGTGCCAAGATGTTTAGAATGTTATAGAGCTTTCAAAAATAAATAAAAACAATTTTTGTGAAATTTTTCCTAAAATAGTAAGTTTTTGGACACCCAACCCGTCTAGTTTTGACCGGCTCGACAAATGCACCCGTACCCAGAAATTTAAAAAAAAAGCATTTTCGGACACTCGGAGCTTCTAAATATGGTAGGTACTCGCGATGATGCACCTTAGTTCCGTCTTAGCACAGCAAGTTTCGGAATTAAAATCCAAGCTGTAACGACTGTCTAAGGTTAAAAATAAAAAAATTCTAAGGCTAGCAGGGGCACCAGCACTCGGGGCTGGTGTGTGCACAGGCTCTAGGTCATCGGAGGCTTGCTTTAGCATCTAGAGGGCACCCCCACTCATCTAGGATCTCGTGGGAGACTTACCAAGCATGAGAGAGAGTGTGAGAGGCAGTTGGAAAAGCTAACTGGACACTTTTGCAAGCCATGCACCCAAGCTGCCTATGCAAGATCAAGTGCTCACTCAGATGCATTTAGTAGCAGATTTCGTTCTGCATGAGACTAAGCACTATATAAGGACCTGCTCACACACACACATAGATATATACTCAATACACACACACACACACACACATTGGGCGAGGTGCTGCCAACATACACAATCTCTAGAAGCAGATTAAGAGGAGGTGTTGCCAATCTCTCGTCAATTAGGCTTCATCGGATCAGCATTTATGGCCTAATTAGCTCGATTTACGGTAATCCAAAGTCAATTTTATGTTTTCATCTCGATTTCTCTATGAATTTCTTATCTCTCGCTAATTCTATGCAAAATCTAGCTACTCCATCTAGTAGTAACCTCTTTAAATCACATATGTGATTAATCTATTTCACTATCTTAATCCAATTAGTTAATTATGCATCAAATCAACTTTCTTAATCATTAATTAATCCATGATTAATAATATTGAATTGCCAGGTAATTAGTTCAATGCATGAATGATGGAAATAAATTAATCTCTAGCAAAGTAGCGAATTGAACGACTTAAATCGATCATTGCATTAAGAATGAATTTAATTAACAAGGATTAACTCTAATTACAAGAGATTAATGTGTAAATTAGAGAAATTAATCACCCTCTTAAATTATTGTCATTATAGAAAAGGAAATTATTTCGCATGTGCATAAGATAATTCTGTACTTTTTGTTCATCTTAAAGAAGCAATTAGTATAGAAAATTCATCATTCAATTACTCTAACTAAGCAAGTAATCACAGGAAACTGAATTTCCAATTGCCGAGCTAAACATCTAATTTTAAGGCCAATTCGCATAAGATCATGTGAAGATGTTGTCAATGTAATTAACACTTAGATCAACTAGTGTTAATCTAAATTTTTCCCAAGATAGATTATGATAGAGGAGTAATTATCATACCCTTGAAATGATTCTGTTTCTTCCGTATAAGAAGAAATGCTTGTTAAAGTTAATCATGTTGTTATCTGACCAACTACAGATTGTCATGGTATACCGTACTGTAGTCTCTTTTTTGAAATCATATTCTTAAGTAGTGAGTAAAAATGGCCCCAAAGAGGACCCATTTTGGTGGATCTCACGTCCCATGAGGCCGGGACGAGCAACACCAACGGAAAGGGGAAGGCTCCCATGGTCAAGCAAGTACCGGTCATCTCACAAAGCAATGAGGATGAATTATCGAGGTAGACCTAAAATTTAATTCAAATATAGTTTAATAACATTGCATTTCGGTAAGATAGGAAAATATCATTACTCCAAACATGTTGGTAATCCAACGGAGACCATGGCATTTTAATTAGTGTATTTAAATTCAAGTAGAAAAGAATGTTTTTGGAATAAACTCTCTGAAGTAGGAAAGACTGTTTGCTAGGGAAAATTAACTCGGCTAGTTCATTTTTAATTCCAATGTTGATTTAGTCCTGATCCCCGTCTTGATCACAGGGGGCAGCTCGTGAGGTTCTCGCAGTAGCTAGGATTACCTAGCTTAGGGCTTTGATCCACGTCTTGCGTTCTTTGTGGTGGGATGTCCATGTCGTGCTTTTTATGCATCAAACAAATCTAGTTGTATGGGCAACTAGGTGACAACGGGTGGAGTTAACACTCGCTGGGGGATTTCGTGCCTCTAGGACATTGGAAGTTTAAATGAAATGAGTTATTGAGTGAATTTTTACTAGAAAGATTGTTTTGGTGCCGCTTTGAAAAACTGTTTGAAGAGCTGTCTTAACACAACCTGTGAATCAAAATTAATCAATGAATATATATGTTGAACAACAAATGTGTTAGTAATTAGGACACACAAGACAAAGTGTGAGTATGGGGAAAGTGGGGGCTTAGCTCGGGTTGCCAATGCCTATGAGAAGGGTGGTCCCGATTGGTCAGGAACTCTCTGTCCCCATAGTACAGTAAATGATGCTAGAATTGCTCATTGCACCAAAATCAGGGAAATCCCAAGTGTACGTGCCTCTGAAAGCAAAGGGGAAAAAGGCACTCGAGACTTCTCTCCTTTTGGAAGGTGAGTCTTAGGACCGATAATTGGTTAGACACGCCTTTCCCTGCGAGGTGGAACTAGATCTCGTTGCTAGTAGGCTTGACTCAATTCACTTGGTGATGAGAGCTCGTCCGCTAGTTGATCCCTTAAACCACTTTTTTTGCTTCCGCTATAGATATAGTGGCCACTAGGTTTACCATCAGACCCGTCGTTTGAGATGACGGGGTGGGGACCTCACACTCAAACGCGGAATCTCTCTTGCCTTGATGTCAGAATTACCTATCTATTATACGGAGTGGTGCAAGCTCTTCATGAACATCTCCATAAGCTCTTCTCTCTCTCTTTCTCTCTCTCAAGAAGAAGGATACTCGCTCTCTACTTGCTTATTATCTTCTCTTTCGTTTCATGGTGTAGGCGCTCTCCGAAAGCTTTCGTGGCGGATAACTCTACGTAGCTCTCATCGCCGCTCTCTTGCGGAAAAGCAAGAAGCCTTTTGACAGTCCCTAATCGATTCTAAAGCACGGTGAGAAACCATAAACTCCATAGTCATAATCTCTCTCTCTCTCTCTCTCTCTCTCTCTCTCTCTCTCTCTCTCTCTCTCTCTCTCTCCTTCTCTCTCTCTCTCTCTATGTTGTTTTTCTGTGTAGTCACCCTCTCGGTGATTGTTTTTTCGCATACGAGTGCATGTATGGATTAACCAAGTACATATGAGGTTGCCTCATGATTGTTTCATCATGTTTAACACGCTGATTTATGCACATGATGCGTTTATGATCAAGCACGTGCATAAAAAGTGCTTTTTGTTTCACGTCATGGAGACGGTAGGAACACTTTTTTGTTCATAAATCACAAACCACTATGAATCAACCTAAACCCTTTATACCAAAGATAAAATGTATCTTCAGAATATTTTTTCTCTTGGTGTCATGTGAAAAACACCCATGAGCTAAGAGATATAGTAAAAAACAGATTGCTGCCCACTACACTTAACCAAATATTTTGACTCCAGGTTCCTTGGAGAACCACTATATAGATTCACCGGATGGGCAAACCCACTTAACCAATTGAAATCCTTGATGAAACTTGGTTATAAATGAATTTAGGTCTCCGTTATGAGTTTGGGAATGTGAGTTATTAATCACTCTATATCGATTTTACCTATACGCCTAGGAGTGCTATCAAGGGGGATACCATACAACGTCGTGAGTTAACCGAGCCGTTTTGATATGTTTTATGGTTTGTTTTGGTGAATTGGTTTCAATTATTAGATGGCCATAAACTTGTGTATGAGTATATGGTTAAACATCCCGAACCGGATGGGCAGATATGAATAAAGTGACTTTCTTTTGGGGTTACCATTTGTTGTGCTAGTACTGTATGGTCAAAGTGACATGATGGAGTGATATTATGCACCTGAACTTGATGCATTGGTTTGAGGTCAAATACTTTCATTTGCATGTTTTGCATGCTCCCGAAAATGTTAACAACTTATTTTTTGCATATGTGTGAAGTTATGGAGCTGAACTTGATGCATTGGTTTGAGGTCAAATACTTTCATTTGCAGGTTTTACATGCTCCCAAAAATGTCAAAAAAAAAAATTTGCATGTGTGAAGTTATGTTTTTTGGTTGACCTAAAGGTCGGAGTTGTTTTTGCATCATGTTTATAGTGTTGTAATGTTATCATATGATATATGGGAACTCATGGACCAATGTGGATGTCTCATATGCATGGTTATGACTTCTTCCCACCTTTCTAGGTCAAAACTAGCTCTATGTGCTAGAGTGGTGAAGTGCAAATGTGATGCATCAACTTTGCATGGTTGGATGTTGTGAAAGTTGGATTTTTATATCATGATTAGTTGCTGGTCGGACTCTTTTTATGCATGAAAGAATCACATATTAAGGGTCACATGTGTGTAGACTCCGATTGATTGCAAGGAATGTGTCGAACTCCAAGTGTGGAAGTTGGTTCAGTGTGATTATGATTTATGGTTTAAGGGCTGAGATTCCCTCATGGGTTATGGTTGAAATTTTATGGTGGAATCCGGTGTGGCTTATGGTTTTTTTTCTAGATTGGGTTATGCTGCCGAAATTTTTGCAGCCATGTTATTTCTAAAGTGGTTATGCAGGATTGGTCGTGCCTCACCCAAGTAGGGTGGAGTGCTCACCCGTGTGATGTGATTGGATTATGGTTTATGTTTTTTGGATTGGATCATGAAGTGATCAAGATGGTTTATGGTAGACGTGTAAGGGTAGAGACCCTGTACAGTCTAACTGTTTAGAAAAGGATTGTTTGTGCATCTAGGAAGTGCTATTGTGATTGGACTCATGTGTTATGTTTCTCATGACAGCGTCACTACAAGACTAGGATAACCTACATCGCTTAGCCTTAGACTAAAGGGTCACTGACCTGGGGTTTTGCTGGATCGGGGGTGTTGCTTAGGTCTTCTTCTTTTTGTTAGGCTCATCTACAGGGTTAGTGCATTGGGGGTTCAATGACCTACACGGCTAACGCGTCGGGGATCTTGCCTTGGCTTTGCCTAAACACGATGTGTTGGGCATCGAAGAGGCATGGCGCCTAAATTGGTATGGTTGGTGTTAATACCCTACCACCTGCTGGTATTTGGGATCCTTTTAGAGCTCGGGTTCATGGAGGGAGGCGAGGCCTCAGCCTATGTCTGGCTCAAGTAGATTGGACGTGTTCTGGCTCGCTCCCGCGGCGAAGTGAAATTCTCTCTGTCCGTAGTAGAGTGGAAGTGGATGGGTGGATCGATCGATCCCTACACGGGGTCTGGTGCTATGCTAGTTGTTTTGTCATAAATGTTTTGATGTTATGGTATACCCAAATTTTGTCATTACCTTAATACATGGTTGCATGTTCCATTTAGATGGGCATTTAAAGATTTTTTGTTGTCATCTTCTCATGTCTCCGTGCATCTATGCACTCTATTTCACCCTCCACTATATTTTCTCTCTCTCTCTCTCTCTCTCTCTCTCTCTCTTCCCACAACGCGGTGTACACATATATTCACTCTCCAGAATGCTATATATTTCTTGAGTATGCTTTCATTCATAACACACATTCAAGGATAGCAGTAGTCGCTAGGTACCTCTAGATGCAGTCTGGCTTATGGCCTAAACTCCATGCTTAGTCAGGCGCTGAGAACTCCTCCCCTATGCAAATGCTTCCACAATCCTAATGTATATTGAAAATTGTATAAAAGTGTAAATTGTATATTTTGTGCATAGACCCCTGGGGAGGGTTATCTCTCAGTAAATGTCCTTCTCAACAAAAGTCACCATTTTTGCAAGCTTTAGTACTATGTCAAGAATGCCAAAAGTTATGGCGAGAAAACCCAACAAGATTTTGATAGAACCTCCTTTGTAACAAGGATAAAATCCCAAGCCAAAATAGTGTTCAAAGCCTCATAAAATGCATAGAAAAACTCACGAAAAAAATTTGACAGAGTTTCCTCTGTTTCGAGAGTGAAAACTCGACCCAAATGAAGCATAAATGCATAAAGTCAACTCAAAAGAGTAAATTTTGGCATAATTTGTCAATTGTCACTAACAAAGTATTGTCATACATGATGTCAAGAAAAATATTCCATCGGATACATAACTTATGGCAAGGATACCATAATGGAAAACTCCAACAACTTGTATCATTGAAGGTTTCTCAACATTCAAGAATACCCCAGCTCAATAAAACCTCACACAGGACCCTTCAAAAGGTTAAGCAGACATAGTGACTAGACATAATATAAAAAAGGGCTCTTCTAGTTTGAGTCTTAAAAACAACCGAGAAACACACAACGTACAGTGGGCAGTATCTGCAACTCAACATACATGAGTAAGAAACCACACACACAAGTGCCAAAAATTGACTCAAATATTATACAAAATGCCTACAGGGATACTTGCTCTCAAAGATCTCAATACCACTGTGTTAGCTCAAAAAATACACATCTATCAATGCATAACTATCTGTAGAGAAACTACTGCCAAATCCACTACCAAGAATTCTTGTGAAGGCATTGTACCTGTGTGTGTCTGAAACCTAGAGATGGTGCATGCACATTATATCATGTCAACGTGTGTTGGGCCACAAGGAGAGTAGGAGCATGCGGGCTCAAAAGCACCCTCTGTAAAGTTGCTGTGAGAAAGCTTGTATGTCAGTGTCCGATGCCAACTTCCATCGCCAGATGGAAGTCCCAAGAACGCTAATGCTCAAAGCCAAAACATAGCCAAAACGTGTATGTAGCCAATATTGTGGGTCGAATGTCTCAAATCTATCGTGTAGTGTGTGGATGTCACAAAGCATAGTCTATGTCATGTCGCTTTCTCTTGATCCGAGCTTGTGGGATGCCAGGAGGCTAGGAGATGCCATTGATGGCAAGTGTCAGAGAGAGTCTGAATCCCTCTTACTCTGTCGAGGTCAGGGATGGCCAAATGCCAAAGAAAGAGTATTGTCTATACACAATCCGATGTGTATGTGTGTGTCTACCCTTGCCAAAAGGAAATGCTCAATGTCGAGGTTGGGGGCTTGACAATGCTTGAAGAAACACCAAGTGTGTGTGTGTGTGCGTGTGCACGTGCGCGCGCCAAATTTTGAGTCGATGGGGGTGTATGTGTATACACACTCTTGTGCACTTGTACTTCCAATTCTCCAAAGGTCTCAAATGATCCATGTTATTTGGAAAACAAGGCCTTGCTTTGCTTTGCAAGCTTGAGATTATACAGCTTCCAATGAAGCTATCAGTGCTACCAATTCTACTTGATTTTTTTGTGTGTGCGCGCGCGCGCACAACCACACTCTAAAAAAAAACCCGATGCTATTGAAAGCATGATTCACCTTTCTTTGCTTGCTTCTACTCTACTATTCAATTGCCCAATTCGATGCCTTCTCGACCTCTGCAGAGCTTCAAAACCTCTCAAATCAGCTCATTCACCAGCGTTGCAGGTGTGTGTGTGTGTGTGTTTAAGAAAGATTATCTAACAATAGTTTGATTTCATAAAGTATTGAACCATACAATGGGAGTAGCCTATTAGTCAACATATAAATAATCAAACCTTATGTATACATTAGATAACAAGTAGATAAAGTTAAGACTACAATTGAAATTTAAACTAGATACTGACATATAGTGTATTACATGTTTTTATCCAAGCATCATATACAAGTATCGTCTATCATTTATCAGAATAATCCAACAGTGGACGATCTTCAGTTATTGCCGCAGTTGTCATTGTAATCCCAAGGAAAGAATCTCTTAGCTATCACCATCCAAGAAACACAAGCCTGTCAGAACTGGCATTACTTGGGAAGACAGGTGTCAACGACTCCCTTCCCTTGTTATTGGTGTCAAAAATTACAACAAAAACAAACAACATAACCTAGATCAAATATGAAGTTTAAAGAATGAGCCATTTATTTTTGATAAATTTTTTCATCATTTATTTTCAAAAAAATCAGACAGCATCTCCTTTGTAAATTGGATCAATTCTCCAATCTAATGCCATCTCCTCCGAGACCCCCACTTGAGGATTAAGGCTCTTTTTACAATCTTTGGACAATTTTCAAAGTACATTATAGCATTGATAAGCACTTTACAATTGTGAATTCACCTTTATATACTTACCTTCATCAAATTTGAGTTCCTATATAAAAAGATAGAAATATAAGAACTTTGTGTCTAGGACCAAGTTCATGTAAAATTATGGTACTCTGTTCCGGCATTTATCTACTATGTTACTGCTATGCATACAGTCCTGGTGGCCTTGAAAACTAGTTAAAGTAGTGCCAAGCTAATAAAGTTGGGTATGATAGCCCTGAAATGACGCTACCTTATCCTTAAGTAGAACATGATGGACACATTTTCCTAAAATACAAGTCATTCTTCAGTAATTTCTCATTATGTTAAAAAAAAACCGTCAACGCCATCCCACTGAGACTCTCACATGAGGTTGTAGGCAACCCAGGTAGTGCCAATCATTTCCAAAAACCATTTCCCAACTAGACCATGTCAATTTATGTGACTTTTTCCTACAAGTCTCAAAGTGAGCAAACCAAAAGTAGCAACAATATTGGACAATATGGAAACCAAGTTTTAAGTGATGTGTGCGAGAGAATTAGAATAATATGATGGCATATGTCATGATATTACTACATGTACGAATGCTAGAAGAAGAAAATTGGGTAGCATGCTATTTATATACAGATTGTATTTTCAAAATATGTAGTCATTACCACTTCTTGCACGATCATTACCAGAGGCATAAGCATATCAATATAATTAATTGAGCTTTGAAAGATCAATAATACCTCAAGCTAGCCACGTAGATAGGTAGATGTTTGAGTCTCTTTTTGTAGTCAGCATGTAAAAGCTAAAGAGAATACTAGAGCTAAAATCATGTTTATGTTCAGCCCAAAGCCCAGATCATGTTTATTCTCAGCATAAAGTAAAAATCCACAAGGAATACCTATCATTACAATATAGAGTAATTTAAATGATAGTAAATTAAAAGGCCAAACCACTAGCATCCAAAAATCAAGCAAGTCAAAGAATAAACTTAGGTGCCAACAAATTGTTTGTGTTTCTGACCATTTTATCAAAAAAACCTTATACCATCATCAAATTGCATTATAGGACCGTAAAAATGCATCAAACATTGCATTATAGGACCCAAAAAGTGCATCAAAAACTGTATCAAAAAGTACAAAACATTATTATTATCCGATATTTGGAATATACCTCATCACTCAAAACAAAGTTATTCAACTATTATACATCTAATGAGCCTACAAACACTACAAATCTGCACTGCTTCCAAAGCATGTTATTCATCCTAAGTAGGTGCATAGGCACCTACCTGTTATGCTGATGTCAAAATGTGGTTATTGGTTGTTGCAGCCTCGTGTTATTTTTCAGATTTGCTTCCATTGTAGCATAGTGAATGTGGACTGCATGTACAAATAGGAAGATCATCTCAGCATTACTCTCCATGGAAAATCCTGAGTAGTTGAACCATCATCTTGGTTGTGTGTGTGTGTGTGTGTGTGTGTGTGTGTGTGTGTGTGTGTGTGTGTGTGTGTGTGTGTGTGTGTGTGTGTGTGTGTGTGTGTGTGTGTGTGTGTGTTGTGTTGAGTAAGGTGAAAAGCATGTGCAAGCGTATCATAGAAAACGGGTTCGTGAACAGAGCCATAGCTTGCTGCCTATCATGAGCAGGAAACCCTATCAGACCAGTAAGAGAAGAGGGAGATTCAGCTAGGTACAGGTATGTGTGCGTGCGTGCGAGTAACTGGTGTGTATGTGTATGTGATCACGCCTGCGTTCGCTCGCAGGAAAGAAGCCAACTAGAAAGGGAAATTGGGTATGCAGAGAACGACCACCACTCTTATAATAAGAGAATGCCCATTCCAAAAATAGAGGGGCCATTTAAGCACCCATGCCTAATATTGTTGACTTCATTATGACCACCCATATTTTGTGAATTATCTCATAGATCATTAGTTCAAGTCCACCGCATGTTCAAAGCTCCAGCTAAGCCAAAAGACACCCCATCAAATAGCAAGAGTTGCGTAGGGGAATATGTAAAGCATTCAGTAAACCAAGTTATATCAAGTTGAAGACCTCCACACCCGGAACAACCAAGCATAAGGAGTATGTTAAGTATTTAGTAAACCAAGCTATATTAAGTTGAAGACCTCCACAAGGGCAATCCAGCTATATTTATGAAACACCATATGTTATATTAGGTCGGAGACCACTAAAAATAGTAAGCTAGAAGCTTAGGAAAACCAAGCCCAAGTAGTATGGTAGGCAATAAATACATCAAGTTATATTAAGTTGGAGAGCCTCCACAAAAGGTAAGCCTACCAACTAGCCATAGTCTTCTCAAGCATGTTACAAGCCAAGTGTGGAACCCCATTTTAGGGATATAATTAAAAAACATTAGATTATTGGACTAAACATATGATAGAAGGTGGTAACTGACACGTAGCATTGAATGTTTTTGAAAGCCATGTAAAAGTAAAATCGGCATAGTATTAGCCACTAGTGTTCATATGTCAAATGAGCAAGAGATGATTGCTCATGCAATGAGTTAAGTGCAAGCTCACAAAATCTGTATATGTACAAGTATATCATGCTTTATATACAATTTAAGAGGTGCCATGAGTATGGTTTGCGATTAACAGAATGCGTGTGATCCCTATTGTTAAACAATGTGGCAAGAGGAGTAGATAACAAGAGATACCTTTGGCACCTGTGTCATAATGTACACAAGCAGAAATTTTGAGCATGGAACACGAACGGAGATTGGTATAGGCTGCCAAACCTTGACAAGGATACATGATAGGGATTCCAAAATAGAATTTGGAGTGAGACAGACATCTCTCGTCTATTAAGGGTAAAACCAAACCGTCATGTTTAAATGTGAGTGAGTGACTGTGTGTGTGTGTGTGTGTGTGTGTGTGTGTGTGTGTGTGTGTGTGTGTGTGTGTGTGTGTGTGTGTGTGTGTGTGTGTGTGTGTGTGTGTGTGTGTGTGTGTGTGTGTGTGTGTAGCAGTTCTAAATCTATATATATATATATGCAAACGAACACTACATGTCCACAGACCAACAATTCTAGAATAATACAATGGATTTGTACAATAATTTATTTGCAGTTGAAAATAAATTTTGTACAAGGTAATGAAGATAACAAAATATAGCGCGGGAAAGTGCAATCCCAAAGTCTGGGAAATTTTGCATCACGGTAAAAGATCCGCCATACGTTAAGAACAGAATGTTTTAATCAAAGAAGGTAGCCCTCACTTGCACCCATAGCCACAAGAAAACACTTTGTTAGCACGTGATTGTACGCAGGTGATGTTGGGAATCCCAGTTGTTATCCATGTCACAATAAAAAACACACAGTTCTTAACTTGTATTTTATTCTTTTAGAAAAAAGTTCCTTGCCAATCTGATAAAGGAAAGTGAAATTCCCACAGAGCAGCTATATATTTGGTTAGTTCTCGATTTAATTTATAAATTTTTTGTTGCCTAATCTTAGATTTAAGGAGTTTTTAAGGAGATTTACCAAAACTAAAAAAACTTCCTCTTTAATTTGAACGGAGAGAATTTCACTCTATAGAAGTAGGCACAAGCAATCTAGAGCCAGATATAAGTTTATTAAGGACAACCCCCTCCTTTGTAATTTGAAGTATAAAAAGAAATCTTTTGGAATAGTTCCTACTTCAAAAAAAGTTTTATAAAAAAGCTGAGATATCCCAACACACATCTAAGTATTTATCGATTTCCAAAATACAAACCAGAGCCTTTTTTGCTGGTTTATATTCACTACCTTTACCAAAAAATACCTCTGTTATTACATCTTGTCTGACATACTTTTGCTTAAGCCAGCTATAAACTACATCTCCTACCATACTACCTTAGACGACTCAGTTCACAGAGCCAGCCCAGACATCGCCCGAGAAAGAATTGAAGTAAGAGTAACCAGCTAGGATCAGCTAAAAAGAAATTGATGACATTCCTTATACTATCGAGAACCTTTTAAACCAACCCCCTAGAAAATTTTCTTTGTATATACTGCAAGATGGTAGGCAGAGAAAAGTTAATATATACATGAGTGAGAATAAACAGCGAGCAGATAATGGCAAGCTTATTTTATTGAATAGCCGAAGGTCAAACAAAACCATGGCCAGCAGAAATCTTTCAATATACTAAATTTGTGATGAGCCCCAAGAAACTTTCAGTAATCTTACTAGTAGGTGATGTAATGCGGTAAAAAAGAGCGAGTCAATTTGCAAAAAAGATATTTACTACCACAATAGGGTATGTGATGCCACTCAATACCTACAGAATATCAGAAGATAGGGCAACAAATCCGAAACCAGTATTCAGTGACCTCAAAATAATCTTTAGACGATTCAGTAAAATAGGCACCTGAACTAGAAAATGAATCAGTCTAGGGTCTGTCCACTTACCCAGAGTACCTCATACCTGTAGTATTACAACTAACCAAAATATCCTACCAATCTTATAAGACCATTACAGCTCATTGTTTTGAGCTTTATTTTATTTTTTTGTGAATTTTTGGCTTTGTTCCAAAACCTGCAGTATCCCTTTCATAAGTACATTCCTCCTGTTGAGTAGTTATTTTAGACAGTCTTGAGAGAAAAAAAAAATATGTTTAATAACCTGTAGATTAGGAGATGAAAAAGCCTCCACAATCCCCTTTTCAGTCTTTTTCGGCATGTTGAGCTCTCAGTAGTCAATAGATTCGTACTCACACAGCCTTGAACGCACACGCAGGTGTTAACAAAGCACAATGCTAGGCGAGTATGAGTACTCACCTTGAGATGCTTTTATACTTGATGATGCCCATCTGTAGAAGACAGGCCACAGAGTCGGACGGGTTTCCCCCAATTGAGGCCGCCAATAAGGGCCTTATTCTCAGGGATTACCCCCAGCCAAAGATCCGGAAGTTATAGGCCATGTCGTGCAACATCTGATACAGTATATGCCTGCAGACCCTTACCCCAATACACAGGCGGTGGCGTGCAGTAGGAAGCACGAAAATTTAATGCAGAGTAAACCTAAACGCTACAGAGCATTTTTTTGAGTACAATGTAGAGATAGAGTTAAGTTAATTGCAAGGACAAGTCACACTATCCCAAATTTTACCCTGGCAACATATAATAATCCATTCACATGGTCGATACTTGGTTCGTAATTCGTTACTCGTTTATTGTACCTAGCCGTGGGTGACAATACATAACCCATTATACGACAAAACCATACAGTGAGCTTATGTCATACAGTATACATGCACCGATCTCAATGGTGTGAATTAGTCTACTTAGAGAAGTCAATTGTGGGTAATCTTTATTAGTTCTAATTTGGTTTAGGAGTCAAAAAGTGGGTCTATAAAAGACAGATGTTACTTTTACAAAACCGAGTCGATAGTATTAGTATAGAGTAACTTCACCAGCTTATTTGTTCCCCAGGTGTATCTAACATATCATGGCTTACAGTCAAGACCAGGTTTTTGCCATAGCAACTGCACATCTTCTTCTGCCAAGCGAATCTACTCAGAGATCAACCTTACTCCGTTATGAACGTCATCTATTTCTGCAATTAGGAACTTCTGTTTTCCAAACTAAGTGGTGGACATATCAGGGCTGAGTGACGCGAGGACCCTTTGGGGTCGCGAGCATTTCAGAAACAATATTAGTTTGGCGATGGTAACTGAGGCTCTGGGTCTAGGGCCCCAGTATTATTACATAGAACATTCAATGAAGCAAGGTTTTTCATAACGGTTATACCTGCAAGCTCAATTCCTACCTCCTCATAAGATTTTTTTTGTATCGTAGTTATGGCCATCCACTAAGAGGATATTTTAACAGTACACCTCGCACCCCGGAGTATGGGGTAGTCTTGGCGACTCGTATCCTACCTTTATCCGAGCGTCCAAACACATGTTTTTACTGTGACTATTTGTGTGATCATGTAATGGGCGGCTTAATTGAGATGTAGATGAAGGGATCCCGTTTTTTTTATAAAATACCAGCCAGGCTTTTCTTTGTCCAATTTAAGAGCCGAGTCAAGTGAAAGAACTCATGTAATTTTGTGTGTGTGTGTGTGTGACCCCTCTTCAATGTGCTTGATTCCTTCAACCTCTTTTAATGTCATGGCCGAGTTTTAGATCTATCTACACAATTTATAGGTGCTTTTGAATTCTAGCATTGGCTGATTGTCTCGCAGCTAATTGATTCCCCTGCACTACCAATTTCTTGCAGATACTTGCTTCATTCAGATCCAAAATCTCCTAAGCTGTTTCACATGCGGAGTAGCAGAGGGAAGTCAAGCTCAAGCATGCTTTCTCTGAGACCAATTGTGAGGGCTCAGCCCGCGCTTGCATGTGTGCAATAGGCAAGAGGGAGAGGAACACAACAAAGGAGGAAGCACTACTCTGTAGAAGGAGAGAGTGAGTGTGCTTCTTTGTTATGTATGTATAAAGAACAAGGGTTAGTGAGTGAGTGAGTGAGGATAGGGAGAAAAGGTCGGGTGGCCACGTGCCTTTACCCCAATAGTTACTTGCATCCATAATCTCAAGCACAAATGGTTGGATCAACAATACCTTAAAAGGGTTTTGTTAAATCTACCTTAACCTTATTAGAACTACCTTAAATTAATGTTACCTTAAATGGGTGCCTTTAAATCTACCTTAAGCTTATCAAAATTATGTTGTTTCTCCTTACCTCAAGTGAAGGTGTTTCCTTGAGCCTTTGATTCATCCATCATAGGAAACTCTATCTTAGCATAATTCTTTATGAATTTACGATAGTAGCATACAATCCCTTTTTCTTGTTTTTGGAGAAGATACCATCCCTAAGAAAATCTGAATTGCTTCAAGATTTTGTAGGATGGGGCCATCATAATATTGCATCTACATTAGGTGGATCCATTTGAAGGAGATGCCATGCACCAAGTGGTTGATTTCAGATTTCAAGAAATCCCACTTGTTGAGCTTTGCATAGAATATGAACTCTCTTAGCAATTCAAACACCAACTTGAGGTGCTAGAATTGCTCTTCTTCAATAGCATTGTAGATGAAAACGTCATCAAGGAAAATAATAACAAATTTCCCGGATTACGAGAAAAAAGGTGGAAGAAACTACACCCTAGCCATTCGCATCCTCACACATTTCTACTCCAAGAAGGCCTTTAATAAGTAGGCATACATCTACAAATTACATGTTGACCATTGGTCCAAGTCACCTCAAGCTTATCCTATCCTCTTCAAGAGCAATTTTCCATACTTCAACATCCCCCCTCAAATTACAAATTTTGCATACCTCATGTCCTATACACCCATTGTTTTAGTAGTGCAGAATCACCCATGCTAACAATGATTGGGTCATCCTTGACAATGCTAACATAGTACAGTAAGGGAGACAAAAACAAACGACCATTTCTTGTAGTTTCTTTGTTCAATGCTAGTGTTGCTACAACATTTACTTCTTCATCCCAGTAGGTGCCCAAAACGGGTTTTTCCAGTTGGGATTAGTGTGAATCTCTGTAGATGCAAACCAAACTTCAGGAAGCAAATCGGAGGCGAGCCTAGCGGTCTGGCGTGTGTCAGGACAGTTGGCGGCACTTACTGGTCGAGAGGAACGCGTGTGTTTGGCTATTTTGTGAGATGCTGGATCTTTTTACTCAATTGTGGCGACATGGTTCAGTCCGTTTTCGCTGCGCACGCAGGCTGCCGTGCTAAATCTAACCGGGTACAGGTAACATGTGCTGTACTTTTTGTTTTATGGTGTCGATTTTCTGGTGAGTTCATGTCAACAGGCTGAGAGCGTCCTGTATTGTGCTGCATCTTGTTGTTTCATGCAAAGGCCTATGGTTCGCCTCAAGGCAAAGGCCCGATGCAAACAGCATGCAACTAAGGGGAATGTAGAGGGCTGTTGCAGGGGGCATGGAAATGAGGGGAATATGGAGGCCTGCTCTGCAGGGAGCACACAAGTGAGGGGAAGGTGGAGGCCTGCTACAGACAGGATGCAACTAAGGGCAATGTAACAAAAAAACGAAAAAGGCAGTCATTGCCAGCTGGTACTAGCAGGACTGAGAAGCCGAAAAGCTGTAGGGTTATGGAGGTTAGTGTCACGGTATCTGTAGGGGGTTGCGATATTGATGTAGCTTTGTTAGATTCTATGCATGCATTCCTCGAAAGGGAGACAATTGTTGGTCTTTGTGCTGTTGAAAGAGGCGACACTCTTTTTCACTTGCACTTCCAGATGGTGATGCGGCTTTGGACTAGCTCCTTGGTCGCAGCAAATAGGAAAGTGAAACAGTACTTGGGTTGGGATAAGGCTTTGCCTACTGGTGGGATGGTGCTTTGCCGTGCTTTGAAACAGCGTAATATGCATACCTTTGAGGGTATGCTCGGCTACTGCTTGAAGGACCAAGACCAGCCGTATTTTCGAGTCGTGATGCACAATATTCATGCAGACGAGATTAACAAGGGAATAGAGTTGTACAGCTTGTATGGCAGTGATGACTTGAAGAAAAAAGTATGTTTGACGCCTGCAAATATATTTGATAGGACATATATGTTTTGGAAGTTTAGATTGGGACATCCATTGGGAAACGATTTCTTGTCTACTGTGCACAAGATGCTAAAAACTGGGAAATATTATCCGTTGTCGGCGTGGGTGACACCTTACCAAGGCCGGGGGATGCAATTAGGCAAGACGAAAGCTCTTTGGAGATGCATGGTTTATCCATCAACCACAACCTACCAAGATGTCGCTAGTATCTTCATCAACAACGATGAGCATAGTACAACTTACCCACGTGCCGACTGGTTCCACTCCCGCTGACAAGGAATTGAGAGGTATGGTCATCAATATGCATAGGAATGATTTTGATTTTGCACTTTGCTAACTATCAAACATCTTCTCAACAGTCCAGCGAGCGTGCGAACTAATCACGAAGATGACTATAGTGAACAAAACGGAGCGAGTTCGCAAATAGGCGATGAGTACATCCCGTTGGTGCATAGTGTTGGCGTGACAACAGTTGCATGATACAATGTATTGCTAGTTTATTCTAATTGCTTCTATTTCTTGCATGTGGTGAGACTAAAAGTTTCTATTCTGTGAATGTAGGGTAAAATGGACCAGATGAACTTGGTGGACTCAATGACAGAGACGGAAGTAGACGAGTCGTTGGATGAAATTCAAGATCCACGATTGGACAAGGTCGAGGAGATGGTGACACAAATTTTGCACGAGGTCTCGAGGAATCAACCGGAGGGTTATCGAGCTCTTCGATCTGATGTCCTGGATGCAATAGATAGATTAAAAGACGCAATCGATGAACGTGAAACAAATGTCGCTGATATACAGGTTTCCAAGCTAGAGGAGCAAATCGCAATGCTGCGTACTGAAGTGTCAAAGTTGAAAACACAGCTCAGCAAGCTGAATGCACTGCTATGCAGGCTTGCGAACTTGCTAAACAAACATCTTGTCGACTAGATTGTCAATATCTGCTGGTCTTTTTGTGAGGACAATCTGGACAGCTGCTGGGTTTTTTTGCTGGTGTAGATTGTGAATATTTGCTGGCGTTTTTGTGAGGACAATCTGGATAGCTGCTGCGTTTTTTTGCTCTGCACCCATTTTGGTATTTACTCCCAGCACGTATTCTTTACCTTATGTAACTATGGACCTGATAACAGAATTCTCACAATCATTTCGAGTACCAGCTCCATTGTGTTGATGCAATTTTTTGATTGTGTTTAAAATTGATATCAGCGTAACAAAACGTTATGGTTGTGTCTTTTGTAATGTTGAAATACGTTTTCTACGCAAAGAAGCTCGTACGATTTGTTGATTATGTTCGGAATTGTCATTGACATGACAAATCGTTATGCTTTTCTCTTTCGTGATCTCGACATATGCTCTGCACGTGAACAAGCCCAAGCTATGCATTTTCTCTACACTCACTAAGAAAACATGGAATCTTGCTAATTAATTAATCTAAGAGTAACATACAGCCCGTGCATAATGTCCACTTCTTCCGCACCCATTTTAGATCATTTGACCTCAACCTTGATTATATGGCCTCATCTTTGAATTACAATGCCTCTTCCTCCTCATCTATACTCATACTAATTGAAGAAGATTCTATCTCTAGTAGTTGTTGTAGTTGGTGCAACTAGCTTTGGGCAGCACTTCGATTCATACTCCAAAAGAGAAGCTTTAGTTTTATCTAGCTTCTTATCTACAATAACTGCAGGGTAGAGACTAACATAGTGAAAGGAGTTTATCCACATTTTTGAGTATAAGTGTGTTGTCTTCATCATTAGGAATAATTTTTTTCAACACCTATAGTCGTTGTTATGCGTGCAAATGTCCCCGCCCCCCGCCCCCCCCCCCCCCCCCCCCCCCTCTCTCTTCCTTTTTCTAGCTTATTGTTGAATGCAAGGGTCTTGCCATTGCGGAGGACTCCTTCTGGTATTTTCTTATCTTTCTCACAAGGCATATGTGAAAACACTCTTTGTGGTTACAAATTAGACTTTGTGAAAACACGTTAGCAATGTAAACTCCAAGCCATGATGCTGTCGAGGAAATTTGATCAAAACCAAAAAATCCTTGTTTCACTTTATTTTTGTCCTCCCCTCTTTTTTAAATTAAAAAACAAATCTAGATTTTGCATATGTTACCATTAAACATGGGAAGATTTTACTTGGAACTTATTAGTTCCACTAACCCACCATGTAGAGTTCTGTGGAGAGAGTGGGAGGGAAGCAAGATGACTAGCTTGGGCATGGCGTTGGATGAGATTATAAAAATGAACAAGAAGCAAGCAAAGGGCAGTGGCATAGAAGAGCACCAGGGCGATGTGGAATTATGTAAGTGTATCATGTGAGTTCACTCTGAGGGTTTTTCTCCCAATTTTTAAATATCTAGTAGTTACAAAATTACATCCAAAAGGGGGGTTAAACAGTGGAAAACAAAAAAAGTTACAAGTTTATGAAGGAAGAGGGATAATCTACTAATGAGGAGGAACGTGTGTCCAAAGGGATTTTAAAAATACCTCTTGAATACAAATGATATAGAGAATTTTTGAAAGGTGGACCCCCGAGCATGGAAGGGGTGGGAACACAGCTAACAAAAGAATATGATTACAAAAAAAATACACTTTGTTTATATATGTTGTTTGTGATTAACCTCCACCTATGAACAAGCGAGCTAATAGCAGTGATGCCTTGCGCCATTGTTTGTGTTGTGGCCATTAGTAGCAATAAGAGGTTTGGGTGCTATCAATAGTTAAGGACGATGGAGTATTGTTGTTGACAATTCAAGGTGCGCAGTAGTGCTCATCACAATAGGGAAGCCACCCAATGCAACCAATAAAGATGCACACTAGGAGGCCGACTTGGCTATGATGTAGATGCACAGCAAGAGGCGGACTTCACACAATAGATGATGGCACTATGTGTAGCCACTAAGGACGGTGCAGGCTTTAAGGAGACCATTGATTCTCTCTCTCTTTCCATTATCCTCTTTCTCTCTCTTGGACCACCCAAGGAAGGAACTAGACTCAACTACCATGAAAAAATAAAAATCGAGGTGGATAAAATTGCACTCTACCCATTCAAGCAAATGGATGCTCACACATTTATATTCGCAAAGAGCCTTTACGTAGGCATACATCTCAAGATTACATCGTGACCATTGGCCCAAGCCATGTCAAGCTTGTCATATCCTCTTCAAGAGCTATTTCCCATACTTCAACAATATGGTAATAGAGCATCATCCATTGTGGTCATGAAAGTGGTAAAAGAGTTATAAATCAAAAGGCATAATTAGGAGCTCATAATGCCCAAATCTTGTACAAAATGTAATCAATGTAATCTTTGGATATCTGCTAAACTTGTATGTACTTGGTGATAGCTAGACCATAAATCTATCTTAGAGAACTAAAAGAGCTCCCTTTAGCTAATCAAATAACTCATCCACTCTTGGGAGAAGCTACTTGTTCTTAATAGTCACTACACTCAAAGTATGATCATCTATGCATTGCGCATATATCCGTCTTTTTCCTTGACCAATAAACTTTCTTCAGCTCCCTGCTTTGGCTTCAGCCTGGCGCATTTGCGTGATAAGTAGCTCGATTACTTCTTCCGTAGTAGCTGCGTCTTGCAGCACTTATGTTTCCAGGTCGACCCAGCAACAACCATGGCGTACTGGTGCAAGCCCTCTGTAGCCGAAACGTTAACAGACCAGAATAAGCCTTCCATTGTTCTAATACATGGCTTTGCTACCAGTGCCTTATGGCAATGGTGTGAACTGGACGTGAAGCCACTACAGAGGAACTTCCGAGTTTTTGTCCCTGAACTCATCTTCTTTGGTAATTCCACAACTAAGGGAAGCTGCAGTTGGTCTGAGATATTTCATGCTGAGATGATTGCGAAGGCCATAGAAACCATGAATGTACCTTCGGATAGTATCATAGGCCGCACAAGCTACGGTGGGTTTGTAGCTTTCCGTCTTGCACATCGCTTCCCACAAAGAGTCCAGAGAGTTGTCATTGCAAACTCAGGGTGTGCATGCCATGCCAAGATGATCAGGAACTTTTGGAGCGGACAAAAGTAAAAGTGGTAGAAGATTGCTCTTGCTGCAGTGGGTAGCATCATTTCGAACTTTGTTGTGCTTATCATACAACAGTGGGACTCTGAACCATAGCCAGCCTCACCAAGCTGCTCATGGAGCTGATTTGTCCTTGACCTCTCGCCCCCCATTAATCAGCCCGATCTGCTCTGCTCAGCCCCTCCCCTCCCAACTTTCGTAGCAGAACTCCTACGTAGTCTACCACATCGACTACCCTGCTCATGGCCCTTGATCCCTTGAACAGCAAGCGTGCTCTCTCTCAATAATGGGCCTGGTCGCATGGCGCGATATCCTGCTCGTAAGCCGGTTGCCAGCAGGTAAAAGTAGAGAGAGGAAGTTAAGTCACATCTATTTAATTCTCTCGAAACCTGCTCGGATTCTCTCGTGAACACGAAGATTGCCTCGTAAACACCACGATTCTCCACTTTGTAGAGCAGCCGCCCTGCTGAATGCGCTCTTTCGTTTTTTCAACCTTTGCTTCAGCAGTTGACCAGCCCGTTGCAGCCAATGATGGCGCGTCTCATCAACCGGATGACCGGGCTGGAATGTTGTTGAGCAGGCGTACGTGACCAGGCTCTATGTCTCTTTGCTTCCTCATACTTCTCCTTCTGTTGTCGCAGCTTCTAGCAGTGGAGCTTCGACCTCAGTGGAGCTTCGACCTCAGGACTAAATAACACATAGTATTAATGAGGGGTGCCTCTACCAATCAACACAACATTGTTTGAATTAATAATGTGTTTGCTTTTGTTTATTGGTGAGGCAGGAGAAGCGCGGAGAGCCCAATTTCGAAATGGCGGCTAGAAGCACACAAAATTCCTTTCCTTGAATTTGCACTTGGGACTCGGACAGTGTTCGGTATCGTTTTTCGAAGCACACAAAATTCCTTTCCTTGAATTTGCAAAGATGAAATTTCAAAAATTTAGAGGATTTTGCACTATTTTTCTCTATTTTGGGCAAAATTTATCCTTTTCCCCTGGCTCTCAGCCGGCATTTTAGAAATTGAAAATGGCACGATAATAAGCTGACACACATTTTTCTCGAACATTGGACTCGAGAGACTTGCCTAACTGTGTGGATTATCAGGCTATTAGAAGGCCCAACGAGAGAGAGAGAGAGAGAGAGAGAGAGAGAGAGAGAGAGAGAGAGAGAGGGAGGGAGAGAGAGAGATTGAGTTTTAAAGTTTAAACTAAAATAGTTGTGCATCTTGAGTCTTGACCTGTCTTCCTCAGCAACTATCAGTCATCCCTCTCACTCTCTCCTAAAGACACACACACACACACACACACACACACAACATTGGTTGGCCCCCCAAGTGGTGCCCTGCTTACTTTCAAATACCCCAAGGCCGACCACCCCCAGCTTCATCACCAACATCCTCTTCAGCGTTGTCTCCACCTTTCCATCTCTCTTCTTCTCGGGTGTGTGTGTGTTATTAAAAATGGAAAATGGTATAACCTTTCTTTCACCCAAGTGTGGTAGATTGGTTATGCCATTTCCCCCTGTGGCGACTGCTGCCGTCTATTGTTAGTTGTGCGAGATAATCGCCAATGTGTGCAAAGTATTGGCCGGAGGAGACAGGAGACTCTTGTAATCAGCGTCTACTAGACGTGGCCGTCGATGACTCCAACTCTTGCTCTGTGTCATGGTCTGGCTGGTTGTCAATGCCCAAGGATGGCCGCAAAGAGTGGCTGTGCATAATGGTCACTGTGATGACGCTATCGCCAGGGTCCTGCAAGTATAAGAATTTAAGGTCTACTGAAAGAGGGAGGACCAGTCCCTGCAAGGCCATCATCAGCAAGATCGTCGGGTCATTGGAAAACGTAGCCATTTTTGTGACATAGGAGATGATGCTTGGAGCAAATGGTACTGGACTCCTCGCTTCACACTGGGAGACAACAATTCAGAGTCGAAAGCTAGCTTGGTTTTTTGTAGTTCTGTTGGATCTGCAGGTTTTGACAAATAGTCACCTTTTGAAGGAGTTGGGAGGGGGCATGCTCATAGATGAGGGAGGAAGCTAGGGCGATGACAAGGTGATGTCACACAACGAGGAGAAGCGTCATATAAGGGGGTAAGCAGTGTGTGGGAACTTGCGAGCCAAAACGGGGATCGTGCTTGGACTACTGACAGGTGAAAAAGAGGGTGTTGAACATCGGCATGGTCGTTGAGCTTACATGATGAGGTGTCATGGATGTTGACAATGGGCGGAGTCGAGACAGGTTCAATTTTATCTCGAATTTTGAGCAGTACTTTAAAACGTGGATTTTCGTTAAAGTTGAAACATGGATTTCCGTCTGGTTCAGGGTCCAATTATCAACAGGGTCCAATTATCAATAGTATCCCCCGCTCCGCCCCTTATCTTCCCACGTCGCAAGCTCCTTGCAGTGACCAGCAAGCTCTACAAGCTAGCGTTGCAAGGACACACACACACACACATACACACACACACAAGCGTCTGCCACTATTGTTGTCGATTCCCCTCCCCCACATGAAGAAAACAATCTACTGAATGAAGGCGATCTACGCTTAGTTTCAAAAGGCAAGAGGAGGAGGAGGAATTGAGGCATCGCTCTACAACTCATCATCGATGGAGCAACAAACAAATAAATATGGGGGGAGAAGAAGATTAGATGCGCTATTTTGCATCGATACGGAGCTCTGCTAATGGTGGGACTCGCAGAGCTAGAAAAAAACCTAGGTTTAATGTAATCCCACCTCTAAATTTTAATTTTGAACTTGGGAAAACCTACAACATGTAGAGAAATTTAGTGTAAAAACCTTGAACCCTGGCACTGCCTTGGTCCGCATGTATGCCAAATGCGGTGCACTTCATAAAGCACAAGAAGTGCTTGAGGACCTTAATCTATGGGGTGTCGTCTATTGGAATGCACTCATTGTGGGATATGTCCAGGGCCAAGAAGCTTTGGGCTATTTTCAACGGATGTGTTCAAAGCGATGGTGTTTCTATGATGCAATCACATAGGCTTGCATCTTGAAAGCAAGGCCCAAATGTAATCATGTACACTTGCACTTGCCAATATGGGCAAAAGAATTCACGATGATATTGTTAGTCAGGGGTTGTTGAAAAAGAAAACATCATGCTTGCCACTACATTGGTCGGGACTTTCCGGGGGAGAGAGAGAGAGAGAGAGAGAGAGAGAGAGAGAGAGAGAGAGAGAGAGAGAGAGAGGCCGCCGAAGGCGGCCGGCCATACTAGTAACTTGAAAGTCCAAGTTCATAAGATGACCTTGAATTTCCAAAGGGGGGTTCTTTACCTTGATAACCCGCACTTCTGTAGCTCATGTAAACAATTTTAAAATTGCTTGTTTAACGTAGCATATTGTCGAGGAGGGACATGTAATGACTTATTTTAGCAACACACTTAAAGGGGAAGCTTTGAATTGGTTTTCCAAGCTACAAGCAAATTCCATTCCTAGTTTGTCCGATTCTGAGCAAAAAGTCTTCACCGGTTTTCACAAACCTCCAAACTTTTTCTCATTTTTTGAGCAGTTACGCTCCTTTAAGTAAAATTATCCTCATGAAAGCATTGAGCAAGCCGCCACTAGGTTCAATAAATTTATCGACAATTATACTTTCACTCTTAATATTGATCCGCTCCACAAGATTTAAATATTGCTATCACGTCTATTGTTAATGTGGAGAGTTCCTACATGTGCACTTATGAACCACAACTAGTTGCGATGCCATCTCCATCGTATTACCCATAGCTAGCACCACACTCTTTACCCATTTCCACTCCTAATTTATCTTTTTTTTTTCCAAGAAAAAGATCCTTCTATTAGTTAATGAAAACTACCCATAGGACTACATCCACCTCTACAAGAGAGGGCTACAACAAGCATGATGGGGAGACTCTCCCAATGAAAAAACAGCATATATACAATGGGGCTAGATCAAGAAATGGGAGGAGGGAAGAGCCACACAGGTGGACAGTAGTGCCATCTGAGCACCCCCTGGACCATGGTGTAGAAAGGCCTAGGGTGCCAGAGTCGAAGGAAAGCCTCGCGACGTTCCCGCATGCGGTCGGAGCTGCCCTGTAGTCCCTCAAGCTGTCCTTTGAGAGTATGGATCAGCTCTAGCCAAAAGTCACAAACAGTCTCTGGTGGTGGCACAGGGCGAGCCCCAAAGATGCGGAAAAAACGGGCCCGCCAGATGAACCAAAGAGCTAGGCCGCTGATGAGCTCCCAGCACTCCTCTCTCTCACTGCACCACTCCTGTGGA
The DNA here is from genome assembly GCF_014529385.1 of Adiantum capillus-veneris. NCBI lineage: Eukaryota > Viridiplantae > Streptophyta > Polypodiopsida > Polypodiales > Pteridaceae > Adiantum > Adiantum capillus-veneris. The sequence goes on along the minus strand of NC_140931.1, from coordinate 110,635,974 downwards.
GTAAGGTCTGTAGCAGGTTGGAGTGCAGGTCGCCCCTCCTTGTATCACTATCATCCTGCTGGTGGAAGATAGCTCAAACTGTAGTGCCGGGCCCGTGAGGGTGGACCAAGCCGCTGCCCCCCAAGTGTACTGTCGAGCCACGGAGAGGACAGGCATCAGCCAAAGAACTCGTAGCCACACCTGCTGGGCCGAAGGACAGTCCCAAAGACAGTGTCGCTAACTCTCCACCAACTGGTCACAGGCTGTACATGCGGCCGAGAGACCACTATGCACAAGCCAGCTCCCTACTGCTGTGGCTCTGTGTGCAACCAACCACTGGAACAAAGTGACGCGCCTCGGCTGTCTGGAGTCCCACAGCCTCTGCCAAAAAGCTGCCAAGAACTCAACTGTGAGACCCTCCTCCTGCCAATGACGTGCTGCAGCGGGGCGGGCCTCTCTCTGCGCTGCAAGTATATGACGTCCAAGCCAAACAGTGTACTGAAAGAAAGGGACTCCTGGGCGGTCTGCAGAAGAGAAGGGGTCCCTCCATAGCCACTCACCAGGGTCCCACTGTACTCGTGCCAGTGGACAACACTCCCAAGCCCATAGCCTCCAGTTTCCTGTCTCGAGAGCTGCTAGGTTAGGTTCTATGACGCAAGTCCTCCCACAGATTCCCACAACTCGGATCCTCTGGAAACAACACTCTGCTACCTACGGGGCCTCTACTATAACTCGCTGTAATCGTCCCCCACCCTGAAGCTCAAAGAACAGGGCTGGGACAGTCTCTGAACAAGCCCTGACTGAGATGAGAACCTCCAGTCGTGTGAAGGCTCCCATCCATCGGGGTGCTACTGGCTCGAGAGGCGTGAGCCACTCAGCTGGAACTAACTCTGAGATGTCCTGATACATGCTCTGAACCCCTCTCATGCCCTGTAGTTGGACACCCTGCACCTCCTCTGACAAACCTGTGAACTCTAGCCAGTCACCTAGAGAGCACGCTGGACCTGCTGCCATGGGACCCCATGACACATGAGGCCTACTCCCAACCAGGTGGCCTCTCTGAGTGCTAACCATGGGGTTCCAAACGAGGGGCTGTCGTAGGCGCTCCTCCGTGCATGTCGGTTGTCTCTGCTCTAGGCCACGCCATAAGAGCTCCCAAGAGCGAAGCAAACTCACAGCGAATCGGTCCTCCAGTCTCCTGCTCAAACCAACTCGGTGCAACTCTGTAAAGATCCATCTGGTCGAAGGTTGCCAAGGGCCTCCTGACTGAGGCACCCTGAAACGAAGCCTCTGCAACAAGAACTCTTTCCAGGGCTCCTCGCCTAGAAGAAGTCCTCTGACGACGAACTTCCCAAGAAGGGCTCTGCTCTATTGTGCTAGATCAATGATCCCAAGCCCTCCCTGAGAACAAGGAAGTGTGATGACCGACCAAGCCACCTTGGCTCGGGCAACCTGAGTGTCGCGACCTGACCAAAGGAAGTTCCTGATCAGCCTCTCTACCTGGCTGATACAAGAACTCGAGAAGATCCAGCAAGAAGTGATGTACCACATAGTTTCCAACAACACATGGTTGGCAACTACTACTCTACCAGCCAGCGAAAGTCGTGCTGAGCTCCAGTGGAACAGCTTTCTCCTGATGGACAGGAGAAGAGGAGCAATCTGCTGCTCGGGGGACAAATCCAAACCAACCTGACAACCCAAGTATCAAACTGCAGTCCCTGGGGGAATCCACCTGAAACCCTCTCCTGGCATCCACTCTGGCACATGAACACTTCCAACCGAGAAAGCCACTGTCTTTCTCCAGTTGATCAATGCGCCCGATGCACAACAGAAGGTCTCAAGAGCCTGCCCACACCTGTGTAAATTGGCCTTCTGGCCCTCTAAGTACAAGGCTGAGTCATCGGCAAACTCAGCGTCCAGAAGCTCATCTCCCCGTATCGGGAGTGCTAAGCCCCTCAAACCAATCTGCTGTGACACCAAAAATCTGCTCATCGCCTCCGCATAGAACAGAAAGAGAAAGGGGGCAAGAGGACAACCCTGTCTGACCGATCGTGTGAGCATGAAGCGCTCTCCTCTACCTCCTGCCAAAAGCACCTGACTGTGAGCCTGTCTGTACAAAGCCGACACCCCTCTGATCCAAGCATCTGGAAAGCCCATCCTGTGAAGCATGCCCTCTAGAAAGTCCCAGTCAACTCTGTCGTATGCCTTCTCAAAATCGAGAAGAAGAATCACAAGGTCCTCCCCACGGAGACGTGCCAAGGCAGAAGCCTCCCAGAAAGTGAAGATGTTGTCAAGGATACTGCGTTCCTTGACAAAACCTGTCTGAGTCCCATGTATAAGGCTCTCCAAAAGTGGATGAATCCTCAAACTCAGAGCCTTGGCAAGAATTTTGTAGGCTGAGTTGAGGATGGTGATGGGGCGCCACTGTCGAATCTCATCCAAGGAGCCACCCTCCTTTGGAATGAGGTAAATCAGGCCCTCGCTCATGCTATCCGGCATCACTCCTGTGTGCAGAATGTATTGAAAGGCACTACAAAGATCTGGGCCAAGCAAGTCCCAGTACTCCAAGAAGAAACTGGGAGTCAGCCCATCCTCACCTAGACAACTACCATGAGGAAGGGCCCTAAGAGCTGTGTGTAGCTCCTCAAGCTGAAGAGGTATCTCCATCCTCTGGCGCATCTCCTCAGCCACAAGACAAGGCATCTGCGCCCAAACCTGCTCCCTGCATGCATCCTATCTCTCTGACTGGGGCTCAGCCGTCAGTAGCTCACGATAAAAGTCAGTAGCAACTGCACGCATATCCTCAGGCTCACAAGCAACTGACCCATCGGGTCTCCTCAGCTGAGTGACCTCGGCATGCGAGTGCCGAGGTCCTACTGTCTCAAAAAAGGCACCTGTCACTCTGTCACCTACGTGAGTCCACTGAGATGCCTGTCGGTGAAAGGCAAACTCATGGCGCCTCTCCTCTGTGCAAACAAGCTCCTGTCGAGCCTGCTGTAACTGCTCCTCCAACCATGGACTGTCTGGATGCTGCTCCTGCATCCTCTGTAGTGAAGCAATGCCTCGTCTGAGACGCTGCTCCTCCTCTCTCGCTGCGGCCCGTCGAGCCAAAGACTCCTGGAGAAAAAAGTGGCTAAGCAGAGCTAGGCCTAAGGCCACTCTGTCTGCCGATAGAGGCTGGCTGTCTATGCCCTCTGTCCAAAGATCCTCTACCCTCTCTCTGAGTGCTGTGTCCAACAAGACCCGCTCTGGGATGCGAAGCATCGTGCTCCCACTCCTCTGCCTGTCTGCCACTGTGAGGATCACTGGTGCATGGTCCGAGAAGGATGTCCCTGCCAAGATGCCCACTGATCCCCCCAAGTCACTGAAGTGGTCACTAGTGTAGAAGCGATCTATCCGCGATAGATTCACTCCTCCCACTCTGCGGTCTGATCTAGAGAAGGAAAGACTCTCTGGAGGCCTCACAAAGCCAGAATGCTGCCATGTATCCGAGACCCTCAAGGTCATACACAACCTCTCCCAAGCTGCTAACTCGACTCCATGCACAGTAGCATGGCTGCCTCCGATACTGTCAGAAGGGTCCTCCAACATGTTGAAGTCCCCTCCTACACACCAATGGTCAACCTGTGGCAAAGACTCAACAATCTGTGACCAAAACTCTGCACGAGCACTCGCCACATTGGGCGCATAGATGTTCAGGAAGCCCACAAGGCCACCCTGAACCTGCAAAGTAATCCACTGAGCCCTGCCTGGCACAATAATCCCTCTGCCCACAATGGCCTGCTGCAATGAGTCCGCAATAGTCATACATACCCCACCCTGGATGCCTCCAGGTCCAAAAGCAGCTGACCAAAAGGAATCATAACGTCCACGCAAAATCTGACCACAGCGCCGGATGCGGCTCTCAGACAAATGGTGCTCCTAGAGCATAAGGAGATCAATCTCTCCTCCCACAAGGCAACGCTGAATCTCCTGCCGCAATCGGCCCCGCTGTCGCTGAAACTGGGGCCCACCTAATCCCTGCACGTTCCATGAGACGATCCTCATGGGGAGCGAGAGAGAATAGATGCTGCAGCAGCAGCAAGACAGGCTATCTTCGAGGCAGGCTTGGATGGGGAGTAATCCTCATCCGAGCGTCCTCTAGATAGGCGAGCCTGTAGTGAGTGCCTGGCCCAAGCCCAAGCCCAAGCGGAGCGAGCCGAGCGTAAAGCAACCTCCTCTGTCCAGGAGTCCTCATGCATGTATACATAGCAAGGAAAACACTATGTATCAGCAAAAAGTACACCACAATGTGCCTACATCCTGCTGAGTCTGGGGGTGTCACCGCAAACTTGGCCAGTGGCCACAAAGTCTGCAGCAAATCTGTAACTCCAAGTTCTCCCATGTGGTGAGAGAACTCGAGAATCTGTGTATGCAACCATCCCACCACTGAGTCGAGGGACCACTCTGTCTCGGTCCTACCTCAGAGAGGAAAGGAGAAACCAACTGCTGAGTCCAAGGCCTCTGTCCCCCTAGCGGCGAGGAACAGAGCGTGGACCCTGAAGAAGGCTGCCTCGTGGTCTGCTGTGGAATCGCCGAGAAAGCAAGTGAATCCGTAATCGAAGAAGTCCCAGCGACGTCGGAGGTCAATGCTCGTCAGACCACGAGGGATAGTTGCAAGGGAAGATGTCTGAATCTGCAAAGGGGGCCGCAAGAAGGGCTGACCCTCTCTCGCTAGGCGACTCGTGGCAAAAGCGCTGCCAAGAGATCTCCTAGCCGCCGGCGAGGGACCAGTCTCCTGAGTCGACTGTGGTACTGAAGCAGGAGGAGGGGGAGAAGGAGCTGGGGGGGCAGAGGAGAAGAGAAGCGAGGCGGGACGACAGAGACAGGGGGGCGAGGTGGGGAGTGGGTGGGAGCAAAGGGCGGGGGAGGGGATGAGGAGGAAGAGGGGAAATCTGAAGGTGGAGGGGCTGGCGAGGGTGAAACGGAAGAGAAGGCTGGCGTAGGAGGCTCCTCCTGCTCAAGAGGACCAAAGCGGTTCCCTGTGGGAACCCACTGCTGCTGAGTAGGCACCTGAGGGCCACTCTGAGTGCCAGGCTGTCGCTGAGGCCCCTGGCGTCGACGGCCACAGGCCTGCTGCCACCCCTCCTCCGCTGGAGCCCCAAGCTCGGAGGGTGGCTCAGAATCTGTGCACTGTGTCGATGGCTGAGGCTGCGGCCGAGCCTTGGCAGGCTGGGGCTGAGGCTGAGGCTGAGGTGCAGGTCGTGGTCTCCTCCGTGGATAGGCCTTCGCTAGGTGGCCCATCTGTCTGCAAATGAAGCACTGGTTAGGGAGACCCGAGTACTCCACACTCTGCCTAAACCAACCCCCACTCACCTGAGGCAAAAGGATGACCTTCGGGAGCGTGTGGGTATCTCTGACCAAAACTCGAACTGAAGGGATTCCGGCCGCCTTGGCAGCTACTGATGCTGCTGTATGAGGTGTCTCCAAAACAGTCCCGATCGCGGAGCCAATCCTGGAGAGCAGTGGAAGGTACTCCCTCCGTAAACCCGGAAAGCAGACTGAGATGGGGATGTCTGTCTCCTCTACGAGCACATCCGATGTCGGGTCAAAACCGTGTCGCCACTGTCGAAAGTGGGCGCGTGATGCTCGGATAGCCAGTGGACTCATAGCTATGACCTTGGAGGCCATCTCGGAAGTCTCGAACTCGATCTGGTAGTACCCCCGTCCGAGGATCTGGACATCCAAAATCTTGCCCACCTCTGCGAGAAGGCGGGCCTGGAGAAGGTCACGCAGCTCTCCTCTGCTCGGTCGAGTGCCGAGAATCTTGCAAATGACCGAGGTCGCCTGCAGACGCTCTACCTCATCGGCTAGGCTCGCTTGCTCTGTCGGTGAGAGAGCAAATTGAATGGTGGGCTCAGCGGTGTCGAGCGAGGGGGCTTCGGAGGAGTCCCTCTCAGGTGGAGCATGAGCCTCCATTAGTGTCTGCTGCTCTAAAGGAGAAGGGCGGACGAGAAGGCCAACGCTTGAGAGCTCGACAAGGAGAAACCAACTGAGAATCCACTTCCAGGGAATTCAAACGAGGCCTTCGGAGGAGGGGGGGGGGGGGGGGATAAGGGGCTGGAGCGGCGAGGCAGCGGGCAGCGAACAACAGGGGGGGGCAGCGGGCGGGGCTGCACTCTGGCTGGGCTGCGCGTAGGCTGGGTGTAAGCTCAGCAGCGCGCGTGGACAGACAGCGCGCAGGCAGGGGCAACGCGCAACAGGGGCAGCGCGAGGGCGAGGGAAAAGGGGGGGCTATGGCACGAGGGAGCAGGATCAGGCGGGGGGGGGAGGGGAACGCGCAGGAGCAGCAGCGATCATTACTCCTAATTTATCTTTACTAGCCCCATCTTATGTACCCCAATTACAATCGACACCACCTTTGCAATTACCACCCGTTATCCCACTCCAACTTCGAGCTGCACCATCGCCTCTTTTGCTCCTAGCACCCACACCTATTATTGACACTTCCTCTTCATCCACTTCTCCACATGTCCCAGTAAGGCTCCCCAACCTTTTGTGACTTATCCTCAATCTACTTCTACCACTGCACCTTCCATGCATCACAAGGGCGGGGATGGTCATGAGAGCACTGCATCTAGTATTGGGGACTTGAAAGACGTGATGACTAATTACATGAACCAGTTAAATGAAAACTTGAAAGCTCCAACTCTAGATGTGAGCTTTTTGAGTGCCAACAAAATTTGTTGTCCGCTCATCGCCCTGAGCCTAATGCCACTAAGATTGTGTGTCGTGCTTGTGGCGTGCCCGTCCATCTTTCCAAAGATTGTCCCATGGTCATCTTCACTTATGAGAGATGTTTGGTTAAGGGGCATACTGAAGAAAATTGATATATTAAGATGCACCACATGATGAATAGAAATTCTACAATACCACTACCAGGCCCCATGAACCATCGTAGTGGGAATGAGAACGTCCAGGCCCTAGTTGGACACTTTTATAGAGAGGGTCTACTAGTTCTCCAACCATGGCTTCTTCTAGTTTGGCACCCACAACCAATAATCCATGAGTTAATATGATTGATTTTGCTGCATTGCTTGTGCATGCCATTACACGAAAGGGGAAAGAGAAAGTTGTTGAGGAGAAGAGAGACCCTACACCTGATGTGTCTACCCACCCACCCACTCGTGTTGTTGTTCCCTTTCCCGACCCTTTTCCCCAACCTCATCATGTTCGTATTCAACCTACCCCAAGTAAGTTATTCCCTCCTATACCTTCTTTTGACCTTGTTGCTTCTCTTAATCGAGTGGAGTTTACCATGTCCCTACCACAATACCTTCTCACCTCTCCTTCTAGTCGTGCCCTTTTGAAAATGTACTACAGAGATTTGGGTTCTTCGAAGCGGGTGAGTCCTGTTCTTTCGGCTGTTCAGAAGGTGGATTCTCTTCTTGTTGAGCAAGTGTGTCCCTGAGTGGAGTGCATGATCCAGCAGCTTGTGATCCTACATACTATAGTTGATGGTGGGTCGGGCGTCAATGCTTTGAGTTACACCACCTTTGCCAAGCTTGGGCTATATGTTAATGGAGTTCCTGTTTTACTGGGTTACAAATGGGCGATCACCATTTTATGAGTGTTGAAGGTTTCATCCAGGGTTTTCCCGTTACTGTGGCGTGCTGAACTGTGGAGATTGATTGTTATGTGTTGCGGTTTAGTCCGGGACCTGGGCAATACCAGTTTCTTTTGGGGAGACCTTGGATATGGCGGGGACTATGTTATTGATATCCCTAGAGGACAGTTGTTGTTGGGTAGAGGATCTTCACGGGTATTCTCTTCTATTACGAACCCTGGGATTACTTCAAAAGTTGAGAGTGATGTTGATGATGACCGTAGTTCTACTTCTTCTTGTACACCCAGTTCTTATTGTATTTACCTTGATCCTATTGAGATTACCCTTGATGAGGATGAGGAGACTCCACCTTTGGCTAGAGAGGAAGACACTGTGAGGGTTCCTATAAAGGGGGAGGACAAAGTTGCACTTTTGAGAGCTTCTTTAGGTCACCATTAAGGGAGGAATTTATTTGTTTATGTTAGGAGTACCAGGACATTTTTGCTTGGGATTACATGGAGTTGAAAGGTTTCCCACCCGAGTTAGTTGTGCATTGAATCCCACTTAAACCAGGTGATCTTCCTGTCTGCCAACGTCAGGGTAGATTGCCTGAGCATTATAGAGAGGGGGTCTATATGGAGATTAAAAAACTTTTAAAGGTTGGGCTAATTTTTCCCGTGGATAACACTAAGTGGGTTTCCCCTATTGTTGTTGTACCCAAGAAAAATAAGAAGCTTCGTATATGTGTTGATTATAAACAACTTAACAAGGCTACCATCAAAGACTACTATCCTTTGCCTTTTATTGATCAAAATTTAGATGCTTTACCTGGGAGGGAGATTTTTGGATTTATGGATGGTTTCTCATGATACAACCAGATGGCCGAAGCTGATGAAGATAAGATTAAAACCACTTTTACCACCATCTTTGGGACATTTGCATATCATGTCATGCCATTTCGATTATGCAATGATGGGGCATCTTACCAAAAGTATAAGCATGAGAGTTTTTGTGCCTTATAGACTTTCTCAAAATATTTATGGATACATAGGCGTGGGGACCACTCCAGAAAATTTTCTTAAAGCCCTCCATTATGTGTTTCAAAAGTGTCGAGAGAAGTCCATTGCATTGAATTCTTGCAAGTGTGTGTTTAAAGTCTCCTATGGAATTTTATTGGGACATCTTATTAGTGCACATGGGATAGCTATGGACCCTATAAAAGGTTGAAGCCCTCCTTGCATTTCTTGCACCTACTACCGTTCGTCACGTTAGAGGCTTTCTTAGGGCTACTAAGCATTATAGCCGTTTTATTAAAGATATGGCTCATCTTATTTTACCACTTGATACACTTTTGAGGTTTGAGCAAAAGTTCATTTGGGGGACACCTCAAGAGACCTCTTTTTCTTACCTTAAAGGTGCACTTACTAAGGCTCCTATTCTTAAGCCACCAGATGCTTCTAAACCTTTTCATTTATTTTCTACTTGCTCGCATTCTGTTTTATCTAGTTGCATTGCCCAACTCTATGATAAAAAATTGCATCCTGTTGCATATTATAGTCGCAAGCTTAAAGATGCAAAGACACGTTACACTTGGGTAAAGCGGGCTTGTTTAGTTATTGCTGAGAGTGCTAGGAAGTTTTGCACATATTTCTCTATGCAACACTCCATTATATACGTTGATGCAGCCAAAGTTGGTCCGCGCTATAAAGTGTGTTGTGCAGTGCAAAGGGTGCTAACAGGTGCATGGTAGAGGGCTAAAGCTAGTGTGGGAGACCTCAGCAGGACAGTGGCAACGAAAATGCATGCTTAAAGTGTTTTTTAAGGCCAGGGGGACTCCGAAGTAGGCTAATTGGTATGGCACGTCAAAGTGTTCGAGATGCGTGGAATGTGCCCCGAAATGTGGTGTTCAAGATGCTCTAGAAGCTCATCCAAACGGCTCGCCAAACAGACTCCCGGTGTGAAAGTTATGATTGTCCGAAGTTAGAAGGCTTCACAGGTCCCGACCGGCAGGGCAGGTACGGACAGGTGGCGAAAAATTGGGATCAGTGGATACGCGCGTAAATCTCGAGCTGTCGATCATGCCGGTTTTTTTGGTTCGCCATTCGCAGCTCAAACGAGCAAGTTATGGCTTGAGGAATATTTGTCGGGAGTCGGGTACGTGCTCACCTGGCCACGTCGATAGGCATGATGACAAAGATATTTTTGAGCTCACTCGGGTCCTGAAAAATCGCATGCAATCCAGAAATTAAAAAAAATTGTAGCTTTTCATAAGAAGACCGATTGTCTATGAATACAAGATATTAAAACTAGAATTTGAGCCGGTTGTGTAGGCTTTGGAGATGAATTGCTTCATTATTTTTAGACATAATTATCTTTTTTTGGGAGGTAATTTGTGACAAATTACATGCTAAGCACTAAAAAACGGATATACATTGTCAAAAATGAATAAAGATTAGGAAATCGTGAACAATCTAGCTAAAACAGATACAAGAGTATTTTGGGAATTTTTGAAATTTGAGGGGTATTTTGGGAATTTCCAAAAATTAGAGGGATATTTTGGTAATTTGCCCTTTTTTTTTCTTCTTTGAGGTCTTTGCTTGAGTTAAAGAGAAAAGAAAAAGGAGAAGAGGAGGCAGCGTTTTGGAGTAGGTTTTCTTTTGGGGCTTAAGGAAGGAGAAAGAACTTCATGCGCTTGGCGAATCGAAGCCGCACGAGAGGAAGGAGCTTCTTGGCGAAGGAAAAGGGAAGGAAAAAAAAACTTCATGCGCTCACATTCGGCAGTCGAAGCTAGCATGCTTAGTCCGTGACGCGGCTCAAAGGAGCGAAGGCCTTGCAAGAGAGGCGGCCACAACGAAAACTACCAAGAGTAAAAGATGTTGTTGAAGCGAAGCTAGAGGGGAGTTTTTCGTCGAGGGTGTGCCAACGGATGCGAGTTTGGAGGGAGGTGTGTGCCCCTCTGTATGAAGCCGTGATGGCTATAGTGCGGCCAAGAGCAGGCCACACGAGTTTTGTACATGGTGTTTAAAGAAGCTGTCATTGCCGATTTCTTTTGGTGTTGTCTCTCCCCTCTTCCCCCCTTTCTTCTTTGTTCGTCTCCAGGGTGTGTGGTGCCGGTGTGTGTGAGCGTGTGCGTCCCCCGGGCCCCCTGTGTGCGTGAGAGAGAAAGAGAGAGAGGTGTTGAGTTGTGGAAGTGCGGAAAGTGGACCAAATCGGTGTGATCACTGTCCGAGGATTGTGCAGGAGTGTGTGTGTTGGGCGAATTGCAAGCGAGGCCCTGCTAGTGTGAATCGTTTTTTTTAAAGGTGTTTTCGAGAGGACAGGGGTGCTGTGAATACCATGAGCTATATAGGGTCCATTGCGTGTGTGTCGAGTGTGTTCCCCATTCTCCGTCTCCATATTCTGGTGCCCCCACTGAGGAGCACACTGATTGCTCCCAGTTCAGTGAAGAAAAGCAGTTTTTGGTGTTGGTCGACATGGCGTCCCGAAGCTATGGGCCGATTTTTACAGGTGAAGAAAATCCTGATGAGTGGGTTGCAGACTTTGAGCTGTATATGTTGTCGTTGGGCATGCCGAACGAGGACAGCAAGATGCAGACATTTCCTTTGGTGATGCGCGGGAAAGCAAAGATATGGTACGAAGCTTTGGAAGGTGAGCCGAGGCATGCTTGGCCGGCTCTGCGAGTGCGTTTCCTACATGACTTCTGCAAAGAGGCGTCCCCAGTGGAGATGGATGCCAAACTGAAGGCGCTCAAGCAAGATTAAGTGAAGAGTTCAGTTTGTTTTTGGATCGTTTTTTGAAGTGTGCTGGGCAGAGTTAGCGGGTGCTATGCAATTGTCCAATGGCGACTATTTCAAACTGGATAAATTCATGGCATGCCTACATCCTAAAGTGAGGGAGAAAGTGGATTTTGAGAGCCCAGAAAACTATAATGGTGCAGTGACCATCGAAAAGGCAAAAAGCTGGAAAATAAAAAAGAAGATTGAACAAGGCATGCCAGGTTATGAAGCGGTGGTCCAACCTCAGGGTGGTCAGAGGGATGCTGTTCATGATGAAAACCAGGCAAATCGAGGTATAGCCGTTGCGCCACAAAATTGGGTGCGAACCGTGCAGGATTTGTCTGAGAAAATGCAAGAATTGCGGCTAAGCATGATGGATAGAGGTCAACCCAGAGGGGCAAGGGGCAGGGCAAGGCCACTGCCTGGCCAGTGTTACAATTGCGGTGAAGAAGGACACTATGCGCCAGATTGCCCTCATCCGCTGAGAGAAAGAGGCGGTATTTATCCACTGTTTGGCAGAGGTAGAGGCCAAGCACAACTCAATGGCCCGAGAGAGCAAGTAGTCGAGAATCAGGTGCAGCCAGCTCCTCAGGATGGTGGTGAAGTCCCTAGGGCGAATATCATCGGAGTGGATAAGCAGGATGTTGAAGTTTTGGCCAACAAAAGAGCAAGGATGGAAAGAGAGACAGAAACCAAGCGGGAGATGAGAGCCCGTAAAGGTAAAGAGAAAGTGTACGAAGGCAAGGAGAAGCCGGAAACTAGCAAGAAGAGGAAGCGTCACAAAATCAAGCAAGCAGACTTTCAGCTAGGGCGCGGCTACCCGGAATATGACTTGGTAAGTGATGTTCAAAATCAAAAGTCTAACATCACCTTTGGTCAGTTGTTGGCTTTAAATCCCAAGCTACGAAGACAGTGGTCTACAAGTGTCAGCACGAGGCTGCCAAAGGCTAAGGGAAATGTGCATGCAATACAAAACATGGCATTGAGAGTGGGTAGCCCGACGGATGTCCTTCCTCTAGTGGATGCGGTCATTGAAAAGAGGATGCAGGTTCAGGCCTATATAGACGGTGGAGCACAGGTTTGCGTCATGACAGAAGCTGCTATGAAGGAAACAGGGGTCAAAGCAGTAACTAAATCAAATGTACGCATGAGGATGGCTAACCATACCAAAGCGAGGTGTTTGGGCGTGGCTCAAGACGTAAGAGTGAAAGTGATGGGCATTGAGTGCCTAATCAATTTCTTTGTGATGAAAGCGGGTGACAATGCTTATCCAATCATCTTAGGTAGGCCATGGCTACTTGCAATAGGGGCTAAGCAGGATTGGGGGAGTAGGGTGTTCACCTTGCCTGACAAGGAGAGAGGGAGACAGGTGGTGCTTGATTTAAAGACCAAAGAGAGCCGTTTTCACTCTGTGGCAGAAAAAGACAAAGATGATACGACAAGCTATGAGTATGAGACCGAGACAGGCTATGATGAGGGCTACACAGATATTGAAGAAGAGGAAAGTGAGGATGATATGCTAAAGATAGATGCCGACTTGTTTGGGGTTACTGTTGAAGGCTCCCATGCAAAAGGGGTGGTGCAGCCCCACAGGTTCATGGCATAGGTGTGGAGGAGGTAACTGCTATGTTAAGCGAAGACTTGACCAAGAAAGAGAGATAAGGCTATGTTGAGTTGTGTGCCTCTTTTCCAAATTTATTTGTGACGACATACGAGGATCTACGAGGAGCTAAGGGTGCAGAGCACAAGATAGTTCTTAAAGAAGGGTGCAAACCAAAGGCGCAGAAGCTAAGGGGTTAGGAGAGATTCAGAAGGAGGCTCTTTGGCAAGAGATTAACCAGTTGCTAGATGCAGGTATCATATACCCCGTGAAGGAGTTCGAGTGGGTTTCTCCAGTGGTTATCACCCCTAAGAAGAATGGGAAATGGTGGGTGTGCGTCGATTACAAGCCATTGAATGCGAAAACCAAGAGAAACCACTACCCGCTGCCGTTCCAGGATGAAATCTTAAATCAGGTGGCAGGTCATGAGAGGTACTCTATTATGGATGGATTTTCAGGGTACTTTCAGATAGGGATTGCGCTTGAAGACCATCTGAAGATGACATTTATCTCTCCATGGGGATGCTTTGCCTATCATAGGATGCCGTTTGGTTTAGTGAATGCCTACACCACCTTCCAAGACTGGATGAATAGGGTGTTTGGTCCCTAGTTGGGCAGGTTCATTAGGGTTTTCATGGATGATATTGGGTGTTACAGCTCAAAGGTGGATCGTGTGTCAAAGCTCCCGCTATGTTTTCAAAGGCTGGACGAAGAAGGGGGTCAATTAAACCCTAAGAAGTGCAAGCTAGCACAACCTCGAGCGCAATTGCTAGGTCATGTGGTGTCACAGAATGGAATTGAGGCAGATCCAGAAAAGGTCAAGGCACTAGTCTTAATGGAGCCTCCCTCTAGTGCGCAAGGCTTGGCATCCTTTGTACATAAGCTAAAGTACTTGTCGCGTTTTTTCTGGATGCTGTCACAGTATGTGTATCCTCTCCAAAAGAGGGCTCAACAGGTGCATGGCTTTGAATGGGATGAAGATGCTCAAGAATCTTTTGACAGGGTGAAAGAAATTTTGTGCCAGCTGCCAGTTGTGTGCCCTCCAAGCCAAGAGGATGATTTCTATGTGTCAATGACGGTAGGTACCATGGCTATTGGGCCGGTGTTACTGCAGAAGGTAGGAAGGAGCTACAAGCCTATCTACTTTGAAAGCACGGTGATAAGTCCTGGAGAGGTGACTTACACCGAAGCGGAGCAGTGGGTCATGGCATTGGTTTTTGCTTGTAGAAAGTTCAAAGTGCACCTTATTGTGCATAAGTTTTATGTGTTGACGGCTAACAATCTGTTGCCTGAAGTGGTGTTACACTTAAAGCCAGGAAAGCGGATCATGAAGTGGGTGATAGAGTTGCAGGAATTTGAGTTTGAGTTCAAAATTGACCACACAGGTCGGTCCCATTTGGCAGACATTTTGGTCAGCAAAGCGGTAGATTTGCCAATTTATCCAAGAGTAGTACGAGATGAAGCCAAAGAGGAGCCCGACCTGATTGGAGCTTTTACCATGTGGTTTGATGGTGCATATAGGAGGGCGATAAAGAAATCTGGTGGAGGTGTGGTGATACATGATCCACACGGCAAGGTAATCTTCTCAAAAGCCTACGATTTGGAGGATGTTCATACCAACAATGAAGCAGAATATCTCGCCCTCCATCTAGGTTTGAAACAATGCGTCGAGTTCGGCATTTCCAAGTTGGTGGTCAAAGGTGATGCCTTATTGGTCATCAAGCAACTGCTAGGCCAATGGCAAGTAAAACGCGATTCCTTAAAACATTGGTTCTTTGCCATCAAGAAGATGTTGAAGTTCTTTAGAGAGATCCAGTTCAAGCATGTGAAGAGAGAGCACAACCAAGAGGCAGACCAGCTAGCAAGCAGTAAGGTGCAGGTACATGTCCCAGGTATATATGTGGCCCCGGCCACATACACAGATAGAGAGTCATTGAAGGAGGTGGAAGATTTCTTGGATACAAGGTAGTGTCCCCAAGGTTTGTCTAAATTGCAAAGGACGAGGATAGTTCAGAAAGCACGAAATTTACACTAGTAGGTGAAGACCTAATGACTTACGACAGAGACGGGGTACTAAGGAGAGTACTCTATAAAGAAGAGATTAACTTGGTACTAGAGCAATGCCATGAGGAGAGCGGACACCAGGGGAAAGGTCAAGTATTGTTTCTAGTGTTGAGAGCGGGTTTTTGGTGGCCTTCAATAGTGAAGGATGTGCACTATTGGTGCAAGACCTGCCATGAATGCCAGACTATAGGAGAGAGGCGTTTGACAGCTGAGTCACAGGGAGCGATTATTGCTCAGAATGCTTTCGAAAAATGGGGTTTGGATGCCATAGGTCCACTCCCTAAGTCTACAAGTGGTAAGAAATATATTGTGGTAGCCATCGACTACCTCACCAGGTGGGTCGAGGCCAAAGCTGTGAAGGAGGTAAATGCACAGGTTGTGGCCCACTTTGTTTTTCATAACATTTGTTGCCATTTCGAAGTGCCGTGGGTACTCATTTCTGATAGAGGGCAAGGGTTCAGAAGCAAGCTTATGCAGGCATTGGTGGAAAAACTAAAGATTCAGCATCAGTTTTCTTCGCTTTATCATCCCCAATGCAATGGTCTTGTGGAGAGTGCCAATGGACAAATCATCAAAATGCTCACGAAGTATGTGTATAAGCAGGAGACAGAATGGGAGATCAATCTAGAGAAGTGTGTATGGACCTACAGAACGTCCTACAAAGTGGCGACCAACTTTACTCCATTTGAGTTGGTTTATGGTAAGGAGGCAGTGTTGCCAGTGCATGCACAGTGGGGTGCTTTGAAAGGTATGTGGCACATCAATGCCACTCCACAAGCTGTCTTACAAGATAGGATTGTCGGCCTTGAGGCATTGCAGATGGATAGAGAGGCAGCAGCAGACTACTATGTGAAGCAGTGAGAAAGGAGAATGGCCAAAGTCAACGAGAGTCTGCCAGAGAAAAAGATGGACGAAGGGGATCTAGTAATGAAGTATGAGAGCTACTTGGACTTCACCTTCTAGTTCAAAAAGAAATGGACGGGTCCATACAGAGTGCAAAAGGCCTTTTCGAATGGAACCTATCAACTGGTGAGAGCCAATGGTAAGCTTCTCAGGCACAGGGTAAATGGTGTACGGCTCAAGCTGTACTTTGATAGGGGAATGGTGCCCGATGTACATCAAATGATGACCAGGGGGCTTGGGCAACCCACTTGAAGGGACTCAAGAGTAACAGACATACACTTTTGTACATATTGTACATATGGTGGTGTGTTTTCCAGCGTGCTTGGGTGTTTGCAGAGTGTTGCAAGTTTCAAGTTCAATAAAGCTACTTTTGGTTGAACATGAATGTTCAACAAGGGAGTGGGCAATGATGGTGCAGCCAAAGTTGGTCCGCGCTATAAAGTGTGTTGTGCAGTGCAAAGGGTGCTAACAGGTTCTAGTGTGGGAGACCTCAGTAGGACAGTAGCAACGAAAGTGCATGCTTAAAGTGTTTTTTTAGGCCAGGGGGACTCCGAAGTGGGCTAATTGGGACGGCACGTCAAAGTGTTCAAGATGCGTGGAATGTGCCCCAAAATGTGGTGTTCAAGATGCTCTAGAAGCTCGTCCAGACGGCTCGCCAAACAGAGTCCCGGTGTGAAAGTTATGATTGTCCGAAGTTAGAAGGCTTCACAGGTCCCGACGGGTAGGGCAGGTACGGACAAGTGGCGAAAAATTGGGATCAGTGGATATGCGTGTAAAGCTCGAGTTGTCGATCATGCCGGTTTTTTCGATTCGCCATTCCGAGCTCAAACGGGCAAGTTATGGCCTGAGGAATATTTACCGAGCGTCGGGTACGTGCTCACCGGGCCACGTCGATAGGCATGATGACAAAGATATTTTTGAGCTCACTCGGGTCTTGGAAAATCGCATGCAATGTGAGGAGTCGGCCAAAATTTGCGGCTTGTTAATCGAAGTTATGAGCACTCGAAAACGCCCAGTTCAAGCTGGCAAGCAATCACGACGAAGGGGAATGGGGTTTTTTTCCCGCTTTTATGACTCGTTATTCGAAGCCATGGGACAGCCGTATGTAGTGAAGTTCTCGGGGTTTGGAGGCCAAAAAAGTGAATGCTCCAGTGTGAAATGGAACGGCGAGTATCAGTGAGTCCGAGCAAGTATGGACATCGACAACATGGGAAGCCTAAACTAAAAGAGACCCTTTGATTATAAATGAAAAAGGGAAGGGTGGTAGGAGTTAAAAAAAAGAAAAGGAAAGGAAGGTTGAGTTTAAAAAAAAGAAGGGACTCTAGCGCCCGGCGCAACTGCTGAGGAGTTTTTTTTTTTGGGAAAATTACCAAAATATCCCTCTAATTTGTGGAAATTCCCAAAATACCCTTCAAATTTCAAAAATTCCCAATATACCCCTCATATTTTGTCAAAATGCCCTTCAAATTTTCCAAAATTCCCAAAATACCCTAGTTGTGAGTAAATTTATCCAAAAATTAAAAAAATTGTAGCTTTCCACAAGAAGACCGATTGTCTATGAATACACGATATTAAAATTAGAATTTGAGCTGGTTGTGTAAGCTTTGGAGATGAATTGCTTCATTATTTTTAGACATAATTGTCTTTTTTTGAGAAGTAATTTGTGACAAATTACATGCTAAGCACTAAAAAACAGATATACATTGTCAAAAATGAATAAAGATTAGGAAATCGTGAACAATCTAGCTAAAATAGATTAAAGGGTATTTTGGGAATTTTTGAAATTTGAGGGGTATTTTGGGAATTTCCACAAATTAGAGGGGTATTTTGGTAATTTGCCCTTTTTTTTTCTTCTTTGAGGTCTTTGCTTGGGTTAAAGAGAAAAGAAAGAGGAGAAGAGGAGGCAGCGTTTTGGAGTAGGTTTTCTTTTGGGGCTTAAGGAAGGAGATAGAACTTCATGCGCTTGGCGAATCGAAGCCGCACGAGAGGAAGGAGCTTCTTGGCGAAGGAAAAGGGAAGGGAAAAAAAAAACTTCATGCGCTCACATTCGGCAGTCGAAGCTAGCATGCTTAGTCCGTGACGTGGCTCAAAGGAGCGAAGGCCTTGCAAGAGAGGCGGCCACAACGAAAACTACCAAGAGGAAAACATGTTGTTGAAGCGAAGCCAAAGGGGAGTTTTTCGTCTAGGGTGTGCCAACGGATGCGAGTTTGGAGGGAGGTGTGTGTCCCTCTGTATGAAGCCGTGATGGCTATAGTGCAGCCAAGAGCAGGCCACACGAGTTTTGTACATGGTGTGTAAAGAAGCTGTCATTGCCGATTTTTTTTGGTGTCGTCTCTCCCCCCTTCCCCCCTTTCTTCTTTGCTCGTCTCCAGGGTGTGTGGTGCCGGTGTGTGTGAGCGTGTGCCCCCCCGGGCCCCTTGTGTGCGTGAGAGAGAAAGAGAGAGAGGTGTTGAGTTGTGGAAGTGCGGAAAGTGGACCAAATCGGTGTGATCACTGTCCGAGGATTGTGCAGACGTGTGTTTGTTGGGAGAATTGCAGGCGAGGCCCTGCTAGTGTGAATCGTTTTTTTTTAAGGTGTTTTCGAAAGGACAGGGGTGCTGTGAATACCCTGAGCTATATAGGGGCCATTGCGTGTGTATCGGGTGTGTTCCCCATTCCCCCTCTCCAACGTGACAAAGGACTCATTATGCCTTATGATGAATAGGTTGGAGCCCCTTGAACGTATTATGCGCTGGCTTGTTGAGTTGCAAACCTTTGATTATGTACTTAAATCCAAACCTCTTGCATTACAAAAGCTTGTGGGTTGCTTGGCTGATGTGTCTCCTTGTGCTGATGAGCATGTTGTACCCTGCACCTAATTTGTTTCACATCAAGCCTTCTCGAGAGTGGTATGACCAAATTGCTCATTATTTTTCTACCCTAGAATTTCCCCCCGACATGAGTAAAGCTGCAAAGAAAAGATTAGTTACCCATGCACAAAAGTTCTCAATTATTGATGGGTCTTTATATCAAAAGGGGTTTGAGGGCATTTATTGCCGTTGTGTTGTACATGAAAAGATCCCTCTATTCTAAAAGAGTGTCATGATAGTGCATGTGGGGGGCATTTCGTAGGGAAGTTGACTTCATTGAAGGTCTTGAGAGTAGGGTACTAGAGTGGCCTAGTGTGTTTAAGGACTCGTTTGAGTGGTGTAAGAAGTGTCATGTTTGCCACAGAGCCACCCACCTTGAGAATCTTCTACGACCTAATAACCCTATTATGGCCATATTACCATTTGAGAAGTGGTGAGGGGTGATGATGCACGCACTACTGCTTCATTATTGATTGAACATGTTATTTGTTTGTTTGGAGCACCAGCAGAACTTGTATATGATAGAGGGACACACTTTCTTAATGATGTTCTTGAGGATCTCACTTCTTATTTTAACATTAGACATGATAAAACCACCCCTTATAAGCCTTCTACCAATGGGCAAGTTGAGAGCACTAATAAGACTCTCGTCCAAGAGGGATTGGGATGAGAAACTACCAGTGGCTATGTGGGCATATAACACCACTTTTAAGGAGCATGTTATTTGTTGTCTCTCTGTTCAGGCTTGAAAGAGAGAAAAAGAGAGATTGGAAAATAGAGAGAGAGAGAGAGAGAGCTTTGCCCCGAGCACAAACGAGCGAGGAAAGAGAGAGGAAAGTTCTCTCAATGCCAAGTCCAAAAGGGAGGGAGAGAAGTTGAGAGAGTGCATTAAAGCGGAAAGTGAGAGCGAGAGAGATAGCGAGGTTGCATTCAAACTGAAGGGGAGAGAGTGGCTCACCGTCAAACGGTGAGAGGTGCTCTCCTGCTTGTTCTTAATTGTGCTTGTTGATTTCAATGTCACTACAAAGGCGGACACCGAAGCCGAAATTATCTTCAATAACCAGACAAGCGACGGTGGTGCGACGACGATATCAAAGTGAAGATTTCCTATCTCTAGTTATTTGCACCCTTCACACACTATCGCTTTCATATAGCCACTCGTAGCAAACTTTTGTCAAAGTTTGTAATTTATCAAAAATATTGAAGCTTTGTAAAATTCAACCCTCAAGAGTCGCAAGAATTCCTATGAGCCTCGCCATCAAGTTTCAACTTTTGATGTAGCAGTTGAGAGCTAAGTTTTGTCTCTCTTGCTCCATTTTGATTTGAAAATAATGCAATTATTTGTAAAAGCGACTTGCGCTCATATATCATTATACAAATGCAAATTTGTGCCTATTCCCATTGTGCCCATTCGTAAGCATTCTCTACATCATTTTGTTATCAATCAACACCATATTTGTGCTCGTGCCGTGTTTGTCATTTGCAAGTGTTTGTCTATACTCCAACCACTCCACCGCTACTTGACAGCAGACATCTAGCACACTATATTTTCTCTAGGTTCCCTTCATCTTTCTCATTGGGCTTTGGGGGTTTCTATTGCATTTCCTTTACTATCTTTGTTGGGTATCTGGCGGGGCCTTGGGGTCTTTGTCCTCTTTGCCTCGCTCGTCCAAATATTTACCAGACACAAGCCCTCAAATTTTTACCTAAAAATTGAGAGGTGTTTAGGTGTGCCCTTTTTCTCGTTGGTTAGAAAATAAGTGATCCTAAACGTTGTGACCTTTCCAAAGCCTAAAACTTGATTTATTGTTGATAACCATAGCCATAACCAGTGAAGATGTCCTACCTTTGAATGATCTTTTGAAGGCATAAAAAGAGTGGCCTCTCCAACAATTATTTTGACCTGAAATAAGACCAAAACACCATTGCATACACTAAATAAAACTATGATACAAAAATAATCAAAGACTTTCTAATTACTTAGCACTTATAGGTAGTTGTGATTGCATGTTACCCCCATTGATAGAATTACATTGTTCCCTGCATCTAACTCTTTTTTTTTTTATATATATATTTGGTTTATAGTGGCTTCGAGTGGAGCTTCTAGAACGTACTCATCTAACCCATCAAAATAAGTATTTATTATTATTCAGAGCATCCCATTACATTATGATGATTCCAGTTCTAATGTGTGTGAATAGTGACACCAATAAAAAAGCTACACTTATCACCACAATATTAGCAACAACCATATGAGAAAACAAGAGAACTTTTTGCTCTTTCAGATGATGTGGTAAATTTTTTATACAAGATAACATTGTGTAGACAGAGTCTTATAGTGCCCCTCTTAGTAATAAAGACAATCCTAGTTATTAGGGTTGCAGAGAAACGCACACAGCTTGGAGAAGACGAAGGAAGCTCAAGGCACACAATAGAGAGTGTGTTACTTAGTGTGCAATGGAAAACCCTAGAATGATGTGCATATATACATGCACGGGGGGAAAAACCTCCTAATGAGGGAAAAAATGCCCCGGCGGTCCTAGTGTGTTCACACACATCACTACCACATGTATATGGTAACAAATCCCCCCTAGAGTGATGCGATGAACGAGAGCTGGCACATGAGTAAAGGGAAGTGCCATGCCCTGAGGACATGATCAATCCACAAAGGGGAGTAAACCCAAAGCTTTGTAGAAAGCTTCGAGCTTCTCACAAGACAATGCCTTTGTGTAAAGATCTGCAAGGTTGTCCTGTGTTGGCACCTAAGCCAAGCTGATCTCTTTTGCTAAGAGCCTCTCCCTGACATAGTGGTAATGCACCTCAATGTGCTTTGTGCGAGCATGAAAAACTGGGTTCCTTGTAACTGCTAATGCGCTCTAACTATCACTGTAGATAGTGTTGGCAGTGTCCTGTCCCAACACCCAAATCAACCATAAGGCATCTGAGCCATACACACTCAACCGTAGTTGTGAAGACTCCCCTGTACTCAGCCTCACAACTCGAAGTGGCCACAGTAGGTTGCTTCTTGATCAACCATGATATACATGAACTGCTAAGCATGAAATTAAAACTACTTGTGGACACTCGCGTTTCAAAACAACCAACCCAATCTGAGTCCAAAAAAGCATGTAATTCTGGCGGCAATGATCCTCCCTTGGGATAAAAAGGCCAAGAGGTAAAGTGCCACTAAGGTAGCGGAAAATCCTCTTGACAACCTACCAATGCTTCGACCCTGGGCTATGCATAAATCTAATGACCTATGAGACTGCAAACTCAATATCCGGCCTCATGTTGCATACATAAATGAAGCATCCAACAACAGCTTGGTAAAGAGTGACAGCAGCAGGATCGCTAGCATCATGTAGACTCAATTTCAAGCCTATTTCCATAGGTGTGGCAATAGGTTTGCAATCCTCAGGTCCAAACTTACATAGCAATGTCTCTATATAACTTTTCTGACACAAGGCAATACCACCATCACACTGCTTAAACTGTATACCCAAGTAATGATGCAACAACCCCAAATCTTTCATCTTGAAAGTAGCATTCAAACCAGCCTTAAATTTAGCAATATGTCTCTCATTTGGTCCAGTGATCAGCAAATCATCTACATAAAGAACCACAATGAGAAGTACATCACCCTCACCCTTTACATACAATGTGCTTTCTGTTGGACTATTACGAAAGCCCTGTTTGACCAAATGAGTGTCAGCTTTCTCATACCAAGCACGAGGAGATTGCTTCAACCCATACAAAGACTTCTTACATCTACACACTTTGTCCTCTTGTCCTTTCATGACAAAACGACGAGGTTGCGTTACATAAACTTCCTCAAATATGTCACCATTCAAGAAAGCAGTAACAATGTCTGATTGATGTACATCCCAACCAAAATGAGCTGCCAATGCACATAGAAAATTAACAGTAGTCATACGACAAGTGGGAGCAAAAGTTTCTTCATAATCTATGCATTTTTGCAGTGCATAACCCTTTGCAACAAGTCGAGCCTTATGGCGATCAACCTCACCATCCGGCTTGCATTTCAACTTTTAAACCCACTTTGTACCAATGGTCTTTTTGCCAGGAGGCAAATCACATAAAGTCTATGTGTCATTTCTATAACTGCATCATATTCTAATTGCATGGATACCATCCAATTTTTTGAATTCTGTGCTTCATCAAAATACAGAGGTTCCTCAACATCATGTAAGCTAGACACAGCCAAAGCATAACAATCTGATGCATAAGATGCATGGAAAGAGCCTGAACGAGTAGGACTAGACAAAGGTGCATCCAATTTACTGTCACGCAAAGTGTCCACCAGCCATTTTGGCATACCTCTGGCCTGCTCATCTTTAGCCCTTTCCTCATCAAGTACATCATGTACATCTGCATCACTAATAGGCTGATCCATAACATTTTTCAAAACCCCCATAGGCTGCACATTTGCCTCATTGGAATTTACATTCGAACTTCCACCACTGAAAAGAGGCAACAAAGTGTCATAAATGTCATGTGAGCTTACATTACTATCTCTAGTACATGACAGCAAGGGATGAACAGAATCTTCCACAAACACTACATCCCGTGACACCAAAATACGCTTTGTTTGCGGATGATATAACATTTAATGGCCTAGTAACTTGTGTAGCGGAAAATATAATGAACAAAGTGAGCATTTCATTAGAATAGCTTCTTAATGAGAATAACAAGAACCTAGTTAGATAGCATGAACAATACTTCAAAAGAGAGAGAAATTAAGCAATTGACAACATTTGAGGACCGGATTTGCATGGAGCCGGTGCCCCCTCCAAAAGGCTTTGTATTATGGTTTCTCCCAAGAGAGACATTTTACAATACAATTCTTTGTGTTCCTTCAATACTAGCTAGTGCTATGAAGATGGAAACTTCAAGCACTAAGCACAACACTTATTAAACACAACATCAATTCCCTCACGGTCTTAGACCCAAGACCTCACACACCTTCGAAGATGGTGAGAGCTAGCGGGGTATAAGAGTAGATTGAGAGGAAGAAGGAGTATTCTTACGAGAAAGATATACATCTCCTCACATAATCACTCATATTAGCATAGCTTAGCTTATTAATTAGCATGGTAGAGGAGATGAGCATGCATTGAAGCTTGGCTCTTGGTTGGATTTGCATCACAAAGCCAAGAGTTGTTGGTGTAGGCCTCCCTTCTCACAAGCTTGGAGTAGGTGGTAAGCTTTCCATTAAAGCTTGAGAAGGAGAGAGAGAGTCTTCTTGCTTCACACATAGATTGTATGAGTGTGTAAGTCAAGAATGCCTTGAGAAAATCAGCCCCCTCTCTCTTGGTCGATCCCTCTTGCTATTTGCTCATCCTCACACCTCATTGGACCTCCTGAGGCCTATCCAATGAAAATTAAGCAGCATAAGTGATAGTCTTCTGACATGTGTCCCCCTTCCCCCTTTTGTGAGAGCTTTAGGTAATTAATTAATTCAACTAAACTCTCATTGGACCCCTTTTCCTCTTGGCCAATAGGAATCAGGCAAGCCATTGGGCTGTTGAATGCTCATTTGACCCCTTGGGAAACTGTCCAATAGTCTTCTAGAGAGCTTAATTCTTATTGGTTCTTTTATGAAGTGTTTAAGTTAAATTAATTAAACTAGATTTACTCTAGCCTAATTCTCATTGGTCCACCTCCAAGGCCATCCAATAGGAATTGAGTACACCTTGTGGGCATCTGGGCTAGGGAGCTGGCATGTGTCCCTCATTCCCTTTGTGTAAAGGGAGCTTGTGTGTGTGTGTGTGTGTGTGTGTGTGTGTGTGTGTGTGTGTGTGTGTGTGTGTGTGTGAGTTTCTCTCTCATCTCCTACTTCTAGGGCTCCCCCCCCTCCTATGTAGGGATGGTTGAAGACTTTTGGGACACACACAAAGCATCCAATTTCCCTAGGCTTTTGACCTTTGGACACAACCTTTGAATTTTGGAACCTTAGCATTTTGGAAGTCTTAATGGGCTGAACCTTAGGGTCTTTTGAGCCCATTTTCGCACATAGCTCTTTTGCAGATGGCCCCCCCTTTGGATCCCTATTTTCCCTCCTTTGGATCCCTACTGTGGTCGGTCTGCTAACTTAACCAATATTCTAGCTTTTTCTCCCTTGGCACTTCCCCATGTTAAATGATTAGTTTAACATGAGAAAACTATTGAGGAGAATTAGATATTGATTATTATGACATTACCTCTCTCTTGAAATCATAGTCATCCTCGACTATGGGGTAGAGAAGATAAAGCATATTCATTAGTCCTTTTTCCTAGAGGGTGGAGGATCCCTATGTTACCCTACGACATCGTTCCAGAATGGATAAAGTTTATTCTCTCTTAGAACTTGAAATATTACCTGGAGGTGTTGCTTGTGTTCGTCTAATGAATTAGAGTAGATGATGATATCATCAAAGAACACTCCAGTAAAGGTTCAGTGAGGCCTGCATAGCTTCTCCATCAAGCGGTTGAATGTGGCTGGTGCATTGGTCAAGCAAAAAGGCATGACAATGTATTCGTAAAGACCAACGTAGTGCGAAATGCGGTCTTTACAATGTCTTGATCAACTATCCTTATTTGATGATAGTCACTTTTTAGGTCAATCCTACTAAAGTAGGTGGACCCTTGTAGCTTATCAAATAGGTCTTCTACCAGTGGAACGGGAAACCTATTTTTGATAGTGATCCTATTTAGTGCTCTATAGTCGACACACATACAATATGTGCCGTCTTTCTTTTGCAGTAGTAGCACAGGAGAACAAAATGAAGATGAGCTAGGACTAGCCATGCCCTTCTCAACTAATTCATGCACTTGCCGCATAATCTCCTCTTGTTGAGCTTGAGAAACTCTTGAAGGAGGTTTGTTAGGTGGTGAACTTCTTGGAAAATGACCATGCAATTGAACTTCCTAGAAGAAGTTCAATTGCATGGTCATCATTGCCTCGTTTAGGAGGTAGCTCACAAGGGATGTCGTCAATAAAGACATCTTGAAACCCCTTGAGAAAATTGGATAACTCTAATTCCTTTTGATTGTGTATATTTTCTTTTGCTAAAACATTAGGTTCATGTTGAGAATCTTTAACAAAAATCATGTACACAGAAATAGAGCTCTTTATTGACTTATTGAAAGCTTGTTTATGTACAATGGGTATGGTGTTACCCATTTGCTTGGCATCTATTTACATATCTTTTTTTCTGAACCTAAAGGAGATTCTCCTTTCGGGGAATTTAACATTGGCAGCCATGCGATCAAACCATGGTGCCCCTAAGATTACATCCTCATGCTTTAGAGGAGAGATAAAGAAGTTCTCTTTGTCCACATAGCTTTGGACATGGAGCCTCAATTTCCCGATTAAGGGAGTGACTGAAGCTTCTTGCCCCTTGAAAGCACCGTCTGCGGGTAGGACATCTCCCATCTCGTAAGCTTGTATGCCTAGCTTGGTGGCCAACTCTGTGGATATGAAATGTGAGTAGAACCACGGTCAAAGAGAATAAAAACATCATGTTCTCTTACCTTTCCCCAAGCATGGCATAGAGGAGATCCTTTGTGGTGAGTTTCCTCCTCTTGGATTTCGACCAAGGTAGCTCTAGGAGGCTCATGGCGGTTGTTCTTTTGGGGACAAGCACGGTATGCATGCCCTTGCTCGTCGCACTTGAAACAACGGTTATCCTTGCGATAACGCTCAAGCTCTTCAGGAGAGAGTTTATTTTTGCCTTTGTAAACTCCCTTCTCTTTAGCTTTGTTGGAGTTGCCCTTAGGAGACTTTTAGACATTGTCCTTCCCCTTAGGCTCCTTGGAACCCTTGTTTTCCGTGGGCTTAGAATTTCTTTTAGCCCGCGTTTGGAAATTGATTTCAAAGAGACCACCATAGTATGGTGTATAACTGCCGATATGGCGCGTGGCCTTTGGGAGTTGACATACTCTTCTATTTCTTCAGTTAAGCCCGCACAAAATTGTTGCCTTTTCTCTCCAAACTCCAACTTTTTGAAGACATTGGCTTTGAGTTGTAGGTCCCAAAACTTGTCTACATATTTGTGAATGGATTCATAGGGAGAGAGCTTCAAGCTTCGCCATTCGGTGAGCACTTTGTCTTTGGCATCGGTGGCCAAAATCTGCTTCATAATGGAAGCTCTAAAAGCTTTCCATGTTCATGGAGCTTCACCGTTGGCCCGTAGGCTAGACCACCATTGTCTGGCGGATTTTTGAAAGTGCATAGCTACATGGCATAGCTTAGAGGACTCTGTGAAGCCCTCATCTCCAAACGCCGCATCGAACTGTTGGATAAAGGCCAGGACTTTGTCCGTAGCACCAAAAGTGTCATCGTAGGTAAGGAAAGAGATGATCTTCCCTCCCTCTTTGAATTTCTTGAGCTTGGATGACCTCTTCCATGTGGCATAGAATTTCCTATGGCCTCTTCTTTTTGATGGTTCAAAGGTTGCACCATCACTTTCTTCAGAAGGTGAAGAATTTGAAGAAGATGGAGAAGAGGGTGACCTCTTTCTCGCCTTTTTCTTGCCTTGATCTTCGTTGTCTTCACCATCACTTTCATAAGAGGAAGAGGATGAAGAAAATGGAGAAGAGGGTGTCCTCTTTCTCGCCTTTTTCTTCTCTTGCTTTTTGTCATCCCTCTTTGAAGTATGGTGTGGAGAAGTATGCAATGGTCTTCTCCGTTTTGGAGGTGATGGAAGGTGTTTAGCCCGCCGTCTTCGTGGAGCCATCTCTGCCGAGGTGGCAAGAGACTAACTTCTTTTTCGTTCCTTCGGTGGAGGCTCTTGAATTCTCCTTGGAGAAGGAGATGCGTCATCAAGGAGCAAATTTTTGAGCCCTTCATATGGATCCTCTTCTTCTTCCCGAATCGGAGAGAGACCTCTTTTGGAAGTCTCACAAGGAGGCTTCCTAGATATTCTCTCGTCATGGTGGGGAGCTTGGAGAATCCCATGAGCAAGAAGCTGCCGTTGCACTTCACTTTGGAGGGATGGATTTCCCATGGCTTGTTGAAGCCTAGAAACAAGATAGTTAACATGCATCAGGGCATCATTAGTAGCCTGCTCATTAGCAAAATCAAAGTTATCAACATTAATTTCACTCTCTTTACTATTGTCAGCCATTCTAACAAGTTTTAGGTGTAAACTTTTTAGGTGTACTTTGATACTTCAAGCCCTAGTTGCTACTTCTCTTTACCCCTTTAGAAAAAGCACTCAAGCTACTGTACCCATGGCTCGAATACCATTAATTGCAAGGAATAATGAGAGAGGGTCGTTCAACACCAAAACAGCATCGGCTCCTGTCAAGCTTTGAATAGCTCAATAGTGGTTAAGCCGTAGGCAATCCCCGTAGGACTCCACTGTTAAGACCATAGCTCTCGACGGTGATGCCCTGTTAACTGCACAAAGGCAGGCGCACTGCAAGGCTGAAAAATCCCTATTCTACTTACTCACATGCAATTAATAATACCAACCATTTATAGCTAGCTTGAGGACCTCCCTTCTTGAGCAAGAAAAGAGAAACCTTGTGCTCTGATACCAATGTCACATTTAATGTCCTAGTAACTTGTGTGTAGCGGAAAATAGTATGAACATAGTGAGCATTTCATTAGAATAGCTTCCTAATTGGAATAATAAGAGTGCTCGGGTGGAGAGAGCAACAAAAAGTATAACACCTAGTTAGATAGCATGAACAATACTTCAAAAGAGAAAGAAATTAAGCAATTGACAACAGTTGACGACCGGATTTTCATGGAGCCGGTGCCCCCTCCAAAAGGCTTTGTATTATGGTTTCTCCCATCAAGAGAGACATTTTACAATACAATTCTTTGTGTTCCTTCAATACTAGCTAGTGCTATGAAGATGGAAACTTCAAGCACTAAGCACAACACTTATTAAACACAACATCAATTCCCTCACAGTCTCAGACCCAAGACCTCACACACCTTCGAAGATGGTGAGAGCTAGCGGGGTATGAGAATAGATTGAGAGGAAAAAGGAGTATTCTTACGACAAAGATATACATCTCCTCACATAATCTCTCATATTAGCATAGCTTAGCTTAGTAATTAGCATGGTAGAGGAGATGAGCATGCATTGAAGCTTGGCTCTTGGTTGAATTCGCATCACAAAGCCAAGAGTTGTTGGTGTAGGCCTCCCTTCTCACAAGCTTGGAGTAGGTGGTAAGCTTTCCATTAAAGCTTGAGCAGGAGAGAGAGAGAGAGAGTCTTCTTGCTTCCCCACATAGATTGTGTGAGTGTGTAATTCAATAATGCCTTGAGAAAATCATCCCCCTCTCTCTCTTGGTCAACCCCTCTTGCTATTTGCTCATCCTCACACCTCATTGGACCTCCCGAGGCCTAGCCAATGAAAATTAAGCAGCATAAGTGATAGTCTTCTGACATGTGCCCCCCTTTCCCCTTTTGTGAGAGCTTTAGGTAATTAATTAATTCAACTAAACTCTCATTGGACCCCTTTGCCTCCTGGCCAATAGGAATCAAGCAAGCCATTGGGCTGTTGAATGCTCATTTGACCCCTTGGGAGACTGTCCAATAGTCTTCTAGAGAAGTTAATTCTTATTGGTTCTTTTATTAAGTGTTTTTAAATTAATTGAACTAGATTTACTCTAGCCTAATTCTCATTGGTCCACCTCCAAGGCCATCCAATAGGAATTGAGTACACCTTGTGGGCATCTGGGCTAGGGAGCTGACATGTGTCTCTCATTCCCTTTGTGTAAAGGGAGCTTGTGTGTGTGTGTGTGTGAGTTTCTTTCTCATCTCCTACTTCTAGGGCTCGCCCCCTCCTATGTAGGGATGGTTGAAGACTTTTGGGACACACACAAAGCATCCAATTTCCCTAGGCTTTTGACCTTTGGACTTTGAATTTTGGAACCTTAGCATTTTGGAAGTCTTAATGGGCTGAACCTTAGGGTCTTTTGAGGCCATTTTTGCACATAGCTCTTTTGTAGAGGCCCCCTCTTTGGATCCCTATTTTCCCTCCTTTGGATCCCTACTGTGGTCGGTTTGCTAACTCAACCAATATTCTAGCTTTTTCTCCCCTGGCACCTCCCCATATTAAATGACCATTTTAACATGAGAAAATCATTTAGGAGAATTAGATACTGACTATTATGATAGATACAACCTGTAACCTTTTCTTTCAGCACTATAACCAACAAAGATACATTTGACAGCTTTATCATCCAATTTTCTGCGTTGCACTTGTGGCACTAAACCATAAGCCAAACAGCCAAAAACACGCATGTGCTCAATAGATGGCTTTCTATCATTCCATGCTTCATATGGAGTCATAGACTGCAACGCTTTCTTAGGACACTTGTTGAGTACATAAGTGGCACACATGACAGCCTCGAGCCAAAACAAATGTGGTAAAGCTTGACTCTTGACCATACATCTTGCCATTTCCGTAAGAGACCTGTTTTTCCTCTCGGCAACACCATTTTGTTGAGGCATATACTACATTGTACATTGGTGTTTTATCCCACGACTAGCCAGAAATACATTAAATTTATGAGACATATACTCCCCCCCCCCCTCGATCGGAACGGAGGGTGCCCATAGTACATTTCGATACATTTTCAGCCATAGCCAGAAATTGTTTGAAACACATAAAAACTTTGGACTTCGCTTTAAGCGGAAATACCCATTCATGCCTAGAGTAATCGTCAATCAAAGTCACAAAGTAAAGGTAATTGCCCAAGGACGGAGTTTGCATGGGCCCACAAACATCACTATGCAGAAGCTGCAACCTGCATGTGGCCCGAACTGAACCATCCTTAGAAACCTCGAACGTTGCATCTTACCCAAAATACAGCCTTCACAAACATGTTCAACAGGTGCTTCAAGAGGCGACAAAGAAGCAACCATATCAGCTTTTTGTAAACGCAACAAACTGGCAAAATTCAGATGACCAAAACGTGCATGCCAAAGTTTTGCGTCTGAAATGGCCCTTGAATCTGCAACTGCATTTGCAAACATTTGTCCACACTTGTCATACAATACAAAGTGAGCTTATACAGCCCACGACACAAAAGGCCAGATGCAACAATTTCATCACCAAAATTGAGATCATGAATTGTACGTCTCTCATCCACAAATTTGACTACAAGTCCAACTCTAGCAAGTGCAGATAAAGACAAAAGAATATTCTTGATCCTAGGTACATAAAGCGCATCAACAAGTGTGAAAGGACTGCCATTTGCAGCAGTAAGCACGATCTTTCCAACCCCCTGAACCGGATAAGAGGCATTGTTGGCACAAGTGACCGAATTCCCATGAGGGATAGACTCGAGAGTGGTGAACAATTCACGATGTGAGGTAATGTGCTTTATAGCACCACTGTCGAAATACCACACATGTGAATCTGCAGCAACTGACAAGCATGCATCATGGACAGCAGTAGGATTGTAAGTGCACTCTGCGCTAAAAGCCTATTCTGCATCAACATCAGCATCACAGTCTCCTTTCAAAGAAGACTCAACAATGGCTGCATTTGTAGTGGAACCAGCATTTGTAGTGGAACCACCCTCTTTCTTCTTAGCCTCTTTGGCCTTCAACTTAGGACACTGCTTGATCAAGTGATCATTAGCTTGACAATAATGGCAATGAATCTTCTTTTTGTCCTTATCACAAGAATTTCCATACGAAGTGCTGCCAGTAGAAGCATTGGGAACACAATTTTTGCCACTCGCATCAGAACCATAAGAAGTGGTTGCATTGCTATTACCACCCTTTTTTTGAGAAGCAATAAAAGCCTGTTCAACTGCACGCTACCTAGTCCTTTTTTTCTGGATAGTGACTCTTGCAACAACAATGTGTATAATACATCAAACTTGAGAACTTCAGGATTTCCTTGGGTCATAAGTCTCCAAGTACTAGCAAAAGTCTGGTAAGAATCTGGTAAGGCATCAAGAACAGTCTGCACAAGGGAACTGTCTGAAATGACTTCACCTGCAAAAATAAGTTTCTCATTGATATCCTTGACACCAGCAAGAAAAGTGTCCATATCATCTTCCTCATGCATAACCTTCGACTCCAGCTCTTTACGCAGCAAAGCAAGTTTAGCATCATTGCGACTTGCATAAAGACCAACCAAATATCCCAAGCTTGTTTTGCAGATTTTACTGAACGAATGTAAGGAATAATGGTGCACTTCACAGACAACGCAATCAATGCATGAGCCTGCGCATCCTTTACATCCCAACGAGATTGTTTTGTCGTAGGCAAAACAACTCTAATAGCAGCAATCCTTGCAGCAAGACCTACAACATCGCCTGCATCCTCAGAACCAGGACGTACATCAATGCCCTGCACAATATTCTAGACACCCTTTGACACAAAAACACGTTGCATCATGTAAGCCCACATAGGGTAATTGTCCCCATCCAACCTGTCCTCAGTAGCAAACATCTTGAACACATCTGTGTTGTTGTTAGCCATGGTGAATGTTGCACCTGATGTGAAAAACTGCCTGAAAATAGGAGAAACGAAGCGGAAACAACACGTGCTATATAACACAAACCGTAGAAGACTGTAAGGCACCTGTTATGCAGAAAATGACACTGACAAAAATTTTGCACAAAATGACGAAATTGCCTGTGCAGGCTTGCCTGTAGTGAAAACGGAGGCCGAAATGAGCCCGAATCAGAAATCTAAGCAGACTAAACTCTACAAGATCTCCTGAAATTTTTGTCGACCTATGAAGGCTCGCCAAAGCTCACTGAAATCAAAGACAATGAGCAGGCGTGTGCTGGAGCAGCTGGCGACTAAGCCCGAGAGGACGCAACCTGCTCTAATACCAATTGTTGGAATTAGGGTTGCAGAGAAACGCACACAGCTTGGAGAAGACGGAGGAAGCTCAAGGCACACAATAGAGAGTGTGTTACTTAGTGTGCAATTGAAAGATAGATAGCCCTAGAGTGATGGGCGTATATACAATGCACGGGGGGAAAAACCTCCTAAAGAGGGAAAAAAATGCCCCGGCAGTCCTAATGTGTTCACACGCATCACTACCACATGTATATGGTAACAAATTGTGTATTTGAAAACTTGTTTTATATCATAAGTCCATATGTAAGAAGTTTCATGAGGCTTTAATGTCATATACAAAAATTATGTCTCATTTACTAGAATCCTGATCTGAGCCATTTTTGTGGCTTCAGCCAGTTTTGTGGTCATTACATGTCTAGTGTTAAATAGTCATTGACATAGCACGACTAACCTAAAGAGATTTCCCACTCTGGCTTGATATGTGGTTGGAACACTCTATGCATTGGAGTCCTAATAAACACTTCATTCCTAGGGTGCTTACTTCTGTCTACTTGAAGGGGGTAACCATCACTCTATTGGTTGGGAGGGGGGAATGTATGGTCCATTTCAAGGTCATGTGCTTTATAACCACTGAGCCATTTGATACATTTCCTCTAAGCCATGTTGGCTTTTGCTCAACCTTCCATGCAATATTCCCTCTAAGCCACGTTGACCACCATTGAATGTCTCCAAAAAAAAAAAAAAAAAGACCTCATTTTACATGTTGATGCCTGATTTCTTGAGTAACTTCCCACTTCTTCATGTAAGTTGAATGGGGGAATTGTTAGCATAGGTCATTCCTAAAGCCAATCTATTTGACAATTCATCAGAGATAGCCTCACATGTCCAGTGCTCCACACTCCCATTATCAATTGCACCAAATTTTACCATGAATCAAAAAAGGCATTGGAATTCTACTTTTGTAAGTTCTGAAGAACTTACAATGACATCAGAACTTACAATGACAGACAAGAAGCAGGGCTGTAGTTACAAAAAATATATGTTTAATAGGGAGCGTATAATTCTATAAAAGTGTATTCATGAGTTAAAATTCCTTTACTTTTATGGAAGAACCCCTAACTAATGAGAGACAAGAAGGAAAGTTGTAGTTACACAAAATACATCTTTTATAGGGAACTTTTTTTTTCTTTTGCAAATCTCACAATGGTGAGTGTATATTAAAATAATCACAAAGATTTACAAATCGAAGCCATGCTCATACCGGGCCATGGCGTCTCTCAAACACCACAAAACCATTCGCGATACATCGGCTGAGAGGGGAGCCACCACACACAAACACAAGGCTACGAGACCAAAGACTGGCTACCTATGGAGCACATCTTAACATGAGCAAGACCCAAACCGCTCAAATGTGCAAGTCAGCCATTGGGTGCCAATTGCCCAATTCCACTCTTCAAAGTTCTTCCATTTCCCAATGGCGACAATTGCCTCCCTGCTTTCTTGGATAATATTCATAAAGCTAGCTGTTCCCAAGGCGTTTTCGAATACCGGAGCGTTCATGACCTTCCACACATGCTTAAAGTAGCATCATGTAACAATTTCCATGCAGATTAGCAACGTTGGCTTTTCATCGCCTTCCAACCCATCAAGAGATCTTGAAGAAACCTATCTTCCACATTTGCATATCTTCCCTACCAAGCCACTCCTTGAATAAGTGAGGGAGGACCTCACTAGCCGCTCTATATTGCGAGCATCTATATGGACAAATCCCTCTTGCAAGAACCTTCACGCCAATCGGCAAGGCTCCCCAAAGCACCTTCCACAAAAGGATATTCATCCCATGTGGCCATTGTGGGCTCCAAATGCTCTTCACAATCAAAACCTGGCCAATACTTACCCCACTGCTTGTTCAAAGGGGAAAACCAATCCGACGAGTCCATCAAGGTGTGGTATACTTCCTTGGTTTGTGGTTTAAGAAAATGCATGTCCTTGGGCCACGGCCATGCATTCCAAGGACAGGTATTGGAGTTCTTCCATAATAGTAAAGGAGTTTTAACTCATGAATACACTTTTATAGGATTAGAAGTTTCCTATAAAATTGCATGTCCTTGGAATGCATGTCCTTGCAGTTTTATAGGAAACTTCTAATCCTATAGAAGTGTATTCATGAGTTTTAATTATAGAAGAACTCCAATACCTGTCCTTGGAATGCATGGCGATGGCCCAAGGACATCATGCAGTTTTATAGGAAACTTCTAATAAGTGTATCCATAAGTTGAAATTCCTTTAGTTTTATGGAAGAACTCCATCAATTTCCATAAGCAAGTAGATTATCTTGTTTTGATGTGTGAAGGAAGGGTTATAGATACCAAGGTCTTCCATTTTATTAAAAGTAGAAGAAAGAAAGAAAATCTTTTTAAAAAAATCATTTTTGGCATAGTTCTATTGGTCAATTGTTGTTATCTCTCTCGAATTAATTTAAAGGCCCAAAGTAGAGACCAAATGTTTCCTAATGAAAGCAAGCAAAGTCCAAAGGTATATCCACGTGATTTAATAGTCAAACATGTCATTGTTTAGTATGCCACTTTAAAGATTATACTTTGTTTCAGTCTTGCAAGAACTCCTTCCATTTTCATTTGATGTTGTTTTACATGTGAATCAATTATGACATTTATTAGAGCTCACAGTAGCCAAGGCATAAAAACACTTCCGTAAAATTGTGATAGGGTGATTGGCGTACTCTTGTAAAAACAAAAGCTACTTTTGTGGCTATAAGGGACTTTGTAAATTTTTTAAAAAAAACCAATGATTTTTAGATGTCTAAACAAAAACCCCTTTCATGAAAATACATCCAAGACATATCATGAGTTGGTAAAGAATGACATGCTACAAAATGAGAGAAGAGAAGTTTTAATTTCGTAGAAACAATCCCAAGAGATCTCAAAGATCTATCCTAAGAGTCGAACTCAAGACCTATTATTCAAGAAGGAACTGGGATAACCAACCTACCACACTTGAGTGATGGAAAAGATAGTCCGGTTTCCTCTTCTTATTCTCTCCCTCACACAGACACACAAGAGAAGAGACATTTTAGCGTCCTAGGACCAATCACAAGAGACCTTGAAGATCTATTTAACTTGAGAGAGAGAGAGAGAGAGAGAGAGAGAGAGGAATGAAATGAAATGTTATATTGACGTCTTCAAAAGGCCAAAATGACCTATGAGACCAAACTGTTACAAAATTGTGAATCCGATACCACGTCTAGGTACAAAAAGACTAGACCAAAAATACTACTACTACTAGAATCCATCCTCATCTGCACTCTGGATGTCGAGAGACTACGACTTGAATCCTCTGGTGTAGTCTCCGTCGAGGTTGTGTAGCCCCTCTCCTCAATCGTGGCCTCCGTAGCTCCAATGCTCGGTCGATGAGAGTGCCGGTAGCAGTCGATTGAGTGTGGACCGAGCTCTGTAGTGATGGCTGCTCCTCTAGCTGTCCCATATCTAGTGAAAAGAAATCTGTAATCTGTCTTTGGGACTATCTCTCTCTAGCTCTCCCCAATAAAGTGTCTCTATATCTATGTAACTCAAGTAGATATAGCCCAAGACATCTCTGATCCTCATAACTCATGACCCTAGAGAAAGGACCGAAACCCTCTCTGAATAAGCAATGGAAACGGCAGAGAGAAAAAACATACATACCTCTTGGCAGCTCATGCCAATGCTGGTAATTGATCATCAATCCACTGATTCCGCATTGAAAGGATCATTGATACATTTTGGAATGAGTAAGATTTTACCAGCTTAAAGTAGAAGGCCAATCTGAATAGCAATCACATATTTTTCATTAGCAGCAAGGATTTCAGTTAATCAACAAGCACCTGCAAACAATTGTTTCCTTTGGAGAGATGTGCCATGAGTTTGATATTGTATCAACCAATTTTACTGAATCAGTATCTTGTCGCATTG
Source organism: Adiantum capillus-veneris (assembly GCF_014529385.1). Taxonomy (NCBI): domain Eukaryota; kingdom Viridiplantae; phylum Streptophyta; class Polypodiopsida; order Polypodiales; family Pteridaceae; genus Adiantum; species Adiantum capillus-veneris. The sequence continues at coordinate 110,599,458 of NC_140931.1, read as the reverse complement.
GGAATTTCACCACCATATTCAGTGCCTACGCGACCGCAAGATTTCTTCGCTATCAACCTAAAACAACCATGACCAACAATGTTTTCATTAGTGCCAACATGAGCATAGTGAATATCGGTGTCTGAACGTACAGATCAAAATTCTTTATTTGATGCAACCAACAAGAACAACATTGACAATTAACGACGAGGCGAGGACTCACATTGACATTCTAAAACATAAAACGGAAATGGAAGTCATGTGAGGCTCTAAAATGAAGGGACCTATTTCCAAAAAAACAAACAAAGAGGATTTCAAGGCTTCATGTATGGCTACATTATTGATTATTCAAATGTACACCTAATTCCCTTCTTCACTAAGCGTGTTTTAGAAAGCCAAAATAAGTGCAAACATTTGTTCTAAACAGCTACACATAACGAGTGGCATCTTGACTCCTTCCTGCAAACAGCATGCCTTTTGTAAGTGCTACTTGCCTAGAACCCTTGCAAGGCATGTAGCTTGTAGCATAAGAAAGCTTCTTTCGGTATTGAGGGCACTATCCAACTGATGGCCGCCTCCTAGATACGTTTCTAGCTTAGGTGATGGCCAGGGCTTGATCATAATTGTACTAAAAACAATACCTTTTAGAGGTCGTACTTCCGTGATTTTGCCTTTGTTAATGCTGATGTTCTTTTAAGCTCTTCCATGGCTGCATACTTCATCACACGCAAATAATCAGGCCAACACAACGTAAAAATAGAACCCTGCCCTCCCACAAGTCGTACCAACTCAATAGCAAGCTCTGGCTTTAATGTTACATAGTTATACAAGGTCACCTTCTAATGTAATTACTACCTAGCTGAGAAGAAAAATGAGGTGTCTACTTTAGATGCAATATATACTTCATAGTGTGTGAATCTTCTGACAGCAAGAAGATCAAAAGAAAGTGTGACATAAAATCAAACATAAAGAAGTAGACCTCATCAATCATCCCTACAGGAGATTGATTCTTCTGGCCTATCTAGGTGAATAACAGGGTTGAAAGCCAACGATCGTAACCTAGTGGTTAAGATGGATATGTGGGTGCGTAAAGACCCAGGTTCGATACCTAGCGGCATCCTTCAAATTTCAATTGCACCTCAAAAAATTAAAAAAAGGGTTGAAATGGAAATTCCAGGTATTAGTTCATTGGAGTCTGGATCTGAAATTTTCCAGTCAAGAGTTGGGATGTACAGATACGTATTGTAAGAAATACCTTCCTTTTTTGTACAAATCTCAGTTTTCTCCATTAATTTGAAACTTAGGGCAATGCTTCTGCATCTCTTGACTAGGGAGTTTTGCTCCAAAAGAACAAATTTTGTGTGAGCAAATGGATCAGCATGCTCTCTGCCAATAGCCATGCTGTAAATGTCCTTTATTACTCTAATCCAAATAGCTTCATGGCCCAACCTTTGTTCCACATTCAACTTCTTCCATCAGCATTCAAAGAGGAGTGTGCTTGTAGGACTGATTCTAACCAGCTTCTCCTGATAGTTGTCAACTTTCCAGAGCCTAAAATGCAGACCCTACAACTTGAAGGATCTTCCTTTGATCCTTGAGTTACTGAACTTTTCTCGCTTAAATTCGTCGGATCTCCAGCAAAGCTTTCTTCTTCTTCTTGAACTTGCTCAATCTGAAACTGCATAAGTACCATAGAAACAACAGAGCAGTTTGTTATATGGTTGCACAAAGCCAATCACTCTTGATTGGGCAACAATTTATTTTCTTGTGTTTTCCTATATACGACAAGAGTAAGAGTATATCAATATATTGCATTAGACATCAACAGTGGTTACTTGAATTCATTGCCTTATCAAATAATGATGACCAACCCAAATACACAAATTGATAACCAGTGCAAAAAACGCTCTACCTTTGAATGATCTTCTGAAGGCATGAAAAGAGTGACCTCTCCAGCTCCGGCATTGATTTTCACCTGAAAATAAGATAAGAAAATCACCAGTGTACACTAAATACACCTGTGTTACAAAAATAACCAAAGACTTTCTCACCTCCTTAGCGTTTGCAAGTAATTGCAATTGCAAGTTGCCCCCATTAGTAGAAATTGCAGCATTCCTGTAAAGCTCACAGCTTTTTTCTTTAATAATATTTGGTTTAGAAGCGGCTTTGAGAGGAGCTGATACAACTTACCCATCTAGCCCATCAATTTGAACATGCCCACCATCGCTTGACACCTGATAATAAAACAAAACTCTTTCTAGGCTTTTGAGAGGGTCCCGTTGCATTATGGTGATTCCAGTTTTAATGTTTGTGAACAGTGACACTGATAAAAATTATAGGCTTATCATCACAATATTAGTAGCAACCAGATGAACAGACCAGATTTTATGCTTTTGAACATGATGCGGAATTTTTTTAATACAAAATGACATTGTGCAGACAGCATCTTGCAGCATCCCGTTTGTTCATAAGACTATCAGGTTGATGGAATTCACATGGCATAACCCAAAGGGAACACTAGGCATGCATGGGAGTAAAAGAGGTGATGAGAATGGGTTGTTACAAGCATGACAACCACTTTGTAGCAGTCAAAAAAGAAACTCTTTTAAACTTGAGTCGGCACACAAATGGTGATACCCTTCAAAGACAAGACTCCAGACTTTCAATCCCTAGAACCATGTAATAACCTTTTCCAAGCCTGGATTCTGCTAGACAATGCAAACCCTGAATCCTGAGCAAATCTTTTATTTGCTTTTATAACAAGAGCTCAACATGCAGTCCACATCTTCATCACAAGCATGCACTAAGTCGTATCATCTCATCTACTTCTTATTTGACGTTGATAAGACCAGGAATACCATAACCCAGACCACACGGTGAAAGCCCCTCTATAGCCCAGTGATTCCACAGCACCCCTATCCACTAGTCAGCACACACATCCAGACCCAATCTGCAAACGACTATTGACTGTGCCCGTGCCCAACCAACCCCGACTACACATACCCAGCTGCAAAGCATGTAATCATAGCTGCAACCTCTGATCCTTTGAGAGCACCATCACCCAAAGAAAAGCAACACCCTCAGACACCCCGAGGTTGGCACATATGACAAGCTTGTCTATAAGCTAGCGGATACCCTCTTTACACACATGATGCTTGCACATATACCATTCACATTTACGACACATCATTAAACACGAAGGTGGAAGACAACGTTGATACAGATTTTAGAGTAGAGCGGACAAAAAACCATGGTAGAATCCTTCAAAGGAACATATACAATAATGGAACGGTGTTGAACCTCCTCTTTCGCTTTCATGCACAGAGACCGATCCTTAAACTGCTTGCCTCCTGCCCCTCTGCTACACCAGTTTTCAGCCCTCGACCTTCAACACCCTGTAGTGCTCCTCTTGGAAATCCTCAGCCAGCCCATGGAGTTCCCCTTGTCGTGACACGGCTATGATCTGCAGCTTGAGGTCTCGGCCTTTCTTCCTCTGTCCTACTCACAGCATGTTTGCGATCCTGCATGACCACCAATCCCTGCAACCGTTTGCTCTAGGGCTCATGCTTTGCCACCGGCAGGCTCACTTCCCTCCTTGTTGCAGATGTCGTCCCTGTTTCTGATGCCCAAAAGCCCTTCACACCAACCAATGCTACTCGATCCTCCTGTTGCCTCTGATATGGCAACCCCAACCTGTAGGTCAGGCCAGTTTTTTTCCGGCCTCTACAAACCACCTGGGTCAGCCTTCTAGCTGCTCTCGGATCTGTATCCCAGCCCTCTCTCAGGCTCACGCTTCCTCCTACTCCTCTGGCAGCTCATCCTGATCTCAAGGACCCGCCACCCCTCAGCTCCTGCTACACGTTCATATGAGTTGTGCCTCCTGATGGCCTTGTCAACTCGATGATGCCCTCCTTTGCAAGCTGCTGGTTAGCTCTCCCTTCTGATGGAAGCTCCCTCGCTCTCTTGAAGCTCCCTCAGAACCCTTCGCAACCTGCAACTCCTCGCCAATGCTCCTCAAGATCTCTCAAGGATGGCCCATGGCGGCCCCCCTCTTGCTCCTCCAGGTTGCGGCCTTGCACACCTGGCCACCTTCCTCTTACTCAGCCCCTGGAGCCCGCTCTCTTGCTTCTCCCTCGCCTCCTTGCGGGCTTCGTGAGCTGCCTCTCTGAATCCCGTGCCTTCGTTTGCTCTCCCCTCTTTTCTTGTTCCCGGCGGTGGCCTCTAGAGCCCTCCAGCTGCATGGCAGCCCATGCTCTGTATGGCCATCCCTCCTCCAAGGCGGCTGGCTCTTCACGTGCAGCCCAGTTGCCCATCTTTGCAAGCGACTAGAAAATTTCAATTTCATTGACTGTCTTTGTATTTTAGACAAGGGTCGATTCCCACCTTGGATGGTCGGCAACTCCACAAATGCATCTTGATCACCTGCAATTGCCTCCTCACTTCCTAATGGCAGTTCCCCTCTTGCTCACACAATCGTCACTTGTCTCTTTCACCATATGGCAACCCTGCCCCTTACTACATGCTTCTCTTGAGAATGCCTCACCTTTACCTGGACTGTCGTTGATGTACCATAATTGGCTCTCCTTCCATCTCCAGGCTTCATAGATTGAAAGCATAAATGTGCCCCATTGCAGCTCCTTAGTATTTACAACTAGGAGTGAGAAGAATCAAAGGGCGAGACATTAGATCAACCAAAGCACTGGTTGGAGATTGTCTTGCAATGTTATCAAACTTAAGCTTCAAAATGTGTTGATATGAGAGCAAACAGACCCCCAATGAGCTGAACTAAAGCTCCTGCTTCAATACACACTGGAACCCCCTTTAATGCTTGCACCCGCATTATGGAAGTGGTAAATTATAGGGTTGTCTGGTTCTTGGGTGCACCAACTGGGAGCAATTTGGAACCTATCAACGTTGATTGCTGGACTCAAAATACAATGATGCACAATGTGCATGCTGATAAATACGTATGTGCTAGCCTAAACTATATGATGAGACGCTCTGAACATGGTGGAAAATATCAACCACCAAACCCTGTACAGATGTAGTAACCTGATACCATCACAGCTAGTTAACTCCAGGCTTGCAGGTAGACTAATTTCTCATTCCTACAGCAGCCACCTTGTCAGCATATGAAGGTGGTTATCACATTCCTAGCATTGAGTCAATTTATTGGATTTCTCTTTCCGTGTGCCAGACATAAGTTGGCATTTCCAATAACATGATTGAGCATCACAAGTCATGGAATAAACAAAAAAGATTCATAAATTCTGTGAAGAACTTACACGAGCCATTTCTTGCGCTTGGAGATGCTTTATGGATATGCAACCGCCTCCCGAGGAAATATTAACATCTAAAAATTCATGCAAACAAGTAATGAACATGCTGATCTAATCATGTGCCTTTAAAGTTAACTTGATTTAAACCATTCAAAACACTTGATGTAGAGCTCGCTGCTGCTCGCACACCTCTTTTGCCATCCCCATCAATTGCCTCCTCACTTCCTAATGGCAGTTCCCCTCTTGCTCACACAATCGTCACTTGTCTCTTTCACCATATGGCAACCCTGCCCCTTACTACATGCTTCTCTTGAGAATGCCTCACCTTTACCTGGACTGTCGTTGATGTACCATAATTGGCTCTCCTTCCATCTCCAGGCTTCATAGATTGAAAGCATAAATGTGCCCCATTGCAGCTCCTTAGTATTTACAACTAGGAGTGAGAAGAATCAAAGGGCGAGACATTAGATCAACCAAAGCACTGGTTGGAGATTGTCTTGCAATGTTATCAAACTTAAGCTTCAAAATGTGTTGATATGAGAGCAAACAGACCCCCAATGAGCTGAACTAAAGCTCCTGCTTCAATACACACTGGAACCCCCTTTAATGCTTGCACCCGCATTATGGAAGTGGTAAATTATAGGGTTGTCTGGTTCTTGGGTGCACCAACTGGGAGCAATTTGGAACCTATCAACGTTGATTGCTGGACTCAAAATACAATAATGCACAATGTGCATGCTGATAAATACGTATGTGCTAGCCTAAACTATATGATGAGACGCTCTGAACATGGTGGAAAATATCAACCACCAAACCCTGTACAGATGTAGTAACCTGATACCATCACAGCTAGTTAACTCCAGGCTTGCAGGTAGACTAATTTCTCATTCCTACAGCAGCCACCTTGTCAGCATATGAAGGTGGTTATCACATTCCTAGCATTGAGTCAATTTATTGGATTTCTCTTTCCGTGTGCCAGACATAAGTTGGCATTTCCAATAACATGATTGAGCATCACAAGTCATGGAATAAACAAAAAAGATTCATAAATTCTGTGAAGAACTTACACGAGCCATTTCTTGCGCTTGGAGATGCTTTATGGATATGCAACCGCCTCCCGAGGAAATATTAACATCTAAAAATTCATGCAAACAAGTAATGAACATGCTGATCTAATCATGTGCCTTTAAAGTTAACTTGATTTAAACCATTCAAAACACTTGATGTAGAGCTCGCTGCTGCTCGCACACCTCTTTTGCCATCCCCATCCCCCCCCCCCCCCCGCGTGTCAGCTCGCACTGCCCCCTGCCCTCGCCCCCTCGCTGCCCCAGCCCGTCCCCCGCCCCCCTTCCCCCCCTTTTTTTCCTTCCTCTCATGTTCCCTGTGGACACCGGTTTCAACATGGTCTTTGTCATCTTCGTCTTGCCTTCGTTCCATCTTCGTTCATCATCACATCGACAGGCAAAGATGGAGGATTCTGCTCCGCCACAGATGGACACGATTGAAGCCCCCTCGTCGGACTCCGCGGAACCCACCATCCGATTTGCTCTTTTGTCGACAGAGCAAGCGAGCTTAGAGGCAGAGACGGCACACCTTCAAGCCACCTTTGTTATCTGCAAGATCATCGGCACCCGACCTAGCAAAGGGGAGGTGTGTGATATCCTCCAGGCCCACCTTTTAGTAGAGGTGGGAAAGATCATTGATGTTCACCTTCTCGGGCGCGGCTACTATCAGCTAGAGTTTGAGACTTCCGAGATGGCGTCCAAGGTTATTGGAATGAGCCCCCTAGCTATCCGAGCAGCCAGAGCTCATTTTCGACAAGTGGTGCCATGGCTTCGATTCGGCTATCGTGCTCTTGTCGAGGAGCCAAACCTACCCATTTTGGTATGTTTCCTTGGCCTAAGGAGAGTGTACCTCCCGCTACTTTCTAGGATAGGCTCCGCGATTGGGACTGTCTTGGAGGCACCACCCATGGCAGCTTCCATCCCTGCCAAGGTAGCAGGCATACCTTCAGTACCCGTTCTGGTTCCAGACATCCACACCCTCCCGAAGGTCGTTTTACAACCTCAGGTGAGTAGTGGTTGGCTCCTCAGAATGTGGAGTATCCGGGACTCCCGAATCAATGCTTCATTTATAGACAGATGGGCCATCTTGCGAAGGCCTGTCCACGGAGGTGGCCCTGACCCGCGACAGAAACTCAACCTACTGTAGTAGCAGGGCTACAGTGTCACTTCACAGGACAGGCAGACAGTTGGACAGTTAGTACAGTTGGTCTAGGCTGTTTCACACTAGATGGACCCCTCTGGGCTGGGAGTGACACGTGGCAGTGGCAGGGTACCGACGGTGGTCTAGTGAACATCGTGGCCAGGTCACCACATGGCTGACATGTATGAGCCGTTGGTGGCCCTTTATGGTGGTACATATGAGTAGTAGCGGTTGGTCATCAGGATTATCATCTTGTCCAGCGACGCAGTTGTCGAGAGTGAGTCTTTACACAGAGCACGTCTTCACCATCCCTGCACATCTGAGCCTCGACACCCCCATTGTACCTGTGAGTCCTGGGCTGGAGCTGAGTGTGCTGCCATGCCAGAGTCTGTATCAGTCTTTGAGAGAGTCGAGTCATATGTTCTGGTCTGCTGTTGTGTCTTTGTGAGCTCTGTTGACGTCTATGGTTTCCTTTCTGTTCAGTCTATTTGAGTGAGATTGTCACGCACATTGCACTGAGGACCACCCACTGTAGAGAGCACGACACATTATCCGCGCTACAGGTGCTCTCATTTTGGCGATCACGGTGGGACTTAAACTGAAATCTCACTCTGTGAGGTGCAAATCTTGAAGCTAGTTGGGTCTATCCAGCTTCGCCGACCTTGCCTTGCATTGTTCTCCTCTCGCCTGGTCCAACTGGTCTAGTCCTCTCTCGCCCTGGTCCAACCTGCCCTCGTCTCTGGTCTAGACCTCCTCGACCCTGGTCTAGTCCTCCTCGTCCCTGGTCCAGCCTTGTCTAGTCACTTGGTCTAGACCCTGGTCTAGTCCTCCTCGTCCTTGATCCACCTGGTCTAGTCACTTGTCTGGTCTAGTAGAGTCTAGACCAGTCTTCAGCCAGTTCAAGGTTTTCTTGCCCAAAGCTTGGTTGGTTTGGTGGTCGTTGCATGACCCATACAAGGCGGTCAGTCGAGAGTCAAAGCGCACTCCTGAGTCCTCTAAAGTACTACAACAGAAGTCGACCCTTGGAACCTGTTAGAAGTCCATCAACCTCATCACCCATACCTCCACATACGGCATCACCCATTCCTCCCTCCGGTTCCACATCTTCCAGATCACCTTCTCCAGTGAAGCTCTCTCCTACTTTGCTACAGCAGGCTACTGAGCAACAGGCTCAGCAAGGGGCCATGGAACCATTGGCTAGCGTTTTGGCTAAGGTAAACATCAAGTTCCCTACATTCAAAGGTCTCTCTTCAGAAGATGCTGACGACCATGCAAGGAGGTTTGTATCTCTTTGTAGGGGTCGTGGTCTTAACAGGGAAGATGCTTATTTGGTACTCTTTCCATCCACCTTGGATGGCTTAGCAAACAAATGGTACAGCCAGTTTGCAGAGAACCATTTTGCAACCTGGGCAGTCTTAAGGCAACAATTCTGTGCAGCTTTCAGGCCCGGTGACTACCAAGAGAAGGTGTTGGATGAGTTAGCCAACATGGTGCTCTAGCCAGAGGAGACATTTGCACAACTTATGACGAAAACCAAGTCTCTGGTTCCAGCAACCAGGTGAATTTATGGTTAAGAAGTGGGTAGAGAAGGCGCTTCCCAAAAGTTCTCAGCAAAAACTACGAGAGAGTCTCCGACCCGACGCCACTCTGGAGGAGTTCATCGCAACTGCTACGAGGATAGAGGGGGCTAGGAAGCTGTTCACCAACCCCCCTCACATAGAGACCCCCTCTGTGTTTTTGGAAAGTCCTTCTGATCCTTTAACTTCTTTACACAGGGAACTGGAAGCCCTAAAGTTACAGCGAGCTCTTCAAGAGGAGAGGTCCTTCTCTCTTAGACAAGAGAAGCCTCCACATCACGAGGCATTGGAACAGATTAAGCGGGAGCTAAAAGAGCTCAAGTGTCAGCAAGAGACTAAGGCTACGGTTTGGTGTAGCTCATGCCGCTCTCCAAGGCACCCTCCACAGGAATGCCCCCTTCGGGTTTACTGCCACTTCTGTGAAAAATCTGGACATGAGGATAAGGATTGTTACTACCTCAAGGGATTGCGACAAATACAGCAAAGTCTTGGTCCTTCTCTTCAGCAAGGGCCAACACCTGCATCCAACATGGTTTCTACCTGTGGCCATCCACACCATATGCCACCTTTGCTGACAGCCCCTCCTATGCAAGGTGTGCAGAGTACTTTTCCCTCTCAGAGCTTTTATAATACCCATGCTCCCTCATCTCCTCAAAGCTTCTATGCCTCCACCTCCAACTCAATGCACCAGGAGCAAGAACCGCCTCGCACTTCGACTCGTCCTTTGAATCGGCCCATTTTGTGCTAAAGATGCGGGGAATATGGGCATTACCAAAGCAAATGCCCCCTGCCAGAAGGGTCCCCTCCCTGCCGTCATTGCCCTGAAACGAAGGATCACTACAGTAAGGATTGCCATAAAATTCGTGCATCCACGGCTTCAAACCCAAGTCAAAGCCAGAATGAGTTTGCCTTTCCCAAGCTCAATTTGATAGCAGTTAGCACTGTTTCTCAGCCGCCCCCTTCTACCCACGTGGTTACCCCTCAAAATAAGCCGCCGCAATTGGCAGAGGAGCCATCGGGCGTCCTCACCCGGGCCCAGAGAGCCGCTCTCGGTCTTAGCATTCCATCAAGTTCAACTCCCACACCAGTGAATACCCTGCCTGCAGCTATTAACAAGCAATTCCCTAGTGCCATGAAAGAATCCAAATCTTTGCTCTCCGATATTGATGAAGCTTTCTTGGAAGCAGTTTCCGATCTACAGAAGATCAAGATACCAAAAGAACAACAGGTAGAAAAAAAGAAGCTTACAGCAGAGACAGTCTTGAAGAACACTTTCCAACAAGTATCCCTTTATGACATGTTGCGGCTAGATGCAAATTTTAGAAGTGACACCCTTGCTGTTATTCAGTCACTTTATCCTGGAGCAGGTCCTAGTGGCGGGCACCTCCCAGTGCGACCATCAGAGTCCTATATGATATCTAATCCCGCTGCTCCACTCACTGATTATAGAAGCCCTCGCCTGACAGTGTCCATTTTAGGTCGGCAATTCTCAGGAGTGATAGTGGATAGTGGATCTGGCATCAACCTGATGCCCGAGTTCACTATGTTAGCTCTAGGTCTACAGCCTACTCGCCCTGCTCCCTTCACAGTTACGTTGGCCGACCAGTGGACAGTCTACCCAGTAGGCATAGTGGACAATGTGCCTCTGCAGGTACAAGACTTTACTTTTAAATTGGATTTTGTTGTGGTTCGTCTTCCCTAGGTTGAGGGCGGATTTCCTTTGCTCATTGGAAGGCCATGGCTGCGACACACTAAAGCACTCCATGATTGGGGAAACGATGCAATGTGGATACATACTTCTGGCTCCCCGATGCAACCGATTCTTTTAGAAGGAGGTATGGATCCCGTGGTGCAGCAAGTTTCTTTGTCAATGGAAACCAACCCTGAACAAGAACAACCTACTACACCTGAAGGGTCAGACAAATTTCTGCTGGAGTGGTTAGAAGCTACCAAATCTATGCCGTGCTATGGAGTCTCTATTCACTCCTTGCCTAGAGGTACACCCTCTTCCATTGTTTCCACAGTAACTAACCCCAATGAGCCACCTGAGCCAGCTCAAAGGTTGAAGGCCATAGAAGTTACTATGGATGCGCCCTCGGGGGAAGTCTTTGAATTTGGTGAGCCTATGGAGGAAAATAGAAGTGGGAAGAAATCTCCTCGACAGAAGTTCACCCAACATCAAAAATCAGCCCCATTGGTGTCTGCTTCTCCCAGAACAAAGCTCCCTTCACAAAGCTCGTCCTGCCTGATGAATTCCATTCTCTTTATAGTTGTCCTGCTCATGGTGGCTGCGCTCTGTAGCATCTCCTCTTTCAACCAGGGGACCATGGATTTCATCTACTGCCCTAGCCCCCCTCGCCCTACCCACCCCCTCTCTTACCCTCGCGCCTACCCTCCCCCTCCCCACTCTCGCCCCTACCCTCTCCCCCCTTCCCCTCCCCACTCTCGCCCCTACCCACCCCCTCCTTCACTCTCGCCCCTACCCACCCACTTCACCCTCACCCCTACCCTCACCCTCCCTCGCCCTCGCCCCTACCCTCCCCCTCCCCCTCCCCCCCTCGCCCCTACCCTCACCCTCCCTCGCCCCTACCCACCCCCTCTCGCCCCTACCCAGCCCCCCCTCGCCCCTATCCACCCCCTCCCTTCCACTCGCCCCTACCCACCCCCTCTCGCCCCTACCCAGCCCCCCCCTCGCCCCTATCCACCCCCTCCCTTCCACTCGCCCCTAACCAGCCCCCTATCTATGCTTCCCCACCCCTCTCAACCTCAGCATGTTTTCCCCCCCACCCCGCAATTTCCCCCCCCCCCCACTCCGCATCATAGCTGACTCTCAACTTTCACTTGGTTGCCATCCTGAAGCAAGTTTTTTCTCACCCCACCCTGCATGATAAGATGGCTCGATGGTTGCCATCTTGTTGCTGTGAAGGCCTTTCTATTCTACTATCATGATGGAGCTTAACCCTATTTGCGGTGTTACTCGGGCTTATGGTCATCCCACCTTTCGAGAAGAGTGTGTTGCAAAAAGTGTGGCAAGGTTCATCTGCAACTGCAAGCATAGACCAGGTCATTTTCCTATCACTATGGTTAGGGCAGATAAAGATGCACTGGAATCAAACTGAGCTTATCTCTTTGCTGGAGAGCATCATTTTTTTGCCAATTGGGATTCTTGGATTATGCAATCATACTAAGTCCCGCCTATTCAAAGCTTAAAACGTTTGCAAGCAGTGCATTGTGTTTAAACTCCACTTTTGGGCCTAGAACTTGCTTCAAGAAAGATGTACAGATGCAGTACCTAATGGTTTTCTTTCACAGTTTTTTCAGTATTCCTCTCACCGGGACGGTGAGCGGTCTTGTGGCGGGCAACCTGTAGCAGGGCTACAGTGTCACTTCAGAGGACAGGCAGACAGTTGGACAGTTAGTACAGTTGGTCTAGGCTGTTTCACACTGGACGGACCCTCTGGGCTGGGAGTGACACGTGGCAGTGGCAGGGTACCGACGGTGGTCTAGTGGACATCGTGGCCAGGTCACCACATAACTGACATTTATGAGCCGTTGGTGGCCCTTTATGGTGGTACATATGAGTAGTAGCAGTTGGTCATCGGGATTATCATCTTCACCACTGTCCAGCGACGCAGTTGTCGAGAGTGAGTCTTTACACAGAGCACGTCTTCACCATCCCTGCACATCTGAGCCTCGACACCCCCATTGTACCTGTGAGTCCTGGGCTGGAGCTGAGTGTGCTGCCATGCCAAAGTCTATATCAGTCTTTGAGAGAGTCGAGTCATATGTTCTGGTCTGCTGTTGTGTCTTTGTGAGCTCTGTTGACGTCTATGGTTTCCTTTCTGTTCAGTCTATTTGAGTGAGATTGTCACGCACATTGCACTGAGGACCACCCACTGTAGAGAGCACGACACATTATCTGTGCTACACCTACTAAGGCTGCCAGGCTCAGCAAGCAGAGACACGAGTCCTCCTTTGAGACAGGTGCCCAAGCGGAGGAAGGTTGGCAACAAGTTCGTGGTCGACGTCGCCAGGGACCACCACGCCAGTTTGACGCCCCCCGGTGGTCGGCCTACCCAGGCCAACAGTAGTGGGTTTCCCACACAAGGAACAGTTTCAACCCTCTACAACAAGATGAGCGGGCGGATACCCCTTCGACCTCAGCTTTGCCACCGACAACCCCTCCTCCTCCCTCTCCGCCTACTGCCCCCACCCCCTTGACACCCCCCCCCCCCCCCCACCCCCCCCACACCCCCCGGCTTGCGGACACCCCTATTGGTGCAGGCGTCGTCTTTTGCAAAAGTCCCTCGTGGGCTGACCACTTTCGGCATCCGCCGTCGGAGGGACTTCTTCACCTACGGCTTCACACGATTCCTCGATGACTCTTCTCCTGACCTTGAGGCGGCTTGCTAAGAGTCCATGTACTGTTTCCAACAGCTAGAGGGGCAGAGGCTCTAGACACAACGGATTGAGTGGATTATGGATACAGTGATGGATTGGGTTCAAGTTCAAGCTCTCGAGTTCTCTACCACACGGGAGACTTGGGGGTGACAGATTTGATACAGACTCTGTGGCCGTTGGCCAAATTCTCTGTGACACCACAAAATAAACGAGGATGTAGGCACATTGTGGTACACGTTTTTTGTTGGCACGCAAAGTGCACCCTGCCATGTATATATTCATGAGGACTCCTAAACAAAGGATGTAGCTTTACGGACCGCACACCCAGCCTAGGCATGGGTCCGCCGACAAACACTACAGACACGGCTTTCTCAAGGTCGCTCGGATGCGGATTTTTCCCCATCCAAGCCTGCCTCGAAGATTGCGAGACTATGAAGTAAATTGAAAGACTAAAATTGTCAGATTGAAATCATCATCATCATCATCAATGACCGAGGATGCCCGGCATCGGGCGTTGTCCTAGAAAGCAATGCATCGGTCGCTAAAGAGCTTCGTGAATGTCCGCCTCTCAATTCCCCTAGGGAGTGATGCAGTGAATCAGATGGCACAGAGTATAGGGAAGTGTCATGCCCTGAGGACGTGATCAGTCCACAAAGGGGAGTAGCCCAAAGCTTTGCGGAAAGCTTCGAACTTCTCACGAGACAATGCCTTTGAGAAAAGATCTGCAAGGTCGTCTAATGTCTGCACATAAGCCAAGCTTATCTCTACTGTTGAGAGTCTCTCCCTAACATAGTGATAATGCACCTCAATGTGCTTTGTGCGAGCATGAAAAATTGGGTTCCTCGCAACTGCCAATGCGCTCTGACTATCAATGTAGATGGTGTTGGCAGTGTCCTATCCAACACCCAATCAGCCATAAGGCGTCTGAGTGATACACACTCAACCGTAGATGTGAAGACTGCCCTGTACTCAACCTCACAATTGGACGTGGCCATAGTAGATTGCTTCTTGCTCAATCATGATATGCGTGAACTCCCGAGTATGAAACGTAAACCACTCGTGGACACTCGCATGTCATAACAACCAACCCAATCTGAGTCCGAAAAAGCATGTAAATTTGGGGGCAATGATCCCCCCTTGGGATAAAACAACCCGAGATGTAAAGTGCCAGTCAAGTAGCAAAAATCCACTTACCAGCCTGCCAATGCTTAGACCCTAGGCTATGCATAAATCTGCTGACCTGTGAGACTCTAAACTGAATATCAGGCCTCGTATTGCATACATAAATAAAGCATCCAACAGCAGTTTGGTAAAGAGTGACATTGGCAAGATCACTAGCATCATGAAGACTCAACTTCAAACCTGTTTCTATGGGAGAGGCAATAGGCTTGCAGTCTTCAAATCCAAACTTACATAGCTATGTCTCTATGTAACGTGTTTCACATAAGGCAATCCCACCATCACACTGCTTAAACTATATGCCCAAGTAATGATGCAACAGCCCCAAATCTTTCATCTTGAAAGTAGCATTCAAATCAGCCGTAAATTCAACAATATGTATCTCATTCGGACCAGTGATCAGCAAATCATCCACATATAGAACAACAATGAGAAGTACATCACCCTCACGCTTTACATACAAGGCACTTTCTGTTGGACTGTTACAAAGCCTCGTTAGACCAAATGAGTGTCAACTTTCTCATACCAAGCACGAGGAGATTGCTTCAACCCATACAAAGCTTTCTCACGTTTGCACAATTTATCCTCTCGTCCTTTCTTGACAAAACCGTGAGGCTGCGTTACATAAACTTTCTCAAATATGTCACCATTCAAGAAAGCAGTAACAATGTTTGATTGATGTACATCCCATCCAAAATGAGCTACCGATACACATAGATAACGCACAGTAGTCATACGACAAGTGGGAGCAAAAGTCTCTTCATAATCTATGCCTTTCTGCTGTGCATAACCTTTTGCAACAAGTCGAGCCTTGTAGCGATCAATCTCACCATCAGGCTTACGTTTCAACTTGTAAACCCACTTCGTACCAATGGCCTTTTTGCCAAGAGGCAAATCACATAAATTCCATGTGTCATTTCCTATAAGTGCATCATATTCTGATTGCATGGCAATCGTCCAATTTTTTGAATTTTGTGCTTTATCAAAAGACAAAGGTTCCTCTATATTACATAAGCTAGAAACAGCGAAAGCAAAGATGCATGGTGAGAACCTGAACAAGTATATGACTAGACAAAGGTGCATCCAATTTACTGTCACGCATAGTATACACCAGCCATTTCGGCATTTCTCTAGCCTGCTCATTCTCAGCCCTTTCCACATCAAGTACATCATGTGCATCTGTATCAAAAAATGGATGATCCGTAACATTTTATGAAACCCCCATTGCCTGTACATTTGCCTAATTGGAATTTACATTCAAGTTTCCACCACTGAAAAGAGGCAACAAACTGTCATAAATGTCATGTGAGCTTACATTATTGTCTCTAGTACATGACGGCAAAGGCTCCTTCCACAAACACAACATCTCGTGAAACCAAGATACGCTTTGTTTGGATGATACAACCTACACCCTTTGCTTTCAGTACTATAACCAACAAAAATGCATTTGACAACCTTATCATCCAATTTTTTGTGTTGTGTTTGTGGCACCAAAGCATAAGCCAAACAGCCCAAAACGTGCATGTGATCAATAGATGGCTTTCTGTCACGAGTCTGTGGCAACTTTACTTGTTGATTTCTTTTTGGGGAATTTTATTTGACTTGTTTTAAAGCACCCCTCTGGAAATGCCAATGCCCGAGTTGCATGGTGTGAGGCGGACAGTGGGAGTCTAGGCCGGACGGCCAGTGAGCACTAAAGTTGGACAAATGGACTAAGGTTAGCCACGGTGGGGCTACGAATGTAAATCACCTAATAGCTGGCCTACATTGCATTTTTCAATGTGGTTACAGTGGTGATTGATGGTCAGATGACCAGTGTGAGTGCCGTGGAAGCATCTCCTAAAATTTATGGAACTGCTATTTTGGACCTGAAAATGTGTTCGTGTCATTAGCTCTGGAATGACAAGGGGAACATTGTATTGCTCTGTTGCCAAGTCAACTGACGCACCAGTTGAGATATTTTTAGCCAAGTTGGCCAAAGTCGGAAACTGGGCGAGGTGTCACTCTGTGAGCACTTCTGCCACTCTGGGCGAGTCTACAAGAGAAAGGGGGCGCCATTTTCAGTTGTAGGTGGATTGCAACAAGTGCAAGAGCTATGGAGTGCTTCCTTTCCCTCTTATGTATAGTGCGGTGCCAGGAGTGATGCCCTGCACGCTATGCACTACTCTCTCTCTCCCCTACGAGCAGTTATGTTATGCTCCTCAAGTGGGCTTCTCATTTGACCAATGTACAGATGTGTGGGTTCATGCGCGATTGCCGAGGCAAGAGCCTCTTGCACAGGTACTGGATTAGCTAGTGGCTAATCCCCCGCAGGTATAGGTGAATTCGGAGAGGTTTCACGTGCGAAATCTCGTCTGATTCAAACGGCAAGTAGCCCTACAGGTGCGGGAGCTCGAGGACTTGCTAAGGATGCGACCGGCAAGCGAAACGGAGCCCGAAACAGGGAATTACAGCCTGCTGTGTATTTTTGCAGGTTTAGGGTTTCGGCCCTAAACGGTCCCTAATACCCCTAGGAGGTTCGGGGACGCGAAGAGGCCGCTGTAGAGGTGACCTGGCACATTTTCGGAGCAGAAAACAGAGAATTCAGCATGCTGCAAATTCTCGCCAAGTTTTGCAAAGTGTCCGTATGCGTCGGGAAAGTCATCTATTGCGTGGGGATACTGACTGTGAAGTGTCCTAGTACAGTTATGCTACCGAATTCGGGCCAGAACAGGTGCAATTCAGCCCGGACTATGCGAGGCAGCTTGTAGGAAATCACAGGTTTTTATTCCCTCTGTTAGAGAATAAAGAAATACCGAAAGGAGCGCCAACCTTTGGGGCCTACAGGTGTCGCTGTCTGCTTGGGAGCATTCTAGCTTCCTGGCCGTGCTTTTGTTTTGAAGTGTAATCCTATTCCCAATTACAGGTTCCTTTTAAGTCATTGCATGGTGTCGTAAAGTTAAGTGTTAAAGAATCGCGGGTGAAAGCTAACGTCTACCGCCCCACGGGCCGGTTTCATGGTTCCGTTGGCGGGACAAGATCACTTTTTCCTTAAGAAGTGAGCCTTGGTTGGTTTGCGGCGAAGACACAAAGAACAGGAACTTGGAATTACACTATGGCTGACAAGACAGACAATGCTGGAGAAGAGGGTTCCTCTTCCCAGGGTAGACAGGCCATTCCTTTACAGCATGAAGTTGGCGAGAGTTCACGACCGCCACTGTCTATGCCTATTGTTCGTGTGAATGCACAGTGAGAACAGGTTCAAGGGTTCATGACTGGGCACTTTGAAGAGGATGCGTTCAGGACACAATTAGTTGTTGCTGTGAATGTCTTCACTCAATTGGTGTAGAATCCCAAGTTTATGGATTATCTGCAAGCACCATTAAAGCCACAGCAGGCAAGGGAATGCCCTCAGCGTACAGAGCCCATTGAAGCTCAAGCCCAGAGGTCATTGTTTTGCCACATCTCAGGACGCCATTTGTGGTCCAATGTGATGCTTGTGGCAGTAGCATTGGTGTAGTGCTAATGCAAGATGGCAGGGTAGTAGCCTATGAGAGCAGAATCTTGCAAGGGCCAGAGATGACCATGCAGGTCTATGAAAAAGAGTTACTAGCTGTGATTCATGCCCTCTTAAGTTGAAAACACTATCTGCTAGGTGCTGATTTTGTTGTCCAAATGGATCGTCAGACCTTGCGATACTTCTTGACACAGTCAAAGCTATCGGAAAAGCATATGCGATGGGCAAACATTCTCTCCATGTTTCACTTCCAGATTGTGCATGTGGAAGGCAAGAAGAATGTTGTGGATGATGCATTATCAAGAAAGCCACAAATTTCAGCTGTGTCAATTCCTTATCATCATGAGCTTGATGACATGAAGGAACAGTATGCGAGTGACGAAGATTTTGCAAGGATCTTCAAACAGCTACAAGAAGGACAACGTCATGAGCACTACCTCCTCAGAGATGGTTTTATGATGATGCATGGCAGACTCTGTGTCACTAGGCCATTGCGACATAAGGTCATGGTAGAGAGTCATGTCCCACCGTATGTAGGGCATCGTGGTATAGATGCTACAGTGAAAGCGGTTGAGACATTCTTTTATTGGCCTACCTTGAGGAGAGATGTGGATGCCTTTGTGCGAGCATGCGTGATTTGCCAAAAGGTCAAGTTTGACACGCAAAAGGCACCAGGACTGTTACAGCCATTGCCGATTCCAAATAAACCATGGGAAAACATAGCTATGGATTTTATCTTTGATCTTCCCAGAACACAGACAGGAAATGATGGGATCTGGACCATTATTTGCAGCTTCAGCAAACAAGCTCATTTCATTCATGTTAGGAAGAAGATAAAACAAGATCAGATGGCACGTCTCTTTATGTGCAATATCTTTAAGTACCATGGTATGCCACAATCGATTGTCAATGACCGTGACCCACAGATGACAAGTATATTCTGGAGAGGCATATTTGAGAATATGGGCACTATGCTTAAGTTCTCATTGTCGTTTCATCCACAGACAGATGGGCAGTCAGAAGAGGCAAATTCTATTGTCTTGGATCTGCTTAAGTGCTATGTGTCAGAGCACAAGGCGAAGTGGGAGGAGTATTTGCCGTTGGTTGAATATGCGTACAATAACACAGTACATTCAACAGGCAAAGCACCTTTTGGAACTGTCGAAGGTCATGTGAAAGTTCCTCCCATTTTGCATACCAAGGAAAAGATCTTTTAGGCAGATCAATATGTACAGAATATGGATGAAATGTACCAGAAGATAAAGCATGCCCTTGAAAGGACACAAGCAAAGCAAAAGCAAGCTATTGATCTCCACCGTCGTGAATTGCTGTTTTCACTTGGTGATTGGGTACTGTTGCGGTTTGAAAAGGCATGCTTAAAGAAGCGAAAAGGTAAAGAAAGTCTCTTAACAAAGCTTAGTATGCGTTACTATGGGCCTTTTCAAGTAACAGAGAAGATCAGTGACGTTAGTTATAGGCTGAAATTGCCTGAGAACTGGAAGATTCACAATGCTTTATGTTTGAAAATAACTTAGCGAGCGTGTGTTGCTAAAAAAATACGAACAAAGGTGAAAATAAAGGCGTATACGAGGTTGGGGAGGCGCGGGGGGGGGAATAGCAAAAGGTTACACCAAACGCGTTTCGCAATGAAGCTCATCAGTGGTGTAAGCCGTACAGATGGAAGGGAGGGGGTTTAAGTGGGGAGTTCAGGAATGAGTCTCCATTTCCCAAACAGGGTACAAAATTTAAGAGAGATAGAGATGCTTTTGGGAGGGAGAACTCTTTACAAAGTAGGTGGGTAGGTAGTAACTAAAGAGATGAATTTGATATAAACAAGAATGTACCCTTTCATAAATATGGAGGGAAAACAAGGGTGAAAGGAAATTAAAGAGAGAAAAGATGGGACTAGTCCAACTCAAGGAGAGCATCTAGGACTATATTTCAAAAGATAAAGGAAAAAATATAAGGAGTGTCCTTGGGAAAGTGGTATCATCTCAAGCGATTGAAGTCGAGGAGGATGCTTGATTACCATGGTCCGTCGTGTGCTGCAAAAAGAAAGGGTGGAGGTCGCTCATGGAAAGGAGTTTGCCAAGGTTAGGTGAGTTTAGCCAACAAATAACAGGTTTGGAAAGATGTGAGCGTTCAAGATTATTGGATAACTATTTGACGAGGTTTTTATTAATGGAGCAGGTTAAGTTGAGTCGACGAGTGTGGGGGGAAAAGGGAATTTTGACAAGGGTAGGAGGGGATTTTGTTTTAGAGTTCCTTTTAAGGAGCAAGGATCTATATTCGTAAGAGACGTACAGAAAGCAAGCCCTTAAGAGAGGGGAGGGATATCCTTTAGCCCTTATCCTGGCGAAGAACAAGTTGCAAATAGGGATGAACCCAGATAGCGAACTCTTTCTAATGATGTATCTTTTAAGCTCAGAAAGGATGAAAGCAATTTTGTGATACGTGGGGTGCCAAGATTGCCATGGAATGTAGTTATAAGAATTGAGACTTTTTTTATGGCAATGTGTATCAAGTATTCCTTGTGCAGCAAATGATGGGCCCTTAAAAAAATGTACACCTAGAATAAAGGCTTCAAAGGTGAAAATAGCATGGGAGATTTTAATGTGCTCTTTAAGAGGGTACCCATATTGCTTAAGAAGCCTACATAAATTAGAGGGAGGACCGTCCCAAATACCAAAAGCAATATCAACAAATCTTTAAAGTAAAGGAGAAGAGAATAGAAGGTTAAGGTTATCTTCTAAAAAGAAAAGAAAAAGACAAGCCTAAACAACTGCAAAATTGGAACCCATGGCGGTTCCTTTTACCTGGTGCCAAAATTTACCGTTGAAGGTGAGGTAGTGATGATTTAAAATAAGTGAGGCAAGGGAGAGAATGAAATAGACTTTGGGTGCAGGGAAAATGCTTTGGATTGAGCATTTGAGAGCTTCTAGGCAATTTGTGATAGGGATGCTCGGGTAAAGTGTTTCCACATCAAAGGTAAAGAGAATATTGTTGGGAGGGAGAGGGCGGGAAGCCAAGTCCGTGATAAGGGAATGAGAATCCTCAAGGTGCTGTGTTTTGGATAGAAGAATAGGGTAGAGTTGTATATGACGCCTCTTAGAGGCATTCTCCAAGAGGTACCCTTTGTAGGAACAAATGGGACATCCAACAAGGGTAGGTTTATGGATTTTAGGTAGCAAAAATAAAGAGCAAGGTTTGAGTATAGTGTGACTAGAGGAGAGGATAAAGTGAGGATAAAGTTCCTTTAATCGGTAGAAAGAAAGGGAAACTTTGAGAGAATGGCCAGAAGGAGAGATTGAACAAAAGAAAGAGGAAGCGTCGCGACTTATGTGTAAGTGCAAGGGTTTGAGAGATGCCGAAGGGGTTCCTTAAGGTACCAAGATTTGGAGAGTGACGGGTCCAAAATTCTTGTCTGCTGGTTTAATGACGATGCTATGATCAATTTTAAGAGAGGAAAGGGGAGTTGATAAAGAAGGATTTAGGATAAAAAGGGAAAAAGTGGGGAAGAAGAGGACTTAAGAGAGGTATGAGATGGTCAAAAGTTTGGCTAAGAGCCAAAGAGGGTGTAGGAGGGTTCCAAGAAGAGTTGGGAAGAGAGAAGGGTGAGGGAGTAAAAAGAGAATTTTGAAGAAGATCTTAAGTTGCAAGCTCCTTTCTAGGCACTTGTAGGCACCAAGGACGGATGAAGGCAAGGGTGGGGGAGAAGGAGGGATGTAGTTAAGCCCTAGACCCAAAAGTTTCTTTTCAGAGGGAGAGTGGGAGCGGGTAGAGAGGTTGTGAAAAGAGAGATTGGTAATCTTGTGCTCAAGAGTATAGGTGGTTTGCTTGCCTGAAGCAAGGATTTTTTAAAAATGAGGATTGGTAAGAGGGAGCCAATATTTGGAACGTTTTTTGCCTTTGTAGGGAGCTGGGAAGGGAAGGAGGGGGGAGGCATGGGGAGGAGGGGTCCAAAGATGTGGGAACTTGGAAGAGAGGGGCATTTTCTTTTTGACCGGCATTTGAAAATTAGAAAAAGGAGTTCTAAACAATGAAACATATTTCCTTACCTTGTCCGTAGGCTGAACCAATTTTCATGTCACCCCCTTCACTAACTATCTGCAATGCCGTCCCAATGGCCTTGTCTACAGAGAGAATTCCACCGCTTGTTCTCAATTCAAGTGCTGCAGTAATCTGTCATACCATGCAAATTTTTCACCGACAGGTCTTCTTCAGAAGTTGATAAACATGACTGAAACAGGGACTCAGTAACTTTGTTGCAGATTCTGAGAATTGGCTAATAAGATGCTATTAAATCTTTCTTTTTCTTTCTCACAAGGTGTGAAGATTTCCTATTAGATAATGAAAACGCAGAACAGAGACAACACAGATCACCATAAAACCACAATAAAATACAGACCTATTTACACACATCCCCAAAGATAAGAAGAGACCAACAATGGTCTTTGTTCAAAAAAAGAATCGCTGCAGCACAAACAAGCTCATTGTCTAAAAACTTCAAAACACTACCTTACAAATCGCCAATGACGCCCGATAATTAGTTCATGTTCTTTTCTTTGGTGTGGCTTGAGCCTCCTGGCCAACCAGTTGTAAGTTTGAGTCCCTATTGTGTACAATGAAAAGAGTTACAAATGTTATGGTTGCTTGTGACATGTCTTCTTCTTGAAGGACAATCCACCCTAGACTGTTCATGAAAATTGGATGTAGCCCACTGCCTATCCAGTTGTACACCTTGCAAAATCTCCTCAAAAGTGCAACTAAGGGCAATCCATCCTAGACTGTTCATGAAAATTGGATGTAGCTGACTGCCTATCCAGTTGTACACCTTGCAAAATCTCCTCAAAAGTGCAACTAAGAGCCAATAAGACATCTTTAATGACAGCAAAGGCCAATGGGTGGGAGTGAAGCCGCCTCTTGTGAGTTTCTTTAAGCTCAATCAGTTTCGATGCAGCTGTCTGATCATACATTACACTTTAAAAAATGTTCTAATGAGCAGCTTGCTGCAAGGCGAAAAGAATCTTGATTATTAAGGCAAGCCTCTTTCAAGCAGTTGTGGGTCCAATAAAGGAGGACCTTTGTTGGTCAGTCCCCCAATTTTAACAAAGAAGCAGCCGCACAGCAGGAGCGCACTTTAAGGGCTCACTAAATACTGTGGAGGCATATCCTGTTGCTAGCAACATAGACGGCTTCCTCATAGCCAACATTGATTCAAAAACATATCAAAGTATTTGAGCAGATACCAACATAGAAGGAAGATGAGGCCAATGATCTTCGCTGAATCTGAAACTCTTCTTATAGGTTGAGGACAGAGACAGGCAGCACATGATAAAATTTGTTAGCTTCGTGGGGAAGCGCCCGAGACAGAGGAGTATCATATATGAAAGGTGGATAGTGTACTATGACATAATGGGAAGGTCACATTCCCTCCTACACGAATTTGGGGGGGGGGGGGGGGGGGGGGGGGGGGGGGGGGGGGGGGGGGGGGGGGGGGGGGGGGGGGGGGGGGGGGGGGGGGTTCCTCTGAACCCTTGCGCCGTGTCATGAAGTATGAGGACCAGAAACGTATAGGATTCTTCCTTGTAGAGCTCCGGAGACGCCAGACAGCACTACTGCAAGGCCTAAGGCCCAGAGAGCAGTAGGAATTGTCCTTTGTGGATCAGGCCCTACAGACACCCATGGGCCAGCAACATTAGAGCCAACCTGCCAGCCATCGCCCACACCACCAACACTAGGCAACGCCATTGCGCTCTGCCAGGAGCGACAACATCGTGCATGCAAATGACAACCAAGGCGCCCATACCATCGGCAGATCAGAGCCACTATCACAAGGCTGGGAAGACTTGCTCTTGGACGCAACAGCAGCGTGGCTCTGGAACACATTATGGGGGGCATATGGGTCACCATGGATTCTGGAGGACCTCCGTATCTTGCATACACATACACATGTTCAAGGGGGAGAGCACGCTTTTATAAGGAAATGAAACAGTAAGTTCAAAACAGGATCTCTAATAGCCCCAAAACAGCTACTAGAAGCCAAAACTGTTTAGAACGCGTAAAATTCTCAGGACCTACCTTACACATAGGAGGCTAGTTTTTCAGTACGAAGGGGTACAAATGTGTGAAGGAAGGTATGGTACGAATCAGTTAACACTTGGTACGAATACACCTAAGAGCACATAATTGGGCTGCATGGGAACTGGCCATATAGAGACTGCATTGGCACTGACCATGCATACTCAAAGCCGTACATGCTGCTATACACTTCCTTTGTTCATTGATCTCTTCCTTTATTACCAAGTTGTGGTGCATGTGCGATCGACCACTAGCTTAGTCAACTGAAATTAGTGGCCTATAACCCCTGATTGCAGTAAGGCTGCACATGATGTGCCTTTTTGAAAAAATCTCCAAGCATGTCTATGACTAAGTGACTTCACCGAAACCCATCTGACATTGTTTGGGACATGAATCTTGTAAACATTTAAGCATCGACACAATTTGAGATTGAACACCTCCTAAAAAATGACAGCATCACGAAAGATCTAGAGTAACTTACCAATGCGGCCGTCACACTTCCGCCGTTTGTTTCTATAAAAGCCTCGTTTCCCCGCACCTCTCCTGAAATTTAAATAACAAGAAATAGAGTTTTGCAAGTGAAAATATGCTCGTTCATTTCATTATATAAAGATGCCTGGAGAAATCCAGGAAAAGCCGACAGTGATTTGCTCATTCATGTCAAATACAACCACACTTACCAAATGTAAGATTCCCACCATTTGTAACAATGTTCACATTGGCCTCCTTCTGCATGCAACAAATTTAAGAAATGTATTATGCTTCAATTCTTTACTTGAAAATGATTGACATGAAAAGAATTTTGAATGAACCAGTTTTTTACATCTCTGAAAAGAATCACAGGTGTTATGATATAAATCATACAAACCATGGGACACTCAAGCTAGAAATTGAACCATGTTTTGTATTGTCACATGACCCTTGCCACTCCTCAAAAAAAGGTTGCACCATCTCCCAGGCATAACAGCCTCAAGCCTTTGTAAGAACTGTTCTGCTTCAGTAGTCTGTAGATCTACACCTGCACAGAAATAAAAGTGTGGACTCAAACAGAAATCAACCAATTATCTTTGACAGTTATGCTGATGAAATTGGGCTAGAGTAGGGGAATTTCAGCCCAATTAAAGTGGGACAGCTTGTAGAAGTTTACATGTATTCTCAAGTGCAACAGGAATAAACAAATACCAAAAAAGGCGCCAACCTTTGGGGCCAACAGGGTGTCGTTGTCTACTTGGGAGCGCTCTAGCTACCAAGTCGTGGATTGTTTTGAAGTGGTGAATTCCGGTTATAGGTTTACTTGTGAAGTTTCTTTGTGTCAAAAAGTACAGGGAAGGTTAGACGATATTTTTTACGGGTGAAAGCTAAAGTTTACCGCCCTTTAGTAAGGCTACAGGCCGGTTTCATGGTTCCGTTGCCAGACTTTTCCTCAAGCAGTGAGCCTTGCTCTGTTTTGGGCGAAGACAAAAGGTACACGAACTTGGAATCCGACTATGGCTGGCATGACAGATGACACGAGAGAAGAGGGTTCCTCTTCACAGGACACACGGGCTATTCCTCAATGTATGAGGTTGGTGAAAGTTCACCGTCACCACTGTCAACTTTTATTGATGTGAATGCGCCACAAGCTCAAGGGATAATGATTCGGCAACTAGATGAGGACGTGTTGAGGACACAGTTGGTTGCTACTGTGAATGTGTTTACTTAGTTGATACAGAATCCCAGGTTTATGGAGTTTCTGCAAGTTCCACCAGTGTCATAGTAGGCAAGGCAACTTTCTCATCCACTAGAGCTAGTTGAGGCTCATCAACAAGTCCCAAATGTGATCCAGCAGGATATGGAGCATTCGCATGTTGCAAAGTCAATGAGGCTCCAAGGCAAACCCTTTCTCTCCATGAACACGTGGCTAGGACACCAATTTCTCAAGCTATACTAGTACAGTCAGCCACCTTGAGCATCCAAGTGTTGGTCTTAATGGCCAGGGAACTACCTTCCAAGCTATGCATCAAGTATTTCCACCACCTAGGGTAATCTTGGGTATTTTGGAGGTGGATCTGTGTTTCAAAGCATGGCTAGTTATGCACTTGGAAATCAGCAATATATGCCAAGAACAGTGTTTGGGGGTATGCAAGGCTTGATGCCAAACCCCTATGGTAACATCGGCTTACAATCAGGGTTTCAGTATACTCGGGGCCAGTTTGGGGAGCCCACAGGGAAGTTTTAGTATGGTTGATTTCTCTAATCAACAAGCAAATTGTAACGGGACGGCACCACGTGCCAACGGAAAAGAATGAAGGAGACGAACTCTTCAAGCACTTCAAAATAAATGAACTGAAAGAGATGCATAAGATGCGGAGCAGCGGAGTGCCACCCCAAGAGAGCACTAGCCCCAAACCCTGGTGCCCCTTGCAATATTTCATTATAATCGTTCAGCTTAGTGCAACTCCCATGGCTCTGCTCTGCATCTCCCGCGGGTAGACTACTAGAATGAGAGTGCATCGATCTTATTTAAAGGCCCTAGGCCCAAAGCAGTTACATGAAAAGTATCAAGTCAAAAGCATTTGGTCCAAAAGAGTTTAGTCCAAAAGTTGCCAGCACGGAAATCCGTATAGCTACCACGTCACCTGTCAATTCAAATCACGAGAGCTTTCATACAGTGCCACGTGGCATGTCAACGCACAACGTGGGGCTTCCATACAAGCCTGCCACGTCATCATCTGGTTGCGGCATCCTCTTCTATGGATCCTGCATTATTTTAAATGTCTAGGGTCACTAGGGCCCCATTCGAAAATGTTGCATATGGTGAAGAGGGGGCGATCAGCCCCCCATGACTACCATGAGCAGAAGACCCAATACAATCAGATGTGTGATCTCTGTGAGATGAGAGAGATGTGGAAGTGGGTACCCCTTGGCCCCAAGGGGAGGTAGGGCAAGGCTTGATGAAAATCCCCACGACCCAACAGAAAAATGATATATGGAAATATATGTGGTCGCCCGGACAAAAGTGGGCGGCTGGCCCCAAACTTGGGCGGCCAGACCAGGAGCAACCGAGACTATGGGTGGCCAGTGCAGAGACATACTAGCCGTACAAGTATGCCCTAGACCTGTGAAGCAAAAGAGTGGTGTAAGTCTAAGTCTAGCATCTTCATCGTCGCTTGGCTAGCAATGAAATTGCATCTTCAACTTCATTCCAATCAGTCTTTAAGCCCTGTTCCGCATCCTTATCCTCAAGTAGTAGCTCTAACTTCTCTTGAATCTCTTTACCTACGGCTTGTGTAAAGAGCTCAGTCTTCTCTAAGTTTAAGGTAGCCTTTTTAGTCCTTGAAATTTGATCATAGCGGCGTTCAAATTCCCTTAGCAGTTTGGTAGGCGAAAGACACTCTTTTGGCCTAACTACCCACTCTAAAAAAGTCCTCTTTGTCACCCTTTCGGAGTCTTCCATGAAATACTCTTCTTTTAAGGCTAATTTAAATGCTTCCCAAGTTGCCCCATGCTCACTTCTAATTCCCCTTACATGCTCTCTGATCTCGGGAATCACAGCTAGCTCAAAACTTTGTACCATCTCTGCTTCGAGCACTCGATGAAGCTCCATCTTCTTTATATATCCACATATCTCCTTTACATATCCACAAAGATACTTTGTTACATCTTTACCATTAAATTGGTCCATTTTCTTCACCACAGATTAAAGCGCTTTGGTTGAGGAAAGCTCCCTCCTTTCCGCAGCTTGTTGCTGCTGCATAAACACCACAAAAGCTCGAAACAGTTGCATTGTGACTGGATCAAACGGAACCCCCTGTTGCTCTTGTTGCTCCATAGCTTTAAAGCTTTAATTTGAGACCTTCAATGAAGCTTTAAATTGAGTCGGATTCACCAAAAATGTGTCAAGAAGTGCGCAGTGCAGCTAGGAAAGCACCAAGCCTCTGACTGTGAGTATTTGTAGCAAAATCAAGCAAGGCGTAGATGATTTGAAGTTAAAAACACACTCAAATAGAACAAAAGAAGTGCGCAGTGCAGCTAGGAAAGCGCCAAGCCTTTGACTGTGAGGATTTGTAGCAAAATCAAGCAAGGCGTAGATGATTTGAAGTTAAAAACACACTCAAATAGAACAAAACTCCAGCCATGAAAGCTCCACTTTGAAAAAGAACCAATACTAACTCAAAACTCTTATGTGTGTGAAGATTAGGTATAGCCTCACTCCCAATTGCACAGATGAGTGCTCATTCAACCTGTTAAAAACCCTAAATTGACGCTCCGATTCTTCATCATGACCATTTCATGGAAGCTTCAGAACTTCATTGGAGAAGCCCAAGTAGTAATTTGAGGAGGGGAAACCCTAATTGGAAGCCTCACAGCCTCAACCATATAGTGAAAGCAACACGAGACTGCACTAGCACCCTGTATTGGAATCACTTTATCTCCTTGCTTATATGCTTGGCTCTAAAACTTCCCCCTCAGCTTGAGCAACAATGGCACCGTCGCTGATGTGGCATTTTGAGCCATTTTTTGCTATTTTTGACCATTTTATGGCCATTTTTAGCCAATTATTTCTCCAAAAATGCCCCTTTTTGTCCGTAAAATGCCCAAACGACCTCGAAAAAATCCCTAAATTTGTGGAAAAATCCCATTGGGTGCAAATTTCATGTTGAACCTCATTTTCCCACTTGGTAAGCACTTTGGACACGTCTTTTACGCCTGCGCACAAAACCTGCTATTTTTTGCCAAGATCGCCTGCATTGAACTCTCTAGGCAAAACAAGCATGCCACTTCGAAACACTTGACATTTGTACATTCCTAGAGCAAATTAGGCATGCTTTAATGCGGAAAAACATGCAACGGTGCCGCGTCCCTGGCCTCGCCTGCCCGACAAGGTATGTACAAGCCTGCAACCATGGCATCTGTTTTTTGTATATAACACACTATGTACATCGTAGCGTTTGGTCCCACACATCAAAAACATTAAGAGTGAGGTAGATATTTTTACTTTCACATTATGCACGTGCCATAGCATGACAACGTGCCAATGGAAAAGAACAGAGGAGACAAACTTTTTAAGCATTTCAAACTGAACTGAAAGAGATGCACAACACACGAGATGCGGAGTGGCGGAGTTCCACCCCAAGAGAGCACTGGCCCCAAACCCCGACACCCCTTTTAGTATTTCTTTATATTGCTTCAACTCGGTACAACTCCCATGGCTCTGCTCTGCATCTCCTGCAAAGTAGATTGCCAGAGTGAGAGCCGATGGGTCTTATTTAGAGGCCCTATGCCCAAAAGCAGTTACATGAAAAGCATCAACTCAAAAGCATTTGGTCCAAAAGCATTTAGTTTAAAAGCTACTAAAGCCGAAATCTGTACAACTGCCACGTCACCTGTTTGTACATGTGTGGGAGTGTGAGCGCTACCCACAAGAGTGATCGGCACGCAAATCGGAGCCAAAAACAGAGAATTACATCTTCCTGTAATTTTGCAGGTTTAGGGTTTTGATCACTTTTGATGCCCAAATGTCCAAGGAGCTGCGGGGAAGCTAGGGAATTGTCATAGAGATGTTTTGGTGCATTTTAGAGGCCGAAAACAGGAAATTCAGAGTGCTGTAATTTCTTGCCAGGTTTATAAAAGTGCTTGAAAGTGCATGGGAAATCATCATTTACTTGGGTTTTTGTCCGTCGAGACTTCTACTGCCGTTATGCTAACGAAATTGGGTTAGAGTAGGGGAATTTCAGCCCGATAAAAGTGGGACAGCTTGTAGAAGGTTACATGTATTCTCAAGTGCAATAGGAATAAAGAAATACCGAAAAGGGCACCAACCTTTGGGGCCAACAAGGTGTCGTTGTCTTTTTGGGAGCGCTCTAGCTACCAAGTCGTGAATTGTTTTCAAGTGGTGAATTCCCGTTACAGGTTTATTTGTGAAGTTTCTTTCTATCATAAAGTACACGGAAGGTAAGACAATACTTTTTACGGGTGAAAGCTAAAGTTTACCGCCCTTTAGTAAGGCTACAGGCCCGTTTCATGGTTCCGTTGCCGAGACACTATAAGTTATAACACAAGCAAAACGTTGGACCTTACGGATGGGTACGGCCCAGCCCGAGGGGTTCAAGAACCATTACACTCATAAGTATGGTGTTGAAGCGAGTACAAGAGGTAGAACTTAGTTGACATTTCCACATATGCCGCATGCATATCCGTTATGTGTGCCATGGGGACATGCCACTACTTCAATCGAAGTAAGATTAGGGGATGATACCTGGTAACCTTTTGATCTTGTACACATTTGGAGCTATCTCGCAACAGAATCATGTGGCTGAGAGCATGTATATCCCATGTGTCAAACTTTGTGCACCGAACAATAGCGAGAGAGCATAGCATGTGCATCAAAAAGTTTACATTCTTGCAAGTATTTTGAATGAGGAACTAAAATTGAATGGTAAATTGGAGATACAATATTCTAGCCATAAAGTCACTATAAAAGAGCTTACGGTTCTCATCAAGCCAGAGGACTAGTTCACCCTAGATCTTATCCAATTCATAGATGGATCCAAGATAAGCCCAGATTCACCCTTAAAGGAAAGTGCAAGGTATAGACCCATGGAAGTCACCCACAAGACAATATAACCATTAACTCCATCATGCATAGTATTGACTAAATACCATGACATCCCCACTAATGTCGCCGATGCCCAAAAGTGGGTGTAGAACTAGGTACTAGCATATGCTCCCAAACACAACACACACCACATGCACATGCACATGAGCACGCATCAACACAAAGTTCAGCGTACTAAGTTTTTGTCATGACTCCGGGGATCAAGGACAAACTCAGCCATAATGAAGCCTAGCAATAAAAGAAGCATTAAATCGGAATTATCCAATTCATATTTCCTTCTTTGTTTGTCTTTTTTTTTTCTTTTTTCTTTTTTTTTTTCTTTTTTTTTTGGGGGGGCGGCTAGTGTGCAACTCTTGTACAATGTGAGAGGGTGCAATGAGCATAGGTATCAAGGTGTCGTCCTGACAAGTTGACACTGAAATGTTTGCAATCCAAGGTGCAATGTTCATGTGCAATGGTGCTAGGTCAACTAGTATGGTGGATGGTCGTTTGAACGGCAAGACATTTGTTTTTATGGATAGTGGATACGGTGTTTCACCCTCGATTTAAAGGCACTCAGCTATCTACTTATTGGAGTTGCGATAGAGAAGATGCAAAAGGAGAGAATCTCTCAAAATCCAATCCTTTTCAAAACAAACTCGTGCACGGCTAGGAAGCTCCTGGCTGTTTTCATAGGATGCGAAGCGGGAGCTTTTACCCAGATGCGGTCACCCATCTTTGCATTTTATAGGTGAAATTATGCAAGAAATTTCCATGGGCAAGCACATCATGGATGAGATTATGCATGCTATGCCTGGCAATGTAACAAACTTGGACACCCCAAGTCAAGATTCTACCGCGACACAGCAGAGATTCACTTCAAAACAGTTCACACTTCACAACTAAGTCTTCACGGCCCGGCGTAGTTCCGTGCCTAGAGATATTGGCCACAAAGACTGGCGCTCCTTTCGGTATTTCTTTTTGGTATTAATATGTGTTCAAAATACAAGAGAGTGGGTAGGTGCTCACTCTCAGACTCTGCGTCCAGATGCTCTGAGAAGTGAGGCCCTGCCCACTTATTTATTGTTACAAGGGATGCCCAAAAGTAGAGCCCCAAAAGCAATAGTTTATAAGCTTCTCTAAATAAAGCAATTTATCCCAAAAGCCTTGCTAAAATCAGCCAGCAAACTTCAGCCAGCATAAAAGCAGGAAATCCGTACGGCAGGCCACCTCAGCATTGTCAGCGTGAAAAGCGCCTCAAAATTCGTACGGCAGTCCGTACAACCTGCCACGTCAGCCTGTCGGCGCCCGGGGTCTGCTGCCACGTCACCATTTTGTGACATGCAATGCTTTGGTTGGCGTATGGAAAATGTGGGAGATTTTGAGCAGACAAAAAGTTCTCAACCAGCATCTTGCTGGATTCCCTTGGACTACAAGGGGAAGGCAAGGAAGCTCTGGACTGTTTTCCTTGAACGATAACGAGGACAGAATATGGAATTACAGGGGAAGAAGAACACTGTACTTGCATGGTTGATCTTTACTGGCTTGCAAAGATTTTAGGAAAAAAAGACGGAATATCTAAACCTCCTCTGCTGTGGTTTCCTCCTCTAGGTGCTTCTCATAACTGGAAAAATCTGAAGCTTTGAAGGTTGGCCTTTGATCGTACAGACAAGCAGGCCCAGCAAAAGCAGGGCTAGGAAGCCCAGGGTTATTTTCAACTACGTAGCAAACCCTGTATTTAGTCTCTTGGCCTGCACTTTTAGGAAGGTACGCCGGTAAGGGCTGATCAGGGTAGCTCCAGACTGTTTTTAATGCATGCAACAGCAGGAAATGTCACCAGATCCAGTCACTCTTTCAATGTGCTGTATGCATATCTAGTGGATGAGGGACAAATGTATCTGATAAAATGAGGAAAGATGAGCCAGAAATCTTGGGGCTCTTTTCATCGTATGCGGAGCGAGGATTTCTCTCTTGAGGTGGGCAGGTATTGTTGCATTTTGAAGGTATTTAATATTCAATGAATAATCTGAGCATTCAGGATGTGTTTTCATCTTAAAATTGACACAGGCTATTAATACTTCAAAAGAATGATTTAACACACTTACATATACAGTTGTTTTGTTGAGTGATGGGAGTAAATGCATTTGAAAAACTCCCAACCTTCTTCCAAAGAGACTGCAACAAAAGCAAAAGTTTTTAGTATACGTAACCTAGACAGAATGCCAAAAGGACCAAGATTCACCTTTTTTAGAAACAGCACGTTTTCGTGTTGTTAGCCATCCACTTCATTGTTCACAGTACTGCCGAAAATGTATGACATCCCTATTAACAACTCAATGTCCAATTGTGGGTGTAGAACAGAGTATCCATATACACTCCCAAACACAAGCCCCCCGCGCCCCCCCCCCCCCCCCCCTACAGCCTCATTATGCAAACTATGTAGAGAGGATAAAGTTCTCCCTCTAGTCAATTGATGACACCTGATCAAAAACGGTAGGGCTGTTTCTTGCTTGAGATGTATTGGCATAGAGAGCATTTCCTGCAGACAAGGACTGGGAGACCACATTAGACAGACTCGA
Source organism: Adiantum capillus-veneris (assembly GCF_014529385.1). Lineage (NCBI taxonomy): Eukaryota > Viridiplantae > Streptophyta > Polypodiopsida > Polypodiales > Pteridaceae > Adiantum > Adiantum capillus-veneris. Next base: position 110,566,105 of record NC_140931.1, on the reverse strand, counting down.
CTCACAGCATTCTCTTCACCTGTGTAGATGACATCTAACCAGAGCGTGAGAGCACAGTAACCCTCGGTGCGGGCTGACTTGGAGCATTTTCTTCCAAGTACCCAAGCCTATCCTCTTCCAGAAACCATACATTTCCTATCAGCGTGTCAGAGGGTGACTCAAATGGTAGTGGTTCTCGATCATTGTCAGGTGCTATGCGGGAGGTATATCAGAAGGAGACCACTGAAAAACCAGTGAAAATACCTGGTTGATTGTCTGTTAGATGGTATCAACTATAGTTCTTGGAGGATGACGATGATGGCAATATTCGACTTGTATGATCTTGGGTTCTTTGTGACTGAGAAGGTGGAGAAGCCATCTGCGGCGAAGGAGGTCCCACTTTGGGAGCCTGTCGATCCTCGAGAGCAATCCTTTCTCATCTCGAATTGTACCCCACAAATTTTGGATCATGTGAAGGCAATGACAAGTGCCAAGCAGATTTGGGACCATTTGGAGTCTATCCATGAGCATGTTACCCCTATGAAGCGTGTTGCTTTGCAAGTGTAGTTGTCAACCTGGATGCAAGCCGAGCCACTTCCATGAGGGTTCACATCAACAAGATGCAATCATTGCACCAGGAGATATTTCGGATGGGAAAGAACATTGCCTCAGAAGACATGGCCATTTATTTAACTGCTTCTCGTGATTTTATGTATGATCTACGGCCGTATGAAGGTGCAATTATATTCTGAGACAAATCATTGGCTCGTGTATACAGTGAGGGGATTATGGAGCTTACTCAAGACGGCAAAGGGGGAATGTAGATCTCCCATGTTCTTTAGTGCCTCGTCTTGGGTACCACGTCTTGTCAATGTATAAGCTTTGCAAACTTGGCATGGTGGTTTTAATTGATGAGCAAACTTCAAAGGGCGTCGATTCTAGATAAAGTCTCTGACTTGGAAGTCAAAGGGGGTGCAGTTGTGTGTGAATTGTACTTACTTGATCCTATTCCTTCATATTTGAACTTACACACAACAGAGAATATTGTAAGGCGAGTTACATTGGTGTACCACACAAGAGTGGTTACATTTGTGGGGAGCAGCAGAGTGCTCCAGTTGATACGATGTAGATGGTGGAGATACTCAAGTGGATATGGGTTCCTCTTCGAGATTCAGACATGTTAGATTTGCTACAAGATGTGCGAGCTAGTGTCGACACTCGCAGACGCCATTTATAGTTTTTCTCATGGAGAGCAGATGGAGGCTTGTCTTGCCTTGTTTCTTCCCAGGCCTGGGATTGACGAGCTTCTCCTTCACATGACACTTAGCAGCTCCACAGTTGTGAAATCCCTCAGCTAGGGAGAGGGGGTGTTAAAAGTTTGTCACCTCTCTGGCCAGTCCTGGCGGAGCTCTTGGGGCCCCAGTATCTGTCAAGGGCTGATTGTAGGAAGTGGTCTGTTTTCTGGCTATGGACCTAGCCTATGTGAGGTAGTTTTGTTGTTTCCGGCCTGTTTCGCCATTGTTTTGCCCACCCTGTACTGCTGGAGGTGTCATATAGTTTGCCTCTCGATGGCCCGAGATCTCCTGCATTTTATCCCCAAGCCCAGTGCCACTAGGCTTCACCTACGGGCGGGTTTTATATTTTTTCCCCGAGATTTTGGCCTATTTTCTAAGTCATGGGGTTTTTGGGGGAGGTCAGGCAACTGGACTTGCTCCATATATAGGGAGGGGGGGCTGCCCACCCCTTATGTGTCTTGTGCACTTACATAGAGCCAAAGTTTGGGTCTTTCTCTCTCCAACGTTTTCTCTCCCTAACAGAAGTTTCCCTCTCTAGCAGTTTTCCTCTCTCTAGCCTTTTTTTGCCGAATCGCCCTCCCTCTCTCTGCCTTTGCATTATTGCAGATTGCTCTCCTTCCGTGCCTTCTTGGGCGGCACGTACCTTGCAGATCACCACAACAGGCATGTGCCCTTATAGGTTCCACATTTGGAGGTGGTGGTTGTCCACCATCGCATAACGAGAGGTTATACACCTGTGCCGCTGTTTTCAGCCATATCTGTTCACCTTCCGCTGCCACTTCCGACAAAGACATCAGTCTCAGACCACCAGAGACACATACAAGAGAGATCGTAGTGGAGGACTCTGATCCTGCCAAAACCATGCGAGTCCTTACACCATACTACACTTCGTCACTGCCACACGATGGAGCTGACTAGGATGTCATTTTCATGTTGATGTACTCTCCAAGACGGCAGCCATATAGACATGCATTGAACACATAGTCTGTAGAGTTCTATTTAACCCTCATGTACTCCCCTACATTTTATGCCATTTCTGCCTTGAATACCAGCACATAACAGCTCGGAACTGATGTACCAAGTTGATATACCTGTTGATGCTTCTTTGTTTTGGCCGGCTTGGAGCTATCCGAAAAAAGAACTGTCCATGTTCTGGTCCAGCAAGGTACTGCCAGAATGTTCTCGGAATGGCCAAGTCCATTGGAAACATGACTAAAACATTGGATGTCTAGAGACTAGAACGCCTATTTGGTGGCCACCCTGTTTTAAAAGAGTCATCCATGCAGAGAAGCACTTACCCTCTGGCACCCATGCAAAGAGCCAAATGCATGTATGTTTCAAATTACGAATGGATGCAAGTTTGTGGGATTACGAGTTTAGCTAATAAGCATATGCAATGCTTTCAATTTTTTCTTGCAATAACTACAAAGGTGGTTATCATAATACTTTGTGATATTTTTTCTACCGCTAGAGGTATAGAGTTCAAGATTACTCTTCAAGGATGGAGTGATTCGAATCGGCAGATAGAAAACGTTCGCCTACAGGTTACACCTTTTCTTTTGATTCAGGAGCAATTTCATTGGGCAGCATGCTTTTGAACTCCAAGCCTTTCATGTAAACTGCTTTTGATGGCCAAGGGCCTTTAAATATGTGTTGAAGGCTCACTCTTTGGCATGCTTCCGCGTGGAGATGCAGAGCACTGTTGTCGGCGTTGTACTGAGTTGATGCAATATAAAGAAATACCAAAAGGGGCGCCACAGTTTAGGGCCAATGCTCTCTTGGGGTGGAACTCTGCGACTCCGTGTCTCGTGTGCTGCGTGTATCTTTCAGTTCAATTGTTTTGAAGCGTCTAAAGTCTGTTCAATCTGTTCTTTTCCGTTGGCACGTGGTGCCCGGTGCCCTCCCATTACACAGTTTGTTGTCTTTCACTCATTTGGGGATGATTTCGGCTGTTGTAGGCTGATTTGAGGTTTCCCTTCATCCACCTTGACCTCGGCTTTTCACATGCCCCAGTTCTCTCACACAATGGAGAGGAGTGATTCTAATGTTAACTCGGTCCATGATGAAGAAGTACAACGAAGGAAGTTAATGATGAAGCCTTTGTCAACGAGGAGTGGGGAGATTGGTCCCAATTCTACTCTGGTGTAGGTGATCAACCAATCAAAATACCTACCCTTCCTACCTTTCCCTTGGATCGGCAATTGAATGGCGAGAACTATGCCAATTGGAAAGCGACCATGATAGCAGTCTTTGACTCTTAAGAGCTTGGAGGTTTTGTCAGCAGTCACTTTCAAAAGCCAAAGGATCCTACAGGAGCAAAGCTATAGTACACCATCAATCATTAGTCACATCCGACTGATGACCCAAAGCAAATTTGGGATCGCCTTTTATCTTTATATCATCGAGTTTCTCCGATGAAGCGGATTGCTTTGAGGTACAGTTGAGGACCCTGGATGCCAAGCAATCATCCATGAGGGATCACATCAACAAGTTGCAAGAACTCCAACAAGAACTCAACAATGGGTCCGTACAAGGAACAAACTTGATCCCTTGGGTGGTCACGAGTAGCCTTGCCTTAAGAAGGTGTATGTATCTCACTTGTGGATTCCTTGAGGCATGCTATTATGGACAGAGGGGTTATTGTGTGTGGCAAGGCCTAGTACCTTACTATGCGTTTTCAAGGCAAGTTAATTGGATTGTTGAATGTTGTAGCGCGGATAATGTGTCGTGCTCTCTACAGTGTGGGTGCCCCTCAGTGCAATGTGCGTGACAATCTCACTCAAACAAATGGAAACTCTCTCAAACAGAATGAAACACAGAAACAATGGATAACAACAGAGACACAACAGTGGACCAGAACATGTGGACTCGACTAGCTCAAAGAACCATGTACAGACTCTGGCGTGGCAGCACACTCAGCTCCAGCCCAGGACTCACAGGTACAAATGGGGGTGTCGAGGCTCAGATGTGCAGGGATGGTGAAGCAGTGCTCTGTGCAAGACTCGCTGCTCTCGACGACGATACTGGACCAAAAAATGAAGCCGATGATGATAATGACCCAACGGCTCATAAATGTCAACCACCTAAGCCAATCTCCAAAGTGAATGGTGGTGGTGGCCTGGCCACGATGTCCACTAGACCACCGTCCGTATCCTACCACATGTCACTGCCCAGCCCAGCCCACAGAGTCCGTCCAGAGTCCGACTAGTGTGAACCAGGCCAGACCAACCGTACTAACTGAGTGTCCTGTGAAAGTGACATTGTAGCCTGCTACAGGTTGCCGGCCACAAGACCGCTCACCGTCTCGGTGAGAGGAAATATTGAAAAACTAGGAGATACTGAAAAAATGTGAGATAAAACCAATCGGGACTGCATGTACATCTTTCTTGAAGCAGATGCTTGGCCCACCCATGCAAGAAATGATTGCAGCTAGAAAGAGAATTCAACTTTGGAAGAGGAGGTTTCTTTACTCGATCACAACACAGTATGGCGGATTCTTATGCAGAGATGATGACAAAGAATTTAAGGAAGTTCCAAGTAGAGTGTGAAGAGCTGCAGCAAACTCTTGGCACTTCTCAAGCTGAAAACCAATGAAGTGTAGTCGCTCTAAAGGAGGCATATGAGAGGTTCTTGAAGGAGTTGCAGAGGCCAGTCGTAGTTGTTGAGGGAGAGCATGAAGGGTTCACGAAGCAGATTGAAATGCAGACTTCTTGACACGAAGCAGAATGAAACGCAAACTCCTTGACGAGAATTTTTGGGTTGCAAAGGGATCTTGAGGCCACTGAAGATGATCCCGTTTCTTGTTTCTGATACCTACTCTGTGGGTTCTGAAGATAGAAGAATCAAGTTCAGCGCCTCAGGAGATTCAATTAAAGGTAAAACTTCTGGCTGACCCATCTCCAGTAACATGCCGGTAACTTTTCCTGCGTGATCCTGTTCTAAATGATCTACAATTGGATACAGCTTCTCGCCCAACATCAATCTCTGTTGTTGAGGAGGAGCTGATGCTAAGGCTGATGCCAAAGCTGCAATCGGCATAAAGCTTGTATCAGATGTGCTCGAAGGCATTCCAGCGATTTCATAGCTATTGGCTCCTTGAAGAGATACTTCCTAGCCATTCCTAGACGTCTGAGAGTAGCGTAGTGGCCGGTTCCGCCACGAGAAATCATCTGCTGAGGCAGAAGCGGTTGCTGCTGAGGCTGGGTTTATTAGATAGGGCAGGGGTGGGCAGGGGCGAGGGGGAAGGGGCGAGGGGCTAGGGACTAGGGACTAGGGACTAGAGGCTAGGGGCGAGGGGATAGGGGCTAGGGACTAGAGGCTAGGGACTAGGGGCGAGGGGCGAGGGACTAGGGGCGAGGGGCGAGGGGCTAGGACTAGGGACTAGGGACTAGAGGCTAGAGGCTAGGGACTAGGGACTAGGGACCAGGGACCAGGGACCAAGGACTAGGGGCTAGGGGCGAGGGGCGAGGGGCGAGGGGCAAGGGACTAGGGGCAAGGGGCGAGGGACTAGAGGCTAGGGACTAGGGGCGAGGGGCGAGGGGCTAGGGGCTAGGGACTAGGGGCTAGGGGCTAGGGGCTAGGGACCAGGGGCTAGGGGCAAGGGACTAGGGGCAAGGGGCGAGGGGGGAAAGGGGGGCGAGGGCGAGGGTAGGGGCGAGGGCGAGGGGGAGAGGGGGAGGGTAGGGCGAGGGGAGGTTGCGGGATTAGCTCGAGGGTGAGGGTAGGGGCGAGGGCGAGGGCGAGGGGGAGAGGGGGAGGGTAGGGCGAGGGAGGGGGAGGGATTAGCTCGAGGGTGAGGGGGAGATGGGAAGGGTAGGGTGATGGGTAGGGTGCAAATAAACAGCACGCAGCTATCATGAGCAAGAGAGATATCATGATCTTGGAATTCATCTTGCAGGACAGGTTCGGTGAAGGGAGTTTGCTAGACACAGAGGAGAGCTTTGTTCTGGTCTGAGAAGTAGACACCAAAGGGGTTGATGTTTGAAGGGGAGTGAACTGCTGTAGAAGAGATTTCTTACTGCTTTTATGCTTCTTCATAGGCTCAGGTGGCACATTAGATTGAGTTGCTGTGGAATCATTTGAAAAGGGTGTTCCTTCAGGCAAAGAGTGAATAGAGACTCCATAACAAGGCATAGATTTGGTAGCCTCCAACCACTCCAACAGGTCTTCATATGACCCATCCGGCGGAGTAGGTTGTTCCAGTTCGGGATTGGACTCCATGGACAGGGAACTATGATGCACCACCGGATCCATTCCGCCTTCAAGGCGAATCGGTTGCATTGGGGAGCCAAGGGTTTGTATCCACATTGCATCGTTTCCCCAATCATGTAGTGCTTTCGTGTGTCGTAGCCATGGTCTGCCAATGAGCAATGGGAAGCCGCCTTCTACCTGGGGAAGGCGAACCACCACAAAATCCAAGCTGAATGTGAAATCTTGAACCTGCAGAGGCACCTTTTCTACAATGCCCAAGGGGTAGACAGTCCTCTGGTCGGCCAAAGTCACTGTGAATGGGGCAGGCCTAGTGGGCTGGAGACCCAATGCCAACATAGTGAATTCAGGCATCAGGTTGATACCCGACCCACCATCTACTATGACCCTTGAGAATTCACGGCTCATAATAGAAACGGTTAGACACGGACTCCTGTAATCAATAAGTGAAGCTTCGGGATAGGATATCATGTAGGATTCGGAGGGCTGCACTGGGAGGTGCTCGCCACTAGACCCTGCACCATGGTACAGAGATTGAATGATGGCAAGGGTGTCACTTCGAAAATTTGCATCAAGTCGAAGCATGTCATACAATGACACTTGCTGAAAGGTATTCTTCAATATAGTCTCTGCTGTAGGTTTTTCTCTTGGGATCAGTGTCTTCTTAGTTTCCTTGATCTTTTGTAAGTCAGCAACTGATTCTAAGAAAGCCCCATCAATATCGGAGAGCATAGTAAAAGATCCTTTCTTAGCACTAGGGGATGGCATGTCAGCTGCTGGAGGAGGTGTAGGCATTGGGGAGGAAAGGGATGTACCTACTGGAAGATTGAGGCCGAGGGCTGCCCTCTGAGCTCGTGTGAGGACACCAGCTCACTCCTCTACCAGCTGCAACTTGTCTTGAGAGGCAATCATATGGGCAGAAAGTGGTGGCTTGGGGTTGGTACTAACTGCTACCAAATTGATCTTGGGAAAGGTGAATTCAGGTTGGCTCTGACTTGGGCTCGCAGAGGTAGAGGTGCGTTGTTTTGGACAATCCTTAGTGTAGTGATCCTGAGCCTCAGGGCAAAGTTGGCACGGAGGAGAGCCTTCTGGCAGAGGGCATTTGCTCTGATAATGCCCATACTCTCCACATCTGTAGCATAAAATGGGCCGATTGGAGGGACGGAACGGTGGACGAGGTGGTTGTTGCATGGATACCTTGCATAGGAGGTGTTGTCAGCAGAGGTGGCATAGGGTGTTGATGACCATAGGGTGAAACCATGTTGGATGTAGGTGTCAACCCTTGTTGAAGGTTGGGGGCGAGGCTCTGTTGTAGTTGCCGCATTCCCTTCAGATAATAGCACTCTTTGTCATCATGGCCAGGCTTCTCGCAGAAATGGCAGTAAGCTCGAAGTGGGCAGTCCTGAGAAGGATGCCCTGGAGATCGACATGAGCTACACCATACCATAGCCTTAGTCTCCTGCTGAGACCTGAGCTCTTCTAGCTCTCTTTTAAGTTGATCATAAGCCTCTTGATGTGGGGGCTTCTCCTGTCTAAGAGAGAAGGATCTCTCTTCCTGAAGGGCCCACTGTAACTTTAGGGCTTCCAATTCCCTGCGTAAAGAAGTCAAGGGGTCTGATGGACTGTCCACGAGTATAGGGGCAGTCTCTACCTGAGGAGAGTCAGTGAACAGCTTCCTAGCTCCCTCTATTCTAGTAGCAGCAGCAACAAAGTCCTCCAGACTGGCTTCAGGACGGAGACTTTCTCTGAGCTTTTGTTGAGAAGTCTTAGGCAGAGCCTTCTCTACCCACTTCTTCACCATAAATTCTCCTGGTTGCTGAGGGAGCTTGGCGACCAGGGACTTTGTTCTGGTCATGAGCTCGGCAAATGTCTCCTTGGGCTGGAGCAACAGGTTGGCCAACTCATCTAGAATCTTTTCTTGATAATCCCCTGGTCGGAAAGCTCCACAGAACTGCTGTCTTAACATAGTCCAAGTAGCAAAGTGGTTTTCAGCAAACTGACTGTACCATTTATCTGCAAGACCATCCAAGGTGGACGGAAAGAGCATAAGGTAGGCGTCTTCTCTATTGAGGCCACGACCTCTGCAAAGAGAAACAAACCTCCGAGCATGGTCATCAGCATCCTCTGTGGAGAGACCCTTGAAGGTAGGGAACTTGATGTTCACCTTGGCCAGAACACTAGTGAGCTCCTCCATGGCCTCTTGCTCCCGAGCCTGTTGCTCACTAGCTTGCTGTAACAAAATGGGGGAGAGCCTTACCGGAGAAGGTGACCTGGAGGAGGATGTAGAACCGGTTGAAGGAATGGAGGGAGCTCTATGTGTAGGTATGGGTGATGGTGTTAATATACTTCTACTGGGTACCAAAGGTTGGCGTCGTCTGTGGTAGTACTTCTGGGGGCTCAGTAGTGCGCTTTGACGCTCTAATGATCGCCTTGTATGTGTCATGCAGTAACCACCACCCCAACCAAGCTTTGGGCAAGAAGAACTTCACCTGGTTGAATAGTGGACTAGACTCTACTACACCAGGCGAGTGACTAGACCAACTGGCCTGGACCAGGACGAGAAGGACTGGACCAAGGACGAGAAGGACTGGACCAAGGATGAGGAGGACTAGACCAGGGACGAGGAGGACTAGACCAGGACGAGGACTGGGTGGACCAGGGCGAGAGAGGACCGGACCAGCAAGGTGAGAGACTAGACCAGCTAGATTAAGCTGTCTAGGGTGAAACTGGACCAGACCAGCACAGGCGAGACGAAGAAAAACCAGCTAGCTGCTTTACTTGTACTCAACAGAGAGTGAGACTTCAATTGAGGTCCCACCGTGATCGCCAAAATGAGAGCACCTGTAGCGCGGATAATGTGTCGTGCTCTCTACACTGTGGGTGCCCCTCAGTGCAATGTGCGTGACAATCTCACTCAAACAAATGGAAACTCTCTCAAACAGAATGAAACACAGAAACAATGGATAACAACAGAGACACAACAGTGGACCAGAACATGTGGACTCGACTAGCTCAAAGAACCATGTACAGACTCTAGCGTGGCAGCACACTCAGCTCCAACCCAGGACTCACAGGTACAAATGGGGGTGTCGAGGCTCAGATGTGCAGGGATGGTGAAGCAATGCTTTGTGCAAGACTCGCTGCTCTCGACAACGAAACTGGACCAAAAAATGAAGCCGATGATGATAATGACCCAACGGCTCATAAATGTCAGCCACCTAAGCCAATCTCCAAAGTGAGTGGTGGTGGTGGCCTGGCCACGATGTCCACTAGACCACCGTCCGTATCCTGCCACGTGTCACTGCCCAGCCCAGCCCACAGAGTCCGTCCAGAGTCCGACTAGTGTGAACCAGGCCAGACCAACCGTACTAAATGAGTGTCCTGTGAAAGTGACATTGTAGCCTGCTACAAATGTCAACGCATGAAACCATGCAAGTGCTCGGTTAGAGTTTTGGGCTTCTATTGTCAAAGCCTTGGCTACTGTGGAGCCTCAGTGTGTTGGGGGCACCTCAACATGCTTGAGGACCCATCTAGCAAAATACGAAGTGACGGTCTCAGGCAATTCATTGGAACCTGGGGAGAAATTATGTATGACTTTGAGGTCTTCTAATGTATGGCAACACGAGTATTTTGCGCGACAACAGGGGGGTCTAGAACTCTCTCATTCTGATAGGTGCTCTTGAGGGGCCAACCTCTCATGGCTTGATCGCTTCTATCCACGTGATTTCTTGGGGGCTAGAGGTGTCTCGAGAGAGCTGATCAATTCAGAGGACATGGCCATCTAGCTTTTGGCCCAGTTACCTCCTCGGTATTCCAATTTCTATTTTTCGTGTTACAAGTGGCAGGCTGAATACTATTTCTACATATGAGATTGTTCCAATGGTGTTGGACCAAGAGGAGCGGTTCAATGAGGGGAAGAAGTTAGGCTCCAAAGCCTTGGCCCGTTCTTCCAACAACAACAACAACGAGCAAAAGGGTAAGAAGGAAAGCAACAACAATCCAAGGAAGAGCGATGTTGAAAAGAATGCTTTGAAGGTAGATCGGCATTGCAATCATTGTGGGGAAAAAGGCCATTATTTGCGGAAGTGTCCAAAGCGAGTTGGCAATGCTTTAATTGCTATGACGGCAGTACAATCACCAGCCTTTGTTCATTTGGAGACAACTTCACAAGATTCTCCAAGGACATCGGAGGTTGACACGGCTCTTGCCGTTCGAAATGGTCATAATTAGATTCTTGATAGTAGATCTTTGTCCAATATGTGACAACACTACGGTACTATTTTCATTGGCGACATATCTGAAATTCCTATTCACAGCGAGGGTTTCATGGAGTTGATTCCAAATGGAAGAGGGGGTGTGCATACCTCCAAGGTTCTTTATGCTCAGAAGCTCGGTTTTCATCTTATGTTTGTGTGTGAGGTGTGCAAGCTAGGGATGGAGGCGATTTTCACAGAGGATGTGGTGTCCATTCGAGATGGAAACTCCGACAAGGAGGTCAAAAGGGGCACAGAGGAGAGTCGTCTATATAGGCTCCATGCTCATTCTTCAGTGATTGTCCCTCCCGCAAGTGATTTATGGCATTACAAGTTTGGCCATTTGAACAGTGATGCTCTTAGTCGTGCTTTTTGTTAACAAATGATTCACTGCTTACAAGATGTTGGGAGTAAACATGGGAAATGCATTACTTGCATTCGAGGGAAGCAACATAGAGAGGCTATTTAGAAGCACTCTATACACAGAGCTACTGCGGTTTTGGAGTTGGTTCACACCAACCTTTATGGACCTATGCAGACTCCGTCTTTGGGCAGAGCTCTTTACTTCATGTTGCTGGTGGATGATTTCAGACACTTTACATGGGTATAATTTCTACAGCACAAGTAAGAAGCATTTGATCTTTTCAAAAATCGGCATGCTCTTGTGGAGAAGGAGAGCAATGAAGTGTTGATGACAATTCAATCGGACAAAGATGGGATGTTTACCTCCAAAGCATTCATTCACTTTTGTGTGGAACATGACATCAAGCAGGAGCTTGTGAACACCCGATCGACGGTAGTTAACACTATAAACCAATCTCCGACCTCTTTAGTTCCAGAGAAGACTTCGTTCGAGGCTTACTTTGGTAAAAAGCTTGATGTCTCTCATTCTCAAATATATGGGAGCGATGTATATATCCATGTACAAAAGAAACAGAGGGGAAAGTTAGACCCCAAGTCCAACAAAATGTTCTTTGTTGGCTACAATAGTCATTTTGAGGGATATTAATTCTATGATCTAGTGAAGGACGTTGTACTAAGCAGCAATGTGGTCTTCAACAAGCATATTCCTTCCTAGGGGGGTTCCTCTCCCAAATCTTCCATGACAACCCTAGCTTTGTCGATTCTTGGAGATCTCGTTGATGATGTTCCTCTTGAGGTTGATGAACCCTCTTCTCTAGTTCCTCTTCCTCAAGCTCTGAAGCAGAATGCACACATTCTAGATGATGCAAAGGACAATGGTCCTCACCATAATATAGTACAGAGGTACATGCATGTACCAGTAGCTCCATCTTCCAAAGGCAAGTTGTAAGGTGCAGTGGAAGTGAATGTTGAACTTTGCTCAAGATCAGTGCTCCGAACTGTGCTCAAGGGTTCCATTTACTTACCGAAGGAAGATCCTTCCGTTCCTTTATTGAGAGAGTGAAAATGATCACAAACAAAGTGGTAAACACTGTGAATAAAGGTGCTCAGACTAAGAGATAGAGAGAGAAGAATACGACACCAGAATGTTGTCAAACCCTCCTCCAAGGGCCCCACTCTCTATGGCAAGAGAGGTCTACTATTGATTGCACAAATCTACAATGGTCTGAATGCAATGGTCTTGCCGACGATGATAACGACGACGAGACGGGCTGAAAACTGAAAACGTTAGGGGCTGAAATCCGCAAATCTGGTATCTGCTAAATTCTGACTCTATATCGTGACGACGGCGATGATGACAATGCGACGACGACGCCCTGAAAATGCAGATGCTGAAATCTGCGAATAGCGGGCTGAATCTGCAAACGCTTGCCGATTTGACCGTGTGGCGAGGATCTGCTACGAGAAGGTGAGATCTGCGAGGTTTGGGGGCTGCGGTGCAGAATCTAACTGCTGAAAATGCAAAACGCTGATGTAAATGGATGTTCTCTCGCCGGGAATCTGCAAAACGCTAGGTGATCTGCAAGTTGCAAAAACGCTAGGCTGATCTATTGTCTGCTGCAAAAACGCGAGGGAGTCTGCTGCAATCTGCTAACGCCATGCTGATCTGCAATCTGCAAAACGCTAGGACTAATCTGCAATTGCTGAAAACGCTAGGCTTCTTGATGGCTGAAAAAACGCTAAGTTGTTCCGCCGGGGTTCCGAATTGTGCTCAAGGTTCCTTTTACTTACGGAAGGGAGAGCCTTCCGTTCCTTTAGTGAGAGAGTGCAATGATCACAAACGAAGTGGACAAACATTGTGAATGAAGGTGTTGAGACTAAGAGATAGAGAGAGAAGAATACGACACTAGAATGTTGTTAAACCCTCCTCCAAAGGCCCCACTCTCTATGGCGAGAGCGGTCTACTATTGATTGCACAAATCTCTACAATGCTTGGACTTGCCGACGATGTCAACGACAATGAGGACGACGACGAGACTGGCTGAAATCTGAAAACGCTAAGGGCTGAAATCTGCAAATCTTGTATCTACTGAACTCTGACTCTATGTCGATGATGATGTCGATGGCGACGATACGACGACGACGCGCTGAAAGCGCAGATGCTGAAATCTGCGTTTTCCGGGCTGAATCTGCAAACTGCGCCGCATCTGACCGTGCTGCGAGGATATGCTGCGGAAGGGTGAGATCTGCGAGGTTTGGGACTTCTACTGGGATGTCCGACTGCTGAAAACTGAAAACGCTGATGCTTCTTGGTGTTCCGTCGCAATGAATCTGCAAAACATTGGATGGTTATGCTGATGCAAAAACGCTAGGACTGAATGTTGTCTTGCTGTGGAAATCTGCTAATGCTAGGGCTGATCTGCTGTTCTGCTACTGCCGGGGTTGATCTGCTATGCAAAACGCCAAGGCTGGTCTGTCATGCAAAAACGCTAGGCCTTGCTTGTTGCAAAACGCTAGGGTCTCGTGCGGGGCCCTGCTGAGAAGGTATCTGTTGAACGCGAAGTTCGTCCTGCCTCTTTTGCCAGAAAGTGCTAACTCTAGGTTTGCTTATATACTTGGCTACTGAATTTACCCTACCTAGTTCCCAACAAAAGTCGCTTAAAAATAGTAAGTGAAAATTGGCTAAAATAGGGAAAATAGGTCTATGCACTGTAAAAATGCTCTTGATGGGTTCTAATGGAAATCTGATGATCATGCTGTGTGCAACCAAAGGATATGCATCTACTCTAAGTGTCTTGACATGCACGGTCTACAAACAGACTCCCAAAAGTGCCAGAACACTTCCTAATCTAGCTGAACTGAACTGAACCCAACCCTTGCCATGAAGTAGCTTGTCCAGTACACATAGGGTTAGATGTGCATGTAACACTAAAAGCATATCACATCCTGAGAGAGGAGATACTATAAATTTTCTACGGAAAGATGCTTGTTGAACAGTGAACAACACATCAAGGCACTCTCGTGTAATGAAAGAGTCCATACCAGGAGCGAAGCCCGACACCTCGAAAGGAGATGTCTTGCTAACCTCCAAGCGGGCTCTTTCGACAAGAGTCACTTGTGACTTATCACATCATGAATACTGCCTAGATCAAACAATATAACAAAACGTTGACCCTTCACATGACCATAACACTTAATGAGAGGCTCATCAATGGGAGGATCATGAGAAACGTGGGTCATACTCGTGTTCTCATTGATGGCATTAACAGAGGATGTGGGTTCTTTAGATTCGCTAGATTCAATCTTAGAACATGTTCTTTTTATGTGACCCTTGATGTGACAATGTTAACATCGACCTTTCTTAGAATAAATGCTTTGTTCTTCTGACGTGATGTATCCTTTTAAAATTCCTTCTGCTACTTTTTCATCTAGGGTGAGCCTAGGTTTAGCAATTTTTACCCTTAGATTCATTGTGTGAGTTCTTTTCTAAGAGACTAGAGGAAGATTGGTTAGAAGAGCTACCATTCTTATCGTTCTTACCGTTCTAAGGGTTCTGAGGAGTCTGAGAGGTACTTCGAGAAGTGTTGTTCTCCTTAGACTTTCCCTTATTGTGCTTCATCTCTTGTGCGAGAGCAATCGCTACCGCATTGTTGAGATCGACGGGATCGAAGACTTCCACATCAAACCTGATATAGTCATCCAACCCGAAAATGAAAGCCTCTTTGCGCTTCGCATCCGATTTGCGTAATTGGGTGCCAAGCTGCAAAACACGGTTAGAAAAAGACATGGCTGAAGTACTATTCTGTTTAAGATTGCGCCAATCTTCCTTTAACCGCACTAGGTACTGAGGTGACGAACCACGCCTAGAGCTTGTCTTGGAAGTCGGCCCAACTGAAAGAAAGGGGCACGCCTACCTCGGCTTCCTCTAGGTGCGCGGCCAATTGCTCCTCTTGCCACGCTTGATACCAATTAATGGCATCACCGGCAGGATACATGGTTGCCATCAAAACTTTGCTATTCGCTTTCTTCTTAGTTGTCGCAAAATAAGCATTAAATTGATGCAACCAAGAATGAGTATAATTAGCATCCATCTTACCAACGTCATACTTAATGAATGTCAACTTCTCGGTGACATGGTTGTTGGAGTCCGAATCTTAACTTGCGCCACTTGATGAACCACCAACATCTTTGGCCGGTTCGGGTTTCAAGGTGAGTACCTATAGGACCAACTCTTGCATGCGTTGGTCTCTCTGCGCCTCACTCTCTAACTCCAAAGCCGCTCGTCTATCTTCGGCCGCCAAGCGCGCTTGCTCGCGCTCACGCTCCAAGGCTAACCGTCTTTCTTCGCGCTCGCGATCCAATTCTGCCTTTCTTTCTTCGGCCACCAAGCGCGCTTGCTCACGCTCACACTCCAAGGCTGCCGTTCTTTCCTCGCACCCGTGCTCCAATTTTGCCTTTCTTTCTTCGCGCTCGCGCTCCAAGGCGGCGCGTTGCGCTTCTTGTTGTATCATCATATCCATCATCGTCTTGACCAAAGCCTCCATAGGATTTGGTGCAATCCTTGGCATAGATGGGAAAAGGGGGAGGGTCGAAAAACCTCCTGGTGGAAAAAATTCTTCTTCGCCACTTCCATCCTCATCACCTCCATGCGAAGTATCCATTCCGCTTCGGGTGATGACCATACATTGAAGTCTTGGGTTCTTAAGTTCACGAGGAACTTGGATTCTTGTGGTTCTTGGGTTCTTGAGAGTCTTGAGTTCTTGAGGATCTTGAGTTCTTGAGGTTCTTGAGGTTCTTCTTTAGCTTGCAATCTGTGTTAGAGAAGGATCTTCTCTTACCCGAGCTCTTCTCTTTCCCGCGAGCGCATCCCTTGGCGGCCTTGCGCTCACACCAAGGTTGCTTCTTCTCACCTCACGTCGATTGGCCGGCCGCTACGTGCACGGTCCACTCTCAATGAGTGAAAAGAGAAACAAGGGGAGACTGGTGTCACGTGACACATCCCAACCCTATCTGTCCGTGGACAAGCTACACCACAGCAGGGTTCAGTCAGTCCAGTCAAGTTTAGATTAGCAGTGATCTAGCACTTTTGTGAGTCTATTCGTAGACCGTGCATGCTCAGTCACTTAGCATAGATGCATATCCTCCGGTTGCACACAGCATGATCATCGGAATTCCCATCAGAATCCATTCGCATCAGTTAGGGGAATTTTCCAGTGCATTTAGCCTATTTTCCTGTTTATTGGCATTTTCACTTATTATTTTTAAGTGACTTTCCTACAAAAGTAGGTAGGGCAATTTTGCTAAGTTAATATATAAGCAAACCAAAGTTCACACTTTCTAGCAGAAGAGGCAGCAGGAGCTTCCCGCTCAACAGGCAACTTCTCAGCAATACCCCCCCGCAGCACCATTGCCAGCGGATCCCGCTTCCATCCTTGGCGTTTTTACCAGATCCAGCCATCGCCATCGGAGTACCCTCTTCTGGCGTTAGCCCTTGCAGATCAGCCCATCCCCGATGTTTTCCCCCGACAAAACCATACCAATCCCTAGCGTTTGAACCTCAGCATCAGCCCAGCCCCTTAGCGTTTTTGCTAAGGCCAGCACGGCTGAATTTCCCAGCGTTTTCAGCATTATGCTAACGCTAGCAGAGCAATAAGTCCAGCATACCAGCGTTTTTGTTTTGCAAATGCAGATCTGCCCAGCGTTTTGGATCAGCAGCCAGCGTTTTTGACCTGCAATTTCAGCGGTAAGAAAACGCAGTTTTCAGCCTATGCACAGTAGCCGATCATCCCCAAGTTGGTTGCAGATGCTCCCCCATTTTCAGCCATCAAAACGCAGCCAAAACAGTCCATTTTCAACCTTGAAACTGTCAAAGAAATTCAGCATCTAGAAGATCTCAGATTTCAGCCCAAGTCGCCGTCGTCATCGGCATAGTCCCATTGCATCAGTCCATTGCATTTGCATTGTACGCATTTGTGCAATCAAAGTAGACCACTCTCGCCGACGAGAGTGGGGCCTTCGGAGGAGGGTTTTACAAACCTCTCGGTGTCGTATCTCTTCTCTCTCCTTCTCTCAGTCTCATTCACTTGCACGCACAATATCCACTCACTTTGTTCGTGACCACAACACTCTACAAGACGGAAAGCTCTCTCTTTCCATAAGAACTAAAAGGAACCTTGAGCAATAAAGATCACTAATCTTGAGAAAATACAACATTCATTCCGCTGCACCTTACATTGGTATCAGAGCTTTGGAAGTGTTCTGCATTACTCAAGAAAAGAACCACAAGAACCAAAAGAATTGTTTTTGCTTGTTGTGATCGCACGAACCCAAGTTTACTTGCGCGTGGCGAGTCGTAATCGTGTTTTGTTGAAGAGTGACAGGAATCCCAAGAAAGAAGGGCTTGTCCAGCCTCCCCTTCTGTCTCTTTTCACTCATTGAGAGCGGACCGTGCACTTAGCGGCCGGCCAATCGACGTGAGGTGGGAAAAAGCAACCTTGGTGTGAGCGCAAGGCCGCCAAGGGGTGCGCCCGCAGAAAAGGGTAGAACTCGGGTGAAGAGAAGATCCTTCTCCAACGCGATTTGCAAGTGAAAGAAAACCCCAAGAACCTTAAGAACCCCAAGAACCCAAGACCCTCAAGACTCAAGAACCTCAAGAACCCACGATTCTCACGAATCAAGGACCCGCAAGAACCCAAGTTCCTAGTGGACTTAAGAACCCAAGAACCCAAGAACCCACAAGAACCCACGATTGCAGGATGATCATCACTCGAAGCGGAATGGATACTTCGCTTGGAGGTGATGAGCATGAGAGAGGCGAAGAAGAATTTTCCCCACCACGAGGTTTTTCCGACCCTCCCCCTTTCCCATCTACGACAAAGATTGCACTAACTCCTATGGAGGCTTTGCAGCAATTTTTTCTGAAACAGAAGTTAGAACGAGAAGCAAGAAATGCCAAAAGAAAAGCAGAAAGAGAGCGTGAACACGAAGAAAGAATGGCAGCCATAAAGCATGAGTACAAAGAAAGGAAAGCCGCCTTGTTGCAACTCTTTTCTCAAGTACCGGCACCGATGCACGAAATTCAGGAAAAGGAGACTCTCTCTGTCTCTTCTTCTCCACAGCATGACACACAGGAATTGCATGATGAGAAGCATGATGAATTGAATGATAATGATTTGCATGATGATTTGAAGCACAATGATAAGCATGATGATTTGGATGCAAATGATTTGCATGATGATTTGGATGACAATGACAAGCATGATGATTTGCATGAAGATGATGTGATTGTTCACAAGGATGATGTGTTAGTGGATGCTTTTTCTAGCGAAGCTAACCTCGTTGTAGCTTCGATCAATCACTAAGAATCGATCTTGGCTTTCGAGTCGAGGTCCCAAGAACCCCCACAGGACGATTCGATCATTCAGGATGAACCGATCTTGGCTCTCGAGCCTAGGTCCACAGAACCCCTTCAGGAAGAAGCGATCTTGGCTATCGAGCCTAGGTCCAAAGAACCATCACAGGAAGATTATTTGTTCGCATGATTGATACGCACGCATTGTTTAAGTGTTTCATTCGTGAAGGTTCCCTGTATTTTAGTCAGCATCGTCATGTGATCCCTTTTCCTAGGCATGACATATTGTATGTTGAGCACGTTTCTCTCATGGATGAGCACGAATGTATGCGGATTGTTCACGAAAAGCTGAAAAGTTTGTATGTAAGGAAGTCGCATTGCATGTCTCTTCCTTGGCATGACACAGTTTCTGAACAAGCACATGATAGTATGAGCAAGCATGGGCATTTCCATTGTGATTTGCCACAGTTGATTGATTTCGATCAAACAGAAAAGATTCGACCGCATTGTTTGCATGTGTTTGATGAACGGGTTGTAACTCCGTCTCTATGTTCATCTACATTGCATACACAGTCTTTAGAGAAGACAAGATTTTTTTCCTTCAATATACATGGAATGGGTATGTTCATGGTTTTGTGTTGGAGATTGTTTCAGGAATTTTCAGCCATGGAGATTCTTGAAGACGAAAGAAGCAGGACTCTAGACGAAGTTGAAGCAAGAAAGGAGATTCAGAAGACTTTGTGTCGCTTTCGGCGCTGCCCAAAGAAGCAAGCGTTGCAGACCTTTATGAAGTTCAAGTACCGCACGACCCACACATCAGAGTGGGCCGGCGAAGAGTCCCTTCCAAGATTCCGGATGTTGTTGGCGATCTCCCTCAATGCCATACAGTTCGGTACCAGTACCTCACTTTGAAAAGGAGGGGATGTCACGTAACACATCCCAACCCTATGTGTCCGTGGACAAGCTACACCACAGCAGGGTTCAGTCAGTCCAGTCAAGTTTAGATTAGCAGTGATCTGGCACTTTTGTGAGTCTATTCGTAGACCGTGCATGCCCAATCACTTAGCATAGATGCATATCCTCCGATTGCACACAGCATGATCATCGAAATTCCCATCAGAATCCATTCGCATCAGTTAGGGGAATTTTCCAGTGCATTTAGCCTATTTTCCTATTTATTGGCATTTTCACTTATTATTTTTAAGTGACTTTCCTACAAAAGTAGGTAGGGCAATTTTGCTAAGTTAATATATAAGCAAACCAAAGTTCACACATTCGCATCAGTTAGGGGAATTTTCCAGTGCATTTAGCCTATTTTCCTATTTATTGGCATTTTCACTTATTATTTTTAAGTGACTTTCCTACAAAAGTAGGTAGGGCAATTTTGCTAAGTTAATATATAAGCAAACCAAAGTTCACACTTTCTGGCAGAAGAGGCAGCGGGAGCTTCCCGCTCAACAGGCAATTTCTCAGCAGTACCCCCCCGCAGCACCATCGCAAGCAGATCCCGCTTCCATCCTTGGCGTTTTTACCAGATCCAACCATCGCCATTGGAGTACCCTCTTCTGGTGTTAGCCCTTGCAGATCAGCCCATCCCCGATGTTTTCCCGCGACAGAACCATACCAATCCCTAGCGTTTGAACCTTAGCATCAGCCCAGCCCCTTAGCGTTTTTGCCAAGGCCAGCACGGCTGAATTTCCCAGCGTTTTCAGCATTATGATAACGCTAGCAGAGCAGTAAGTCCAACATACCATCGTTTTTGTTTTGCAAATACAGATCTGCCCAGCGTTTTGGATCAGCAACCAGTGTTTTTGACCTGCAATTTCAGCAGTAAGAAAACACAGTTTTCAGCCTATGCACAGTAGCCGATCACCCCCAAGTTGGTTGCAGATGCTCCCCCATTTTCAGCCATCAAAACGCAGCCAAAACAGTCCATTTTCAGCCTTGAAACAGTCAAAGAAATTCAGCATCTAGAAGATCTCAAATTTCAGCCCAAGTCGCCGTCGTCATCACCGTCGTCGTCATCGGCATAGTCCCATTGCATCAGTCCATTGCATTTGCATTGTACACATTTGTGCAATCAAAGTAGACCACTCTCGCCGACGAGAGTGGGGCCTTCGGAGGAGGGTTTTACAAACCTCTCGGTGTCGTATCTCTTCTCTCTCCTTCTCTCAGTCTCATTCACTTGCACGCACAATATCCACTCACTTTGTTCGTGACCACGGCACTCTACAAGACGGAAAGCTCTCTCTTTCCATAAGAACTAAAAGGAACCTTGAGCAATAAAGATCACTAATCTTGAGAAAATACAACATTCATTCCGCTGCACCTTACAGCTGGACAAGCCCTTCTTTCTTGGGTTTCCTGTCACTCTTCAACAACACGATCAGGAATCGGCACGCCCAAGTGGACTTGGGTTACGTGCGACTGCAACAAGCAAAAACAATTTATGTGGTTCTTTCCTTGAGTGATACAGAAACACTACCAAAGCTCTGATACCAATGTAAGATGCAGCGGAAGTGAATGTTGAACTTTGCTCAAGATGAGTGCTCCGAACTGTGCTCAAGGGTTCCTTTTACTTACCGAAGGGAGAGCCTTCCGTTTCTTCAGTGAGAGAGTGCAAATGATCACAAACAAAGTGCTACACACGGTGAATGAAGGTGCTGAGACTGAGAGATAGAGAGAGAAGAATACAAGGGAGAGCCTTCCATTCCTTCGGTGAGAGAGTGCAAATGATCACAAACAAAGTGCTACACACGGTGAATGAAGGTGCTGAGACTGAGAGATAGAGAGAGAAGAATACAAGGGAGAGCCTTCCATTCCTTCGGTGAGAGAGTGCAAATGATCACAAACAAAGTGCTACACACGGTGAATGAAGGTGCTGAGACTGAGAGATAGAGAGAGAAGAATACGACACCAGAATGTTGTCAAACCTTCCTCCAAGGGCCCCACTCTCTATGGCGAGAGCAGTCTACTATTGATTGCACAAATCTCTACAATGGTCTAAATGCAATAGTCTTGCTGACGATGTTGACGATGAGACGGGCTGAAAACTAAAAACGCTAGGGGCTGAAATCTGCAAATCTAGTATCTGCTGAATTCTGACTCTATATCGGTGACGACGACAACGCGCTGAAAACGCAAATTTTGAAATCTGCGAATAGCGGGCTGAATCTGCAAACGCTTGCCGATTTGACCGTGAGGCGAGGATCTGCAACGGGAAGGTGAGATTTGCGAGGTTTGGGGGCTGCGGTGCGGAATCTAACTGCTGAAAATGCAAAACGCTGATGCAAATGGATGTTCGGTCGACGAGAATTTGCAAAACGCTAGGTGCTCTGCAAGTTGAAAAAACGCTAGGCTGATCTGTTGTCTACTGTAAAAACGCTAGGGAGTCTGTTGCAATCTGCTAATGCCATGCTGATCTGCAATCTGCAAAACACTGGGGCTGATCTGCAATTGCTGAAAACGCTAGGCTTCTTGATAGCTGAAAAAACGCTAAGTTGTTCCGCCTGGGGTCTTGCTGAGAAGGTGCACTGCCAGACATTGGGTCTCTACTGCCTCCTCTGCCAAAAAGTGCTAGCGCTTGCTTTTCTTATATACGTGCTTGGCCAGTTTGCCCTACCCAGTTTCCCAACAAAGTCACTTAATAATAATAAGTGAAAAATGGCTAAAATAGGGAAAATGGGTTCTATGCACTGCAAAATGCTCATGATGGATTCTGATGGTAATGCTATTAATCATGTTGTGTGCAACCAGAGGATATGCAACTACTCTAAGTGCCTGGACATCTGCAAGTTGCATTGCGGATCGAGCCCCCATACCCGTCCAGGGTGCAGATTTGGGGCCCCTCAGTTGGTTGTCCCGGCAAAGCTGGCAACACTAATGGATGGAAAGTGTCACGATTGTGACTTGTTACACTCTTCTTGATTCATTAGAGATGCAGATGCGAAGTGTGACTAACCCAGGAGGACTCATGTTCTCGAATGGTCACACCCCTTCGCCCAAAAGACATACCTCTTCGCCAAAAGCCACACTCCTTCGACGACTGGTCACACCCCTTCACCTTACGGATGCGACTCTTCACCCAATGGTTGCAGCTCTTCGCCGAAAGGATGTGTCTTTTCGCCTAAAGTCATGTCTCTTCACAAAGAGACGTGCCTCTTCACTGATGACTATTCAATTCCTATAAAAGAAACCCTTGTATCACACTTTCAAGAAATCAAACACAGAGTCTTCTAAGTCTTGTTCTAAGTTCAATTTCAGTTTCTTAAGTCTTAATCATGAGTTTAAGTACTTAATTAAGGATTAGTGACTAGAATCCTTACAGTGGTATCAGAGCAAATTTTTCCCGGGACCCGAGGGTTGTGAGCCTCTCACCCTCGCCGCTACTCTCCCCCCCCCCCTTCCCAGAGTTATATGGAAGCAGAAGAAAGATGGCCAAGACCCACGTCAGCATGAGGTAATCTTTTCTCAAACGGTTAAATAAAGATAAGCAGAAGATGGCAGACTGAGTAGGTCTTGCGGCATACCGGTTGCACTTCGAGACTCTTCGCGAGGACAGGAAGAGTGGTACCCTCTCCTTCTTGTGCAAGTGACGCAAGCCGGTGATTCCATGCCAGTCCTTCACCCAGAACCTTGCAGTAGGCAGCAAACTCTGGCAGCGCAGGCTATTTTCGCTAGAGGCAGCAGCGTTCCAATTTATTAGAAGCAGCGCAGCGTTTGGGTGATTCTTTTACAAGCGCTTGCTTTTAAAAAAAAGGGCCACCCTTTTAATTTAAGGGTTTTTGGCCGGCCGCCCCAACCTAACTTTTAAGTGGGCACCCTTTGGGGAATAATTAAACAAAAAAGGCCAACGGCAGCCAGCGAAATGCATAACCAGCGCCAGCGTGAAGGAAATCTCTCGCTCTCTCTTTTGCTAATTCCCAGCGCTACCAATTCTGGCCATCGCCAGGTGCGCACGCGGGCTTGTTCACAGTCATGGAAGACGATGCCCTCGACGTTCCCGTCAATTTTCTCTCGTACATAGACGAGGTGCCCGAAGAAATATTGCCGGACAATCCTCCTCAAGCTCCCGAAGTGATAATTATACCAAATATCCCCGAACCAAAACCTGTACCCGAACCGGAACCCGCATTCGAACCGGAAGTAATTCTCATTTCGGATTCCCCATCTCCAGTTCCAGTTCCAGAGGAAAGACAGGTTCCCGACTTCATTCCGGCACCCGAGCCTGCTCCTGTACCTGCACTACGGCCAGCAGTGTTGCCACAAAATTACCTGGTTTATGTCACTCATCGGCATGCCTTGCGCTCACAGGGCTGGGTGGTGTGGCATATCATCATTACGTGCGAGCCTCTTCATTTGCCACACTACGAGCACATACTGAGCTGGTACCCCCACTTGGCCTATTCTCTGACGGAGTGTCGCGTGGATTCAGTAAACGACATCATTTCCCAGCAGCCTTTAGTTCGGGTTCACAGCAAGTTACAGCTTCCAGACTACACGCCTTTGACGCCAAACGACACACCTCCTATCGACGAGGTGGAAGATATCAAGGATTCGGATCTTGGACCAGATTTCTTAGAGGAGTGGGACGCAGCATCAGCAGCAGCTTCACCCTTTTACGGCAACCACACCTCTCCAACCTCTCCGAGATATTCCCTCTGAGCCGTCAGAATGTCAAAGACAGACAGTGCTGCACCAAACGATCCAATAGCCATCCTCAGAGAACAAATGTCCATCCTCTAGGAGGCCCTCTCCACCGGTCTTGCATCGATGACCGCACGTTTGGATGTCCTGCAGCCTTTTCTTCTTCGAGGACGCAGCGAGCTACCCATTCAGTTTCTTCGGTAGCAGAGTCACTTCCTGAGCAAGTCGACACTCCGGAACCAGAGGTAGACAATCCTGAATTGAAATATCTTTTTCAGATAATAAACACAGCACAAAAAAAAAAAATAGATGCAAAGTTGCCCGAGCCATACAACGGTCGCCGAAATAAGCGCGTGTTGGACCGTTGGCTTTTCAAAATAGAGGTTTACTTTTCAAATACTGATCTCATTGAAAGCAAGAAAGTTGCTTTGGCTAGCTCTCTACTAAAGGATACTGCATTCCTTTGGTGGAGTCGCCGCATTAAAGATGGAAAAATCACCGCTACTTAGGACAAATTCCGGCGCGTTCTTTGCAAGGCTTTTGAGCCTACAAATGCCGATTTTCACGCCCGGTCTTCTCTCCGCCGCCTGAGCCAAAGTAGTTCCTTGGCCGCGTACATCTCAGAGTTTCAGAAATTAACTCTTGAGATAGAGACTCTCAGTACTTCCGACAAACTCCATAGTTTTGTTGACGGACTTGAGCCTTCCCTGCGAGATGATGTCCATAAATTTAACCCTGCCACACTGGATGCTGCAATCGCTTATATTGAGCGTCTTGGTGACAATCGACGCCCACTCAGAAGTTTCCTTCCTTGTGACCGAGTTTCCAATTCTGCAAGCTCTTCACAACGTAATTACCAAGGACAAGGTGGTCAGAATCAGCGTTCTTTCTCAGGAGCTCACTCTTCGAGACAATACTCTGCTGGACAAACTTCTTTTCAACCCCAATCTTCTGGACAAGCAGCTACTTCCAGAGCCTCCTCTTCGGCAAATAATCAGAATCGACGAAACAATCGTCCCAACCATAGAAGGAATGGTCGTCGTGATTTTCGACCGAATACGTCCTCTGGACAGCAATCCTCTTCATCAGCTCCTTCAACCTCCAACTCCAACCGTACAGGATTATGTACAATTTGTCATGGAGATCACAGGTGGTATGAATGCCCCAAGAAGCCAAATCCTTCAAATCCTCGCCAGAATTCTCACATGGAGACCACAATTTCAGAACCTATCCACAGCCAACCTCCTGTCCCAGACAAAGGCAAACAAGCAGCACATTGTGTTCGAGTTTCCAAGGTTGTAAGTGCCTTAATGATGAATGCTCGGAATCACGTCACTGCTCCAGTGGATCTTTCGAATCAGGTTCTCAGCCTCCTTGGCCTTGTTGGCAAGCAGCCAATCAATGTTCTTGTGGATAGTGGGTGTTCTACTAATTTCATCAACACATCTTTGATTACTAAACTGCGCCTTCAAACTCAACCTGGTGAGGCAGCTTACCAAGTAGAACTTGCTGATGGTTCCTTCCTCGAGTGCAACAAAAGGATTGAAAAGCTGGATTTTCAGATTCGGGATTACTAGGATCGGCTTGGTTTTTCAATTATTCCCTTGTCACATTACGACTCGATCCTTGGCCAATCGTGGTTATTTCAGTATGATCCAATAATCAGTTTCAGAGATCACTCAATTCGGCTCTTTCACAAGCAACAGGAAATAGAGCTTCGTGGTCTTTTCAATACCAAACCCATTATATTGGTTTCTGCTTTACAAGTCAAACGGCTGGTTCGAAAACGTGATTGTGCTACTGCCTTAATCATGTTAAGAGATGTTAAACCTGGTGCAAAAGAAGCAGAAGTTAAATCCTCCTCAAACATTGCCTATTTGCAGCAACCCTTCTTTCAACCACATTTGGACTTGTTTCCCGACGAGCTACCAACAACTTTGCCTCCTTGGCGTCCCGTGGATCATCCCATTGATTTGATCCCCGGCCAACCTCCACCAATTCGAGCCCCTTATCGAGTTTCATACTCAGAATCTCAAGAGATACAACGGCAACTAGAAGATTTGTTGGATAAAGGTCATATTCGCCCAAGCAAAAGTCCCTTTGGAGCTCCTGTTCTGTTGGTCAAAAAGAAAGATGGATCTATGCGTCTTTGTATCGACTATCGTGCTTTGAATAAGTTGACGATCAAAAACAAGTTTCCTCTGCCTCGCATTGACGAGTTATTTGATCAGTTACTGGGAGCAAAGATATACTTCAAAATTGATCTAAAATCAGGGTATCACCAAATTCGCATTCGCATTGGTGATGAGTACAAGACAGCTTTTCGCACAAAGTATGGTCACTATGAATTTCTGGTATTACCATTCGGGTTAACCAATGCCCCGGCATCTTTCATGACGTTGATAAACGAAATATTCGGACCATACTTGGACAAGTTCGTGATTGTGTATTTGGATGACATTTTAGTTTTCAGTTGAACGATGGCTGATCACAAGGAACATTTGAAGCTTGTCTTCCAAGTTTTGCGAACCAATGTGCTATATATCAATAAGAAGAAAAGTGATTTCTTCAAGCATCAGGTGGAATACCTTGGTCACATTATTTCTGTCAGTGGCGTTGCAGTCGATCCCAAGAAAATACAGGCCATAGTGGATTGGCCTTTACCGCTCACTATCTCAGATGTGCGCTCTTTTTTGGGACTTGCAAACTTCTATCATACCAAGGTCCACAAATTCTCCGACATTGCAACTCCTTTGACTGAGCTTACCAAGTAGGATAAACTTCAATGGACTGAAGAAGCAGAACAGTCGTTCAAAGCCCTTAAACACGCCTTGACGACAACTCCAGTTTTGGCTATTGCACATCCTACTCAACCTTTTCAGGTCATGACCGATGCGTCAGATCGTGCTTCTGGAGGTGTTCTTATGCAGAATGAGCGTGTCATTGCTTTTGACAGCCGCAAATTTTCAGCCATACAAATGAGATACCCACTTTATGACAAGGAATTTTTAGCCATTGTTCATGCTTACCACACTTGGAAACACTATCTTCTTGGCGCAGATTCCGTGGTGCAGACAGATCATCAGTCATTGACATACATTTTTACTCAACCTGTGATGAATCCTCGTCAAGGACGATGGGTTGAGTTCTTGGCAAATTTTCATATGATTATTCAATACGTGCCAGGCCTTGCAAATGCAGTTGCAGATGCCTTAAGCCGCCTTCCTCGAGCCATCAACTTTGCCATTTCCGGTGTGCAGATGGAAATACCTGCTTGTTTCAAGCATGAGTATTTGACAGATCGAGATTTTGGGGATGCATTTCAAGCTCTTAAATCCTCTACTCCGACTCCTGCAGAGATGAATATGTTTGCAGCTTACACCATTGTCAATGACTTGCTATATTACATTGATCGCATTTGTGTTCCACACAATACACCATTGCGGAAAATTTTGATCCAAGAACATCATGAAGTCCCTTTTGCTGCTCATCCAGGCATCAACAAGACATACAGATTGTTATCTGCAACATATTTTTGGCCACAAATGCAGCAAGATGTTATCAAGTTTGTCAAAGCTTGTCATTCCTGTCAAACAATGAAGGCTTCTCGACAACTTCCTCAAGGGTTACTTCATCCTTTGCCCGTACCTCAAGAAAGATGGGAAAGTGTCAGCATGGATTTTATCACTACATTGCCTCGTTCTCAAAAAGGCAATGCACAGATTCTCGTGGTGGTGGATCGGTTTTCAAAGATGGCACACTTTATTCCTTGCAAGAAAGCTGCCTCGACACCAGACTTTGCGCAATTGTTTGTGCAACACATTTTCAGATTACATGGATTACCAAAGTCTATTGTTTCAGACAGAGATCCAAAATTCACAGGGCATTTTTGGACATCCCTTTTCAAATCCCTTGGTACAAATTTGTTATTCAGCTCAGCATACCATCCTCAAACTGATGGGCAGACACAAAGAGTGAATCAAATTTTGGAAGAAATGCTTCAACATTACATACAAATTCGATTGGGGTCATGGGAAGAGTATTTGCCACTTGTAGAGTTCGCATACAATAACTCTATCCATTCAGTAACTGGCATGACTCCATTTCAAGCAGCTTATGGACATACTCCTCTTATACCGACAAACTTTGTTCTTCAACACAAAGTAGCTCTAGCAGATCAGTTGGTTCAAGAAATGCAAGATGTACTTATTCAAGTACGTGACAAGTTGGTTCATGTCCAACAAAAGTACCAGAAACAAGCCAATAAGCATCGACGACATGCAGATTTCCAAGAGGGAGATTTGGTTTTATTATATGTAGCACCTCATCGCTACAAAACTGTGAAATCACTCTTTCCAAAGTTGTGCCCTCGCTTCTATGGACCTTTCAAAATAATCAAGAAGTACTCAGTTGTCAGTTACAAGTTGGAACTTCCACTCTCATGGGGAAAACTTCATCCAACTTTCCACATTTCTTGGCTCAAACAATACATACAAGGAGATTCGCCAATTCCAAACTTATCTTCTTATGTGCCAGAAATTGAGGATGAACACATAATTCTTGTTCCAGAAAAGATTCTTGATGTTAGACAAAAAGAAACAAGACGAAAGATCACAACAGAATTTCTTGTCAAGTGGATGGATCTTGATGAGTCAGACTCAACTTGGCAGACGGATGAAGATATGCAGCAGTACCCAAACCTCCTTCAAGAATTCTTTGAAGAGCGGAAGACTTTCATCTGAACACGGGGTTTTAATATAAATGGGAGGGAATGTCACGATTGTGACTTGTTACACTCTTCTTGATTCATTACAGATGCAGATGCGAAGTGTGACTAACCCAGGAGGACTCCTGTTCTCGAATGGTCACACCCCTTCGCCCAAAAGACATACCTCTTCGCCAAAAGCCACACTCCTTCGACGACTGGTCACACCCCTTCACCTTACGGATGCGACTCTTCACCCAATGGTTGCAGCTCTTCGCCGAAAGGATGTGTCTTTTCACCTAAAGTCATGTCTCTTCACAAAGAGACGTGCCTCTTCACTGATGACTATTCAATTCCTATAAAAGAAACCCTTGTATCACACTTTCAAGAAATCGAACACAGAGTCTTCTAAGTCTTGTTCTAAGTTCAATTTCAGTTTCTTAAGTCTTAATCATGAGTTTAAGTACTTAATTAAGGATTAGCGACTAGAATCCTTACAGAAAGGAATGGAGAGGCCCTTGGTATCTATGATTTCCCGGATGATTAGAGCCAAGGCCCCTCAGCACCTCATGAGATTATTAGAGCATAGCTAGCTGCCACTCCGGTGGTGATTGAGGCATTTACTAGATCAGTCTCTTCATACATAGCTTGTGGGACCTTCCAGAAACAAGTATGTCCGGCATGCTCTTGAGTCTTCTCAACAGTTGGCCTTACAAGGAGACACGGCCTACAGGTATGAACAGATGACTTCTTGGTTCTAGATGCATGGTTTTAGCATGGACAGACTCTCTCCCTTCCAGTACTCTTTGGAGGCCCCCTCACTCACTGTGACACGGACACGGATTACTAGACTTATCCGCCAAGACTTGATTCAGATAGGCCCAACTATATGGATACACATTTATCATATGGGATGCGGTGTGCTATTGGCAAGATACGCATATCCTCACACCAGCTTGAGATTGAGATTGGCAGATATAGAGGAGTTTTGGCTGAGGCTAGGGTATGTCATGTATGCCATAAGGAGCCAAGAGACAAAGCTGCATTACATATGTCATTGCTCCGCATACTATGAGATTCACGGGCAAATCCATTGCTTATTCAGAAAGGGTTTTGGACCACTTTCAGAAGTTATGGGATACCAGGATCAAAGATGCTTGGGTCTGTTCTTGCTTGAGTTGAGGGGAGACATAGAGATTGCTTGTTGAGGGGACCAGAGAGATAGACTCAACGGCAGGTTACGGACTATTTCACGCCCGCCATTACCACTAGACAGCTAGACAGATAGGTTTTGCAGCAGATTTCAGATCCCGCCTCCACTAGAGGCACACTGATTGACCGCGCGATGGACCTAGGGAGATCCATGCGTCCACGATTACAGAGGAGGGCATCCCAGCATAGACGGAGATTACATAGGAGGCTTCGGATTATTTTGGCACGCCACTCATAATACCTAGTCAGGTTTTTGACCGTGGAGGAAATCGAGGAGATCTAACACTGATTTACTCTGAGATGGAGAATTACACATGTTTGCAATTCAAGTAAGGAAATTTCCAATTCAATGCACATCTGTTCATAAACTCATTCCACAAAATATTGTCAGCCTATCAGTACCCTAAAATCTCAAAGAAAAATTAGCGACTATATTCCATCTAGGCAATCTGTGACAAAGGAGGGGAGTGGCTCCTCTCTTGTGCAGTCCCCACCGCACCAGATTCTGTAACAAACTTGGACACTCCAAGTCAAGATTCTACCACGACACAGCAAAGATTCACTTCAAAACTGTTCATAGTTCACAATTGATTCGACATGGCCCGGCGGAGTTCCGTGCCTAGAGATATTGGCCCCAAAGACTGACGCCCCTTTTGGTATTTCTTTTTGTATTAATCTGAGTTTAAAGTACAAGGGAGTGGGAGGGTTCTCACTCTCAAACTCTGTGTCCAGATGCTCTGAGTTGTGAGAGCCCAACCCACTTATTTAAAGGTTTACAAGGGATGCCAAAAGCAGAGCCCCAAAAAGCTGTCATCTTTTAAAATAAGCTTAAAAATAAAGCAAAGCTCTCAGAAGCTTCTGAAACATTGCGTAGGATTTTTTTCAGCCTTGCGTAGGAAAAGAAAATCTGTACAGCTGCCGTACAGTCCAATGCAAAAAGCGGAATTCCGTACAGCCAGCCACGTCAGTTCTGTCTCAGTGGAATTTCCGTAGCAAAATCCGGGATTCTGCCGTACTACCACGTCAGCATTCCTGCATAATTTTTGAGTTTGCCTGTCGAGTGTGTGTATGTTGCCACCATGACACGTCACAAGTTTGTGACATAACCCCCTCTTGAAAGCATTGTAATCGCCCTCGATTACACCTACAAAACAGAAAGAGGCCATAAACTACCTTAGCAGACACTGACTGTTAGTACCGACGCACTAGGAAAACACATCTAGCACATGTACCAATCGACAGTCACATTACAAGACATCACTTGACATAACAAGACATCACATGACAAATCACATTAAAAATTCATTCGGATCTCAGACCATGATTAATCGGCAACGTATTTAGAAATCTCATCTAGATCCACTCGGGACCTCATAGATGCCCGATTAACTAATCCTTATTGCAATCACGTCTATCGAGATCTTTCAGACCGAAATGCTGCAGATCTTTCAGACCGAAATGCTGCAGTCATTTCGTCTAATAGTTCCTGCACTTAGACAAGTCAAGAACAAATCAGTATCATATTATCGGGAATTCCAGTTCAAAAAAGTCATACAGCAGAAGACGAGATTTTTTCAAGTCACTTTACATAGAATGGGTATGTTCATGTTTTTGTGTTGGAAGTGGTTTCAGGAATTTTCAGCCTCAGAGATTCTTGAAGAAGGAAGAAGCATGACTCTAGACGAAGTTGAAGCATTGAAGGAGCCACAGAAGACTTTGTGTTGCTTTCGGCGCGGCCCAAAGAAGCAAGCGTTGCAGACCTTCATGAAGTTCAAGTATCGCACGACTCACACCTCAGAGTGGGCCGGCGAAGAGTCCTTTCAAGGATTCCGGGTGTTGTTGGCGATCTCCTTCGACGCCATACAGTTCGGTACCAGTACCTCACTTTGAAAAGGAGGGGATGTCACGTGACACATCCAATGCTATGTGTCCGTGGACAAGCTACAGCATGACTAGGGTTCAGTTCAGTCAAGTCAGTCTAGAATAGGAAGTGATCTAGCACCTTTGTGAGTCTGTTGTTCACAGACCGTGCATGTCCAGACACTTAGATTAGATGCATATCCTCTGGTTGCACACAGCATGACCATCAAATTCCCATCAAATCCCATCAAGAGCATTTTTACAGTGCATAGACCTATTTTCCCTATTTTTGACATTTTTCACTTATTATTTTTAAGTTACTTTTATTGGAAAGTAGGTAGTGCAATTTTGCTAAGTTTGTATACAAGCAAACCTAGAGCTAGCACTTTCTGGCAGAAGAGGCAGCAGGAGCACACGCTCAACAGGCAACTTCTCAGCAGAACCCCCAAGAGGCCTAGCGTTTTTCAACCAACTATTCAGCATTTGCTGCAGTTTTCAGTGTTTGAAAGCAACAGAGTGCAGCCCTTATAACGTTTTTGAACAATAGAAACACAACAGATTTTCAGTAGCCTTTAAAGACTAGTAGATTGCGTTTTTGCATCAACAGCATTCAGCCCATTCGGCACCATTTTCAGCCATAGCATCGTCTTCGTCGTCGACATCGACATACCCATTAGATTTGCATCCAGTCATTGTACCAGATTGTGCAATCAATAGTAGACCACTCTCGCCATCGGGAGTGGGGCCTTCGGAGGAGGGTTTTACGTCTCTGGTGTCGTATTCTCTTCTCTCTATCTCTCAGTCTCATGCACCTTCACACACAGTGTCCATTCACTTTGTTTGTGTCCATTGCACTCTCGCATTAAGAACGAAGACTCTACCTTCCGTAACCCAAGTTCTCTTAGGCGTGTCGATTCCTAATCATGTTTTTGAAGAGTGACAGGAAACCCAAGAAAGAAGGGCTTGTCGAGCCTCCCCTTGTGCCTCTTTTCACGCATTGAGAGCGGACCGTGCACTTAGCGGCCGGCCTATCTACGTGAGGTGGGAAAAAGAAACCTTGGTGTGAGCGCAAGGCCGCCAAGGGGTGCACCCGCGGAAAAGAGAAGAACTCGGGTGTTCTCTAACACAGATTGCAAGTGAAAGAAGAACCTCAAGAACCTCAAGACCCCCAAGAACCTCAAGAACCCAAGACCCACAAGAACCCAAGTTCCTCGTGAACTTAAGAACCAAAGACTTCAGTGGATGGTCATCACTTGAAGCGGAATGGATACTTCGCTTGGAGGTGATGAGCATGAGAGAGGCGAAGAAGAATTTTCCCCACCAGGAGGTTTTTCCGACCCTCCCCCTTCCCCATCTACGCCAAGGATTGCACTAACTCCTATGGAGGCTTTCGACAAGATGATGATGGACAGGAAGTTAGAACCGAAGCAAGAAAAGCATAAAGAAAGGCAGACTTTGAGCGTGAGCGCGAGCAAGCACGCTTGGAGGCCGCAAAAAAGAAAGCAGAAATACAACGTGAACACGAAGAAAGAATGGCAGCCATAGAGCATGAGCACAACGAA
This sequence comes from Adiantum capillus-veneris, assembly GCF_014529385.1. Lineage (NCBI taxonomy): Eukaryota > Viridiplantae > Streptophyta > Polypodiopsida > Polypodiales > Pteridaceae > Adiantum > Adiantum capillus-veneris. The sequence continues at coordinate 110,532,671 of NC_140931.1, read as the reverse complement.
AGGAAATCCACCTTGTTCCATTCTTTTCTCAAGTACAGGCACACATGCAAGAGATTCGGGAAAAGAAGACTCTCTCGGTCTCTTCTTCTCCAAAGCATGACACACAGAATTTGCATGATGATAAGCATGAGGAATTGCTTGATAATGATAAGCATGATGATTTGCATGATCAAGATGTGATTTCTCACAAGCATGATGATTTGCATGATCAAGATGTGATTACTCACGAGCATGATGATTTGTATGACCACGATGTGATTGTTCACAAGAATGATGGTTTAGTTGATGCTTTTTATAGCCAAGCTAACCTCGTTGCAGATTGGATCAATCACCAAGAATCGATCTTGGCTTTCAAGTCGAGGTCCACAGCACCCCCACAGGCAGAATCGATCGATTACGAAGATCTGATCTTGGCTCTCGAGCCTAGGTCCAGAGAACCCTCACAGGAAGTACTATGTGTTCGTATGATTAGTCAGCATACATTGTACGAGTGTTTCATTCATGATCGTTTCCTGTATTTTAGTCAGTGTCTTTATGTAATCCCTTTTCCTAGGCATGACATATAGTATGTTGAGCACGATTCACTCATGAATGAGCACAGATGTATGCGGATTACTCATGGAATGTTTGCACCCAAGGAATTCACATTCCATGTCTCTTCCACGGCATGACACAGTATCCGAAAGAGCACAAGAAGGATTGAATATCAAGCATCGGCATTTCCATTGTGAATTGCCACAGTTGATTGATTTAGATCAGCAAGACAAGATTCGATCTCATTGTTTGCGTGTGTGTGGTGAACGGGTTGGCACTCCGTCTATTTGTTCATCTACACTGCATGCACAGTCTTTAGAGAAGAAGAGATTTTTTCCAGTCACTTTACATGGAATGGGTATGTTCATGTTTTTGTGTTGGAAGTGGTTTCAGGAATTTTCAGCCTCGGAGATTCTTGAAGAAGGAAGAAGCATGACTCTAGACGAAGTTGAAGCATTGAAGGAGCCACAGAAGACTTTGTGTCGCTTTCGGCGCGGCCAAAAGAAGCAAGCGTTGCAAACCTTCATGAAGTTCAAGTATCGCACGATCCAAACCTCAGAGTGGGCCGGCGAAGAGTCCTTTCAAGGATTCCAGATGTTGTTGGCGATCTCCTTCGACGCCATACAGTTCGGTACCAGTACCTCACTTTAAAAAGGAGGGAATGTCACGTGACACATCCAACCCTATGTGTCCGTGGACGAGCTACAGCATGACCAGGGTTCAGTTCAGTCAAGTCAGTCTAGAATAGGAAGTGATCTGGCACCTTTGTGAGTCTATTCGCAGACCGTGCATGTCCAGGCACTTAGATTAGTTGCATATCCTCTGCTTGCACACAACAAGACCATCAGATTCCCATCAGATCCCATCAAGAGCATTTTCACAGTGCATAGACCTATTTTTCCTATTTTTGACATTTTTCACTTATTATTTTTAAGTGACTTTTATTGAAAAGTAGGTAGGGCAATTTTGCTAAGTTTGTATATAAGCAAACCTAGCACTAGCACTTTTTGGCAGAAGAGGCAGCAGGAGCACACGCTCAACAGACAACTTCTCAGCAGAACCCCCAAGAGGCCTAGCGTTTTTCAGCCAGCTATTCAGCATTTTTGGGTCACCTAAACCAGCATTTTGGAGCTGCAGTTTTCAGCGTTTGAAAGCAACAGAGTCCAGCCCATATAGCGTTTTTGAACAGCAGAAACACAGCAGATTTTCAGCAGCCTTTAAGGACCAGCAGATTGCATTTTTGCATCAACAGCATTCAACCCATTCAGCATCTACTTCAGCACCATTTTCAGCCGTAGCATCGTCTTCGTCGTCCACATCGTCGACATCGACATACCCAATAGATTTGCATCCAATCATTGTACCAGATTGTGCAATCAATAGTAGACCACTCTCGCCATTAGGAGTGGGGCCTTCGGAGGAGGGTTTTACAACATCTCTAGTGTCGTATTCTCTTCTCTCTATCTCTCAGTCTCATGCACCTTTACGCACAATGTCCATTCACTTTGTTTGTGTCCATTGGACTCTCGCATTAAGAACGGAAGGCTCTACCTTTCCGTAAGTAAAAGGAACCTTGAGCACAGTTCGGAGCACTCATCTTGAGCAAAGTTCAACATTCATTCCGTTGCACCTTGCACAGCTTCAGTCTAAAGGAGACATCATTTATCTTTTCGAAAATCTGGAAAGGTCTATAGTATCTCATGCTAAGCTTTGGAAAAAGCCACTCCTTTCCCTTTTTCTTTCTCAGGCGTGCCTTCTCAAAACGTAAGAGCACCCAATTGTTCTTCTTTAATTTCAAATCGCGACGATGTCGATCTGCTGCCTTTTTGTGTCTTTCTTGAGATTTTTGCAAAACCTCCCGAACCTTGGCAAAAGCCATATCCAAGTCCCGTGTGTACTCGTCGGCTTCAAAAATCTTATCTTTCGTGCTTAGGAAGGGTGAAACCTTCGTAGCACCTTCAATAATCTCAAATGGGGCCTTCCTCGTCGAAGAGTGAATCGTGTTATTGTAGGCAAATGCCACCGAAGGCAAATACTTTTCCCATTGAGTCTTCTAATCCGAGATGTAAGACTTCAATAAATCCAGTACGACTCAATTTGCAATTTCCGATTGCCCATCTGTATGCGGGTGGAAAGATGACGAGAACTGCAACCGCGTGCCAATGTTCTCCATAATAGCCTTCCAAAACAAACTCATGAATCGGGGATCTCTGTCAGAGACAATTGTCTCAGGCATGCCATGTAATCTGAAGATCTAGGCCACAAACACTCTCGCTAAGTGATCCAACTTGACTGTTTTCTTCACTGAAATCAAATGAGCTTGCTTCCTAAATCTGTCAATAAGAGTCCAGATACCATCGTGCCCACTCTGTGTTCTCGAAAGATCAAAAATGAAATCCATTGCAATACTTTCCCAGGGGCGGGTGGTATGGGTAAAGGCTGTAACAATCCCTGTGCTTTATACCTGTCAAGCTTGACCTTCTGGCATACCAAGCAACTACGTACAAAATCGTCCATGTCCTTAAGTCTCGGACAAAAGAAGTATCTCTCCACACCTTTCAAGGTGGTAGCAATGCCGCGGTGACCCGTAAATGGTGGACAGTGGCATTCGCTTAAAACCTTTTCCCTCAACGGCTGTGTAACGCACATCATCGTTTTCTTCATCGAGTACCCATTCCGAATGGAATATCCCGCTACTACCTCCCCATTCCGTATCCGAGTGAAAATATCTGCAAAATCTGTATCTGTGGCATACTGATCGACCATATCCTCGAAGCTCCTATGATGTATCACGGAAATAACCAGAATCAACGGCTTCCGGGACAAAGAATCCGCCACCAAGTTCTTATGTCCCTGCACATGGACAATCTGCAAGTGAAACTGTGACAAGATGTTCGCCCACCGCATTTGCTTTTCCGATAGTTGCTTGTGTGACAAGAAGTAGCGTAAACTCTGGTGATCTGTGAAGACCGTAAAATCGGCTCCAAGTAGGTAATGTCACCACTCAGTAAGAGCATGGATAACCGCCAAAAGCTCTTTCTCATATATCTGTGCTGTCAATTCCGGCCTTGAGAACAATCGGCTCTCGTAGGCAATGACATGGCCTTCTTGCATTAAGACCGCACCCAGACTACGACCACAAGCATCACAATATACTTCGAATAACTTCTGCAAATCCGACAAAGTCAAAACTGGTCCTGTAGTCAATTTCTCTTTCAATGTCTGAAAGACAGTCACCTCTGTGGGTCCCCACGAGAAAGGGACTCCTTTCTGTGTCAAAATCTGCAAAGGGGAAGCAACCTCTGCAAACTAAACTATTTAATTTATATTGAAATCTATACGGCATTTTAGTTTTATATCTCACTTAAAGCGCACCACTCTCTTATTTAAATTGAAAATCTAAGCTCACACTTAGAAATCATGTCATATCCTAAAGCAAGAAAGTTTGGTGAAGATCCTTGAGCTTTTTCAAATAGAATCACGATACCTTGACTTCAATTTGTTCCATGTTATCTCCGGTGTAAATATCCACTTCTGCATTTACTGGTGCCAAGTTCAACTGTTTCAACCAAAACAGTTGTAAGTGCAAAGGATTTTTAGGACTGTGTAACATTGAACAAAAAAGTGGCTACAATAATAGAATGGCAGCAACTTGTGCAATTTTGAATAAGTGCAAACTTGCCTGTACATAAATGGGCATCTCACTGTTAAAAGTACGTATAAGAAAGCTATCAAACTGTCCTTAAATCACATCTCAAATCACACTTTCATTGTGTAAATCTTACTATGTTTAATACTGAAAAATTGCTAGCCTTGGAAAACGATCCTGAGAAGATATTTGACGCTAATGTGCAACTAGGAAGAGGTAGCAATTTGAGTAACAGTACCCATTAAAGAGAATGATGTGGGTGATCGAGGAAAACTTATAGAAAATTGCATATAGAGGCTCTTAGCAGCAAGCTATTTAGTCACCCACCTCAATCGTGAATATACATTAACCCGTGGTCACTGGCTTTCATGTGGTGTGGATGTTAAAAGACAGAGCATGCTTCCAAAGGCACGCAATCATTGTTTCCATCATGCTACCGCGTTTCCCATAGAGCAGAGACGGCGGGGGTTACCTGCAGAGTCGCACCGACTTGGACGTCCAGCTTGAGATAGTTATAGTAGGGGGGAGCGGCCGTGCAATACGTAAAGGAGTGCCGCTGCGGCTTGATCAAGGCCCATGGAACTCTCGCACGCGAAAGTACGTTCATCTATACTCTCTCTCTCTCTCTCTGCGTATCCGTGTCACTATGCGCGCGCGCGAGTTTTTTTTGTATCGAACAAAATATCTCGACATTTTGTTGAAATTTCCAAAAATACCCGAAATTCCCTTCTATCAACTAGAGTGCTACCCTTCCATCAAGCAGATTGCTGCCAAAAGAATTTAAGAATGAGCACGTCATCTTGCCATGGCATGTTTACAATGTGAAATTAAAATGTTCACCTCACTTTTTATGCCTTTTCATATGTGGGTTGGAACAAAATGTTATATATAGTGTACATAGTGTCATATGTGTGAAAGCGGTTGTCGTGGTTGCAGTTTGTGTACATACCTTACTAGGGAGTTGATGCTCTTGACCAAACCGTTTTGAACCTAAGATACGTCTAATGGACCGAAGAAGCCATATCTAGCTCCTCTTGCAATCACAAGCGATCCGCAAGGCATCTGGAACTAGAGTGCTTCGTTAGCTATGTTCCATCGAATTGAGCTCGAACAAAATATTGGAAACTAAGAGAGAGAGAGAGAGAGAGAGAGAGAGAGAGTAGATCTCATGAAGGAGTGTTAGATTTTTTTACCTGAGAGTGTTTGGATACCGATCGTCGTGGTTTAGTGGTGTACCTCCGCATAAATTGGTTACCAATCTTAGTGCTTCAGAGGGGTACCTCGCCAAAAACCACAAGGAGTGTTAAGAGTTTTGTCAAGCTCAATGTTCATGATCATACAAGATGTCAATGTTATTAATTGTTTGTTGTTCCATTTTTATGTTTTAAAAAAAAGAAAACATGCAAGTCTCCTTGCATGGGGGAGTTTGCACAGTCCTCCCCAATTTTTATAGTACGAGAGAACGTGCCATTCCCACGGCAGCGTGCAATTTTCAGTGTGTTCATTAACTGCATTCTCAATGTCAAAAATCATAAAATGATAATGCTTACTCACCGCGCGATTGAATGTCTATCGCCAATGGACTTCCTTGCATCAATGATGTTGGGCATCTCCTGCACTTAACCCGCTGCTGCAAGAGACGACATCCCTGGGAGGATACCCTTCAAGAAGATTTTGTGCTATTGTGAGAACACCACATTTTGTATACATATCGATCAAACCACCACCAAGCATGAAATCGTACTCCCCACAAACGTTGAGTAGCGATCATATCGTGAATTCTAATATCTATGGGTGTGTACGTGATTGCATCTGCTGACCCGCATGCCTTCCAGATTCCTGTGTAGGCGTAGTTGATTGCATCTGGATAGAGACCCTTCCTGCGATCTTGTGGCGGCGTTCCGCACAAGAAGCTCCTCGGGCGCTTTTCGTGCGTTCTGAAGAGCACCATATTTGACGTACACATAGTCCCAGGCAAAGCCAAGCACAACTTCTTTCCTGTATCGCTCATTGGCCTTGCTCTTGTTGCGCATATCCCACAGTGAGTGCATTCAAGGAGTCCACACTACAGATAGAAAGATGAAAATAGCCTAGAGCTTTCTACGCTTGCTTCTGCGGTGCATATCCCGCTACCAATGCATTGAAAGAGACGCCATTCACATCATTTAATGCATTCGACAAGCAACATTTCGGGCAAAATGGTCATGAAGAATATGCCCATGTCATATTGCATCTTTGAAATTAATTTCAAAGCTTCCTCACCTGTCCTTGCTGGATATAAAAGCACTCCAAGAGACTTTGGTTGGTGAGAAACAATATAATTGTGAATTTTTGTGCCAATACAAGCCTGTGTAGAGCTACATGGCTTCATGCAGGCATACATGATTGCATCTGGAGAGAGGCCCTTACTTCGCATCTGGTAAAAACAAAATAGAGCTTTCTAGCCCTGGCCTTGTGGAGCAAATCATGCAATCAACACATTCCAAGAGTCCACACTCATGACATGAAGCTCCTTGAGCACTTGTGTAGAGCCACATGCCTTGAAGATGAAAGTACAGGTGACTGAATTTGGAGAGATATACTTGCTTTGCATCTTTCTTGCCCTGCTATTGTTGCGCACATCCCGTAATCAGTGCATTCCAAGGGGAAACATTCTGGACAAAAAACTTCTCTAGCACTTTTTGTGCTCTCTCAATCACACCACATTTGGCATGCATATCGACAAAGACAGTCCCAAGCATGGCATCTTCTTTCAACAGCCATGTTCTTGTTGTGGACATCCCGTAATCAATGCATTTCAAGAGGCAACATTCCGGACATGCCTTTATGCATGCATACATGATTGCATCTGGAGAGAGGCCCTTGCTTCGCGTCTACTAAAAACAGAATAGAGCTTGTTGGCCCTGCCCTTGTGGAGCAAATCATTCGATCAACGCATTCCAAGAGTCCACACTCAGAACATGAAGCTCCTCGAACACTTGCGTAGAGCCACATGCCTTGACTAAATTTGGAGAGATATACTTGCTTTGCATCCGCTAAAAACAACCTAGAGCTTTCTTGCCCTGCTCTTGTTGCACACATCCCGCAATCAGTGCATTCCAAGGGGCGACATCCTGGAAAGAAAACTGCTCTAGCACTTTTTGTGCTCTCTCAAGCACACCACATTTGGCATACATATCAACCAAGACAGTCCCAAGCATGGTATCTTCTTTCAATAGCCATGTTCCTATTTTGCGCAACCTGTAATCAATCCATTTGAAGAGGCGACATTCCGGAAACGAAACTCCTCAAGCACTTTTTTTGCCCATATCAGCTTCTTGAGTGGAGCTACATGCCTTCATGCATGTGTACGTGATTGCATCTGGAGAGAGGCCCTCGCTTCGCATCCATTGAAAACAAAATAGAGCTTGCTGGCCCTGCCCTTGTGGAGCAAATCATGCAATCATCACATTCTAAGAGTCAACACTTAGACACGAAGCTCCTCTAGCACTTGCGCAAAGCCACATGCCTTGAATGAATTTGGAGAGATATACTTTTTTGCATCCACTAAAAACAACCTACAGCTTTCTTGCCCTACTCTTGTTGTGCACATCCCGCAATCAATGCATTCCAAGGGGCAGACATTCCGGACAGAAAACTAGGCTCTAGCACTTTTTGTGCTCTCTCAAGCACACCACATTTGGCATACATATTGATCAAGACAGTCCCATGCATGGCATCTCCTTTCAACAGCCATGTTCTTGTTGTGCACATTCCGCGATCAATGCAGTTCAAGAGGCGACATTCCGGACAGGAAGCTGCTCAAGCACTTTTTGTGCCCATAACTGCTTCTTCAATAGAGCTACATGCCTTCATGCATGCATACGTGATTGCATCTAGAGAGAGGCCCTCACTTCGCATCTGTTGAAAATAGAATAGAGCTTGTTGGCCCTGCCCTTGTGGAGCAAATCATCCAATCAGCGCATTGTAAGAGTCCACACTCAAGACACGAAGCTCCTAGAGCACTTGCGCAGAGCCACATGCCTTGATTGATTTAGGAGAGATATACTTTCTTTGCATCTGCTAAAAACAACATAGAGCTTTCTGCCTCTGCAACAATCAGTGCATTCCAAGAGGCGACATTCCGGACAGAAAGCTCCTTAAGCACTTTTTGTGCTCTCTCAAGCACACCACATTTGGCATACATATTCACCAAGACAGTCGCAAGCATGACTTTTCTTGCGTAGAGCCACATGCCTTCAAGATGCATGCCTAGGTGATTGCATCTGGAGAGAGGCCACATGCGAAGCATTCCAAGAGTCCATACTCCAAAAAGGAAGCTCCTTGAGCTCTTGCATAGAGCCACATGCCTTCAAGATGTAAGCATAGCCTTCAAGATGCAAGTATAGGATGCTGAATTTGGAGAGATACACTTGCTTTGCATCCGTTGAAAGCAGCCTAGAGCATGATACACTTCCCCAAGAGCATCGGATCAGGTATGGGCTCATTAATTCTCTCACCCATGTCAACGGCATTGCAAAAGGTCAATGGCCTTCAAGGTGCAAGCATATGCATTCAGCAGCCTCTGACTAACAATATAATTGTGAATTTTTGTGCCCATACAAGCTTCTTGCGTAGAGCTACATGGCTTCATGCATGCGTACATGATTGCATCTGGAGAGAAGCCCTTGCTTCGCATCTGCTAAAAACAAAATAGAGCTTTCTGGCCCTGTCCTTGTGGAGCAAACCATGCAATCAATGCATTCCAAGAGTCCACACTCACGACATGAAGCTCCTCGAGCACTTGAGTAGAGCCACATGCCTTGAATGAATTTGGAGAGATATACTTGCTTTGCATCCGCTAAAACCAACCTAGATTTTTCTTTGCTCTTGTTGCGCACATCCCTCAATCAGTGCATTCCAAGAGGCGACATTCCCGATAGAAAACTGCTCTAGCACTTTTTGTGCTCTCTCAAGCACATTTAGCATACATATCGACCAAGACAATCCCAAGCATGACATCTTCTTTCAATAGCCATGTTCTTGTTGTGCACATCCCGTAATCAATGCATTTCAAGAGGCGACATTCTGGAAAGGAAGCACTTTTTGTGCCCATATCAGCTTCTTGCGTAGAGCTACATGCCTTCATGCATGCGTACGTGATTGCATCTGGAGAGAGGCCCTCGCTTCGCATCTGCTGAAAACAAAATAGAGCTTGCTGGCCCTGCCCTTGTGGAGCAAATCATGCAATCAGCGCATTCCAAGAATCCACACTCAGGACACGAAGCTCCTCAAGAGCCGAAAGATTCCACATGAGACTATCAATAGCCACCTCATCGTCGTTTAATAACATAGTATTTTGCGAACACGCATCGGTGACCTCAGCAACAGATTGTTCGCCATCAGTGGGTGGCATGTTTTCCTTTGTCTTGTTTATCATGGGTGACGGTGAAGTTTTACGAGCGTGTAACCTTTGACACTCTCTACGGTGCATTCTTCCATAAAATATGTGCACCCATCATGATGCTTAGCGATGTCAATTTGCTTCCCTTTCCGTTTTTTGTATGTGAAATACTTTAAGGTATAGTCACTTTTCTTTTTCACCACCGGTGGCCCTTTTTGCTTCCAATGATAGTCATCCTTGGTAAGCATCACTCTTTTCCCTTTACTTGCGTACTTGCAACATACTACCAACAAGTATGTGTGATCATTGCTACATCATATGATGAGAGAAAGACGAACCCACATTTACTGAAGTTAGAAAACTTCCAAGTCCACTTTAAAAAAAAGAAAATGTGCTTTTCTCTACCTGTACAGACATCCCATGGATACTTGAGAAAGAAGTCCTCATTCACTTGAATGTTTCTCAGTGACATTGTTTTGAATGCATAATCCCGTAGAGTAGGCACAAGTGATTCCAAGGAGGGCACATGACCACATTTTCTCTGCATTGTCATACCTTGAAACATTGGAGAACTACATGATAATACTAGAGTGATCTTCATGTGTCAACGGACTACGGTTTTGGACCGCGCATCCATATGATTGGTACTTCCTATACATCCAGATTGCAATGCTTCACTAGAATATACCTCAGTAGAAGACGACGGGGATGGCGGACTGTCCTGTTGAGGTGGTTGCTGGCATTGGCGTTCTAGAGCAACAAGCATGACATGCTCCTGGCAGTGGTGCCATCCACACTATTGCGAAGGCCTTGGGTTTTTTTTAATAGATTTTTAGCGCTGGGCTTTTGACGGTGTAGTTTTTTTTAGAGCTTTTAAGCGTTGGAGCCACGTGGGCTAATGACAGGCCAGGGATTGCGAAATCCCCACTACGCTAACGAAGTAAAGACTGCTGTCGAAGCAGTACATCACAGCCACAACTTTCTAGTTGTCTCACCTAGGTCAAACTATGTGTGATCTCAAGGATGTAATGCGCATGCCGTAGCATAAAAGATGCACCACTAGGTAACAACAAACATACATCTCATGTACCCTCAATGTCAAAGGCCAAATCATTGGCCAAGTCTACCATACCAAAACTCCTACTAGAGAGAAAGTGTTAAACCACTCATGACATGGTGTGATGTGGAAGAGTGCATCCTTATCTAGCAGCTACCAAGAAGAAATGTCCCATGTTCCAGACATATAAGCATGAGAAATGCTAGAGGTAAATGTGACATCACCATCACTAACATATGAAGCCACCTCTCCAGTCTGTGTCAAAACCTCACATGCATCATGCATAAATCATTTCCGCCGCCTCATACATCAAAAGCAACGATGCTTAATGTGTCGTCTGTGACCACAATGCCAACAATGCAAGTATTGGCATAAACAAGACCTTCGTCTCCTCATAAGTCATCTCTGCAGACTCTGAAATGTCACACATATATGCTAGATGAATGTGAAGAAACTAAAATCCGCATATGCATCAAAAGATGTATTGCAAGAAACCTCAGAGAGATCCAACAAAATCTTCCTTGTAAACTGAGCAAAATCTCAACCATAAACCACATAAGAGGGAGATCACCTCGACCACTACACAATCAAAAATATGATCATATGCAACTTCCAGCTCAACATAGCTCTACCAAAGAAACCTGTAGAACCTGTAACTTGTGACTACATGTAACCTGTAAGCAATAGACTCACGATACAAATATCCATCGATAAAAAATAGTGCATAACTTTAACCTATAGCCGCAATGACCTGTAGTCACAATGAGCATGCACTATAACTCACTCTTGCGAGAGTGGATATAAGAAAACTAAATCCATGTCAATGTGGGAGCAACTATTGACCACTAAAGCATCAAAGAGTAAGCTACAAATACGTAGAATAAATGGCAAGGATCCGGAAAAAAAAGAATAGAGTTCTCCCTGTAAATTGAGCAATATCTCAAAAAACTTTACCAAAACCGGCATACACAAAACTTGTGAAACTAGGCTATGCACGTAAACATAGATCAAATCTCTCATCTACAATATGTCATACATCAAGTGAAACTAACTAAAAGATCTTGAAACACAATGGAGAGAAGCAAGAATTTTTTTTGGGTTGAATAAAGCGCATAAACCCGTTAAAGACAAAATCGTCTCGAATCACAAATCCACATACAGGCATACATAAACCGCCAAAACTATGGCAACAAAGCTCAATTCCACACGAGTAGCTCTCTGAACAACTCCACTTATCGATAATTTTTATACCTATGAATCTGTATCACTTGTGTGCTGTTGTAACTAGCTCAATGTGTATATGCATATACATACATAAAAATGTGTTAAAACCCCAACTTAAACTCTTGGATCATATCCATCTGACTCTGTGTTTCAGAGATATGCAAAAAACTATGTCTGGAGCTCGAAAAGGGCAAAAATAGGCTATAGAAAATATTATTTTTGTTTTTGCTCTGCTCTCCATGACACAATGTTAAGGTTGTCATCACCACTCCCCTTGTGCTCTGATACCAATTGAAGATCATGCCAGTGTGGAAGCTATGTGATGTGGGTGGAATATTCACTACTAAATGAGTGCTGCATCTTATTGTTTTATGTAGAAAGAATAAGGTCAGCGATCAGTAAGTCAGTGGGTGATCATGCATTGAACGTTTGGCCTCAAGGCAAAGCACACGCCGCCTTTATCCCAACACCTTCTATCACTGAACCACAAAGAAAGTTTGAGCGATGCTATACTCTCTATACTCAACTATCAAGAACAGAGCGATGTACTTTGGATAGTGAAAAGACTAAATTGTTCCTTCAATCTTCAAATCCTAAACTTCAAGAAAGTCTAGAGTTACCATTAGAAGAGAAAAATACAGAACGTGTTCTAAAGGCCGAGTGGAAAAATGTTGAGGATGTGGTCTCGTTGCTTGCTAAAATGCAATGATGTAGAGACAAGGTGGTGGTGAATGGTACTATTCCTACCTCTAGCACACCTGAGATTCCAACACAGCCTGCCACAAGAAAGGGAAACCTTTAGGATAGAAATACCAAAGTAAAACAGGGTTTGTGCACATATGTGTATGGTGTGATAACACAAATCGTGGAAGAAGAGATTGTGATAGCTTCAATGATGGTTTAAAAAGAGATCTTGCATTTTTTGAGGATGGAAAGATTCATTTGTGACAGATAGGTATACCATTAGGACCTAACTTTAGAAAAGGAGGTATTCATTTGTGAGAGATAGGTATACCATTAGTAACTAACTTTAGAAAAGGAGGTATGCAAAAGTTACTGAGGATATAGCAACCACTCATGCCATCTTTGCAGTGGAGGCTAACACCTATGGGGCAAAGATAGAGCCCATTCCAAAGAGAGAAGAAAAGCCTATTAAAGATGTTGTATGCAATGACCTCAATTGGGACAGAGAAGGTAAGTAAACATGTGCTACATCAAGCTAGTGATTGCATACTCCACACAACATCTTGGGATGATCATATGGACTCTTTGTCACTACATGCCTACCTTGCCAAGTGTCATATCAATGAAGCAATTGTGAAAGAGAAGCGGAGGTGTGAGAATGGGGGCGAGGAACACTCTACTTCAAAGAGGGTTACAAGAGCTAGAAGAAGGAAGGTTCCAGGACCTCCTCACAAGGCTTCACAATAGGTGCCTCCTCCTCCCCTTAAGGTTCCTATGGAGGAACCATCTATAGAAAAAAGAAAGCTTAGGGAAAATCAAAAGTAAAAGGCCGTGCTTACAAGTTACAATCTGACATTGAAGTTTCTACAAACTTGAAACATGTATTGGAGAAAAGAATTTTGAATGATAAATTTGAAATGATTGGCATAGCCAAGTGTGAGTTCCATGAGGAGATTATAGATATCATAAAAAGAAAGAGGAAGAATCTTGTTGAGTCTATTTCTCGACAATCACAAGGTGAGAGTGGTTCATTGAAGGCACAAGGGATATGTGTACAAGAGAAGGAATGTAATGAGAGTGTGATAGGATGCTAATAGTCTTCTAGAAAGATATGCATGTTAGATTTTTGAATAATGATGATGATGATGAAGATGAAGCCCATAAAAGTCACTATTTTAAAAGTCATTGGGAAACAACTACAATGGAAACTTTGGTCAAGGTGGGTGATCTTGAGGATCCATGCATTGCATTGATAAATCAAGGCTCCAAAATTAATCTTATGTCCAAATGTCGTTACACGAAGGGCAAGTGCTAATAGATACAAATCATGGTTGGATGATTAAAGCTACAAACAACTCATCAAGAGATTTTGTAGGGGGCTTGTTCAAATGTGAAGGTGACCATAGGCAATGTCAAATGTGAGAAAAATTTCTTCGTGCAAGAGATGTCTGCTTATCCTCGTATCCTTGGGCAGCCATACATCATAGTCGTTCGTAGGGAAACAAAGTTCTTGAATGATGGTTGTGCTTATTCCATAATAAACAATAGAGATGGGAAGAAAGTTGTCCAATTCTTGAAAATGTGTAAAAATCATGAAAGGAACGGTGATAGTCTTTAGACGTATCCTCTACCAAAGGCAAACAAAGAGTTCAATGACTACAAGGAAATGAGGGGTTTTGGCCATATACCATTGTAAAGTGGAATTGCAATGGTATAGAAAGAAAAAGATTCTCACCTAAGCCAAATAGAAAAGAAGATTTTTTCTACAGGTGTTCCAGGGCTAACACAACATGGGCCAGTATGTTTCATGGAGCTTGAAGATGTAAACAAAAGAGAATGTCAACATGTATATATTGTATGGAATGAGATGAGGAGAATGGGTTTATAGAGGATAGTGAATGTATTATAGGTTTCTTTGACCAGGATTCTTATGTTGATACTATGTATGAGCTTGAGGCTATAATGGATTTTAAGATGCAGTATGGAAGCCAAGTTGTGGAAGTGTGTATATGGAAATGTATGAAGTGATTAATGTCAATGAAGGACGAGAAGTGCGGGTAGAGACCAAGTACAAAATTGTGGCAAAGAAAGTAAACTCAACGGCCTCACCTTTACTATTAGATTGCAGGGAGAAGTTAGAACAAGCTTCTCTACAGCCAAATCCGAGGGCTCCAAAATGAACTAAACACACGTTTTGTAAGGCCATGGGCTATTGTGAAGCCAGGCTTGGGGGTTGCCTATATAATGGCATATGGCTAGGTGGAGATCCAAGGCTTCATTGTCCTATGCCTTAAAGTGGCATCAAAAATATTTTTAAAAAGAGAGAGAGAGAGCGTGGTCTTTGCATGCTCATGCAATTGTGGAGAACCATGCAGAGCTCAAGGTGCAAAGCGTGGACAAGAACCCTTAGCCATGGAAGGGTGAGGATGATGACCTGCTCCAAAATGGCACCAAGCACCGTCTACAGCTTTGCACTATAGTGGGGGGGGGGGGATTGACTTTTCAACACAGTGAGCCACACACCATAGCTCGTGCTCTCTCTCTCTCTCTCTCTCTCTCTCTCTCTCTCTCTCTCTCTCTCTCTCTCTCTCTCTCTCTCTCTCTCTCTCTCTCTCTCTCTCTCTCTCTCTCTCTCAGCTTTGCTGTTTCTCGATGCCATCATTGGCAAGGAGAAGGTTTTCCCTTCATATGGTGGCACTTAATTTCTTGGCAAGGTCAAGAAATTGACCCTTTAATTCAATTAGGGGTGCATGCCCACCCCTACACTCATCGTATCAAGCCTTGCACAGTTCTTTTGAGCATTGTTCAAAGGCTTTTTTACTCTTCCTTTCTCCGGTAAGGTGGTAAATTTATTGTGTAAAATATTCATCTTTTGAAAAAGAATGGAACGTGATACAATTTATTCAAAAGTTTTTTTTGGATTGTTTTCCATGGATTACTGACCCTTGCAAACATTTCAAGTGAATGACCTCCTTAAGATCAAATTTATTTCACACATTTGGATGAATTTTCGTAATTATACGGCAAGGAAGTGTTATTTGGCACTTTTCAAAACCCGTGATTGACATCGAAGGTGGTTTCTAGAAATTGTTTTGACTATTTGGCACGGTCAGTTGCCATCCTGCTTGATATGTAAGACTGTGAGTAACATTTGCTTGTGCAATTCTTGCAACAGTTGGCCAAGGGTGATGTTAACTAGCAGACTAGGATTTATTCGACTCTCGTGCCTGGGATAAACATTTGGATGGATTTTCCTAATCATACAGCAAGCAAGTGTTATTTGGCGGCTTTTGAAAGCCGTAATTGACATTGAAGGCAGTTTGGAAAAATTGTTTTGACTATTTGGCATGGTTAATTGCCATCTAGTGTAACCGTTGCTCTTCTACTTTACTTGTGCAGTTTGCCAAGAGGTTCTTGGTAAAGGGTATTTCTTTTTCTACTACTGTACAAAATGTTTACACCATGGATTTAGACATAGACATGCATCATAGTTTCGATTTGGAAAACCTTGCAAATTGTTTTGACCAGGATTGGCCACGAAGATAGCATATCAAGTAGCTCTTGCATATCAAGCAATTCTATGCTATCTTCTAAGCAAATTGTTTTGGTTTCGGTAAATTGTTCTGACTATTCAGCAATTGGCCAGGAAGATAGCATTAAACTGCTCGATATGCAAGAATTTAGAACAGTACAAACACACATTTGTTTTAAAGTCAAATTTTTCACAGTTGAATGTGAATGTGAGAAATATTAATAGGATCTGCTTGTGCAATTCATCGACAGTTGGCCAAAGGCCCTGTCAATGAGAAGACTAGGGTTTCTTTGGTTTCCATGCCTAGAATAAAGATTTCTGATATGCAGGAGCAAGGCTCCAATCCGGATGTGTTGCCCCTTATCTCTCCAAAAGAGGTGGATGATTTTTTAAAAAAACACCAAGCTTCTTTTGAGGGGAGGAAAAGGAGTTGAACAAAGATATGGTGAACATATTCTTGAGCAAATGGGATGGTATTCATGATCTTAGACGAACTTTGGATGCAATTAAGGCACTGCAAACAAGTCCAATTCTAGAGGGTAAAGCCTATAAATGGTAGATGTTGCTCAGAATATCATACCACATACATGGAGGGCCTTGTGTTTAGAAAAGAATTTTTGTCCACCAATGAAATGGATAGAAATTAGATTGCATGGGACAAGTGCTATATGCGCTAGCATAAGACACTACTTGAGTACATTTCACACTATCCTAATGTGATCCTCAAGCTGGAGGGGTTAGGCGCCTTCTAGCAAGTGTGTGGGTTCATTCATGGATTAACACTAGAGCTTAAGAAGCGAGTTAAAATCCAAGATCCTAAGACTCTTGAGGAAGCTATAGTGCAGGCTCATATCCACGATGATCCAAATGAAAAAAAAATTGCATAGCACACACATGCTTGACACTTCAAATGCAAATGCACATGCATCTCATGGTCATAATAAGAGAAAATTTATTGTAATTGCATTTGATGCGTCCCAAAAGCCCAAGGTGTCATCTATCTATTGAAGAGTTTGAGAAAACAAAGAAGAATAAGTTATGTTTTAATTGCTTAGAAAGTTGACACGACAAAAAAGATTGTCCCAAGGGAAAATCTATTGTCCAAGGAAAGGAAAAGGCAATGCACATGGTGCAACTGCTTCCCCTAGACCCCTCTTCTTTCTTTTCCAATGTGGAAGTAACACATATCTAAGAGGTGCATGAGTGCTATCTTACAACCTCCATGTGGAAACCAACCTTTGGTCCACATGAGTTGTGTGTATGCATGGGTTTATCCAAAACCATAAGGTGAGAATTTTGGTAGAATACGTGCCTCACACAATTTCATTAACTATAAGTTTGTGAAACTTCCCAATTCTCCTAGTTCCCACCACTACAAGGTAGCTATGATTAACGTCTATGATGCTGCGTGTGGGATACAAAAGTAAAGGGTGTATCGCTGAAGATTCAAGGGTATCATACGTCCTTGGATTTTCAAGTCATCAATATGGAGCGAGCTGATGTGGTACTAAGTTGGGAGTGGTTATACGTGTTAGGGCCCTTATTTGTACAACCGAGATTACGAAGCCTCTTCTGAAGATGAAATAGAAGAACTCTTTTTGTGTTACTCGCTAAGTTTTTTTTTGTCAAATATTGATAATAGTTTAATAAATGACGATTCCTTAATGCCACATTCTTCTCTCTCTTCTCTTCCATCTCTTGCTACTTCTCTATTAGTAGAACAAGTAAATATTGCTAGTAAATCAAAAGAACTGTTAATGGAATACAAAGATGTGTTTCCAAATGACCTACCACCAGGGTTACCGTTGACACGTTCTATGCAACATGGGATAGATGTGGTTGCAGGTAGTAAGCCCGGTAGTAAACGACCCTACATAATGAGTCATTTTGAGGCTATTGAGGGGGAAATTCAGCTTACTGACTACCTCAGAGGAGGGTTCATTTAGCCTAGTTCTTCACCATGGACCTCTCCCATTCTACTGGTGAAGAAAAAGGATTGTATTATTCACATGTGTGTAGACTATCGTGGTCTAAATACATTTACTATTAAGAATAAATACCTGTTACCAAGAGTGGATGAGTTATTTGATAAACTCATCCATGCTCATAGTTTTACAAAATTAGATTCGCGGTCATGATGTCATCAAGTCCATATTAGGCTTGCTGATATACCTAAAAATGCTTATATAACAAGGTTTGGACACTACGAGTTTTTGGTTATGCCCTTTGGGTTAACCAATGTGCCAACTACTTTCATAGAGCTTATGAATAGTGTCTTGAAACCATAACTGGGAAAATTTGTTATCATCTTTCTCGATGACATATTAGAGTACAGTGCCTCTCAGGAAACGCACTTATAGCATCTGAAGTAGGTGTTTGAATTACTACGGTAAAACAAGTTAGATGCAAAAGAATTCAAGTGTGAATTTTGAAAGATAAGATTCACTATTTGGGGCACGTAATTTAGGATTTTGACTTCATATGGATAAATCCAAAGTGGATGGCATTCATAAATGGCCTTCTCCCAAAAATCTAGAAGAGCTTCAAATTTTCTTTGGATTTACAGGTTTTTATCGACGATTTGTTAAAAACTATGCTCAAATTGTTGTTCCTATGATGGACCAGATAAAAGCTAAGGAAAAACCCTTTTAGTGGAGAGAATCTCAACAAAAAAAATTTGATGCTCTCAAGGTCACACTAGCTCAGTTTCAATGCTCTCAAAGTTTTGATGCTTTCAAGGTTTCACTAGCTACCACACCTATTTTAGTTATTGTAGACCCTATGAAACCTTTTTTGCTTAAAGTTGTGAATCGACGGATGCATACATTTGGCAAAAAATTCTTTATGAATGTCATGATAGTCCTAGTGCAAGATACCCATGCATAAAGAAAACTTATGCAAGCGTACGACAATAGTCTTGCGTGCCATGTTTACATGGGTATTTCAAGATTATGTCTTGCATTGCCAAAAATGTCAACTTAATAAAGCAAAGCACCTGAAGGTGAGAGGTCTCTTGCATCCTTTGGAGAGTTCCAATGGTAAATGGGAGAGTATCTCTATGGACTTTATTGTGGGCTTACCAACCATTGTACAAGGTCATGACTTGGTATATGTGATGGTAGATTGGTTGACAAAACTTTGCAAATTTATTCCAACCAAGTCCACGATTGAGACTCTAGAGCTAGCAAAATTATTTATTAACAATATGTATAAACTTTACAAATTGCCCAATAATATTGTGAGTGATTGTAATCCCAAGTTTAGCAGTCATTTTTGGAGGCTTGTGTTTAAATGATTGGGCACACAACTCAACATCAATATTGTAATTCATCCAAAAACGGATGGTCAAATTGAATGTGTTAATCAGGTCCTAGAGAATATGACCATATATTAGCAAAGAGAAATTTGATTGGGAAGATTATCTCCTTATTTTAGAGTTTGCTTACAATAGTGCAAACCATGTAACGACTAGATTTAGACCTTTTATGCTTATGTATGGGTTTCAACTTAGATCACCAAGTACGGTGTCGGGGGATAAGTGTTCAAAACTTGAGCCAGGTCAGCACCGGGCTGCTAGCTGTGGAAAAATTGAGAGTGAAAAATTGTCGCACCGCACAATATAGCAGCAATTAATTACTCGGTAATACTGTTGACGCACAAAACTTGCTTGAAAATTGGTAACATCGACGAAACTGATACACAATCGAGAAGAAGTGTCGTTAACGACACCATTAAGTAATGCTAATGATAGTTAAGGAGCTTAAACTCCCATTACAGATCACTTCGGCCCGTTAACGGCTCCGCAATTCATCAAAAAGAGATAATTAGACTAATTTGCTTGCTGACGAGGAAAATCCTATTGTGTCGATTCTATCTGTTGGATTTGTCTTCAATCAATGTCCATGCCGAAAGTATTTCTTCTCCTATGGCTTACAAGCCCTTGTTGATCTCTCCTTGCCTAAGCCGATGAGAAATAGTCTCCTTGGTGCCTTGGTTGCAAAGCCTTTGCTTGAGCCTTGCCGAGGTCGATAGAGAGAGAGCTCGCCCTTGCATGGATTAGAGATTGAGCGAGAAATCTCGCCCTTGGCTTGGTTTGGAGGTTGAGAGAGAGAGCTCGCCCTTGGCTTTGATTGGAGAGTGAGATAGAGAGCTCGCCCTTGGCTTGGATTGGAGATCAAGGGAGAGAGAGTTTGCCCTTGCCTTGGTTCGATGGAGATCAAGGGAGAGAGAGTTCCCTTTTCCTGCTTACCCTCTTGCTCCTTCTCTTTGTAACACACATGCAAAAGAGTCCCCCTCTCATGCAAATTTTTTTCTATTAATAGCTCTTCACCCCCCTTAGAAGTAGCGCCGACGTCACTGCATAAGAACGCCCGCTACTGACGTGGCAGAGTTGGATTTTGGCAGCACGAAAACTCTCGCAACCGGTGCCGAACAGCGGCGCCTTGAGCTCCTGAGCACAACTCGTGACTATGGCGAGCTCGTTCGAAGCCTGCAACGCGTGATATGAACCCATCTTCCCCTGCCTGCGCATTCGTTCTCACTTCTGAATGCTTGCTTTCTTTTCCCCTTGTTCTTTTTCCCACTTACCCTTATCAAACAACTCTTGGGTGACCCTTGGGCAGCCAAACCTCCTTTAAGCTCATAGGTGGGCGACCCTTCATTCATAAGGGTACCACATTTGGCATGCAATTTCGGCACAACAAGACTCTCAAGAAAGCAGAAGGTCATCACCCAGAAGAGGCATGGAAGTTTCTTGTGAATTCTAATGCTCATAATAGCATTGCAAATAACGCCAAAAGTTGCCCAGTTTAGTCGCGTCGGCCAACTGACACCGACCTTAATCCAGATTATTCGATCAACCCGGATTGTATGACGAGCCATAAATTCCTTTAGACATCTTGAACTGCATAGAACGCATACAAAACCTGTTGGGCTGTAAAATTCCCATATGGAATACTACCCAAGCTGACCTGACCGGCTCGGAGCTGGTCCCCGGTGAATATTTAACGGCTAATATCTTGGCGACCGGGACTCCGATCACTGATCTGAAAGGACCAACACACTCCACAAAGTGAGCACTTCAGGCCCGTGCATTCATTTCAATTCTCTCACCTCAGCTGCAATTTCCTAATCTAGTACGGATCTGCAATCGACTTAACTTTAAACTGCCATAACTTCTTCCCCGTAGCTCCAATCGACGAGCCGTAAAGACAGGACGGTAGAGCACTTTAAGCACTTCAGTTTTAGGTCATAATCTTCCATCTATGCTCACTTCAAGAATAACACTTTTTAGCATCATTGAGGCATGTTTTGGCTCTTTCAGCCGCATTTGACATACATTTAGCATTGAACTTGGCCAGTTACCAGGCCCTAATCACTGTTCATTAATCCTGTAAGCTTCAAAGAAACTTGATGTGCATTTTCCTGGCACTTTCTTAGCATGGGAGCGGAGCTGCACGACAACAGTGGGGTTGGAAACTAAAAAACTTCATCATGTCATCAAGGACTTTCTCCAAGATCATATGGATATAATAAAACTTGCTCATCAACATGTTTGACAAGCATAGGATAGATACAAAAAGTATGTTGATGAGAAACATCGGCAAGTAACCTCACGAAAGGAGAAGAGGCATTTTTACATGTGCCAAACTATTTTGAATGTGTGAAAACTAGGCCAACACCTACATTATCTCTTAGATATTGTGATTCTTTTAAGATACTCGAGGGAGTTGGAGATATGGCTTACAAACTTACTTTACTTGTGCACTCTTGTCTTCCTTTGGTTTTTCATGTAATTTATTTACGAAAAACACTTGCATAGGGACGACAATGTCATTGATCATCAGATTTTGGTTGATTTTATTGAACCTATAACCCAATGGCATGCATTTTAGACTATCATGATTTAGTACTCGTAATCATATGCAACATCACAAGTGGAAAGACCGATCTAAAGGAGGTGCCACTTAGGTAAACATTAGTGTTCTCAACAAGAAATTTTCCGCTTTGGTTTTCAAGGATGAAAATACTTCTCCAAGGGAGGAGTAATGTAAGGCCATGGGCCAATGTGAAGTCAGGCTCAAGGATTGCTCATAGAATGGTATATGGCTGGGTGGAGAGTCAAGGCTTCATTGACCTATGCCTTAAATGTTCACAATGGAATCCTTAAAAGAACTAAAGGTTGCATGTGAAGATTTTTCAACACAAAAAGGGAAGAAGTGTTTTTAAAGGAATGCTTTCAAGACATGGTAGTTTTTCTGTTTTACAATCGCATGAGATAGGATGTGTTGATCCTAGCGTCATTGCATCTATGGTGATCTTCACTATCCTTCATGTGCCTCGGCATTTGCATCCAATTGCATTCCTAAAAGCACCTTTGCCAAAGCTGATAGAGTTACTTAATATGAGAAGATTAGCATGGATATTTTAGAGCCTTATTGCACACCATATTCAAACATGTGGTTCACTATGCCTAAAAAGTATGGAGATTTGTGTTTTGTACAAGATATGCAACCTATAAAAAAGGTTACTATCAGGAATGTGGGTACAAGACCAATTGTGGATGAGTTTATAGAGGCATTTCTTCGTAGGAAGGGTAGTATATTTAATGGGAGATCTCTTTTTAGGATATGATAAATTTCAACGAACCATTGAAAGTAGAGATTTGAAAACCATGAAAACACCTTTGTGATTGGTAAGGAGGTGTGCCTTACCTCAAGGAGTGGCTAGTTTAGTTGCACGTCTGAATGGGATGCATAAGGTTTTAGGTGATTTAATATCTCAAGTCATTATTCTTGACAATGTGCCTATTAAAGGATGTGACGAAGAAAAAGATGAAGCTATGGATTTGAGGGGATGCCATGAACTTTTTGTAGACCATATTGAAGATTGTGAGAAGATTTTGTCAAGGTTGAAAAAGTCAATCTTACTCTATTAGAGAAAAAGTTTGTATCTGATGTCAATGAGGCCTTGTTTCATTTATAAAATGAAACAAAGAATTTACAAATTTTCCTTTTATACCCCAGCTCCAAGTTTTATGTACAAAGGCTGAATTTGCAGCAATAATAACAAGGGTTACATCTCAGGCTCATGACATTGACTTCTTCAGAGTTACAAAATGATGAGGAGGTACAGGTTCTGGGAAAAAATATTACAACTCAATTGTAATTCCAATGATAAAAATGGTCGCTGGTACACGATTGGCCTTCATTGCTACTAGAATCTTCCAACACTCACCTTTGCTTCCCTCCAAGAATGATAGCCATGGAGTTCTGAAGATCCATGGCCTATGGTACATTGTGATACAGGTCCATCATCCTGCATATCTTCTTGAGCATCTCACAAGAAAGATCAAGACGACCTTCATACTGTTTGACAGTTGCGGTGAGAGTGCTGAGCACATACTTCTCATCTAATCTTTCCTTGTCTTTGGGTCTTGGCAAAGTTGGGTAGTCCAGCCAGTTGCGGTGTCATTTTTGTAGCATTTCATGTTGAATCCAAGGCCTGAATTGGGGCACTGCGTAGAAAGTGACATCTTTCTTGAGTGGAGTGGGTGCCCTCGTCATGTGAATTCTCCACTCAGAATGCTTTTCAAGCCATTCCATTCTCCATTTTGGTTGTCGCTCACTTGAGTGGATGCAGTCATCCGACTTCCCCATGCTATATGAGTGGATGCACCTCATCCTTAACTGGGAAAACGGGGACCAGACCAATGTGATCTCGCCTTGACATTGGTGGTTCGGCTTATGGTTGTTTGAGTTTCACACATTTTGTTCTCAATGGCGTATTTCCTGGGAAGACATTCATATCAGATAAGAGGTAGTGGAGTGAGCCAGTATACCAATCTTCATTGATTGTCGTTGGCTTTAGTAGCTGCAGGTTAATTGTTTGGAGAAGTCTAATCTCCCATTCCATTGCTTTTTTCCAGTGTTCCTCCTCTATGCCTGGAATCCATACCTTCATTTCAGTGATAACCATTTCTATCAATGTGTGTGTCCTTTTTGCTAGAGTTTGAGGCATTGCAAACTCGCTTGTACCCCTTGCTCTTGTTTCTGGAGCAGTACTTGTCTTAGGAACTTCTTGGGTAGTATCCATTTCAACTTATTGTTTCTTCGTGTCTCAACCACTTTGAGGTGCAATGTGTGTTACTTTAGATGATGAATCGGTTTGTTTTGTTTGTGGTTGTCCATGCTATCCTTCATGCCCTCTTTGTGTATCTTCCTAGTCACCATGGTCATCATCACCATGATCATCTGTCTGGGTAAAATCTGGGTGCCTATAGTCAAGTTTTGCTTGTGATGCAGCTATCAAAGCTCGTAGGTATTCATTTTATTTCCTAAGAGTAGCGTTTTCCTTTCCTCTTGCGCTAGTGCAATTGCCGTGGCGTCTTGCCCCATACGCACTTGAACTTTGGCAGCTCTTTCTAACTCCAAAATCCTGGCCTTGATATTCTCAACTATGCGTCGTTGGGCCATCAACTCCTCTTTGGAACTTACCGATTCACTTTGACTATAGCCAACTGGTTCTATACGGTATTTTCTTATTCAGTTACATATGTGAAAATCGATTGCAGATCCTCTATCACACTTTTGTATGCATCTATCACCCTTCAAGCTACTGCTAACTCTTCATAAGCATTAGCTAACTTTTGTTTCTATGATATCAGTTGGACATTGGGCCACCTAGCCTCTATGATAGTTTCCTCCTGTTCATTTCTAAGCGTGTGCAGCTTGGTGTAAGCTTCTATTAACCCACTTTATAGAGCCAAAATAGTGTTCATGTCTTGAGAATGCTCTTGCACGACGACACTGTACATATCCATTGCTACTCTTTTCAAAGCATGGTAATAAGGATCCACCATGATCCACTGTCAAGATGAAGTGGTGGGTATGGGGATGGGTCACCTTATTTCTTCTTGCATTGCAGGGGGATTCTATGGCATTGGGAAACTATCGTGATCCTTAGGTTCCTCCTGAACCTGGGATGTTTTGGGTTGAGATTCCTCCCCTTGTGTTGTTTCATACCCATAATCCCCATAGGAATGCGTGCCTAATCGAGAATGTGAGCTCTTTGTGGAGCTATCCGTCTCTCGTCTCTCATCAGCGTTTTTGGCCTCTTTCGCCTCCTTGGCCTCCTCTTCCAACTTTTCTTGCTCCATTTGAGCATACATCTCCTCCAACTACTCAACACTAATGGGTGGGTCCATAGGGTTCTTTGTGCATATTTTACATGGAATCCACTTTTTTGGGAAGTCCCCTTCGTCCACTCTTTTCTTCTTGAACTCTTCGGTTACTCTCTCTTCTCTAGCATGCTTTTGAGCTTTCTCAGCTTTGCCAAATTTGTGGACTGTCATAGGTTTTTTGCCTTTTGTGTTTGTAGGCTGTTCTTCACTAGACTCCAATTCTTGTAGCTTTCTCTTTGATATGGTGCAAGCCATAGTCTAAGCGGAACCAAAAAAAAATATTCTTCATCACTTCCCTCTTCTTGATATTGAATCTTTTCGTTCTGAGAGGGAACCTTTGGCAAGTCCTGAGTGGCACCGATTGCC
Organism: Adiantum capillus-veneris; assembly: GCF_014529385.1. NCBI lineage: Eukaryota > Viridiplantae > Streptophyta > Polypodiopsida > Polypodiales > Pteridaceae > Adiantum > Adiantum capillus-veneris. The sequence continues at coordinate 110,507,061 of NC_140931.1, read as the reverse complement.
TAATATGCAATTCTTGTTAGTACTTGTGGAGCTGTACGTATGTTAGCTTTGTGTGACTTTTCTTTTTGGCTAGAAGCTCAAGGATGTACTAGGCGTGGTCGATAGTTGGCGTGTTCTTCAATGGGTAGTTTTCTTGCCAGATTTTAAGCTTCTCTGGGTATCATTGGCAACATGACCATATTGCTATCGGAGTCTCTGTAGACTGCTTCATAACTATGGAACCTTCTAGCTTCAATATTTCCTTTTCTATGTATGTTGATGTTCTTGCAAGGAGTCCTTGAGGATAGTGACCTCTGGAATATGTTCCAGCCTCTTTTTGCGGCTCCACTTCTTTGGATTGCCTCGGACACTGTATGACCAAGATTTGTTCATTTTGTCAAATCAAGCCTTGTCAGCGTAGAAAGCGATTTTTGCAACTTATTTGAATTCGGTCATAACTTGATCATTCTTGCCCCAAATCAACTTCTTAAAGTTCTCGTCTCTTCCCACCATTTATGTACTTATATTTCATTTTCTTGTAATTTTTCTCATTTTGGCATTTATTGCTTAGAAAATCAATACAAAACAACAAAAAGTAGAGAAAAAGAGCAAAATTGAGTGAAAATTTCTAAAAAATAGCTAGATAATCAAGAGAATCCAACTTCCAAAGAAAAGTCTTTATTTGCAAGTTTTTGACAAATTGCTCCACGTTTTATTATTACTTTTAGCAAAAAGCATTATCATATACATATTTGCACACACATAAGGGCTCATCTTTGGCATTTGTCCTATATTCTTGAATTTCCTCATCTCCCAGTGCAAAAAAATAAAATTGTGTCAAAAAGGAGAAATTAAATGCGGATTTTAACACAAAAGTCGATCAAACAATGCCCTTTTTCCTTTGATTACTAGGTTTGGATTCAGAATGCTTCCCCCCTCCTAGTCAGAACGCTTCCGTTAGCCTTGTAGTAAGTCTTGTAGCTCAACAACTTGTTGACAAATTGTTGAAAGGTGATGTCCTTTATTAGCTTGGATTTGTTTTTTTGAGGTTTAGGCCGCCACACCATTGTAGTGGGTTATGGTTTTGAAGAGTGTTGTGGTGGCCTCGAAACATATTTGTGGGTTGTGGTTCTCACTGAATCTTGTTTCTTTGGAATCCACATCTTATTTGTCAATTGCAACACTAAAATGGGTTTCTTAGGTAGGTACCCACACTTGTGTGTATCTAAGTGTCCTTGGTTTTGGAATTTTCATAGGTCGCATAACATTTCAATTTGCTCTTTTATCTATGGTTGAACATCGTGGTTGCAACTGTCTATTTGAGCATTGTAGTTGGCCTTTGGGAATCTAAATGAAGATTCCTTCAATTTGGGGAATTACTTTTGTATACAAATCTACTATTTAGAGGGTGCTTTGAATTGCTCGGGCTTGACTTGGACTTATGTCTTTTTTGGTGTCCACATTTGCTTGGGTTGTTTTTCATGAGCTTGTTTTTTGATGATTTGGAGCATGTCGCTCTTGAAGCCTTTTGGGTGATGGGTGGTTGTGCTTTCAAAATGGTTGATTGGGTTTTCATGACTTTTAGTGAAGGGAGCAGTGTTGAGAAGCACGGAAGCATGCTCCCTAATCACCAATGGCTTAGCATTAGGCTATGGAGGATGGAACCTTAGCTTGACCATGGTGTTAAGGTTAGGGTTAAAGAGATGGATATTAGAGTTAGGTTATGCCAAGAGCAAAATCATAAAGAGAGAGAGTATAAACACACTGCTTAGTGCAATGCTTCATTAGAAAATAGCCTCTTAAATAGGCTTAATGCTTTACAATCATTGGCTAGATAGTTTGTATCCTTTTGCTATTGGACCATGTCATCATTTATCTCTTCCTAGGTGGCTAGAGGGCTTTCCCACATGGTGCCACAAGTTGGGATTACCCTAACAAACATGGTAATGATAGTTGCACCTTCATGGCTATCATTAGACCATGTAGCTACCATTTCTTGTATGGCCAGTGGTACTTGTTGTTGTGTCTTTGTTGCATTGAAGCTATTAGCCAATTCCCTAGTTTTGTTTATTGTCATTCTTGAAAAGATATCTGGTATCTTCCATGGAAGAAAAATCGACATATTTCACATGATGGTCAACTATAAAATACACTTGTTTTTTTTACCAGTGTATATACGCCTTGTATTTGTGTTGCCATGGCCCTGCCTAGGATTAGCTGATTATTTAGGGGAATCTGACCATAGTATGAAGATGTTATGGGGATGTGGGAATCTTTGATGTGTATCATGAGCTCCACATAACATGTAGCAATACTGAAAATCCCATTGAATTTTGTGAATGTTGTTTTCAACAATTGTAGGACCAACTTTGGCATTTGTTGAAACTGTATTCAAATGTGAACCGAAATTGACTAGCTCATGAATAGGTAACATATTGGCTCCTAGTTTTGCACAAATGTATGGATCCAAGCTTTCTTCATCTTCCTCAATGCTTGTAATCTGATGAATTTGCACAGACTTTTGCGTCTCAAAATTTTCTTTTCTGTGTTTTCTCTTTGCTATCCGTTCTTTGGCTCCTTGTTATGCCTATTGAATCTCAAGATCGTGCTTTTCTTTTCTATTTCTTGTGCCATGTGCTCTCTTAAGCATTTATTGAGTCAATGGCAAGTAATATGTTTTAAACCTGCAATTACTAATTCAAGTGGGCACCTGTCCGTCCAATGTAGCAAGATTAATGGCCCCACTTGGTGATATATAATGAATCACAAATGGTTCCATTGCTCGCCTTTTCAATTTCTTTGTTTTTTACTTAGGAGTGTAAACAAGCACATAATCTCCTGGAGCAAAGTGTTTAAACTTCACGTGCTTGTCTTGAAACTCTTTCATACGTCCTTCTTGGGTGAATATTAGGACAAATTCCTTTAATCTATTTTCATTAAGAAAAATTAGGTCGTCAATCGGTCAGACCATTCATGTCCATTCCAGTCAAGTTTTTTTGCTACACACAATGTTGGAATCAAAAACTCTATGGATAAGATTGCATTAAGCTCAAACACCATGTAATAAGGTGTAGTCTGTAGAAAATTCTTGTATGCAACTCTATAGACCCAAACAATAGAGTGAAACTTTTGATCCCAATCCGACCTATTATCATTTACAATATTGGTTAAAATTGTGCACAAGACTTTGTTGGTACTTTCAGCTTGACCATTAGCCCGTGGATGATAAGGAGATAATTTTCTATGTATGACCATGAACTCATCAATGAATTGATTAACAAAATGTGTTACCCTATCACTGACAATCTCAATAGGCAAACCATACCGTGTGAAAACATTTTGTATAATAATTTTGTTGTAGTGCGTGTATCATTTTTTGTGTTGCTTTGGCCTTGACCCATTTGGTTAGGTAGTTTGTGGCTACTATAATATACTCCGCATGAGTCCTATAAGCCAGTGGTACTATGGGATTCACAAAATCTAGTCCCCACTTGGCAAACACACACGCTCCTATCATTGGTCTCATAATAACTTCATCCTTCTTAAGTGGAATTTTTGTTCTTTGGCATTTCTCACATCGCCTCACTTATGTGTCAGCATCCATGAAGAGTAATGGCCACCAAATTTCGATAAGCATTAGCTATTTCTTAAGCAGAAAAATGACCTTTCGCTTGTCCTAAATGTGCTTCATGCAAGATCCGCCAGTATTCATTTTTTGATGCACAAAGTCTAAGTTGATTATCTTTGCAATGCGTGTACAATTGATTGCCAAGCAATTCATATGATTGTGTCTCAGCTTTGGTAGCTTTTATCCTGGTTTTGGACATGTTTGTAGTAAAAGGAACCAGGTTCAAACAATCCACTATGTTCTTACTTCAATGAGGTGCTATGGTTACCTGAACCAGTGTAGCATGTTCCATAGGAGGTCTGCCTGTACATGAATTGTAATTCTTAACATATATGTGAGCATCAAATTTCTTACTAGGCCAAAAAACTCTTATTCTCATCAAATTTTGGTAGGCTTGAACTTTCCCATGATGGATAAAGCCCACTATGATATGTACTTTCCTTAGGTATATCGTAGTATGACATTTGAACCTCTATGATAGAGTCGTCCACTAAGAAGTTAAAAGGGACTGCTTTGCTCGATCAATTTTTTGGTCAACTATCCTCTCTTGGTCTATCGACAACTGCCCTATGGTCAAAATCAAAATTATATTCTCACTCAACCTAGGTATCATCTCAATGTTAAAGAGATATGCATCTAGAAAATCATCTTCAACTCCTTTAGGATTCTCTTAATCAAGGAAGCTAAACACACATATTAGTTCTCAAGCGCAAAATTGTATGTGGTTCAAAACTACATGAGAAAATCACGATTTTCTTTCACAAAAGGTGATAGCCAACTTTTCGAGAAATCTGACTATGGATGTGCATTCACACCCTCTTGTACATGCATTCCATGCCTTCAGTCACAAATTTTCAAAGATGAGCTATCCTCCTTTGAACTTACACCAGTTTGGAATCTAGACATAATAAAGATCTTTTTAGTAACATGCAGATCCAAAGTGATGAGAGTACTTGTCAAACTTGTCTAATTACCCTACTCCTTAGACAAAAGAAATCAACTTAGAATAAGCTCAAAATACTCAACAAACAACTCCCTACCTAAACTCTAATTTTTTTTTTCCGTTTTCTTGCATTTTTCTTGCCTGATGCAAACTTCACCCCTCTAACAGTCAATGAAGCCGTGCACCAAGTTCTAATTCTATCAAAACCTTACCTTAACTGTCCAAAACTCTTGTGACGAGAAACTCATCATAACAACACAACACAAAGACCAAGGAAACCTTGATCTCCTCTTCTTCTAATCTATCCTATCTACTAACCTACCTAAGGAAACTCTGTCAGACTCGACTGTGTTCACACTAGTCTAGGTACTCGATCCCTGACAATGGTGTCAATGTCTCACGACCCAATGGTCAACACCTATCACATCTAAAAAAGAGACAAAAAAAGGACTTAAATGCCAACCTTGGGAAGCAAGTAACATGACTATGGCATAGAGGCATGCCAGGTTTTCAATCTCTCGTCTGAACACTATACACTCTACTTTGACAATCAATGCACGTTCTATCCAATGAAAACCTGGAATCTTTCCTCTAATCTCTTCACACATCCACATGCAAATCCACAAGCAAATCAACTCCCAACAATTTAAAACTCAATATACAACATCATTACACCATCCAAAACAGACCTATATTGCCATACTCATAATTTGGATACAAAAAAAATGCAATCATAACTCTACAAAGTCTGGTGACCATCTAAAAAGGTACCAAAAGCATGATCCATCATGTACAGGTCATAAAAGACTACAACAAAATAGCATAAATAGGTCACCCGAACGTCTAATAACACTCTCCTATCATCAAAATGTCAAAAAAATGTTATTTAAACACTCAAATCTGTAGATGAGACTCACAGCCAGGTAGTCATGAACCACATAAAAGATAAGAATGCTTATACTTAATTGAAATATCATCAAACTAAGAATTTTCAACTTTATACCTAGGGATTTTCAAAATGACCAACGACCACCTACTTGGGCTTTGGGCACATGTTAAAGTATTATAGCCTAGAGTGTACAATTCTCCAATCAAAATTATATAGTCACTTTTACAAGGATTCCCATAAAAATAGGATATATTACAAAAAAAAAATGGCTTGGAGAAGGTGTGGTCAGCTACTAGGAGGGTGCTCGTCAGCTGTATAGGCCAAACACTCCCCCCTTCCTAGCCATTGCACCCTCTCGTGCAAGCCATGGAAGCTCTTTAGTAGTAACATTGGCGTTTCTCCAAGGTCTTAATGACTTCGTTAAATTTGATAGCTCGAGCTATGATGTCTTCCTTGATAGATAGGCCTCTTAGAGGATTGCTCAACAACATGCTCTGGCAAGCCACGTGCCTTGCTTGCAGATCTTTTGTGAGCGGGTTGAAGATTGTGGAGTCCATCTCAAAGAAGCCAATCATGAAAGCTTCTTTAAAAAGTCTTCATGTAATGTGAGGGTAGAAACATTAAGCACGTGTACATGCCCATGATGACGTTCTTTGAGGATCTTCTGTCTCCAGATTCCAACTGATCCCATCTATTCTTTCAAGGAACACCTCCCATGGATGTTCGGCTTTGTCGATGTCTTCAAATGCTTTGATGCACGTGAGGATCATCTTGGCAATTTTGCATGTCATTTGGCAAGTTAAGTCTTGAACATCCCTCATTAGTGTGATGAGAGCCCTAAATGTGTGAACCATGTAAGCTTCGGCTAGCTTATGGTTGTTGCATGCTTTGCAAGAACTCTTCTTTCTCTACGTTGTTGACTTTTTGTCTGAGCCGCTCTCTCTCTTGGTTTGCCTTGTGTGAGTGGCAGCTTTAGCATCTTCCACATATTGATCCAAGTTTGTGTTATCACTATCTGACATATGAATTGTAGCTCAATCATCTCAAGATGCTCTTTGAGATCAAGTTCTTCAAGGATTCTCTGTGTCGTCACCTCATCAACTTGGACATTCTTTTTACTTGATCCTCTCTTCTCTGGGAAGCCTTTGCAATTTGATCCATCTTTGAAGGGATTTTTTGTGTTTATTTTTTCTCTTCATCACTGCAACTTTCTTGTTCATCTTGAGAATCTCTTCTTTGTTGATCGTTAGGAGGTGGAGATGGTGGTTTGGTAGAGACCATTTGCTACATTTCCTTTGCATCCTTTGTCATTGTTGCGTCTTTAGCAGTATCCACGTGATGTGATTGTTGAGTGTGAAGAGAGTCCAAAAGTGAATCTAAATTTGTCATTTTTTGTAGTTTGACTCCTCCTCCACTCTCTCTTCATCTTTCCTTTTCAAGACCTCACAAATCCAGTGTTGTGTGGAGCCTGTCGACTTGATTTTTGCTTCAGCTTTCTCTCGCCTTTCTTCTTTAAGTTTCTTGAGCGTTACATCTAGCATTTTGGAGTGATCCTTGCACCATGTACATTAACATGATCAAAGAATGCTATGGCTGAAAACTTTTGTGATTTGGATCATTGGTTGGGTTTCTACGGAAAATTGTGTAAATTTTTTGTAAATTTAGATAATTTTGGCATTTTCACAAGGGTTTTGATGTTTAAATGGCTTGAAAACTTAGGGTTAGACTTCAGTTAGCATGTGGGTCATGAGGGTTAGGTTTTGGTCATGAAATCTAAAAAGGTACATGGATCATGATCCATGTTGGGTCACATTTTGGGTTAAGATTTAGTGGGCATGTTCCTATAGCCTATCCTAGCACACTGGTGGAATCTTTTCAAATTCAGATCTATATTCACTAAGTTAACCCAATTTCCCAGCTTATGGCCATGTTCTCTTGACTTTGACCATATTTGTTCTTGGGATCCGGCGTTGATTGATTCCTGTGGCTAATGGCTGTTGGCTTTTATGATTCTGATGCTTGGATACTAATTAACACCTTTATTCTCACTTGTTCTTCAAATTTCAGTGCCATCTGACTTTGATTGACCTTCCCAACGTTGCTGTCAAAATTTACACTTTTTCCATGCATTTCTTGGCTAGACTTTGACTTCTTGGAGCATAAAATATATCCAATCTCACTTTATGGTTTTACTCCCCCAAAACCCTAACTTTGGCACTGTGACACTCTAAAATTGCCAGTCTCTTGAAATTTTGACCCATCTTGCACAATTTCCTCATTACTTGATAATTTTTAGACTTTGCATACACTTGTTGGGACCCAAATTTGCCAACTTTGCACCTGGGCATCATGGATCGCGATCCATGTTTGGAACCCATTTTTCACTAAAATTGTGGGGAAGCGTCTTGATATGTTCCCTAAGCCTTTGGTCATCAACGTTTGGGGTTTGTATCACTTTTTTTCTAGCATGTGTCAAAATGACCATTTGCAAAAGACTAAAATCTTGGGATTTTAGGTTTTTTAGGCCTTTAGGTGTCCATTTTTGCCCAAACTTGAGGGTCGACTTCCGCAAACCCTGATCTACCTGTGGGCAACTTATGGTTGCCCTCCATAGTGCCTATCATCTTCTGCAATCACATTAAAAGCAATTTCTCAGACATGAATCACGATCCATGTTTCACCATCAAACTTGATTGTGTTTACATGTGCTGGAAGCTCTTGGCTTGAGGACTCTTATGGCCAAACCTTTTTGAAATTGGAGTGGGATTACTCTTTCTACCAGCCTCTCATAGTTTGCAAATTTCCCAGACTTGTTTTGATTGATGTGGCTAATCTGGTGTTTTTGTGTTGTGTGGCTTACATACATTTGTCGATGGAGATTAGTAGATCATATGTATCGAATCTAGTGCACAATGGTGGCTCCGAGTACCCATAGTAAGCCAAAACCCATGCAAGCTGTAGGTCACAAATAACAAAGCACTCTCTCTCTCTCTCTCTCTCTCTCTCTCTCTCTCTCTCTCTCTCTCTCTCTCTCTCTCTCTCCCCCCCCCCCCCCCCCCCAGCTCTAGCAAATGCAAATGAGGTGTGATTTACCCAAACTCGCCTATATGTGCAGACTTACCCAGAGTCTCAAATACACACTTACCTTCCTTGCCTAAATTGCTGATGGCATATCACCTGCGGCTCAAACAACTCATTATTTGGACATATGATCGGTGTTTGCTTGTGAATTTGATCCGACGATCTGACGTAAGTGAAGGAGTACGAGCAGAAGTGCGACGCGAGAGAGAGTGCGAGAAGAAGAGCACGACGATATGGTGAACTCGCTCTACTGTAATGTGTAGAGCATAGTGAGTTCTTATTAGGTTTTTACAAAAGAATATGTGTACATACCTGGCAGCCCGCCCACTTACCTAGGCGACCACATTGGGCTTTATACCCCAACAACCTCCCACTTAAAGTCCAATGTGGTACTTTAAGTGTGAGAGAAGCTACTGTACAAGCTAATATACAAGAGATGCAGAGAAGTGATGTACTACCCTACACCTAACTGCTTGCGAAAATGCGCAAAGCTCTCTGAGGGAAGTCCTTTTGTAAGTAGATCAACAGGATTTTCTGTGGTGTGAACTTTGACAAGCTGAAGTTGCTTATCCTCGAGCATTTCCCTGATGAAATGATACTTCACATCCACATGCTTTGTCTTTGAGTGATAAACTGGATTGCGAGCCAATTGTATAGCACTTTGACTATCACAATATAACACAGGCATCTCTTCTTTGATTCCCAAATCTGTTACTAGTCGATTAAGCCAAATTGATTCTTTGCATGCCTCTGATGCTGCAACATATTCAGCCTCTGTAGTAGACTGAGTAACACAATCTTGTAATCTAGAACGCCATGATACTGCTCCACCAGCCAATGTAAAGACATACCCTGACGTAGACCTTCGGTTGTCTAAGTCACCTGCATAATCTGAGTCTGTAAAACCCTTTACACTTAGCTCCTGACTCCCATAGCATATACGCATACTCTTTGTAGCTTTCAGGTATCTCAATATTCCTTTCACTGCCTCCCAATGTTTCTTGCCTGGGTTTGACATGTATCGACTTACTACTCCCACTGCAAATGCAATGTCTGGGCGAGTAGCAATCATTGCATACATCAAACTACCCACTGCAGACGCATATGGAATCTTATCCATTTCAGCCTGTTCTTCCTCAGACACAGGACAATCTTGTTTGCTAAGTTTCACATATGGTGGCAATGGAACACTCAGTGCCTTTCCCTTCTCCATATTGAAACGTTGCAAAACCTTGTCAATATACTCTGTTTGAGATAACCAAATCAACTTCTTTGATCTGTCTCTCTCAATGCGCATACCAAGTATATGACTTGCCTCACCCATGTCTTTCATGTCAAACGATTTTGCCATCTTTGACTTCAAAGCTGAAATTTCTTCCAAGTGCTTGCCAGCAATCAACATGTCATCCACATACAAAATAAGGAAGAGCCAACTGCCATCCATAGCCTTCTTTGTATATAGACAGTGATCGAACTCACTACGTTTGTAGCCTTGAGAAAGCATAAACTTGTGGAATTTATGGTACCATGCCCTCGGTGATTGTTTTAAGCCATAAAGACTCTTTAACAACTGGCATACCCAATTTTCCTTGCCTTTCTCAACAAACCCTTCTGGCTGCCGCATGTAAATTTCCACATCTAAATCACCATGCAAGAACGCTGTCTTGACATCCATTTGGTGCAACACCAAATCTAATATGGCAACCAATGCAAGAAAGCATCTCAATGTAGTCATCTTGACCACCGGAGAGAAGACTTCATCAAAGTCAATGCCTTGTTCTTGCTTAAAGCCCTTGGCAACAAGCCTTGCTTTGTACTTTGGCTGACTATCATGAGCGGTGATCTTATACCTGTAAACCACCCATTTACAAGGTAGAGCCTTTTTGCCCTGTGGTAATTTAACTAGCTTCCATGTCTTGTTTTTATGCAGAGCTGTCATCTCTGACTGCATGGCCAATTGCCAATTCCCGGAGTCCTTCATTTGCACTGCTTCCTTGTAACATGAAGGCTCATTGCAATCAGTCAACATGACATAGTTCATAGATGGAACAAACCTATCAGGAGGTCGCGTGACACGTCCAGATCTACGCACAATAGGTGGCTCAGGCTCAGCCACAACCTGTGGTTCCACTCTATCCTGTCCTTGCTCCTCTTGAGCCCTGACATTTTGTCTTGCACGTGCAGGTCCATCTTCTTGGAAGACAACTCTTCTAATCTCCTCAACCCTCTCTGGTTTAGAATGATATTTGGATTCATTAAAGTGAACATCATTGCTGCGGACAACCTTTCTGGATTCGGGATCCCAAAGTCTGTACCCCATCTCACCAGAATTACCATAGCCTAGAAAGATGCACTTTCTACTCTTTGGCTCAAGTTTGTTTCTAAATTCCTTTGGAACGTGAGTATATGCCTCACAGCCAAAGACTCTGAGATGCTTGTATGAGGGCATTTTGCCTGACCATACCATCTCTGGCACTGAATCCTTCTGCAAAACCTTGCTAGGAGATCTATTTACAAGATGAACAGCTGTTGATACAGCTTCAGCCCAAAACCCATTTGGCAGTTGTGCATTAGACAACATACTTCTGAACTTCTCTTGTATGGTCCTATTCATCCTCTCAGCAACACCATTTTGAGGAGGATTGTAAGGAGCAGTAAGTTCATGTTTTATACCTTTTGACTCACAAAAGTCCTGAAAGGCCTTTGAAACATACTCTCCACCATTGTCAGTGCATAAGCATTTAAGCTTCTTGCCACTCTGATTCTCCACAAGTGTCACAAACGTTTTGAAAACACTAAACGCTTCATCCTTGTGCTTGAGAAAGTAAACCCATACTTTCCTCGAGTAATCATCTATAAATGTCATAAAGTAAGAAGCTCCCCCTAGAGATAGGTTAGGCATAGGTCCACACAAATCACTATGAACAAGTGCCAACTGTGTATCTCTTCTACTGCTTCTATGCTTATGTGGCTGCTGTGTTTGCTTGCCATACAGACAATGTTCATAGAATTCAAAATCATTAAATGAAAAGCCAGGCAAATAACCAGAACGAGACAAGATTTCCATTCCCTTCTTGGACATATGTCCTAACCGGCTATGCCACAAAGAAACGTTCGGCTGCTCGGTTACATTGATTACATTTTTAGAGACATTTGATACATAAATCATGTAAAGTCCTCCAGAATTTACTCTATGTGCTACTGTCATAGAACCCTTGGATATCTTCCACATGTTCTGTCCAAAAGTGGTGATGTAGCCAGCATCATCAAGTAAACCTGTGCTGATCAAGCTCTTTGTAATTGCGGGAACATGTCTCACATTCTTCAGCGTGAAAGAAGAGCCATTCTGAAACTTCAATTGAACATCTCCAACACCTAAGATCTCACATGTCTACCCATTGCCTAGCCGAACATGATCTTTAGTGGTCACATAGGAGGTAAACCACTCCTTGTTTGGAGACACATGAAGTGATGCCCTTGAGTCTATAATCCAGTCACTCGGTGCATTTCCATCAGATGCTGTAAGAAGAGCTGAGTCCATTGTATTCTTCAAGAAGTAGATGTCTCCTGACACTAGATTGTCATCCTCTGCAACAGTGTTTGTCACATTTATTTCTTGAATCTTCACTGAGGACTTGTTCTTCTCACCATGGTCTTCAGCTTTCTCTTTGCCTTTTTCTGCTTTCCATTCTCTACAGTCTCTTTTCATGTGACCCTTCTTGCCACAATGGTAGCATTCTATGTCACTCTTGCCTTTAGCACTGCGGGACTTGCTATGAGACTGATTCCTCTTTCCACCTTTGTACTTTTCTTTGGTCCTTCCCCTGACAACTAAGGCTGTTCCTTTCCCTTTGTCCATTGTCTTTCTATTGGTTTCTTCAGTAAGCAAACTTCCTTCTACACCTGCTATGTTCAAACCATCTGGAGGTGCAAAATTACTCAAAGCTGTGCAAAAAGTGTCCCAACTTTCTGGCAATGTGATCAACAGGAACATAGTTCTAACAGGTTCATCAAACTTGACACCTTGAGCTGACAACTGACTGTAGATTGTGTTAAATTCATTCAGATGATTGGACATAGGTGTCCCTTCTTTCATCTTCAAGTCAACAAGCTTCTTAAGCCAGTATACCTGTGAAGCTGCACTCTGCTTCTCATAAAGATCACTCAGCTTTAACCATGCTTGATAAGCCGACATCTCGTCTGCTACATTGAAGTAAACGCTTTCTGCCAAAGTCAGCATAATGGTAGAAAGTGCTAATTCATCCATTTCGCTCCATTCATCTTCGTCCATATCTTCTGGTTTTATCCCCTTGAGCTTTATAGGTTTTATCTGCTTCTTTTGTACCAACACGTGCCAAATCTGCTTCTTCCACAATGGGAAATTGGTTCCATCCAGCTTCTTGATATTGTAAAGAGCAGTGTCCTGTGATCCAGCCATAGCTACGCTTCACAGTAGTTTACTTTCCTGGGAAAAATTCGGCAGAGTTTCCCCTGTAAACTGACCTCTGAACCAATATCAACCTGTCAAATGAACCAAGAAAGCTTCAGATTCTGCATAAATTTCGGCAGAGTTTTCTTTGTAAAATGGCTCTGGTGTACTCAAAAAATAGACCAAAAAACAGCTCAAAAAACACTGTCTCTTTGACACTGTAAGCTGCGGGTAAACCTGTCCTGCACCTGTACTGTCTCTCACTGTCCTGTAAGCATAGACTGTGACAATGCCTCAACGGCAGTAAAGCAAAGATGCAATCCCAACTGTCTAACTCACAGTCAATACATCCTAGCTGCCTATCTAAGGGTGCTCGAGGGATCGCTCCAAGATCTATATCACCGAAAGGATCTCAACATTCGAGAATCCCCCAGCTCAATAAAACCTCACTCGACCCTCAACAAAGGCTGCAATAAATGTGACAGTACATAGACTTCCCACAAAGTCATACATCCACAAATTTCCCACTGTATGCTGTAACCGTTGCGGCGGTTGTTTGCTGCGTGACTCACAGCCAGCAAACCCTCAACAAACATACATCATCTCTGACAATACATCCCATGTGGAAGTACCTGCAATGTCAGGATGAAATCTGGAATATCAAGCAACAAACACAAGCTACCTGATGAACTAGTGGATGTCGTCTACAGTCTGTGTGTAGATGCGCCCGTGTCGTATGTGACACGCCTCCAAGAACTGTGAGCCGTCCTTCGATGTGTAGACAGCCACAAATCAACACTCTGGGAGTGTCGATATCCTCAGCACCTGCAGTCGTAGGCCAAAAACCCCCAATTTGCAGAGTCGGATCTGCACCCGTCGAGACCACGTAGTCGAAAATGGCCTGCGCAGACCTTTGTCGAAGCCGAACGGTGGCCGAGATGACCTCAGAATGAAATTATAAGAACACCGAGCCCTTAGGGCTCGCCCACAGGATTTGGGGCCGTGTCTTCGCCTGTCGAATTTCACTCCAATCTGAGTTGGTGACTCTAGCCTCCTGCAGTGCTGCTCCGAGCCTCGATCTGAGCTCTGATACCAGTTGAGGGAGTACGAGTGGAAGTGCGACGCGAGAGAGAGTGCGAGAAGAAGAGCACGACGATATGGTGAACTAGCTCTACTGTAATGTGTAGAGCATAGTGAGTTCTTATTAGGTTTTTACAAAAGAATATGTGTACATACCTGGCAGCCCGCCCACTTACCTGGGCGACCACATTGGGCTTTATACCCCAACAGTAAGTTGACCAAAAATTTGATTTGTACCAAATCTTTTGAAACTTGATATGCTTGAAGATTTTGCTTTGTTGATCCGATGTTTGCTTTCCAAATTTGATTTCGGCTCTCTTGATTAATTTTGTCAAATTTTTATCCTTATTAGCTAAAAATTGAAGAAAATTACTGAAAGTTATTATTATTTGGCCAAAAAATTATCCAAAAATATTTTGCACACTCATATATACATACACTCACTCTAGGCATCATGATTGTCAAAAGTATGTCACTATGGCTCATTATTATGCCTAATATGAGGTAAACCCAGATAAAAAGCAAAAATTAAGCAAAAACACACACTTTATATACTAAATTCTGTTACCATATACATGTGGTAGTAAGGTGTGTGAACACACTTAGTACCGCCATTTTTTCCCTCACTAGGAGGTTTTTAAACCCGTGCATTGTATATACACCCATCACTCTAGGGATATCTTATCTTTCCATTGCATACTAAAAGTAATATAGTCTATGTTGTGTGCCTTGAGTTTCCTTCGTCTTCTCCAAGCCTGTGTATGTTTCCCTGCAACCATAATTCCAACAATTGCTATTAGAGCAAGTTGCGTCCTTTTGGGCTTAGTTGTCAGCGTCGCTAGCAGACGCTTGCTCTCTTTCTCAGATTTCAATGAGCTTTACTGAGCATCAGCAAGTCAAAAAATACTTCAGGTAAGCTAAAAGAGCTAAGTCTGCTCAAATTTTTGATTCGGGCTCATTTCGGCCTCCGTTTTCCCTACTGGTAGTGTTGCAGCTTGCATCGGCAATTTTGTCATTTTGTGCAAAAATTTTGTTAGTTTAGTTTTTTGCATAATAGGTCCCTTACACTCTTCTTCGGGTTGCACTATATAGCACGTATTGGTCTCGCTTCATTTCTCCTCTTTTTCGGCAGTTTTCACATCAGGTGTACGCATTTGCCATGGCTGACAACAACACATGTGTGTTGAAGATGTTTGCTGCTGACGATAGATTGGATGGGAAAAATTACCCTATGTGGTCTCACATGATGCAACATGTCCTTGTGTCAAAGGGCATTTGGAATATTGTGCAGGTCATTGATGTACGTTGTGGTTCTGAGGATGTAGACGATGTTGAGGATATTGCAGGTTTGGTTGGCAGGGGTGCTGTTGCCTTTTATCTGGTCAAGGGAGTTGGAAAGATTGTGATGATTGCTACTACGAATGGTAGTTCTTTCACACTTATTGATGCACTTTATGTACCCAAGATCAAGAAGAATTGTTTTTCTATATATGCACTTGCTAGACTTGGTCTTGTTGTCAAATTGTGGATTACAGATGTACAATTCATGATCTCAGTTTTGGTGATGAAATTGTTGCATTTGGTATTTTGTGTCATGGGCTGTATAAGATCACTTTGCATGACAATTGTGGATAGAATTTTGCATATATAGTTGTGTATTCAAAGGTTTGTTTGCTAGTTTGTTGCATTTGCAGAAATCTAATATGGTTGCTTCTTTGTCGCCTCTTGAAGCACCTATGAAGCATGTTTGTGAAGGTTGTATTTTGGGTAAGATGCCTAGTGATGTTTGTGGGCTATGCAAACATTTGTCCTTATGCAATTACCTGTGCTTTGTGACTTTCATTGATGATTACTCCAGGCATGCATGGGTGTATCCACTTAAAGCTAAGTCCAAAGTGTTTATGTGCTTCAAGAAATTCTGGCTATGATTGAGAATGTCTCTAAATGTACTATGGGCACCCTCTATTAAGATCAAGGGGGGATTGGGGGGGGGGGGGGGGGGGGTATATGTCTCATTAGTTTAATGCTTTTCTAGCTAGTCGTGGGATAAAACACCAATGTACAGTGCCATACACACCTCAACAATGGTGTTGTTGAAAGGAAAAATAGGTTGCTTACGAAGATGGCATGATGTATAGTCAAAAGTCAAGCTTTGCCACATTCGTTTTGGCTTGAGGCCATCATGTGTGCTACTTATGTACTTAACAAGTGTCCTACAAAAGCTTTGCAGTCTATTACTCCATATGAAGCATGGAATGATGGAAAGACATCTATTGATCACAAGCACATTTTTGGTTGTTTGGCTTATGCTTTGGTGCCACAAACACAACGCAGAAAATTGGATGATAAGGCTGTAAAATGTATTTTTGTTGGTTATAGTAATAAAAGCAAAGGTTACAGGTTGTACCATCCGTAAACAAATCGTATCTTGGTTTCATGGGATGTTGTGTTTATAGAAGATTGTGCTCAACCTTTGCTGTCATGTACTAGAGATAATAAAGTAAGCTCAAAGGACATTTATGATAGTTTGTTGCCTCTTTTCAGTGGTAGAAACTTGAATGAAAATTCTAATAAGGCATATGTACAGCCTATGGGGGTTTTAAAAAATGTTATGGATCAGCCAATTGTTGATGAAAATGTACTTGATGTGGAAAGGGGTATGCCAAAATGGCTGGTGCCTACTTTGGGTGACAGTAAATTGGATGCACCTTTGTCTAATCGTACTCGTTCAGGTTCTCACCATGCATCTTATGCATCAGATTGTTATGCTTTGGCTGTTCCTAGATGTAGTAGGGCTACAGTGTCACAAGCACGGGACAAACAATTAGTTACAACTCGTCGGCTGGAGTCCACAATGGAAGGACTTTTGTCTGGCTAGTGACACATGGCAAGGATACATCGGGAGGTGGTCTAGTGGACACCGTGGCTAGATCACCACCACCGCAGTTGGAGATAGATTTATTTGGAGTGGATATTTTGGAGTTCTTGGTGGCTCTTTATGGTTGTATATATCCATAGTACGTTGTTTGAGTCATTTTTATCATCATTTACTTTTTGTGGTCGAGCGTCTTGAGTCTAGCGTCTTGAGTTCAAGCACATCACGTCTGCACCATCCCTACACATTTAAAGACGTTTAATATAACATTTCATTTCATCTCATTTCTCTCTCTCTCTCTCTCTCTCTCTCTCTCTCTCTCTCTCTCTCTCTCTCTCTCTCTCTCTCTCTCTCCCCTTTCTTTTTATTTTTGGTACTCAAACATTGTATCACATTCACTGCGTTGTAAGTTTTTGGTCTCATAGGTCATTTTGGCCTTTTCAAGATGTTAATATAACATTTCATTTCATTCTCTCTCTCTCTCTCTCTCTCTCTCTCTCTCTCTCTGTCCGTCTCTCTCTCTCTCTCTCTCTCTCTCTCTCTCTCTCTCTCTCTCTCTCTCCATGTGCGAGGGCCCCATGAGGGCCTACCTGATACGGGCGTGATACTTAGAGTTTGTCCACTATCATACCTATTTCAAGTTAGGGGACCCTATGGAGCCTGGGAATTAGCACCTCGGGTGGTCAATAAATATGTGACTATCACGTGCGTGCAACAAAAGGGTTTTTTTTTTTTCACATTTTCACATACATAAGGGTCCCATGAAATGGGATTGGCAAAATAGTTTACAAATTGAATAGAAAAAGGGTGTATTTTATTTGTCAAAAATTCACAAATAAGGATTTTTAAAAATAGGTCCTTGAACGCACATGATATACACAATTTATACATAGTGACATCCCAAGATTAGCACACTATCATGATTGGACACACATTGGCACGGTTGTACGCATCTATCCTTGAGCATTAGTTGAGTAGATGGGTAGAGAGAGAGGGTGTACGTGCAACAGGATAGGTGGATTTCAGGAGAGGTTTCTCTACTCTTGATCATATTATAACACTCAAAGCCATTATTGAGAAGGGGAGACTCACGTGGGAGACGGCTCTATTGTTGCTTTGTGGATTTCCGCAAAGCCTTTGATACAATGCCCAAAGCTAGATTGATGCGCAGACTGCAGGAGATGGGGGTACCCAAAGAGTTGATTTTGGGGGATCATGGATGTATACAACTTAATAGTGGGGCATGTACACACTCCAAAGTGGAGTTTTGGTTTCGTCCACTCCACTATTGGGGTGAAACAGGGTTGCTTATTCTACACTATTTGGCATGTATGTGGATGACGTTGCTGACTACATTGGGAGGGATGGTGAAGATAGAGGAGCAACTATTTTTGAGTCTTCTGTGAAAGGAGATTGTGATGATGATGTTGATGCAGAATGGGATTTTCGTGCAAAGTGCACTTATGATCCTTCTATTTGCATGTATGTCAATTGCTACAGATATTCATGTGTGGTACTTTGACAGTGGTGCTACAAAGCACATTACATCTCATCATGACTTGTTTACCTCTCTCAAGGATGTCTGTCATGGGAATTCACTCACTTGGGCCAACAATGCCTCTTATCAGGTCAAGGGAGTTGGAAAGGTTGTGCTGTCTGCTATGAATGGTAGTTCTTTTGCACCTGTTGATGCACTTTATGTACCTGGGATCAAGAAGAACCTTTTGTCTGTATCGGCACTTGCTAGACTTGGTCTTGTTGTGAAAGTTGTGCAGTGACAAATGTACAATTCATGATCTCAATTTTGGTGATGAGATTGTTGCATTAGGCATTTTATGTTTTGGGTTGTATAAGCTTACTTTGTATGACAAGTATGGGCAAAATTTTGCAAATGTAGTTATGGATTCTAAGGCTATTTCAGATGCAAAGCTTTGGCATGCATGTTTTGGGCATTTGAATTTTGCTAGTTTGCTATGTTTGCATAAATCTGATATGGTTGCTTCTTTGCCGCCTCTTGAAGCACCTATTAAGCATGTTTGTGAAGGTTGTAATTTGGGTAAGATGCATCGTCAAAGTTTCCAAAGGATGGTTCAGTTAGGGCTACATGCAGGTTGCAACTTGTGCCTAGTGATGTTTGTGGGCCAAGGCAAATTTTGTCCTTGGGCAATTACCTGTACTTCATGACTCTAGGCATGCATGGGTATATCCGCTAAATGCAACGTCCAAAGTGTTTATGTGCTTCAAGCGATTTTTGGCTATGAGTGAAAATGTCTCTAAATGTACTATAGGCACCCTTCGTTCCGATCGAGGGGAGGAGTATATGTCTCATGAATTTAATGCATTTCTGGCTAATCATGGGATAAATCACCAATGTACATTGTCGTATACACCTCAACAAAATGGTGTTGCTGAGAGGAAAAATAAGCCGATTATGGAAATGGCATGATGTATGATCAAAAGTCAAGCTTTGCCGCATTTGTTTTTGCTTGAGGCTATCATGTGTGCATGTTATGAACTTAACAAGTGTCCTACAAAAGCTTTGCAATCTATGACTCCATATGAAGCATGGCATGATATAAAGCCATCTATTGATCACATGCACATTTTTGGGTGTTTGTCTTATGTTTTTGTGCCACAAACACAACACAAAAAATTGGATGATAAGGCTATCAAATGCATTTTTGTTGGTTATAGTGCTGAAAGCACAGGTTACAGGTTGTACCATCTGCAAACAAAGTGTATCTTGGTTTCACGGGATGTTGTGTTTGTGGAAGATTCTGTTTAGCCCTTGCTGTCATGTACTAGAGACAATAATGTAAGCTCACAATAAATTTATGACATTTTATTGCCTCTTTTCACTGGTGGAAGTTTGAATGTAAATTCGAACGAGAAAAATGTACAGCCTATGGGGGTTTCTAAAAATATTATAGATCAGTCGATTTCTAATGTAGATAGATATACATGATGTACTTGATGAAGAAAGGGCTGAGAATGAGCAGGCTCGAGAGGTATGCCAAAATGGTTGGTGCATACTTTGCATGACAGTAAATTGAATGCACCTTTGTCTAGTCATACTCGTTCAGGTTCTTGCCATGTATCTTATGTATCAAATTGCTATGCTTTGGCTGTTTTTACTTATGTGATGTTGAGGAACCTCTATCTTTTGTTGAAGCACAAAATTCAAAAAATTGGATGGCTGCCATCAAATTAGAATATGATGCACTTATAAAAAATGACATATGGACTTTATGTGATTTTCCTCCTGGCAAAAAGGCCATTGGTACAAAGTGGGTTTACAAGTTGAAACACAAATTGGATGGTGAGATTGATCGCTATAAGGCTTGACTTGTTGCAAATGGTTATGAATAGCAAAAATGCATAGATTATGAAGAGACTTTTGCTCCCACTTTTTGTATGAATTATGTGCATTGGTAGCTCATGTTGGATGGGATGTACATTAGTCAGACATTGTTACTGGTTTCTTGAATTTTGACAGATTTGAGGAAGTTTATGTAATGCAACCTTGCGGTTTTGTCAAGGAAGGACAAGAGAATAAAGTGTGCAAATGTAAGAAAGCTTTGTATGGCTTGAAGTAATCTCCTTATGCTTGGTATGAGAAAGTTGACACTCATTTGGTCAAACAAGCCTTTCGTAACAATCCAACAAAAAGCACTTTGTATGTGAAGCGTGAGGGTGATGTACTTCTCATTGTTGTTCTATGTGTGGATGATTTGATGATCATTGGTTTGAATGAGGCACATATTGCTGAATTTAAGGCTGATTTGAATGCTACTTTCAAGATGAAAGATTTGGGGATACTGCATCATTACTTGGGCATATAGTTTAAGCAGTGTGATGGTGGTATTGCCTTGTGTCAGGCAAGTTACATAGAGACATTGCTGTGTAAGTTTGGACTTGAGGATTGCAAACCTATTGCCACTCTCATGGAAATAGGTTTGAAATTGAATCTTTATTATGCTTGTGACCCTAATGATGTCCCTCTTTGCCAAATTGCTATGGATGCCTTATTTATGTTTACCAAGGAACAAGGCCAAATATTCAGTTTGCAGTCTCATAGGTCAACAAATTTATGCAAGCCCAGGGTCTAAGCATTGGTAGGCTATCAAGCGGATCTTTCACTATTTGAGTGACACTTTACATCTTGGGTTGTTTTATCCCAAGGGGAGATCATTGCCGTCAGATTTACATGCTTTTTTTGGACTCAGATTGGGCTGGTTGCTTTGACACACTAGTGCCCACAAGTGGTTTTTGTTTCATTCATGACAGTTCATTCATATCATGGTTGAGCAAGAAGAAACCTACCATGGCAACTTCCAGTTGTGAGACTGAGTATAGGGTAGTCTTCAAGGCTACGATTGAGTGTGCATGGCTCATACACCCTATGGTTGATTTGGGTGTTGGATAGGACACTTCCAACATCATTGACATTGACAATCAGAGCGCATTGACAGTTACAAGGAACCCAATTTTTCATGCTCGTACAAAGCACATTGAGCTCCATTACCACTATGTCAAGGAGAGACTCTCAACAGGAGAGACAACTTGGCTTATGTGCCAACATAGGACAACCTTGCAGATCTTTAAAGGCATTTTATTGTGAGAAGTTCAAAGCTTTCTTGTTTGCTCCCTTTGTACTATGGTTGTTTTTTAAACAAGTTTAACGCATCTATCTCTAGAAGAGGATTGTCCCGTGAATCTTGGAATTCTTCTTCATTCTTGTCGCTCAGATCTTTGATGGAAATTTCGTCAACTATGCATTTGCACTCAATTGTTTTTGTGTATGCATGATGTAGGTCTCTGACCCTGTTTCCAGGGTAACACTCCCCATTTGGAAGGGGCCTATGTCATAGCTCTCTTTATCACAAAATCTCATTGGGGTTGCTTCGTTCACACATACATCTAGACTTTAGAGTAGACAGTATTTGATCCCAGTCAAAATGTTCAAAGAACTCCTCTAGAAATCGAGGATATAATCTTTGTCTTCTGCTAATCTATCTAGGATGCAGTCCTCGCTAGCCAAGATCTCGTATTCAAAAACATCCAAAGATGTGCTTTGGTTTGTAACCATGCAGGTATTTTATTCTTGGTGACAGTTATTGATTCAAATTACTCTACAAGAGTTTGACTAACATCTCTGTAACTATGGTGCTTGACATTGATCCTCATTGTGATCTCTGTGTAAGATCCCTAGGTCACTAGGTATGCTAACTAGCATACTCATAATGCTAAACCCTAAATATTGTGCTGGCCAACATACTCTATAGGATCACTAGGGGTTCTAACTAGCATACTC
Organism: Adiantum capillus-veneris; assembly: GCF_014529385.1. NCBI lineage: Eukaryota > Viridiplantae > Streptophyta > Polypodiopsida > Polypodiales > Pteridaceae > Adiantum > Adiantum capillus-veneris. The sequence goes on along the minus strand of NC_140931.1, from coordinate 110,484,843 downwards.
ATAATGCTAAACCCTGAATATTGTGCCAGCCAGCATACTCTATTGGATCACTAGGCATGCTAACTAGCATACTCATAATGCTAAACCCTTGTGTTAACTAGCATACTCCGTAAGATCACTAGGCATGCTAACTAGCATACACATAATGCTAAACCCTGAATATTGTGCTAGCCAACATACTCTGTAGGATTACTAGGCATGCTAACTAGCATACTCATAATGCTAAATCCTGAATATTATGTCAACCAGCATACTCTGTAAGATCACTAGGCATGCTAACTAGCATACTCATGTAATGCTAAACCTTGAATATTATGCTAACCAACATACTCTATAAGATCACTAGGCATGCTAACTTGCATACCATTAATGCTAAACCGTGAATATTGTGCTAACCGGCATACTCTATAAGATCACTAGGCATGCTAACTAGCATACTCATAAAGATAAACCCTGAATGTTGTGCTAACCAGCATACTCTGTAAGATCCCTAGGCATGCTAACTAGCATACCATTCATGCTAAACCCTGAATATTGTGCTAACCAGCATACTCTATAAGATCACTAGGTATGGTAACTAGCATACTCATAAAGCTACCCTCAATATTGTGCTAACCAGCATACTATGTAAGATCACCAAGTATGCTAACTAGCATACTCATAAAGCTAAACCCTAAATATTGTGCTAACCAGCGGATTATGTAAGATCACTAGACATGCTAACTAGCATACCATAAAGGTAAATAACATACCCAACATAGTAATAATGCTAACTGGCATAAACCTTGTATCAAACAACATGCTCAAAATGCTATTGATCATACCAAGCATGATAACAATTATTATACATGCAATGTAATAAGTTATGGCACAAGTATTTGATTTATCACCTAAGGTTCCTCTAGGAGGTGCACAAGGTGTTTTATGTAGCTTTTCCTCCCCACTCACTTTCGACAAACAACCTTATTGTTGGGTGAAACATGAGCCTTCTCTTTCAAAAAGGTGTAGACCAATTCTTTAATTTCATATGTGATAGGGCTATGACGATGTTGCTTGTCACATGCAGCTAAGGAATATAATTGAGCAACGACACCAGGCTTCTCCCGTCGTGATTTTGCCTTGAACAAGGTGCAATAGTTGACTTTTAGGACCCTGGAGACTTTCGTAATAAGTATGTTTCCTTTGAATTCAACAGCATCTGCAATGCTCCATTTTTAAAAACAACTCCTCATTAGAGCTTGGCTGCTTGACAGTAGCAAGTGTGTTGCGGACATTGAAGACAATTGCCATCTGCAGAACAATATCCTCTGAAGATTGACCATGGATTTCTTGAATGTGTGGATGGTTAGCAATAAGACTCTAGATTTACAACTTTGTTTTTGTACTGAAACCTTGTGTCCTGCTCTTGCAAGCACTTGAAATTGGAAAGCGATTTTGTTTTTCTCCTCATCGTTGATGGCATGATCTCCTCGCTCAACTTTCATCCATTGGTTTTCCTGCTGTTTGCTATTTCTTTATCTCTCGTATTTCCTGATAACCAAAGTAGCTAGATCCTGTAAGTTGAAATTTATTGACTGTAATGGCTCCCTTCTACATTCTCTTGAGCTCTATAAACGAGCATGTATTAGATAGTTGAAATCAATGAAAATGAGTAGTTGTGAGCACATGATGTAGTTATTGAAACATGCTAACATTTGATTAACTACACCAATGAATTCATTTGGAGTTTGCTTACCACCATTATAGAGCGTGCCTCCATTTCTAGCATTGTAGGTTGTAATACTGTTGGAAGTTCCAACATTGGCTTATAATACTGTAGGTCCATTTCTAGCATTGAAAGTTTCTTGTTCTCCATATGTATGGGTCTGTGCCGGAGTGAGGATAATAGTTCAGCTTTCACAACTAAACTCTAAGGCTAGCTGCCAGCAGAACATACCAACAAGGAGTAGGAACAATGCTGACTAGCACACGAGTCTCAGAGTGAGAGAGAGATGGAGCTCGCACGCGGGCGGAGAGAGAGAGAGAGAGAGAGAGAGAGAGAGAGAGAGAGAGAGAGAGAGAGAGAGAGAGAGAGAGAGAGAGAGAGAGAGAGAGAGAGAGATCATCCACTACCCCACTCCCTCTTTGGCAACCAAAAAAATGAAAAGGTTGCGGAGGGAACTAAAAAAGTAATGGTTTTTCAAGACATTCCAAATTTAAATTTCACTTTCCCTTTTGTCTTCAGCAAATGCTAACAAGCACAACTAACTATCATTGTTCGGGACAACCATTTTAGTGACAAGCTAACATGATTCTACCATTATAGTAATCTTTTTATAATTTATGAATGATTTTTATGAGAATTATATTTAGAATGTACTTTAGAAGTCATTTTTCTTGTAAATCAAAAGTTCATTTTGAAAATCAAGGGTGCTTTTCAACATTTTTTTGAAGAGGATAATGTTACGATCGAGAATCAATGCTTGGATGTGAAATTTGTGAAGGTTAAATGCTCCCTTTCTAAGGTTAAATGTTATGCATTTTTTAAAGCTAATGATAGCATATAGGCTAACTTTGGCTAGAAAAGATGAGAGGGATACTATTTAAAGCGGCAAAAAGCTCTAAAAAGAGGAGGCAAGGGCGTTTTTGTATGTAAAGTCCACTCTCTAGATCAAAGAAGTAGGTTGATGTGCATGCAAGATAGCCGTTCATAAAAATGGCCATAACTTGAGTTTTAGTTGTCAAAATCATGCAACTCAAGACTCAAAATAAAGCTCTCTTTGAGCTCCATGTGTCTATGGTATTAGTTTGATGTTTTATCTAAATTCTTTTAGTAGCTTCTTATCTTGCCAATTATTATTACCAGTTTTAGAGAAGACGATGGTGCAGCCAAAGTGTGTCGACCCTAACAGAGGGCACAAGCAGTGATGTGTATGCTTATGGATGCCTGACAGAGGGCTAGAGAAGATGGGAAGAGCTTGTGCAAGCAAGTGGCAACGGAGATATATGCTTTATGTGGTTTTCTAGACCAAAAAGGCACCAGATAGGGCTTGATAGGGTGGCAAGTGAAGGGTGATCAAAGTGCTTTTTTTTTTTGCTCAGATGTGTAGAGCTTGAAGTGCTAAAGAAACAGGTCCAGACGGCTCACCAAATGGAGCTATAGGCTGCAAGATATTTGAGTTTGAAGAAAGAGGTGGTTGCAGATCTGAGAGGGATAGGCCAGATGATGCCAGGTGGTCTGAGCCAATTTTGAGCCATGGGTATGTAATGCTTGCTTTATGGAACGTGTCGATCTTTTCAAATCGTCCATTGGAGCTACGGATACCAAGATACGACCAGTAGATGAAGTTTTGCCGGGGGCTAGGTTAGTCGTCCACCTTAGGAGATGTGTCATCAGGTGTTTTTTGAGGCTCGACAGGTTTTGGATTGTGCTATGCAACATATGGAGTTAACAGGAAGAAACTACATGTCAAACGGAGCCCGGAGCGGAAAGATATAACAGTTGGAAATAGAGGTGCAGTTGCTCGGAGATGGTTGTGCAAGTGTTTGTTTGGAGTTCTGGTCGCATTGACTGGCAGGCCCTTCAAAGCCAAGAGGGGTCCAAGACAAGGGAGTTCAGAGTCAAGAAGTGTAACTTCCAAGCAGGCTTGTTGGCTCGGTGATCAAGTTCTTGAGCAGGAGATGGCATGCATCTAAAGTGGGTGGAAAAAAACATTTTTGGTGAATATTGTTTTGAAATGCCTAGAGGGGGATTGGTGAAATTTATAGGCCTTGGGGCAGGGTGGCCCATCTGGCACCACATGGCAGGGCAATGGAGCCGTAGGTGCACAATGGAGCAAGGCCGCTGGGTATAAAGGCCAAGTAAGGTGCCCCATTGGGGTATGAGGCATGGGAGCTCCTTTGGAGAGTCACTATGGCGGTTGAGCTACGGGCTCTGCGCGGTGGCGCGTTGGGTGTCCGTGGGCGGCACTATTTGTGATGTAGGTGATGAGGTGGCGGTCTTGCCAGGGGGCGTTCCCGCACGTGCCTTAAAAGCCCCAAATTTTTTCGGTAAGAGGTGGTGCCTACAGTGGCGCCACCACAACTGTAGGCTTGGGGCTCAAGGCAAGCCCATGGGGTGCTTTCATATGCAAAAAAGCGGTGCTAAAAAATTAACGGGTAGTGAAGGGGAGAGTTTTGGAGGAGGACTTTGGGAGGTGAGCTCCGTGAAAGCCGAAAAGAAGAACATGAATAAGAGGAGCAAGTTTTTTCTTTGCTAGGGGGATAGTCCTAAGCCTAGAAGAGGCGGTCTCGGAGGTGTGTTCCCAAGTTCTCAAGGCAGACAAAGGTGATGCAGTTTGGGGCGAAGATGCCTTCATAGTCGTGTTTTGGTTGCCGTGCTCTCATTGAGGAGTGTCACACGAGCAGTGAAGCCAGAGATTGCAAGTTTTTTCTTTGTTGCTTGAGGTCTCCATGCCGAGCAGGTTGTAGCAGATTTTCATGGTTGTATAGACGAGATTTTTTGTCATGATTGAAATAGATCTTACCTATTTTAGGTGCCGTTTCTTCCTTTTTTCCCCCTTCTCCTCTTTGATCTATTCCGACAATCTGGTGCCGGTGTTGGAGATGTGTGTGCCTCCCCAGGCCTCTCTGTGTGTGAGAGAGAAAGACAGAGTGGTGTGTGCTGTGGTACGATCGTAAACGGGCCGGATCTGTGTGGATTGCTATCGATTGTGCGAAGGTGAACTTAGTGGATTGGGGTGGGGTGCAGTGATTATCTTGGGCTATAGAGAGTCAAACTGTTTGGGTTCCCGGTGTGTTCCCGTTTCTCCCCATCCCTCTTCTGGTGCCCCCACTGAGGAGCGCTGATGCTCCAATTTGAGGTTTGAAGCGGTGTTTGAAAGTCGACAAGCAGTCAGTGGATGGTCGAATTTTATGGCGATTGTGTTTGAAGATAGCAGAGATGATGGGGCCGAGCTTTGGTCCCATATTTACAGGTGTTGAAGACCCTGAAGATTGGTTAGCACATTTTGAATTATGGATGCTATCGATGCACATCGTGACAGATGCAGAAAAGTTGCAGACGTTGCCGTTGCTGATGCACGGACGGGCAAAGATTTGGTATGATGATTTGAAGTCTAATGGTCAAAGTTCATGGCAGGAATTGAAGAGAAAGTTTCTGGAGCGGTTTCAAGAAGTGATCACCCCGACAAAGGCTGGTGCTAAGTTGAAAGCGGTACACCAAGATGTAAGTAAGGATTTTTCTATTTTTCTTGAGTGGTTTGAAGCCTGTTGGAAAGAGTTGGAGGTTGCCACTAGGGTGAAAGGCAATCAATTTTTGAAGCTGTCAAAGTTTCCTGAGTGCTTGCATCTGAGGATCAGAGATAAGGTGGAAGACGATCTGATACCTATGATGACATGGTGTATCTGGCCAAGATGAAGAGCAGAAAGGTGAAGCGGATTATTTGCCTATTGCAAAGCTAGCAGAGTATTCTATGGTTGAATCAAAGGTAGTGCCAGTTGCGTGAGATGCAGAACGTGTTGAGGTAAGGTCAACAATTGATTATGTTCCTTGGAAGTTTCCAGTTTATGATATGCATGTGCTAGTGGTGGACGAGCTTGTCAAGGAGGATAAGCCCTTTGTTAAAGTGAGCTAGTGTGCCAAAGAGGAAGTAGACGTTGGGTTTCCAGAGCAGATTAAAGAGGTGGAGCCTCTTCTTGTGGAAAGCTTGCATGAGAAGGTAGCAGATAGCAATCAAGTTGTAGAAACCAAGGATTCGAAAGGAGATGAAGATAGTGTGCAAAGCCTAGACAATGGTCAAGCTTTTGTGGAGCAACAGGCGATTGAAGATGCTGATACCAAGTCAGTATATAATGCTGATGAAGATGGAGATGCCAATTCCGATTTCTAGGAGATAAGCGAGGAAGATGGATTGGATGAGCCTACATCCTATGGCGAGGAGATAGAGTCTGATAAGTGTGTGCTGGTAAAGGTAAAGCTGCGTGATTTCGTGTCTAATGATGTGGTAGTAGCCAATGTGGAAGAAGAACAAGTTGAGATGCCCAAGCAAGTAAGGGAGGATATGTTATCAAAGGTGGCATGTAGTGCTCTATTGACGGTCATGTTGATGAAAGTAGAAGTGGAGATGGCTATGGCGGTACAATGGGTTCAAAGCTTGGCGAAGGAGGATCAGTGTGAGCCTTGGGCTAGCCAAGTTGGCCTACCAAATCGGCAAGGGGATGATGGTGAAGTGGAAACCAAGGAGGTTGGGCATATGTCTGAAGCTCATGAGGTGATGGATATTGGCTAGGTGAAGAGCAGTTGGAGGTGCCTATGGATTTCCATGATGATGTTATAGATGCAAGCCACTTGGATCAGGTATGTGGTGGAAGTGAAGCTGATTGGGGCTTTGATGATGCTAAAGATGCCGTGGATGAAGGGATGCAAGTGCTTGTGGATAAGACTTTGACCAGGGTACAGGTGATGCGAGGGTTAGCCCCTCTAGATGTGGAGAGTACAGTGCATCAGACATGCTCTATGGAGAAGGAAGGAGATGTCATGGGTGTGTCCAAGCTATCAAAAGAGGTATGCAATACATGGTTGAAGTGTATGCTTATAAGTGCAGTGGTGAGTTATGTTATCTGCAAGTGATGGGAGCAAAGCGAACCCCGAACCCCCGACGACCTCTAAAACACCGGGGACCGAATGGCGCGCCTCGAGCCTGTCACGGTAAAGCAAACAGGGGGCACCACCTAGCTTCAGCGGCTAGGACGCAAACAACACACCACCATAACAAAGTTTTCATCCAAGAGATATGGATGCTTGGGAGTAATGATGAAGAGGAAAGGGAATGAGATCAAGTGAGAGTGAGAGAGAGAGAGAGAGAGAGAGAGAGAGAGAGAGAGAGAGAGAGAGAGAGGGAGGGGGTATAGCGGCTTAGTACTTAGGCACCACAAAAGGATGGCGAATCCGCACACCCTTCACACATACACAAGCTCACTCCAAACACAAGACTAGGTGGCGATTCCGCACACCTCACATGGGCAAAACATTGCAAGAAAACATACTCACAAAACCTCAAGCTTTATTTAGAGAATAAGGCGATGAAATGGGGAGCATAGGGTAGGGGAATGAGAAGGGAGAGCGTGGTAGAGCACATGGCTGATAGGTGGGAGTTGATGGCGAAGACTCGCACGAGGGTTATGGCCATCATCCTTCATTTCGTTGCCCTTCATCTTCCATAGCCAAGGGTGTAGAGGTCATGCTCAAGACAAGCATGGTGATTGCGGTGATGGTGATGGTGTGTGTGTGTGTGTGTGTGTGTGTGCACTAGGCACACACAGTTCATAGTGTGTTCTTTGGTGATGTTGTGTGTGTGTTTAGTGTGATGGTGACCCCCTCTTTATATAGGGGAGGAGGGGGGAGAAATTCTAGAATTTAGAAATGAAGAAATAATTATCTACATAGGCCATGTGACTGTGGGCCCCACTTGTCTGGCTGTGTGTATATGTGCCAGAACAGCAGTCTCATGAGAGAGAGACTAAGAGAGAGAGATGGGTTGATGAAAAAAAGTGAGAGGTGACATGGAGAATAAAGTAATTACAAGAGGGGAGAGAGGGGAGTGTGTTCGGAGGTGAATCTGTGTGCAGATGTGTGTGAACACAAGAAAAATCAGGTAACCACCGGGTGGGGATGGGTCTGTGGGCACCTTTTTCAGTGAAACTGAGTGTGTGTGAGTGTGGGGGAGGTTATTTAGCTACAAGACAAGAGACATGGCGCCCTTTAGAGAGAGAGGGGGGTATTTGGGTCATGGGATATGATAGGAGAGAGAAAGGGGGGGTGGGGTATACTATTTTGGAAGACAGGATAAGTTGCATGTGAGTTAGGGTGCATTATTGGTGAGTTAGAATGCATTATTGGTGAGAGGTGGGGTAGCTTGAGGGGAGAGAGAAAGGAGAAAGGACAAGGGGAAGAGAGAGGGGTTGACCTTTTGAGTGGAGGAGAGGAAAAGGGACACACGGTGGGGCATCAGTGAAGAAAAAGGAGGCAAGGTGGGGATGGGCTGCCCCGCAGGCATGAGGTGGCCTATTTTACCTTTCTCATATATTTACATAATCATACTTTATTTTTTTTCTTACTTTTCCAATGCCTTTTATCACTCCCTCCCTAAGAGGAGGTTTCCATGGGGTGGGGACGAGAGAAGAGGGGTATGGGAGCTTGGCTTGTGAAAAGCCCCCATCACCAGATACGGAGTTCCATGGAGATGAACTCTGCTTTACATGGTTGGGAGGGAGGGTCAAAATTGTTGGTTGATGTAGATGGTGTGATTGAAGTGCCAAGTGCATTAGCTGGTACAGGTGGTGTGCTTATAGATCCAGGTATGTTGATGAGGCAGGTAAAGGTAAGGAGAAGTGCTAAGGTGATTTGGGCATATTGTGTGCATGGCTGGTTGCGGACATGGGTGAAACATTATTGGAGGGTGCTGCAGATGGATGGAAGGAGTCAGTGCCAGATTTTTGACCTAGGCGAAAGCCATGTGATGCAGGGGGTGGAGCAACCGACTTGAGATTTGGCAGTAGTTGGCAGGAGTAAGGCCTTGTACATATGATAGGTTTTTTGTGGTTTGCTCATAGTTTTCAAAAATCATATATATATACTTCCAAGAAATTTCGAAGATATTCTTTGAAAGCATGGCTCGTCATTCTTTGAAAAGTGGCAACAACATTAGTTAACCCAAAAGGCATAGCCCTATAGGCAAAAATACCCCATTTAGTTGCAAAGGTAGTTTTATGTTGATCTTTGAGAGCAACCAAAATTTCATTGTACCCTGCAAAGCTATCTAAAAAGTTGTAAGCTTCTTTTCCTGCAACTCGTTCTAAAACATGCTCGGTGATTGGAAGAGGGTAATTATCTCTAATGGTGTCTGCATTCACTTTTTTGAAATTGACACACTCTTAATTTTCCATTCTTCTTGGGTACCACCACAATCGGAGACACCCAATGTGTGTGTTCAATTTCATGAATGAATTCAGCTTCCTTGCGCTTTTCTATCTCTTCTTTGATCTTTCTGGCAAGTGTTTATTATAAGTATATGGCATTTGTCTACTTGGTTTCGCATCTCTCTCATAGGTATGGTATGTTGACAGATTTTTGGATCAATACCCTTGAGATCTTTATAAGACTAAGCAAAAATATCTCGGTGTTCTTTTAGTAAGCTTAGCAAAAGCTCTTCTTCTTCTTCTTCAATCAAGTCATTCGCAATGTAAGCAGATCAAGGCTCTTCTCCTGGTTTGGCTAGATCTATTTTCTTTGCATTTTCAGGTCCTTCATATGACTTGCCTTGTTTTCTTATTTCTAGGACAGGTTGTTCGATTATGATCTTTCGGTCTTGGAGAGTATATTCCTTGTAATAATGGGATGGAACACTCATTACATCTTTACTCTCTCCCTTGGTTGTTTCCATTTTAGTGGTATACATCTCCTTTACAGCTTTCTTCAACTCTTGATATTTCTGTTTTTGTTCAACTCATGTCATGGATGAATCATCATCCTGGTGTTTAGGTTTTGAGTATCCTTTCTCATTTTTCTTGATTTTTTTGATGTCCCTTGTTTATTATTTGAAGGATATCCACCCATGATTTTGTCCTTGACATAATCATGTGCATCTATCTACATCAGAAACTGTGTTGTGCTAGAAATTGATGGCATAGGTCTAATTTCAAGTCTCTTGTGTCTCTTTTTCTTCTATACCATTTTTGTCTCCTTGGTTTTTGGTTTGGAAAGTCAAAAAACTTTTCCTCCCCTTCTTTTAGGAGTAGTTGTGCTCTAACATGTTCTTTTTCTGACCCAAAATCATCAGATGTAGTTGAATGTTCTTCAAACTCGTCAGTAGCATGAGAATAGAGGTCTGAAAAGATTGTTGAGCTTTTAGTAAGTCCTTGGGTTCCTGAACTTCATCTTCAATGTGAAGGGTTGAGATCATGTGTATGGGAATTATGTCATAACCATCCTCATTGCAAAATTGAGTAGGCATAGACATATTCACGCACACATCCATTGTTGCCAAAATTTGAGTCCATTCAAATGGCTCAAACAAATGCTCCGAAAAGGGTTCAAGTATATATGCGTCATGTAGCAGGCTAGAGTGTCACTTCCACAGGACACACAGTTAGTACGGTTGGTCTGGTCTGGTTCACATTGGACAGACTCTCTGGGCTGGGCAGTGACACATAGCAGGGATACAAACGGTGGTCTAGTGGACATCGTGGCCAGGTCATCACCACCACTCATTTTGGAGATAGACTTAGATGACTGACATTTATGAGCCGTTGGTGGCTCTTTATGGTTGGACATATGAGTAGTAGCTGTTGGGTCATCATTATCATCTTCTTCATATATGGTCTAGTGTCGTTGTCTAGAGTAGAGAGTCTATACACACGGCACGTTTGCACCATCCTTGCACATCTGAGCCTTGATACCTCCATTGTACCAGTGAGTTTTGGGTTGGAGCTGAGTGTGCTCCCACGCCAGAGTCTGTATTGGTTCTTTGAGATAGTCGAGTCCATATGTTCGGGTCTGTTGCTGTGTCTCTGTGTTGATTTGATGTTATTTATTGTTTCCTATGTTTTCATTCTGTTTGAGTGAGATGTTGCGCACATTGCACTAAGGAGAACCCACTGTAGAGAGCATGACACACTATCCACGCTATAGGTGCTCTCATTTTTGGCAAGCCCGGTGAGAGACGAACCCACAATCCCTTGATTAGAAGTCAAATGCCTTATCATCTTCTTCATATATAGCTCCGCATTGTCGTCTAGAGTAGAGAGTCTATACACACAGCACGTCTTCACTATCCATGCACATCTGAGCCTCGACACCCCCATTGTACTCGTGAGTTCTAGACTGGAGCTGAGTGTGCTGCCACACCAGAGTCTGTATTGGTTCCTTTGAGATAGTCGAGTCCATATGTTATGGTCTACTGTCGTGTCTCTGTGTTGATCTGTTGTTATCTATTGTTTCTTGTGTTTTCATTCTGTTTGAGTGAGATGTCACACACATTGCACTGAGGAGCATCCAATATAGAGAGCACGACACACTATCCACGCTACACTTCGTCCGTGCATCCCTTTTTAAGATACATTCTTCGCGTTTTAAACTCTCGTTTTTTGAGGCTCCACACATCCAAATAGGTGTGTCTTTGTTTAACCAAGATGGAAGCTTTGATTCAACTGAAGAGACTAATTCAAATTCTTGAATGTGTGTTTTCATTCCATCTCTTTAAGTGTGATCTCTTAGATTAACCCTTGGATTGATTCCACTTGCTTCAAATATAGGTAATTGGTTTCTTCCCAAAGTCCACTATTGCAAAAGTATTTTGATAATCAATTCCATAGGAACTAACTATCACTTTTTCGAGCAATCCTAGGGGTTTTTCTATGTGTCCATCAACCAATTGTAATTTCATTCGAGTTTATCTAGTGGTTGGTTTTCCCCATGATTCCCATACTACTTTTGTGGCGATGGCTATGCCTTCCCCACTGTCCAGTATTGCCATGGTTTCTACATCATTGTATCTCACCAGAAGGGTTGTATTTCCTTCTTTCCCTTTGTAGTATTCTCCGACTTTGTTCATTGGGACGGATCTAGTCTCCTGGTTATCCAACTTGTGTTTTAATTTCCCCAATTGCTTTGCAATTAGTCCTATTATTCCCACCTTCTCTAGAGTTTTTTGTAAATCATTCCATAAATATAGTCTGATTTTTAACAATTCTCCCAAGGTAAGAGTGCATTGAATGGGTGTAGACATGATTGAATGGATGTTGTCTACCTCTAGGGTCTGTTCCGTGCTTTTTACCTAAGTGGTTTTACACACTATGGGTTCGTCTTCGTGATCTCCTAAGTAAGAGGGTAGTGTTTTTAGAGTCATTGGTTCATACATTCCTGATGCTTCCAAGCTGTAATCCCCTTACAAGGATTGGATACCATTGTCCATATCAGGAGGTAGATTGTGTGACCAAACTTCCTGTATAGGATCCGACTTCAAAGTTACACTCCCATCATTTATCTCCCTTACTTTTCCGCATAAATGTCCTGGCCAGTCTTCCTCCATGAACGGAACTCCATCTAAAGCATCTTCACTGTCAGAGGCACTATGAGTTTTGGCTCTTTAGTTTCAAGGTGGGGTTCTACCACCACTTTGGATTTCTCTTTACTGGTTTCTACCACAAGCTCCTTAGGTTTTGCTATACTTTCAAGCTTTGGTTTTTGTTTTTCCAAAACCTCCTGAGTAATTCTTACCAAATTTTGGTAAGCTTCAAGCCTTGCAGTTTCCATATCTGGAGAAGGATAGTGTTTCCATTTGTTTTCCATGTTTTGGCTTACTTTAAGCCCCACTTGGAAAGCTTCCAAGGCTGCATTGATTGGCTCAAAAAAAAATTCTACCAAAATTGATCCTCCGGATTTCATTGTGGTTTTTTTTATTTCACTCCCAGTTTCTTCCACTCTTTTTTGGAATAGTTTCTTGGCTTTTTTCTCAATTTATTCCTTTTGTTTCTATGTTCTCATCTCATACCTTTGACTTCTTCTTTTCTTGGTCTTTTGAGATGATTTTTTTGTATTCTCTCATTCATATGAGGAGTTATGTTTCTTATTCTTAGCCTAGGCTCTAGTGATCACCTTGATTGGGACAATAGGTTCAATCTCTAAAGTGATACTAAGCATCACTTGGACTACATTCACCACTGCTTTTCCCTTATTTAAAGGATTTTTTGGACAGTCTTCAGGGAAGTGTGCAACATCGTGTACAAAAGGCTTCAACTCGTTTAATGTTCTTGTCAGGTTTTAGGCATTCATTTTTCCAATGATCATCTGCACCATAATTATGACAGTTGAATAAGAGTTCTATAGTATAATGTTTAAACTATAATAAATCCAAAGAGGGAGATGATCACATAACCACAAGTAGAAACTTAGAGAGAGAGAGAGAGAGAGAGAGAAGGAAAGAGAGATGACACAATATCGAGGGTCAGAATAATAGAACCCCCCCCCCCCCCCCCCCCTCCCCCATAGGGATTTTTGTATTACAAAAGCTTACAATGAATCTAAATACAATCATAATACATCAACTTGCCCATAAGGTGGACTTTTTATCATGCCAACATAATGGTCTTCTTTGATCAAGCTAACAATTTTGGCCTTCTTTGATCAAAAGAATATACTCACAAAGTTCTCTCTTTGAAGAAGTATCATCTTCTTCCTTCTTTGACATCTCTTCTCCCTTCTGTAAAAGCATCATAAAAACACACAAAACTCTTCAAAACATGTGTATGTTTCTTGTTAAAATATTTTTACTTACAGAGGTCTATGCATGGTTCATGCATGGTACATAAATTCTTCATCGTTGGATGGGGGGAAGGGAAACACACCCGAAACCCAAACAGCTTGCCTCTCTATAGCCCAGGATAATCCAGCCCCAATCCACTAGAATTCACCTTCAAAACTCACACAATTTACAACAATCCACATAGATCCGGCCCGTTTACGACCATACCACAACACACATCACTCTCTCTTTCTCTCTCACACACAGAGGCCCGGGGAGGTACACACATCTCCAACACCGGCATTGGATTGTTAGAACAAAGCAAAGAGAAGAAGGGGGGGAAAGGGAAGAAACGACACCAAAAATAGGTAGGATTTGTTTGAATCATGAAAAAAAAAACTTTGTCTATACAACCATGAAAATCTGCTACAAGCTACTCGGCATGGAGACCTTGAGCAACAAAGAAAAAACCTACAATCTCTGGCTTCGCCGCTCGTGCGACACTCCTCAATAAGAGCACGGCAACCAAAACACGACTATGAAGGCATCTTCATCCCAAAGTGCATCGCCTTCGTCCTGCCTTGAGAACTCGAGAACACACCTCCAAGACCGCCTCTTCTAGGCCTAGGACTGTCTCCCTAGCAAATAAAAAACTCGCTCCTCTTCTTCATCTTCTCCTTTTCGGCTTCCCCGGAGCTCGCTCCCAAAATCGTACCTCAAACCTATCCCCTCCACTGCCAAAACTTTCTCTTTTTTTGCCAAAACAGGGGGCCCCCTTTTTTGCCCGTGTGAGTCTCTTGCTTCTTATTTTCAGACTAGCCGTTATATTTTTAGCATCGCTTTTTTGCATGTGAAAGCGCCCCATGGGCTTGCCTTGAGCCCCAAGCCTTCAGTCGCGGCGGCGCCACTGTGGGTACCATCTCTTACCAAAAAAATTTGGCGCCTTTAAGGCACACACTGGAACACCCCTTGGCAAGACTGCCACATCATCATCTACATCGTGAAAAGCGCCACCCACGATCGTCGGCGGACGCCCAACGCGCCACCGTGCAGAGCCCGCATCTCAACCGCCATAGCGACTCTCCAAAGGAGCTCCCACGCCTCATGATACCCCAATGGGGCGCCTCACTTGGCCTTTAAACTACAACGACCCTGCTCACTTGTGCGCCTATGGCTCCATTGCCCCATCATGTGGCGCCAGACGGGCCACCCTGCCCCAAGGCCTCAAAATTTCACCAATCCCCCTCTAGGCATTTCAAAAAAATATTCACCAGAAATGTTTTTTTCCACCCACTTCAGATGCATGCCATCTCCTGCTCAAGAACTTGATCACCGAGCCGACAAGGCCGCTTGGAAGTTACCGTTCCCGACTCTGAACTCCCTTGTCTTGGACCTCTCTTGGCTTTGATTGGCCTGCCAACCAATGTGACCAAAACTCCAAATAAACACCTGCAACTGTCTCCAAGCAATTGCACCACAATTTTCAACTGTTATATCTTTCCGCTCCAAGCTCCGTTTGACATGTAGTTTCTTCCTATTAACTCCATATGCTGCATAGCACAATCCAGAACCTGGTCAAGCCTCAAAAAGCACCAGATGGCACATCTCCCAAGGCGGCCGACCAACCTAGCCCCCGGCAAAACTTCATCTGCTGGCCATATCTTGGTATCCGTAGCTCCAATGGATGATTTGAAAAGACCGACATGTTCCATAAATCAAGCATTACACAAGCATGGCTCAAAATTGGCTTGGACCACTTGCCATCATCTGGCCTATCCGTCTCAGATCTTTAACCACCTCTTTCTTCAAACTCAAATATCTTGCAGCCTATAGCTCCGTTTGACAAGCCGTCTGGACATGTTCCTTTAGCACTTCAAGCTCTACACATATGGGTGAAAAAACAACACTTTGATCACCCTTCAATCTACCACCCTGTCAGGCCGTATCTGGTGTCTTTTTGCTCTAGAAAACTACATAAAGCATACATCTCCGCTGCCACTTGCCTACACAAGCTTTTCCCATCTGCTCTAGCCCTCTGCCATGCATCCATAAGCATACACATCACTGCTTGTGCCCTCTACTAGGGTCAACACACTTTGGATGCACCATCATTGCCCTCACCCTTGTTGAGCATTCATGTTCAACCAGAAAGCATCTTTATTCTTTTACCTGCTGCAAAAAACTGTACATTCATCAATCCAAGCTGATCATTTTGAACACCTCAAAAAGGTATTAAAAAAATGTAGACTTTATAGGATTTGCTTAAATCCTGAAAAGTGCACATTTATGGCAGACAAGGAAAAATTCTTGGACATATAGTGTCTAAAAATGGATAGCAACCGATATGGATAAAATTCATGTTATTGCTGAATTTCCTAGAACAAAAATAGTAAAAGGGGTTCAGGCTTTCATGGGACATTGTGGATATTACAGATGATCCATTTACATGTATGCTATAATCGCAAAACCCATGTATGGCTTGATTACACTCTTTGTATGATCTGATGAGTGTGAAGAATCCTTCATGAAGCTTAAGCAAGCTCTCACTTCAGCCCCAATATTGAAAGCACCAAATTGGAATAAGATATTCCATATACATATTGATGCTTCTAATTTTGCCATTGGATGTATATTAGCTCAACCAAGAGACAAAAAAATTGATTTTCCTATTACTTATGCTAGTAGATAGTTGAATGTGGCAGAGAAAAACTATAAAACCACCAAAAGAGAAGGATTAGGGATGATCTATGCCGTAAAAAGGTATAGACATTACCTATTATAGCCAACAAATTTGTGTTCTTTGTGGACCACCAAGCTTTATTGTACTTGGTCAACAAGCCATGAACAACATAGAAATAATAATGGGATGGTTCATCATTCTTTTGGAATTTGATTTTGCTGTAGTTGTAAAAAAGGGTACCACACACCAAAGAGCAGATCATTTGTCAAGAATTATTTCAGGAGAACCACCAAAAGGGATAGACAATGATCTACCAAATACATATCTGTTCTTCATGGAAATGATATCCCGTTGGTCAGAAATATGGTTTCATTGATGACCATAGCTCAAGTGGATTCCCAAGTACCACTCCCTATTACACTAGGATTAATTGGGCAATTGGCTATGTATCAATTACTAGCTGAAAAACTATACAAAATAAATTGAGATGGAATATTGCTTTTGTGTATTAATCCTGAGGAGAAAACCCAATACCTAAGTCAATCACACATTACCATAATAGGACTTCAATTGCAGAAGACCAAACTATGCAACACATCTTCAGACTTGGAGTATTTTGGCCACCATGAGAAGTGACATTCATTCATTTGTGAAAAACTCTCTTAAATGCCAGAAACAAGCACCCATACCTCATCTGACATTATTTCATATTTCACTTGTTCCGAAGTGGAGTAACTATCTAATTACTTACTTATCAAGTAGAACGTTTCCAGAAGATATGAGTACACGCCGCCAAAGAGCTATTGAAACTGAAGTAAGAGACTATGCTCTTATGCGAATAAGATTTTAATGGTAGGCATATGGTGGCCAACACTTTTTGTAGATGCCAAAGAATACGTTCGAAGGTGTGATGCATGCTAACGAGCAAAAATGCTAACTAGGGTAGATAACATGCCTTTAAGACCAATGATGGGGGCTAGAGCTTTTGCAAAATGGGGCATAGATTTTGTCGCGCCAATGCAACCACCTGCTTATAGAACTCAAGCTCAATATATCATTGTAGCTATAGACTATTTGACCAAGTGGGGAGAGGCTAAGGCAACCAAAAAGAATGATGCTAGAACCACAACCACATTCTTGTATAAGAATGTATTCACAAGATATGGACTTCCAATAGAAATTGTCAGTGATAGGGAAACTCATTTCCTCAATGAGGTAATTGAGTATCTGCTAAATGAATTTATGGTCATCCATAACAAATCCACTCCATATCATCCACAACCAAATGGACAAGCTGAGGACACGAATAAAATTCTTAGCTTGATATTGATTAAAATGGCTCGTTCAGGACGGACTGATTGGGAAATGAATCTACATGCCACTCTATGCGCTTATAGAGTTTCATTCAACACAGCTTTGAATGCTACACTCTTTAATCTTGTTTATGGTTTTGATGCCATACTACTTTGAATGCTACACTCTTTAATCTTGTTTATGGTTTTGATGCCATACTACCTATAGAATATCTATTGCCCCACTAAGGGTAGCCAAATATCTTGAGTGGACCAGACATGAAATGTCAAAGAGGCTTCAAGATTTAGAAAAGCTTGATGAGCAAAGGCTAGCAGTTGTAGCTCACATTTTTGTGTTAAGTATGGAGCCTGATTTACCCTTGTAATTTTCTGTGGTAAAAGCGTACATTTGTAAAGCCCCCATTATGAGGAGAAGCCATTGTGCGTGAAGGAAAATCACTCGCCGGAAACCAAAATTTTCACGGCCAAAAATTGAGGGCAACTTTAGGGGCCTCGTCGGAATATTCATTTTCGCCGGAATATTATGGTCGGGCGGCGGTCGGAAAGTGGTCGGAAAACAACCGTCGGTTAGCCGATGGCCGATAGTCAATGGTCGGTGGCCGGTGGTCGGAAGTCAATGGTCGGTGTGGCCGAATGCAAAAGTGGACTTGTCTTCTCAAGGGCGGCCACACACGGGCGGATTGGAGGGTCCGATTTGGACTTATCTACACAAGGGCGGCTACACATGGCTACCTCTCATGAGAGAGGGCAACCCTTTTGGCCTATAAAAGGAGGCCATTTCTACACACATTTCATAGTGTGAAGTTGATGCAACAACGTGAGTGTGAGGTGGTGAGAGTGAAGCAAGGCGGGAGCTCCATTAAGGGTAAAATCCCTTTGTAAACTACTTCTTGTTTTGAAGTACTAAAGCCATTGAGTGGCTGCTTTGCCGTGGACGTAGCCCACATTGGGTGAACCACGTATATCGTGTGTACTCTCTCTCTCTCTCTCTCTCTCTCTCTCTCTCTCTCTCTCTCTACTCTACTCTATAATCTTTTGTGTGTGAAATCTATCTCTCTCCATTAAGTAATCTACTCAAATATCTATTTAGCTACGTCTTATTTCCTAACAACTGGTATCAGAGCAAGGTTTGCTCGTAGCTAAATTATCTCAAGGAAAGGATTCCTTGAATTGAGTGGGAGTTATGGCAGAGGAAGGAAAGCTCAAGATTGAGAAGTTCAACGGCAAAAACTACCAACATTGGAAGATGCAGATTGAAGACTATCTCTACCAGAAGGACCTCTATTTGCCACTAAGCAGTCTTGCAAAGAAGCCCGCAATGATGGCAGATGAAGCATGGATTGTCCTTGACCGAAAGGCATGGGGAACAATCCGGTTAAGCTTGGCGTCAACGGTGGCCTTCAATGTTTCGGAGATGAAGACCAATGAGGACTTGATGAAGTTACTTGACGACTTCTAAGAGGAACCATCGTCATCCAATAAGTTATTTCTTATGAAGCGCTTGTTCAATCTAAAGATGGCAGAGAATGGTTCAGTTGCAGAACACCTAAATGAATTTAACACAAACATAAGTCAACTTCGATCGGTGAAAATAAATTTCGATGACGAAGTGCGAGCTCTCCTTATACTATCATCTCTACCGAATAGTTGGGACAGCCTTGTGATGGCTGTAAGTAATTCTATCTCTGGTACAAATACTCTTAAGTTTGATGATGTTGTGGGTGTTCTCCTAAGCGAGGAAATGCGAAGGAGAAGTACAGGAGAATCATCAAGTGCTACACTATCAGTGGAAACAAGAGGAAGGCCTAAGGAGAGGTTCAAAAACCAAAAGGGTCATGATCGCTCAAGGCGGAGCAAGTCACGCACAAAGTCAGTTCTTGAATGTTGGCACTGTGGCAAGAAGGGCCACGTCAAGAAGGACTGCTGGTCCAAGAAGAAGAAGGAGACAGAGTCTCAAGACAACAATCCAACATCGGAGGCCAATGTGGCAGGTAAATTAGAGCAAGATGCTCTAATTCTCTCATTAGACAAGGTGTCTAATTCTTGGATAGTAGATTCCGGGGCTTCATTCCATGCGACACCACACAAGCAATATTTCCAAGACTACACCAACGATAATTTTGGGTATGTATACTTGGGAGATGATGAAGCTTGTGAGATTGTCGACAAAGGTACAATTTTTGTCAAAAATGCTAGCGAAAATAAATGGAAGCTTGAAGATGTTAGGCATGTTCCTTCTCTTTGCAAAAATTTGATCTCTACAGGACAATTGGATGATGAAGGTCACAACATTGCATTCGGAAACAAACGGTGGAAGATCTCAAAGGGATCTTTGGTGGTTGCCAAGGGAGAAGAGGTCGGTACACTTTACTTGTGTACTGCTAGCATGCAACCTTCAGCTTGTGCAACAACTACAGAAGTTGACAGTGCGGTGTGGCACTACCGACTTGGGCATATGAGTGCCAAAGGAATGCAAATCCTTCAAACAAAGAAGCTTCTACCAGGTTTGAAAGAAGTGGACTTAGAGTTCTGTGAAGATTGTGTTTATGGTAAACAAAAGAGGGTAAAATTTCAAAAATCAGGAAATGAAAGAAAAAATAAAAAACTTGAGTTGGTTCATTTTGATGTTTGGGGTCCTGCAAGTACACCATCACTTGGTGGCTCATTGTACTATGTAACATTCATAGACGATGCGACTAGAAAAACATGGATTTATGTCATGAAGAATAAATCCGATGTATTTTCCATATTTCAAAGGTGGAAAGCCTTTGTGGAGAATGAAACAGGTACCAAGGTTAAATGCCTCAGATCCGACAATGGAGGCAAATATTGCAGCCAAGCTTTTGAAAGCTTTTGTGCTAGCAATGGCATTCGAAAGCAAAGGAAGACCCCAAGGACACCTCAACAAAATGGGATTTCGAAAAGGATGAACATGACAATCATGGAGCGAGCATGAAGCATGCGGCTACATGCAGGACTACCGCTTGAGCTTTGGGCGGAAGCTGTAAGTACGTCTGTGTACTTAATCAATCGGTCACCCTCAACGGCATTCGATGGGGGAGTTCCAGAAGAGGCATGGACAGGTAAACCGGTGAATTATGCATTTCTCAAAGTATTTGGGTGTGAGGCTTTCATGCACATAGATAGAAGCCTAAGATCAAAGCTAGATGCAAAGTCCAAAAAGTGTTTCTCATTGGTTATGGAGAAGGTGACTTTGGGTATCGCCTATGGAATCCTGAAGATGGTAAAATCTTAAGGAGTAGGGATGTAATTTTTAACGAACAAAATATGTACAAAGATTACTTGGAAAGAAATCAAACAAAAGAAACAGGTGATGAGTACATGGAGCTTGAGGACGGTGAAGACTCAAGGACTGCAAACGGTGACAATGTGCAACAACTTCAACCAAATGAGGAGTCTCAACCTATTCCCCGAAGATCTACAAGAGCAAGTAGACCTCCAGAAAGGTTTGTTCCTTCCTTCAACCATATCTTGATCTCAGATTCTGGAGAGTCGGAATCATACGAAGAAGCTATGCAACATGAATCCAAAGAAGAATGGACGAAGAGCATGCAAGTGGAGATGGACTCACTACATCGCAACCAAACATGGGAGTTGGTTGAGTTGCCTAAAGGTAAGCGGGCACTTCAAAACAAATGGGTGTACAAGCTGAAGGAAGAAGAAGGTGGGAAGAAAAGGTACAAGTCTAGGCTTGTGGTAAAAGGGTTTTCTCAAAAGAAAGGTATTGACTTCAATGAAATATTTTCTCCTGTTGTAAAAATGAACTCAATTAGGCTTGTCTTAAGCCTTGTGGCTGCTCATGATCTAAATCTCGAGCAAATGGATGTAAATACGGCATTCCCTCACGGTGACTTAGAGGAGGAAATCTACATGCTTCAACCAAAGGGGTATGAAGTAAAAGGTAAGGAGAAAATGGTTTGCAGATTAAAGAAGAGCTTGTATGGTTTAAAGCAAGCATAAAGACAATGGTACTTGAATTTTGATCGATGGATGTTTGATCATGGATTCACAAGATGCAAGTCGGATCACTGCGTCTACACGAAGAATTTGGGAGATGGGAAATTCATCATCCTAATGCTATATGTTGATGACATGTTGATTGCAAGTGCTAACATGCAGGACATCAAAGACCTAAAGAGGAGTTGTCTAAATCTTTTTCAATGAAAGATTTAGGTGCTGCAAAGAGGATACTTGGTATGAAAATATCAAGGGACAGGACGAAGAAGACAATAAAGCTATCTCAAGAAGATTACATCAAGAAGGTACTAGAAAGGTTTGCAATGCAAAATGCAAAACCATTTTCAACACCTTTGGCTGGTCACTTTAAACTAACGAAGGATATGTGTCCAAAGACACAAGAGGAGATAGCCTATATGTCTAAAGTTCCATATGCTGCAGCGATAGGTTCTCTAATGTATGCTATGGTCTGGACAAGGCCAGACATTGCACATGCAGTGGGAGGTGTGAGTAGGTTCATGGACAACCCAGGTAAAGAGCATTGGAAAGGTGTGAAGTGGATACTTAGGTATCTAAAAGGGACAACAAAAAATTCTTTGTATTTTAGAGGAACTGATATTTTTCTAGAAGGGTATGCTGATGCAGATATGGCAGGTGACAAAGATACTCGAAGGAGCACTACTGGCTATGTCTTGACGGTTGGAGGCACAACAGTAAGTTGGGCTTCAAAGCTGCACAAAGTGGTCTCACTTTCTACCACGGAAGCAGAGTATGTAGCAATGACGGAGGCAAGCAAATAAATTATGTGGTTTCAGAGATTCTTAGAAGAGCTTGGATTCAAACAAGACAATTGTGTCTTGTACAGTGATAGCCAAAGCGCTAGCCATCTTGCAAAGAACTCAGCCTTTCATTCAAGGACAAAGCACATTGAGGTGAGATATCACTTCATACGCACTCTTTTGGAAGATGGACAGCTAAAGCTAGGAAAGGTGCATACAAGTGAAAATCATGTAGACATGTTTACAAAGGTGGTCAACAAGGAGAAGTTGAGCTTTCTCTCATCTTCAATCGGCATTCAAGGAAAAGAAGCCAGAATGGAAAGCAGTCACAGGTTTGGTTTGGAGATCAGTCTCCAAGTGGGAGATTGTTAAGTATGGAGCCTGATTTACCCTTGTAATTTTCTGTGGTAAAAGCGCACATTTGTAAGGCCCCCATCATGAGGAAAATCCATCGTGTGTGAAGGAAGATCACTCGCCGGAAACCAAAATTTTCACGGCCAGAAATCAGGGGCAACTTTAGGGGCCTCGGGGGCGGAAGCCCCCGATACTTTTTTTTTCCTCGACGGAATATTATGGCCAGACGGCGACCGAAAAGTGGTCGGAAAACAACCGTCGGTTGGTCGGTGGCCGGTAGTCAATGGCCGGTGGTCGGTGGTTGGAAGTCAATGGCCGATGGTTGAATTCAATGGCCGGTGGCCGAATGCAAAAGCGGACTTGTCTTCTCAAGGTCGGCCACACATGGGCGGATTGGAGGGTCCGATTTGGACTTATCTACACAAGGGCGGCTACACATGGCTGCGTCGCATGAGAGAGGGCAATCCTTTTGGCCTATAGAAGGAGGCCATTTCTACACACATTTCATAGTGTGAAGTTGATGCAACAAGGTGAGTGTGAGGTGGTGAGAGTGAAGCAAGGCGGGAGCTCCATTAAGGGTATAATCCCTTTGTAAACTACTTATTGTTTTGAAGTACTAAAGCCATTGAGTGGCTGCTTTCCTGTGGACATAGCCCACATTGGGTGAACCACGTATATCGTGTGTACTCTCTCTCTCTCTCTCTCTCTCTCTCTCTCTCTCTCTCTCTCTCTCTCTCTCTACTCTATAATCTTTTGTGTGTGAAATCTATCTCTCTCCATTAAGTAATCTACTCAAATATCTATTTAGCTACGTCTTATTTCCTAACACTGTGCACAAAAACGGAAGTAAAACAATTTTTTGATTCACATCTAGTCACAAAAATCTTCAAAAAAGGGGACCTAGTTTTAGTCTATTTCCTTTAGCAACACATTCCCAAGTTCAAGAAAAAGGAAAATGGACCTTTATCATTGAAGACGTATCTCCAAGTTGAGCAACTAAGTTGTCCACTCTAGATGGTGAATTAATGGCTAACTAGATTAGTGGATGCCATTGTGAGCGGGATGGAAACACACACAACACCTCTATAATCAACCAACACACACTCTTGGGATGATACACACACACACACACACTATGGGGCACCACTCACCTTACACAATCCACCAGGCCGAGATAGGGAACACACCGATGGAGTGAGAGGGCAGAGACTATCCATTTGCCCACTCAACACACACACACACACACAAATAATTTCAAAGGAGGAAGATTTATGATGCTTAGATACAATTGAGCTTGGGCCGACATCAATGGGGCAAATAGCTCACACCATATGGATGAAATATTCCAGAGACAATTACACAAGAGAAACTTACACAGCCAAAACAACAGAAAACAATGAGGAATTTGGCAAAAGAGACAGCACCATTGCGTCTAGAACGGCCAAAAACCCTAGTCTACAATATCAAAGTGCTCAAATCCGAGCTCGGATGAGTAGTTTATGGTCAAAACAGGGTCCAAAAACATCAAAAATTGAGTTGCGGCTGTTCCTCCTCTTCTCTCCACGTTGTTTTTCGTCTTCTCTCAGGTTTTCTAGTGTCCACACTTCACTTTATCCCTTGGGCACCTTTGGCCTTTTAATTGACCTCAAACGGGCCCCGAACATGCCAAAAAATGGCCACGCTGTGCGTTTTTGTTACCCTTCTACATCCATCCGCACACCTGGCACTCAACGTTTTCGAGTAATGCATCCTGCAATCACGTGAAGTGGCCCCCAAATACAATTCTCATGATGATCTTTTTTGTATAATTCATCACAAGAAAGCACCCCCATTGTGTCCTCGCTTACCAAGTGCAAGTATTGACCCCATTCGACCTCCTGATGCCATGGGATGCCATCATGGCATCGGCCCACTGATAGCTTCCTCGAGAAGTGTTATGCTCTAACAAATCCTCGTTATTATAGAAAAACACACTAATAATGGTGATAATGAAAATCGATGTACTATGTACATGTTGTCCTACCTGTACACATGTGGGCTCCACGTAACCACCTGGCTTTGGAAAATGGGCAATCCTTTATCCAATGCACCATGCATGTCCAATCTTGAACAGCTCCCACTGCACGTAACCATGGTCTGCCCAGTATGGATATGCTCCCAACCCCGCTAGCATCACATGAAAATCAACCACCACCTTTGCATCATACGCTTCCACTTTTAAGCTCTTTACAACACCCAAACATTTTACTTTCTGATGGTTTGCCAATTTGATCCGAAATCCTGACACCCCAGTCACTATAAGACTCATCTTCTCAACACATGAGTGTGTTGTGACACATATTTGGGCTCCACCATCAAAATAACCTTGTCCCAATTTTTTTTTTTGTGCCACACATCTACTATTGGGCAAATGTCTGGTAGCTCGTCCATCACCAACATCTTCACTGAACCTCTCTCTGGTTCTTTCTCCATTGGGTCAACCATCCTCTTCCACTATCGCTTTAGGTTAGGCACCATCTCTATAAGCTACCCAAAAGTAACATCGCTTTCTTGCTTGTCAGATCCTCCTTCAAGTCATAGCTTAATTGCCCATCCCCCAGTGAAAAATGTGAAACATGAAACTTGCGACGAGCCCTTCTTTTCCTCTTGGCCTTGACACCCTCGCCTTCATGGCTCTTTCCATTCTTCTTACTAGGACCTGCGCCACTTCTTCCTTCCTTATCATGTGTCGTCCTCTTCCCAATAGGCGTCACTAATGTATCCTCTGTTTTGTTGCCTTTTCCAAAGTGACCACACTTATCAATTTTGTCTTTCCTTTTTCCTCTTGGGTCAATCCACTAGTTTCTTCTTCTCCCTTAATTTCAATGCCATAATCATTTGACCTAGTTAGCACCTGTCTTGGCAATGGATACATGTCTCCCCCCATCCTTGGTGGCTTATCACATTGTGGGTTGATGTGTCCCAACTCTACACAATTATAACACGTGGGCGTCTCCCTCCAGACTCTACCATTGCTTTGTCCAACACCATTCCTGGGTCTTTCTTCACCTCCTGGATGATTTGCAAACCTCCCCCGACCTTGATTATTTCCCACATTACCTAGCATGTTTAGGCTAAGATTCTTCATTAAATCTACCACTTGCCTCATGTCTTGCCTTAGCCCATCATCTTGGACTACTGTAGTGACCATTGCTGGCATAACCAGAGGAGTAACAGGAACCACTGGTTCATGACGAACCCCTCACATGCGACCTTGCAAAGAATCCATAGGCTAAAACTTAGACCTCATAGGCAAAGACTCTACTCCTAGCTGACTCATTCTTCTCAGCTTCCACTCTTTGTTCCTCGCTACATCTAGTGCATCTTCATATGTCCTACACTTCTTTAGCTCCACTTTCCAACGTAT
Source organism: Adiantum capillus-veneris (assembly GCF_014529385.1). Taxonomy (NCBI): domain Eukaryota; kingdom Viridiplantae; phylum Streptophyta; class Polypodiopsida; order Polypodiales; family Pteridaceae; genus Adiantum; species Adiantum capillus-veneris. The sequence continues at coordinate 110,459,053 of NC_140931.1, read as the reverse complement.
ATTCTCCCAAAGACCAGCCAAGAACATGTCCTTCTTCATCATGTCAGGTGGGGGTACCTGTGGTGCTAAGGCCTTGCACATCCGCTCCCATGCCATTGAAAACTTACGTATGTACGCATCTACTGGCTCACCTTCCCTTTGCACCAAACCTTGTACTTCTTGCCACACTTTGTCAGGATCTTCTGTCTTCACAAACTCTACTTCCAATCCATGCCTTAGATTGTCCCAACTTAATCTCATAGGTGGATCAACCGCACGTAACTACTCTTCAAATGCTTTGGACCAAACTTGTGCATCACTCTTCAAACAAATTTGGAGAAGACGTAATATTGTGCAGGATCATGAATCTGGTTGCTAATGCAGGCAACCTCCATCTTTTCCAAAAAGTCTTCCACATCTTCATCACTTCTTCCATGAAATTCCAAATAAGAGAAAGCCATGGTTACCCAAGTTTTGATGCTTTGAGAACCCCTTCTAACACAGGTGCAAGAACCCAAAACTTTTTAATGACTCAATCCGCAGAAACTTCAATGGAGCTCAAGATTTAGAAAAGGATGAACACATGCACATCAAATGAGTTTTCATAGTTAGTCATCGAAATTACAATAGGCAAAGGGGATTCCAGTATCTCTCTTAATCTTCTTGGCCCAAACATAAAGACTATGCACTGCTGGTAAAAAATATTCCTGTCCACATGAACATTTATCTGGATTCTTTGTGCAAAATGAAAAGGAGTGAACCAAGGTTCGTCACGATTATCCATTAAAGGCCAACCATGGCGTCCCAAGAAAGCACACTTGACTAATTACCCTCTGAGTTTGCCAAAATTTCAGCAGCATAACAACATAAATGGCTCAAAAGACCAAAAATCCAGCCATCACAACTTGGAAAATTTTTGGCAGAGTTTCCCTAGAAGTAGAGCAGTAAGAATCCAAAATATAGATTGTATATATATGCATAACCTGCCAACAATGGTACCCAAGCATCAAGTAGGAATCACTAGTTCATAGCCTATGATGAGGTCACAAAAAGGGTGCTCCAGCCACCTGTATCACCAAAAGGATTGCATATTTGAGAATCCCCCAGCTCAATAAAACCTTACCATGAACCTTTCACGAAGGTTTACGCAAATATCGTATAGTCAAGTCTCAGAAATGACTATCCTCCGAACCAAGTCTCAGAAATGGTTGGGACTACCAAATAAAACCAAGTATGGTTCCACAAAGGCATACAATGGTAGTATCCACAAGTAACGTACAATACCAGACAATGCGCTCAAACAGGCGCCAAATGATGCATACCCACGACAATTGCAAGTGACTTCCACTTGCCAGTATATCACTCTACTCTAGCTACCTATACTGTGTGAATCACCTGCACCTGTACTTGTAACCTGTAACCTGTGATCTGTGATCTGTAATCTGCAACCTATAATCCCGAAGCTGAAGGTACTCCAAGAAGATCCTCCGTGGGGGCGCCAAAAGAATGTGAGCAGGATGGAAACAAACACAATGCCTCTATAATCACCCAACACGCACTCTTGGGATGATACACATACACACACGTGCACGCACGCACACGCACACACAAACACACATACACACTATGGGGCACCACTCGGCTTACACAATCCACCTGGCCGAGACAGGGAACACACCGATGGAGTGAGAGGGGATTTGCCCACTCAACACAGACACACACACACACACACACACACAAATCATCTCAAAGGAGGAATATTTTTTATGCTTAGATACAATTGAGCTTGGGCCGACACCAATGGGGCAAATAGATCACACCATATGGATGAAAAGATGCCAGATACAATTACAAATTTGAGTAGAGACTTCACTCACAGGAGAAACTTACATAGCCAAAATAGTAGGAAACAATGAGGAATTTGGAAAAATGGATAGCACCATTGCGTCTAGAATGGCCAAAAACCCTAACCAATAGTATCAAAGTGCTCAAATCCGAGCTTGGATGAGCAGTTCATGGCCAAAACAGGCTCCAAAAACATCAAAAATTGAGTTGCAGCCGTTCCTCCTCTTCTCTCCACGTTTTTTCTGGTCTTCTCTCAGATTTTTCAGTGTCCACACTTCACTTTATCCCTTGGGAACCTTTGGCCTTTTGATTGACCTCAAACGCGGACCCCGAACAAGCCAAAAAATGGCCACGCAGTGCGTTTTTTTTACCCTTCTACATCCATCCGCACACCTGACACTCAACTTTTTCCAATAATTCATCCCGCAATCACGTAAAGTGGCCCCCAGATATAGTTCTAATGATGATATTTTTTGCATAATTTATCACAAGAAAACACCTCCATTGTGTCCTCGCTTACCACGTGTAAGTATTGACCCCATTCGACCTCCTGACGCCACTGGATGCCATCTGACGCACATGCTTACCTCATGGCGTCGGCCCGCTGATAGCTTCCTCGAGAAGTTTTACACTCTACCAACTCCTCGTTATTAGAGAAAAACACACTGATACTGGTGATAATGAAAATCAATGTACTATGTACACGGTGTCCTACCTGTACACATGTGGGCCCCATGTAACCACCTGGCTCTGGAAAATGGGAAATCCTTTATTCGATGCACCATGCATGTGTATGTATATATGCGCAATCACTGCTTCTAAAAAACTCCTCACACCGCTTAAAAGAGTACCATTTGCCACTAACCAATGATTTGCTAGAGAAGATGCATGCAGCAAAGCAAAGAAAGATGGAATGATAGAAGGTTATTGATGAAGCCCAAGATGAATCTCTACTTCGATTACTCAAGAGGAAAGCTGCTTTCAGAAATCAACACACACCTATTCCCATCAACACTTTGGAACTAGATGACAGACTATGCGAATTAAAGAATGATGCAGTGTCAACGGATGATGAATGGTTGGATGGAATGGACCTTCGCATCAAAGTACAAGTGAACAATCATAGCACAAATGCATTGGTAGATACCGGAGCTCAAATGAATGCAGTCAGTTATTCCACTTGCAAAGAAAGAGACAAATCAGTCTTCAGCATCAAAAATATTTTCTATCAAAGGATGCAACAAAAACCCAACACCGACATTGGGAGTAGTCAACGTGAATGTGATAGTACATGGATGTTCATGCCCTTATCATTTTGTATGCATACTAGATGAACATATGAAACAATGATTCTTGGAATCTCATGGATGCGGACGTACAAGGCAATACCAGATTGGGACACCAATCAACTCAAGCTATCGTTCCAATTGCACCGAGCAAAGAGGAATGGAAAAGAGTTCACCCACATAAGAAACAAGGGAGTCATCAATCTAAGTCAACCTCTAGACAAGAAAATTCTACAAGTAGCATGCAAGAAGTTAGTAAAATTTGGGTACCAAAAAGCACAAAACAAGGGCAATCCGTCTCAAATTTGGGTGCGTAAAAATTCATCTACCATACTGACGAAAGTTTTACATCTGACAACTCAGAGAAAAACATCTTTTAGAAGAGAAACTAGCACTAGATGGATTTGGAGGAAAAAGGAGTATTTATCTTCTCCACAAACTGTAAAGCCGATGAAGCAGTGGAAGGTTAAATCTCAAAAAACTCAACCACAACAGTTCACCAACGAAAAACCAAAATACCAATGGAGAGTTAAAGCTCAACAACCGTCATCATTGATACCTACAACTTAAGAAATCAGTGTGTCAAACTATCGAGATGGTACAATCAGACAAAGAGCACACAAATTACAGATATTCTATTTAGAAAACAACAATAGGAAACCTCGACCACGGAAACCCTTGAGTTAACTACTCAAGACCCAACTCTTGCACCGCATACCGGTTTCAATTGCATTGACCTTCAAAGCATGTTAGAGCCAACCACGATTATGCATAGACACGATTGTTCAACCCATGCACACAGTTGTCCCGGAGTACTCCATCTAGGAGGGGTGGTCGAAGGGAACTTCAGTAATTAAGGACAATGTTTGAAGAGGGAGAAAAAAGTTGGATGTTGACTGTGGTTTTTTTGCAAAAATACCTAATAATTCCCTTAAAAATCATCAACAGGGGAATTTCAATCGATAAGATCTCCCTAATGAGTGCAAATAGTGTATATACTATCAAAAAATACATCATAAAATAGCCTTTCTTGCTTATTTTCATCAACTTTTCTTGATATTGGAACTTAAAAATGGATAAATCCACCAAAAAGCAATAAAATAGTGTTCTTCAATGGATTTTCTTAATTGTTGATTTTTTTTTTAAAAAAGATTATTTTATTATTTTCTTTGTGTTTTCAATAAAAAAGTCAAAAATCAATAAAAAATAGCAAATGAGCTCAGATGGAGAAATTGAAGATATGGTGATGATTAGAAGAACATGACGAATAGACACAAAAAATTTCAATCAAAACGACAAACGGAAGCGGGAAGCCTAAATTAGGCTGCCAAGGCTTGTTTTTGTAAATTCTTGTAGAATGAGCTAAAGGAGTCCGGTTGAAGAAATTTTTGAGTCTAATGTAGATTTCACGGCCTAGTAGTACTAACAGGGGAATTTGGGAAAATATAGTTTGGGAAAACCTAATATAGATATCCAAGGTATCCCAAAATTACCTCATTTCCACTAGGCAGTCTTGAAGAAGAGAGCTCTCTACCTTCTTCGCGCACGATTTTCGGAGTCCATAGTCATCCATTTTCAGTGCTATATTACACGAGACATGAGGGGTAAGTTCTAAACTTATCAAAGAACGTTTCTATACTGTTGGATAGCAAGTCTAGGCCCAGGAAAAACCCTAGAATCCCAGCTGTACACGAACTCCTACGACACAAAAAACGACCATAGCGACCTGTCAGCTCAACCGAATCGGATGAGACTTGAGCTGTAGCATGCCCCTAGATAGTAGAACACTTACATATCATTAGATGACCATTTGGCAGGGGTCGAGGGGGTCCCAAGTAAATAATATAGGTTTTTGCCACATACCAGAATTGGATTCTGAATCCACAGGCAGCTTATAGACAAAGACACAATGTACCTAGATGATTTCAAGAAAATAGTCAAGGCAAGCTCTTAAATAGCAGGAAATAGCTCAAAGGCTACAAAGTGTCAAATTTGACATGCAAAGTCCAACTGACTCCAAATGAGTCCAAACTGGATGAGCAGCATCAGGACTATGTAGCAGACAAGTCCGTGGCTTCAAAAGTGACCAAACAACTCTACACACCAAGTAGTAACAAAAATCGATGATTTCAAAGTCGACAAGAGCATGAAGTGATGCCGACACAACCAAATCTTACCAAATTCATTTTAGGACTTGTTTTAGGTGTAATGAAGATGTGTAGGTCAAAAAAGTATCTTTTCATGCAAATCTGTGACTGTAGTTAATAATCGCAATTATTTACTTTTGTGCACATTTGACTTGAAAATTATTTTGTCACTTCACCTATCACTTGTACACATCTATCACATGCCATATGTCAAGTATGAGCGCAAAAGATCAAGAAAATCTCATATTTTGTCAGAAAACGCACTAAAGGCTCTTTTGTCCAAATTTTGAGTTAATTGTCACATTTGTTGATCCAAATCACCCCATATCTCACACAGAGCCTCTATATCATGTCTAAAACCAACTTGCAACAAAAAATGTCCAATTTGATGAAAAAGTTAATAATCACGATTATTTACTTTTTTACCAAAATGGGTTCAAATTTCAACTTTGACCTTATGGGACCAAAGTACACGATGTTCCAAGCCTACCAATCAAGTTTTATCACATTTGGATCACAAAAACCCAAAATCCCTTTTTATGTACTGTTTCAAAGTTTGAAGCCTAAATCTGACACCATTTCCACTCTCTATGCACTTGATCGAATGAGCCCACACTTCACTTAGAGTATCTAAATCACATATGTTTCGAAGCCTATGATGTCAAAATGCAAAAAGTTGGAAAAATTTCCCAGTTGTAAATAATTGCGATTATTTACTTTAGTTGTAAATTTTGCCTGGATTGCATGGTTACATGTTTTTATACATCTATGCATGGTCCAAATTTGATTTGAAGCAAAATAGACATCATTTGCTAGCAATTCAGACTCAGGGCATTTCAAAGCGGAATCCGTGGAATTTTCTAACTTTGACACTATTCGCCTATTAGGTGTAATGAAAGCGGCTGAAAAAGCAAAGAAGAGGATGACTCAGAAAGAGAAGCTGCAAGAATTGCCACCATACCAATTGGAGCCGAGCTTTGTGAAAACGACAAAGCCAACCTACCTATCCAAAGAACAGCTTGAAGAAAACAACACTATAGTCTTCACCGGTAGGTTCAAGAGTGAAGATGAACGCCACGTAGAGTTACAAATGCTACCCAAGGAAGTTTATGATGTAGCCGCAAAGCCAGATGTAAAGAAGCCAATAGAAGACTAGGAATTCAAGAATTCTACAACCAAGAGCCATGTGGAGTAGATTTCTAGCGGGTCTATGAACTATTATCCACTATCAAAGAGGATGGATATGCTCAGATCACGGATCAACAAGGCTAGAAAGTTGAAGTGGTTATCAACAAGGACATAGTGGCCGAGACTCTAAAGCTGCCAATGAAAGGTATGACAATGAGGGCCAGGGATAGAAAGGCGGCTGACACATTCACCAAGGATACAACTGCCGCCACTTTCTCTAACTTGATACTGAAGCAAGTAGAGGATCCCGCCTGTCTTTATCATCAACACTTCCATTTCCTCTCAAAGAGACCATCAAGATACACAACTCTGAATCATGCAGTTGCAACTACTTTCATGCAAGTGTTGAAGTCAACAACAAAGGCAGGCAATAGATCATGCACAGTACGTGCTTAAAGCACAAAAACCAACTTGCAACAAAAAATGTCCAATTTGATGAAAAAGTTAAAAATCACAATTATTTACTTTTTTTTTATCAAAATAGGTTTAAATTTCAATATTGACCTTATGGAACCAAAGTTCATGATGTTCCAAGCCTACCAATCAAGTTTGATCACATTTGGATCACAAAAACCCAAAATCCCTTTATATGTAATGTTCAAAGTCTGAAGCCTAAATCTGACACCATTTCCACTCTCTGTGCACTTAATCAAATGAGCCTACACTTCACTAAGAGTATCTAAATCACATATGTTTCAAGCCTATGATGTCAAAAGTGCAAAAACTTGGAAAATTTTCCCAGCTGTAAATAATTGTGATTATTTACTTTAGTTATAAATTTTGCTTGGGTTGCATGGTTTTGATCCTTAAACGTTTTTATACATCTATGCATGCCCCAAATTTGATTTGAAGCAAAATAGACATCATTTGCCAACAATTTAGACTCAGGGCATTTCAAATCAGAATCCGTGGAATTTTCTAACTTTGACACTATATTCTCCTATTAGGTGCAATGCAAGCGACTGAAAAAGTAAAGAAGAGGATGTCTCAGAAACCGAACCTGCAAGAATTGCCACCATACCAGTTGGAGCCGAGCTCTCTGAAAACGACAAAGACAACCTACCTATCCAAAGAACAACTTGAAGAAAACAACACTACAATCTTCACCGGTAGGTTCAAGAGTGAAGATGAACACTAGGTAGAGTTACAAATGCTACCCAAGAAATTTTATGATGTAGCCGCAAAGCCAGATCTAAAGAAGCCAATAGAAGACTAGGAATTCAAAGAGTTCTACGACCAAGATCCATGTGGAGTAGATTTCTAGCGGCCCTATGAACTATTATCCACTATCAAAGAGGATGGATCTGCTCAAATCACGGATCAACAAGGCCAGAAAGTTGAAGTGTTTATCAACGAGGACATAGTGGTCGAGGCACTAAAGCTGCCAATGAAAGGTATGACAATGAGGGCCAGGGATAGGAAGACAACTGACACATTCACCAAGGATATAGTTGCCGCCACTTTCTCTAACCTAATACTGAAGCAAGTAGAGGATCCCGCCCATCTTCATCATCAACACTTCCATTTCCTCTCAAAGATACCACCAAGATACACAACGCCGAATCATGCAGTTGCAACTACTTTCACGCAAGTGTTGAAGTCAACAACAAGGCAAGTAGTAGATCATGCGTAGTACGTGCTTACAACACTCAAGAGCACAAAAATGGAAGGAAAGATAATATATATGGGCTCTCCAAAAGTTCTAACACAAATCACATACCATGCTATTGGAATGGTTGACAACTTGCTGCCAACCCCAGATCAGAATACATGGATAGGATCAGCTCAACCTTCTCTACGAACCACTAGATCAACGAAGAAAAGGATATATAAATCAGATTAAGAATCAACAAAAAAACTTGCCTGAAGCCCACAACAGCTCTTACAATGATGAAAAGAGGGCAAGGAGAGAGGAAATGAAGAAGAAAGTAGTGGTAGCCCATCAAGAAGAACCTCAACAGAAGAAAGCAAGATTTGAGAGGGAAAAAGAGTCTTATGAAAGAAGCCACCAAGTTGAAGGAGAACCCAGAATCATGGAGTCCGAGGGAGATCAGGGGTCCAAAGACCAAGAACCCTCCAAAGAAAGTCCCAGAAGATCCGAAGGATTTTCTTGAGCAAATGTATGCAGAAGCTGAAGCCTTGAAGATACAAGAAGCTCTAGAAGCACAAAGGAAAGCAAGAGAAGAATCGACTGTACAACAAAGGCAAGCAGAAGCTGCACAACAATCTGAACCACAACATGAACAAGGAGAGATGTCTCCAAGACCCACTTCACCCACTACAGAACAAGAAGACCATCCCATGCCAAGTCCAAGCCCTTCACTAAAACTGGCAAATCCAATGAACGTGAGGAAGCAATAAAAAAGAGAAACAACTGGAGGAAGCCATTTATGAACAACCTAAGGAAAGTGACAAAGGTGAAGTTGTAGCTTCTACAACAACACAACCAAAATCAGTTGAAGTAGCTACAAAGCCTCAAATAGAATCAGCTAAAGCATCTACAAAGCCACAAGCAGAATTTATTGGAACTTCTAAGCAGCCTCAGGTAGAACTTGAAGAATGGGAAACGATGGGCGAAGTGATCATCAAGGTTAATGAGTATGAAAAGCAGATACAAATGATGACTGAAAAGATGCGAACAACAGCGCTTAGACGCAGTGCCAAAGCTAAAGAATTGGAACAAGTAATAGGTGCTCTACAAGGTGAGCTCAAAGACAGGATGAACATCATCGAGGATCTTCAAGGATGTAACCAATCCCTCATTGCAATACTTTGAGAAAAGAATCAATGACCAAGCGGCATTTCTAAGGCAGATAAAAAAAAACCCAACCGTAGCTTTACTCAAGGGGACAGATGAAGTCTACAAGACTTTGGAGAAGAGAAACAAGGACCCGGAACTTGAGTTGAAACTTGAACATGCACAAAGACAAGACCTCGCCTTAATGTGGGTACAAAGAGAAGAGCAGTTGCTCATAGAAATAGAGGATTTAAAGAGAGCCAACCAGTTGCTAAGACAAGGGCATACGGAAGCTCAAGAGGAGGCAAGAACCTCTGAATAGCCAATTATAGACATAGCATCCGTCTCCTTTGTGGATATGGAAACACAACCAACAGAAGGGCAGACTGGATATTTTGAATTCCAAGTACCAATCACTGAAGAAGATCAAGTGCCAATGGTCTAACTTTCTAAACCTGAAGAAGATGCACTAAAAGAATAGATTGTCCATGAAGTAGATGCTGAATGGAAAGCGACAATGCATTGGGAGTTGAGAGTTCTCCACTTAGTCAATGTAACCCAACTCACTCCCAACCGAATCAATGCTCAATGGCATCAATAGTTTGTTGCCCTACCCTTTAATAAAGGTGGAGCTATTGCAAGTCAAAGAAAGACTTTACAAGGATATGCAGGAAGAAGTTTCAAATGATCTCCACCCCAAATGGAGAAAGAACTGGCTCAACAAGAACTCAAGATACCTCATTTTGTTTACAAGAGCATTGCAGCAATAAAAAAAGGCCCTACATTTTTTCCTGTATCGAGGGTAAGGACATGGTAGGCAACGAAGCATTAAAGAAGAAGAGGATGACATGGCTCAATTACCCAAAACTGTCAGCTCTAGAGCAGAGACCAACAACAAAGAAATACATGGTGAAAACCCTAATGGGCACCATGAACTTCTTCAAGAGCCTCCCTGACCTCTCATGTGCAATGCTCTAGAATCTGCAAAATGCTGGTTACATGCATTCAAGATTTTTATGAGCCTGAGCAAGCAAGAGCTCCTTGGATGTCTTTTTTAGAAGGTAACAAAGGCTTATGCTATGATTTGAGCGGACATCCTTAAGAAGAAGTCCTCTATGGCTTCTACGCCAGATGTATGTTCTTGCTATCAAGCAATATGTTGGCATTTTAAGAGGCTTTTTATATTAGATTCTTCACATGGAGAACAAAGATTTTCGAGCTAGTGATCAGCAATTTGATATCAAGGTTTGTTGGCTATTTTGTCATCAAACTTAAAAACAAAGTCACTATTTAATTTTTGCAAGTCCCTGACAAAGAAAGACACATCATATATGAGAAAGCTCTACGTGCACTTAAAGACCGCCTCGCTAGCTGTCAACCTGAAGACTATTTCAGCCCATGAAACTGTGTCAAGGGACGACACAGTCGAGGAGGGGGGGAATGTTAGCAGCAAGCTAACCCATGTAACATTTTTCGAGAGTTTTATTATAAAAAAACTTATTCTTTTGATCAATTGGAATATTGTAACTCCTATTTTCCAGGTGGATATTGTAATCAATGAGCCGGGGCTATAAGCTTCCAGATTGTATCAACTTATCCTTAGTCACAGCTCCCAGATTATTAGTTTTTGACCAAAGAAACTTTCGCTAAGATATAAAGGCCAATTTTTGTAAGCTATTTTCAAGTTTTGGATAATAGAAACATAGCGTGAGCTAACGGCGCTCACTTCTCTCCGTCTCGTGCTTCCTACTCCCTTCCCGGTTGTGACATTGCAGTGCCGTCTATTGCGTTGCAATAGCAGGTAAGAGCTCTACGCATTGACGTAAACATATCATGGTAATCCTTAGATTTTGGCATCACCGAACCGTGGCTTAATCTCATCATAAATAGGAATTTAAGCTAGGAAATCACAACGTAAGCATAGGCGGGGTATTGGGGCATCATTGCTAAGCATTTAGATGCATTCAGGGTAAAACATGACTAGATAAAAAACTCACTGCTATTAATAATCACGATTTTTGCACTTCATTAAAAGTGAGTTTTGAGACCATAAGCATGTGTGCTTAGGTTTTATATACATGTCCTAGAAGTTTCGTAACGTTTGGATGTCATTTGATGTTGTAACAGTCATGTTTTGTTTACCGATTAGCAATTAGCTTTTGATGACTTAGGTCATTTGAGTGTAGCTTGTGTTAGATGCAAGTTGTCTATTGTTTTCCAAGAGATTGACACCCTCTTGTAGCCTCTATATACTAGTCGAGTTACCTTCGTCCCATGGATTGATAATTATGTTCGTGGTTCTCGTTATGTCTGCAATAAGATAGGAGTGAGGTTAGAAACCCATCCCACAGTTTGATATGGTTGTCGCGCCGTCACTTGTGAAGTTGGATGGTAGTTTCGGCTTTGATGTCCGCCTTTGCAATGACACTTGAAATCAGCAAGAAAAATTAAGAACAAGCAGGAGAGCACCTCTCACCATTTGATGGTAAGCCACTCTCTCCCCTTCACTTTGAATACAACCTCGCTATCTCTCTCACTCTCACTTTCTGCTTTAATGCACTCTCTCAACTTCTCTCTCTCCCTCTTGGACTCAAAGCTGAGAAACCTTCCCTCTCTCTCTCTCTCTCCTCGCTCGTTTGTGCTTCGGGCAAAGCCCTCTGTCTCTCTCTCTCTTCCAATCCAATCTCTCTTTTTCACTCTTTCAAGCCCAAACAGAGAGACTCTATCTCTCTCTTTCTGTTTTCAGTGGGGAGCCTCCCTTGGAGGGGCGTTAGTAACTTTAATGGATTGATTATTTTTTTAAAGGCAAAAGGAAAGAATTGTTTCTCTCTCTCTCTCTCTCTCTCTCTCTCTCTCTCTCTCTCTCTCTCTCTCTCTCTCTCTCTCTCTCTCTCTCTCTCTCTCTCTCTCTCTCTCTCTCTCTCTCCTCAAATATGGCAGAGCACAAAGGCTTGCCCCTTTCCCTCACCGCTTGATTTTTTACAGCCCACAAGGGCTCTCTCTCTCTCTCTCTCTCTCTCTCTCTCTCTCTCTCTCTCTCTCTCTCTCTCTCTCTCTCTCTCTCTCTCTCTCTCTCTCTCTCTCTCTCTCTTTCTTTCTCCCTCGATTTGCTACAGAGCCGAGTTCTCTCTTCTCCCTCTTCGTCAACAAAGAGGAACCCTCTCAGGCACTCTGGAAGACTTGCAATATTCTGCCAGTTTTGCAAAGAAAACCTCAAAATTTGGCATGTATTCTCTAATTTTAGTGCGTTGGCATGTGTTTTCCAATTTTAGCAGGTTAAAAATACGCTACAATTACTTTTCTTGAATACATTGGAACCTATCACCTGAATGAAGAAAAGACAAGAGAGGGATGTGAGTGCTGAATGACGGTCAATTGTGAATAGCAATGTGCATAGACAAGGTAGCTGTTACACATGAAATTTGACTATGAAGGAACAATACATGGTTCTCTTAAGAAATCCTGTGGAAACAAATTGCATCTAAGTTTTGAAGGGTGAACAGGAGCCAATCTGATCATGGTTCATATTCTCCTCCATGGCCCTTGCTTCAAATTGTAGTCTAGTAGGTGCTCGATACAAGTTATTTTTGAAATTCACATTGATGTTGTGACTAGGGCTTGCCAAAAATATATCCCTAACCAGAGGGAAAAAGGATTCACGTAAAACTCTCAATTTTTAGGTTACAATTCAAAGCATGTGCAATAGTATTTACAAGTTGTAAATTTTTACCACTTCTCTTCAAGACAGGCTCATGGTGAAGTGAGTTTGTCTAGGGACAAAGAAATGCCATCTTTGTTTGTATCAACAAGCTCTATTATCTACCTATGCATTGTGTAAGCAAAGGCTAACAAGCATTTTTGTACACATGATTTCACATTTCTTGGTATTTCATATGTATTTAGATGTCACCAGCACCATAAAGTGCATGTTCTTAGCATTTGGTGTGCATGAGCCTTCTTGTCCATTGCCAATCATAGTTGCTAAGGGACAGCCTAATGAAAGCCATCGATGAAGGATTTGGAAGAAGGTATTCTGGGTTGCTCATGTTATGTTGGCCATATATTACTCTACCTTTGTGGGTCAATTTTGGCTCCAATTTCACTGTGGAAGTAGACTTTGAATCGGATCATTCTACAAAAATCTAGAATTTATTTTCATAAATCCCATCATGTTTCATTATCTTTTATTCATTGGCAAACAAATCCAAGCTTATAGAAGAACGCATTGATGCCATGCATTTTGCATGCCTTCTACACTACATCTATTAACCATCTAGCATTATATACTTCAAAATCTCTCCACATAGAGTTTTTATAACCCTAGCACAACCTTATGGGAATGGTTTTGTGCTCAGCTACTTTGAGCTCTACTAAGTGTAAACCAAATGCTCCTACTACTAGTTTTTTCTTGGCATTGTTGCACGCATGTGCTTAAGAAGTGATTCATGATTTGGTGCACAATTGTGGCCCCACATCTTGCTAAACTATTTGGCAATTGCATTTTTGGGAGATTCTAGCTCATGTCTTGTTCTCCGTTTTCTACATCTCTAACAACTCCTTTGTCTTTTGGATGCCTTGTTTAAAGGCCCATGTGAGTATGCACCTTGTTTCTTATTAATGTGTCCTTTCTTTGAATGATTTTCAAAACAATTTGCACATTCGTTTGATTTGTTTTGTATTCTTGACCTTTGTGTAAGGGGCCTTGTCTACTATGCTTAAAGCCCTTCCCAGTCCAAATTCCATGTTACCTTAATTGCTAAATCAAGTGGTTTTACCTTTGAGCTTTACTTGCTTTCATTGGGAAAAAATTGGACTAAACTTTGAGCTTTCAAATTGACTTATGAGAGAGATATTGTCATTTGACCAATATAACTATGGCAACAATGAAGCTTTTGAAGGATTTTTGTTTCTTGTATTTTGAATGAAAAAGAAGAATTTCACACATCAAAATAGATGATATTTTTCTTCCAATTACCACTAAATTTATGTCCAAGCTAATATGCCAAAATGCACATATTGTGGTTCCATAAAAAGAATGTTAAGCATGCTAATGAGACATTGGCAAACATGTCTTGTCCATTGTGTTTTTGTGTATAGATGCGCCATTAAATAATAATAAATAATATATTGTAAACAATAAATAAAATTATAAACGTTTTTTATTCTTTTCGTTCTCCTCGTATTGGACTCTTTTCTTTTGGCAGAGGTGTGATTCTTAATCCAATATAGCCATATAATATGGCATGTTTTAGTTTTCCTTTTCTTTCTCCCATGGCTAGTCCACATTGGAAAATATCCTCTACAAAAATTCAATATGTCTCATGTCACAACTATAGCAAGGATTTCACATATTTGTGTGACCAAAATGGCAAAGCATGTCATTTTAAGCATGTTTTTTCAATATCAAGAAGATGTTGCACTTTCTCATTCTATAATAATAAAACTAAATGAGAAAAATGAGTTCACTACATAATCCCTGCCTAGTGCGTGCAAATTTATCAAGTGGAGGTACTCATAAACAACAAGTTTGGATTAGCAAGATATACATTGTACTCACAATATAAAATCTATTTAAGTCATTTTGAATACCATTGTAGAACTTGTGTATAGAAGCACAAAATTTGTACTTGTGTCAAGTCAAATTCTCACTTTTTGAGTGCATAAAAGAAAGCTTTTTGTGATTCAATAATGTGTGATTATGCTCTGCAAAAGAAAGTCACCGATCACATGAGAACTATTACATACCATGCCTACACTAAAATTTTCATAATAGCTTCATTGCCTTAATTGTAACATGGAAAGCCAAATTGTGACCTCATGCTATGCCTTGATTTATTCATAAGTAAATATTCTAAATATTTGATTGATAACTTACTCTATGAAATAAAAATTTCTTAATGATTTTATCCACAAAAATACAGTTCAATTAGTTATTGCAAGAACAATACATTCCTCTCCTTGAGTATCTTACAACGAGTTCTATACTAGATTTAATGAAAGCAATGCAAGACATCCTATGACTAACTAGATTTAATAAAAGTAATGCAACATGCAAGACATCCTATGACTAACCATCACCAAATCCATCTTGATCATCTCAAAAGGGGTTCCCTTACATCAAGGAGCTACCTGTTAGAGTTGCAATCCTTTGCCTATGACTACCATGTGTATGCACCCTCTCCAACCCCATATATACCTCATAATGTCACCCAATTCAGCCTCTAAATAAGCCTGACAAACGTGAAATAATTTCTCAAGCTAATGGCAAGTGTTTTTAGTTTATTTCTCACACTTATGTACTCTCTCTTACATATCTCTCTATAATTAACGCTAGTCTAGCATATCCACCTAAGCCCAACAACAAGTATCATATACATATTGGTAGGGAACTACTTTAAGATAGTTGTAGGAGGAAGAATAATCTTTATTCAGGATTCTTAGATTGTGAGTTACTGCATATGTAACTATTCCTAGCTAGTACACCCATGAGTAAGTTAATGGTTCACTTCACTTTTCCTAAGAAATTGGATATGAGAACATGTGCCCCTTCTAGAATCTACCCTAGATTTATGTCCCTAGAGACATCAACTAAGAAGTCTATCCTTAAGCCTAGGAAGTCCTTCTTGTAGTAGCAATTATGTGAATCAACCAGAATCACACTCAATCTTTCTTGATTAAGAGCTTTCTACTCACGATAGGACATGCGACTACTTGAGATTGGTGTACTCTCAACTTGTTGATATTCTCGACTCAATCTCTTAATCAAAGCTATAATACATCCTAGAATTGGTGTATATCAAATCTTAAATTGAAAATTTCCACAATCCCACGTTCAAAATGAGTAATTAAAGATTTGACCACATGGCCAAATCTTAGCCAAAGTTTTGAGAGCATGGCTCAAAATATCTTTTCAAGTACTACCTTGTGGAAGGAGCTGGCATTAAAAAACAGTTTGAGATTTGTCCATATGGACAAATCCTTAAGACATTAGTGATTCCTAAATTGGCTCTAAAGTCTCAAACACTTTAATATGTGTTACCATATACATGTGATAGTGATGTGTGTGAATACACTTAGGACTGCCGGGGCATTTTTCCCCTCACTAGGAGGTTCCCCCCCCCCCCCATATTGTATATACGCCCATCACTCTAGGGCTATCTTATCTTTCCATTGTACACTAAGTAATACACTCTCTATTGTGTGCCTTGAGCTTCCTTCATCTTCTCCAAGCTGTGTGTTTTCCTACAACCTAATTCCAACAATCGATATCAGAGCAGGTTGCATCCTCTCAGGCTCAGTCGCCAGCAGCTCTAGCACACGCTGACTCACTTTCTCCGATTTTTGTGAGCTTCATAGGTCGACATATATTTTGGGATAGCCTGCAGAGCTTGGTCTGCTCATATTTTTGATTTGGGTTCATTTCGGTCTCCGTTTTCACTACAAGCAGTACTGCACATGCTATTTCATCATTTTGTGTAGAATTTTTGTTAGTGTCGTTTTTTGCATACAGGTCCCTTGCAGTCTTCTACAATTTGTGCTATATAGCACATATTGTTCCTGCTTGATTTCTCCTAGTTTTGGGTGTTTTTCACATCAAGTAGATGCATTCGCCATGGTAGGCAACAACACAAGCGTGTTCAAGATGTTTGCTGCCAAGGAAAGATTGGATGGGGACAATTACCGTATGTGGTCTTACATGATGCAACATGTCCTTGTGTCAAAGGGCGTTTGGAACATTGTGCAGGGCATTGATGTACCTCCTGGTTCTGAGGATGTAGGCGATATTGAGGATGCTGCAGGTTTTGGTGGTAGAATTGCTGCTGCCAGAGCTATTTTGCCTACGGCTGAGCAAGCTCATTGGGGTATAAAATATGCACGGGCTCATACATTGATTGCATTGTCTATGAAGCACACTACTAATCCTCACATTTGTTCAGCAAAATCTACAAAACAGACTTGCGATATTCTGGTTGGTCTTTATGCAAGTCGCAATGAGACAAAAATTGCATTGTTGCGTAAAGAGATGGAGTCAAATATTATGCATGAGGAAGGTGACATGGACACTTTCCTTGCTGGTGTCAAGGATCTCAACGAAAAACTTATTTCTCTAGGTGAAGTTATTTTTTACAATTCCCTTGTGCATACTGTTCTTGATGCCTTGCCAAATTCTTACCAGACTTTTGCTAGTACTTGCAGACTCATGACCGAAGGAAATCCAGAATTTGTGGAGCTTGATGCATTATTCATATTGATGTTGAAAGAGTCACTTTCCACAAAAATAGGACCAAATAATATGCAATTGAACATGCCTTCATTGCTGCTCAAAGAAAAGGTGGTAACAGCAATGTAGCTACTTTTCATGGTTCTTTTGCGAGTAATAAATCACCTGTTTCCTAATGCTTTTGCTAGCATCAATTTGTCTGAGAATTCTTTTGATAAGTGAAAGGGCGGTGGTAATGCGTGTGCTAGTCTCCATCCAACCATGCTATCTTATAGCCTCCCCCTAGCGTACACATTGTCCGGCTGTGACGGCCGCCTTGCCCATAGGACCCATGCATGCCCTTACATTACCTCCCCCCCTTGGAGAATCATTTTCATCCTAAAAAATAAATGTAGGAAAACGTTTCTTAAGTGCGGAGACATTCTCCCATGTAGAACCTTATTCAGGTCTATCGAGCCATTTTACCAACACCTGTCGTCTGACATGATGTCTGGTGCGAAGCTCATGAGAATCCAAAATCTTTTCGGTCTCATGAGGAATGTTTGGTGGTTCAATAAGGTCAACTAACACACCTGTGTCAATGACATTATCATTCTATCCTAGCTGTTTTCGTAAATGGCTAATATGAAAAACAGGATGAACTCATGAGTGCTCTGGGAGAGCTAACTTATAGGCCACTTGACCTATACGTTTGAGGATGGTAAACGATCCACAATAGCGTGGTGAAAGTTTAGCAACTTTTCCCATCTTTAGACTTATTGAATGCTCTGAAACTTTGAGGAAAACCTTGTCTCCTTCTTCAAAATTAGCAAGACGACGATGCTCATGTGCATACTTCTTATGTCGATCTTGAGCTTGCTTAACATTTTGTCGAGCAACTCAAAGCATGTCAAAATGGTCTTGGAGAAAATTCTTCGCTTGTTGTATCTTCTCCTTAGCCAACCCCACCGTAACAGGTGATCTAGGTTGAAATCCTTATAAAAGCATAACTGGACTAAACCCTGTAGTCACGTGCTTTGAACTATTATAAGCAAATTCCAATATAGGTAAGTAGTCTCCCCAATTGGTTTGCTTCTTGCTAACGTACACTCATAGCATATCCTCTAGCACTTGATTAACTCTTTTGATTTGACCATCCGTTTTCGAATGATCAGCAGTACTTAGATTAAGTCTAGTTTCCAACTTTTGGAACACAGCTCTCCAGAAGTGATTATCGAACTTTCGATCTCTGTCACTAATGATACTAGCTGTAAGACACTAGAGTTTATATATATGCTCTATAAATAGCCGTGTTAATTCCGGTGTCTTAACCATAGTCTTAATGGGAATGAATAGACCCATCTTTGTGAGACGGTCTACAATTACCCAAATGGCATCATGGCCATGATTTGTAGTAGGTAGTCCCACTACAAAATCCATAGAGATACTCTCCCACTTACCTTGTGGAATCTCTAAAGGATGTAAAAGGCCACCTACCTTGAGGCGCTCTGCCTTATTAACTTGGCACTGTTGGCAGCTTAGTACGTACTCTTGAACATCATATGTAAGCCCGGGCCAATAAAATTGCCATTGAACTAAGACATATGTCTTACGAATACTTGGATGACCAACATTTGGACTATCGTGACACTCAAATAAGATTTGGCACCTAGTGTCTGAGTCCTTTGGCACACATACTCTATCTTTGTGGAGTAAGTAGCCATCATCAATGGAAAATTTCTTCTATCGCTTAAGCTCTTCCTGAGTAGGGGTGGAGCTTTGTGTGTTGGAGTTTCTATCTGTGCGTGCAGAGACATGTTGATCTGGTTGCTTAGAGATATGTGAGTGTGAGGGATCCCTTCTTAAAACTACTCCACATTTTAGCATATGATTGATCTTGTGCACACTTGCCACGCAATGACTCTAAAATCCACTCTTTATTTTCGTGAAAGCAAGTGAATTAATCTGAGGCATCCGACTTAGTGCATCCACTACTACATTATATCGCCCCTTGCAATATCGTAGCTTACAATCATAATCTTGAAGAATTTCGGCCCATCTAGCTTTACGGCCCTTCAAGTCTGTTTGAGTAGTAAACCATTTGATACTCTCATGGTCAAAAACTACTTCAAACTTGGCACCATATAAATAGTGTCGCCACTTTCGTAAAGCGTGAATTATGGCATAGAGCTCTCTCTCATAGACAGAATAATTCTATTGAGCTCTATCTAACTTTTTACTTTCAAAGGCTATAGGTCTTCCCTCCTGGAGAAGTACCGCACCAATTGCTTTATCACTAGCATCAGTCTCTACCACAAACGGCTTAAGTGGGTCGATGATTGCTAGGATGGGAGCAGTGGCTATAGCTACCTTGAGCTGTTCGAAACTGCATTTTTGGGCTTCTTCCCAAGAAAAGGTCTTACCTTTTGCTTTAAGTTGATCCATCATAGGAACATCAATTTTGGCATGATTACGAATATACTGCTGATAAAATCCAACCATGCCTAAAAATATTTGAAGCTCCTCAACCGTGTTGGGATGTGGCCATTGAAGAATGGCAGCGACCTTGTCAGTGTCCATTTTGATGCCAGAATAAGAGATCACATGATCGAGGTAATGTATCTCTGTTTTAAAGAAATTGCACTTGCTTTGCTTAGCATACAACACGTGAGTCGTGAGCTCGTAGCTGTTCGAACACTAATCGTAAGTGTTCTATGTGTTCATCTTCAGTCTTACTGTAAATGAGAATGTCATCAAGGAAAACCACAACAAATTTTCCAAGATAGGGACATAAGACACTATCCATGGTGTCATAAATGTAGCTGGAGCATTGGTTAGACCAAATGGCATAACCAAAAATTCAAAATGCCCGAACCGTGTTCTAAAGGCAGCTTTGGAGATATCTTGTAGTAGGATACATACCTAGTGG
This sequence comes from Adiantum capillus-veneris, assembly GCF_014529385.1. Taxonomy (NCBI): domain Eukaryota; kingdom Viridiplantae; phylum Streptophyta; class Polypodiopsida; order Polypodiales; family Pteridaceae; genus Adiantum; species Adiantum capillus-veneris. The sequence goes on along the minus strand of NC_140931.1, from coordinate 110,438,742 downwards.
TATCCCGAACGAAGATCTATCTTTGTATAGTATCTTGCCCCGTGGAGTTGATCAAACAACTCATCCACTCGAGGCAGAGGATACTTGTTCTTGATGGTTATCGCATTTAAACCGTGATAATCTACGCACATGCGCATAGTACCATCTTTCTTTTTTACCAATAGAATTGGTGATGCCCAAGGCGAAGTGCTAGGTCTAATGAAACCACAAGCGAGGTAGTCAGCCAACTGACTCTCAACCTCCTTGGCTTCTTTAGCACTCATACGATAAGGTGGTTTACTCACCGGTTTAGTGCCTAGCAAGACATCTATGCCATGCTGCAATCACGTGTAGGGGGTAAACCTGGTGGTAAATCACTTCAGAACACATCACTATACTCCGTGAGTAAGTGAGTTAGATTTTGCCGTGCAAAAGGAGAAAGCAAACTAGAGTTATGTTGGGATGGAGAATCTTGCGATTCCTGTAATGTTTGTTTTACAACAGTTGCACGTTGCTCTATAGAATTAAAATTGAGAGCACTTTGCTCGTTAGATTTGTTAACACTTTGTTTATCAGTAGAATTCATTTCACTTTGCATACCATTACTAGAATTCACCGCACTTTGCTCTTGAGAATTCACAAGACTTGGAGACAAGCAGTAACACAAAAAGGCTTCATCTATTAAATCTACTTTCTGCAACATAGAAAGCTCGGTTGTACATATAAGAGGTGCAGATGGTATATTTTTCTCACCAAGCAAAAGCACATGTTTACCATTGGCCATAAAGGATAAGGATTTGTGTTCATAACTAGTGTGCAATGTGTTTCCTAAACCATGCAGCCACTCCCGTCTTAAAACTACATCAACACGGTCCATGTTCATAACTTGGAAGTCAAGGGTCATCGTATGATCTTGAGCAATAAGCTCAACCCCTTGAACTATCGTGTCCCATACTTCTTTATCATTCCCATACATGTGCTCCACCACATACTCGTGAAAGCAGGGAGTCTATGTAAGCTTCAATTTCTTGACTAGCTTATAGTTCAAGAAGTTATGAGTTGCACCATCATCCACTAAAATACGAACATGTTGTCCGATAATAGTGCCATGCATGCGAATCAAATCATGGGGGCCAAAGGTGGGCTGCCACATTGAAGTAGACACACAACAATTGTGTTTTTCTTCCATATGAAGAACCTCTACAACACAATATTTAGGAGATGAATCTAATGTGAGGCGTTGCACCATGTGCATGACCTTTTCTTTGCCTTGCAAAAGAGGAAAATCTTTCTTGTTATGTTGGTCCGAAAGACATCTAGAACAAAAATTGTGTTTCTTTGCACGCTCAAAATCAGCAGTGCTAAGAGACCCACGTGGAGTATCTCGTGATTGCTTAGGCTTCTTAGCCTCTGGGCGTGGAGAGGTAGATTTTCTCTTATTCCTCTTGGAACGTGTGGGAGATTTACCTCACCATTGGCTCTTAGCCACATTGCTCTTAGCAAAAATATTCTTAGAGTAGGGAACGTTTCCTTTCCTCTCTTGGTCATCATCATATCTTTGGGCATGACTGATGGCTTCTTCCAAAGTTTTTGGATGTAGGGTCTTGACATGAAGACGATAGTCTTTGTCAAGACCCCTATTAAAACCCTGTATCTTTTGGAATTCATCTAGACCTCCTAGTTGACGTTGATGTAGAATGGGCTTTTACTTTAGAGTGCACTTATGATCCTCCTGCCCATGATGCATGTTTGTCAGTTGTTACAGATGCGCAAGTGTGGTACTTTGACAGTTGTGCTACAAAGCACATTCTTGAGGATGTCCCTCATGGGATTTAGTCACTTGTCCTAACAATGCCTCTTATCTAGTCAAGGGACTTGGAAATATTGTGCTTACTGTTGCAAATGGCAGTTCTTTCACACTTGTTGATGCATTTATGTACCTGGGATCAAAAAGAATGTTTAATCTATATATGCACTTGCTAGACTTGGTTTTATAGTCAAATTTGTGGATGACAAATGTACAATAGATGATCTCAATTTTGATGATGAAATTGTTACATATGACATTTTATGTCATGGGATATATAAGCTCATTTTGTATGACAAGTGTGGGTAGAATTTTTCAAATGCTGTTGTGGATTCAAAGGCTATTTTAGATGCAAAACTTTGGCATGCACGTTTTGGGCATCTGAATTTTGCCAGTTTACTGCATTTGCAAAAATCTAATATGGTTTCTTCTTTGCCACTTTTTGAAGCACCTATCAAACATGTTTGTGAAGGCTATATTTTGGGTAAGATGCAGCGTTCAAAGTTTCCAAAGGACGGTTTAGTTAGGACAACATGCAAGTTACAGCTTGTGCATAGTCATTTGTGGGTCCATGCAAACTCTGTCCTTGGGCATTTACCTTTACTTCATGACTTTCATTGATGATTACTCCAAACACGCATGGGTTTATCCTCCTAAAGAAAAATTCAAGGTATTTATGTGCTTCAAACAATTTTTGGCTATGGCTGAAAATGTCTCAAAATGTATTATGGGCACCCTCCGTTCCAATCGAGGGGGGAGTATATATCTCATGCATATAATGACTTTCTAGCTAGTCATGGGATAAAACACCAATTTATAGTGCCTTATACACCTCAACGAAATGGTGTTACTGAGAGGAAAAATAGGTCACTTATGAAAATGGCACGATCTATGGTCAAAAGTCAAGATTTGCTGCATTTGTTTTTGCTTGAGCCCAATCATGTGTGCCACTTATGTACTTAATAGGTGTCATATAAAATCTTTGCACTCTATGAATCCATATGAAGCATGGCATGATAGAAAGCCTTCTATTGAGCACATGCGTGTTTTTGGATGTTTGGAATATGCTTTGGTGCCACAGACGCAACTTTGGAAATTGGATGATAAGGTTGTTAAATGTGTATTTTTTGTTGATTATAGTGCTGAAAGCAAAGGTTACAGGTTGTATCATCCACAAACAAAGCGTCTCTTGGTCTCATGGAATGTTGTGTTTGTAGAAGATTCTATTCAACCCTTTCTGTCATGCACTAGAGACAATAAGGTAAGCTCACAGGACATTTATGACACTTTATTGCCTCTTTTTAGAGGTGGAAGTTTGAATGTACAGCCTATGGGGATTACAAAAGTGTTACAAATCCGCCTATTACTGATGCAGATGTACATGATGTACTTGATGAGGAAATGACTAAGAATGAGCAGGCTAGAGGTATACATAAATGGCTGGTGTATAGTTTGCATGATAGTAAATTGGATGCACCTTTGTCTAGTCGTACTCGTTTAGGTTTTTGCCATGCATCTTATGCATCAGATTGTTATGCTTTGGCTCTGTCTAGCTTATGTGATGTTGAGGAACCTCTAGCTTTGATGAAGCACAAAATTCAAAAAACTGGATGGTTGCCATGCAATCAAAATATGATGCACTTATAGAAAATGACACATGGACTTTATGTGATTTGCCTCCTGGAAAAAAGGCCATTGGTATGAAGTGGGTTTACAAGTTGAAACGCAATCTGGATGGTGAGATTGATCGCTATTAGGCTTGACTTGTTGCAAAGGGTTATGCACATAAAAGATGCATAAATTATGAAGAGACTTTTGCTCCCCACTTGTCGTATGACTACTATGCGTTTTCTATGTGCATTGATAGTTCATTTTGGTTGGGATGTGCATCAGTTAGACATTGTTACTACTTTCTTAGATGGTAACGTATTTGATGAAGTTTATGTAACGCAGCTTCGTAATTTTGTGAAGAAAGGACAAGAGGATAAAGTGTGCAAATGTAAAAAAGCTTTGTATGGGTTGAAGCAATCTCCTCGTGCTTGGTATGAGAAAGCTGGCACTCATTTGATCAAACGAGGCTTTCATAAAACAGAAAGCACATTGTATGTAAAGCATGAGGGTGATGTACTTCCATTGTCTTTCTCTATGTGGATGATTTGCTGATCACTGGTCCAAATGTAAGACATATTGCTAAATTTAAGGCTGATTTTAATGCTACTTTCAAGATGAAATATTTGAGGCCATTGCAAAATTACTTGGGTATACAGTTTAAGCAACGTGATGGTGGTATTGCATTGTGTTAGACAAGTTGCATAGAGACATTGCTATGTAAGTTTGGACTTGAGGATTGCAAACCTATTGCCACTCCCATGGAAACAGGTTTGAAATTGAGTCTTCATGATGCTGGTGATCTTGCCGATGTCACTCTTTACCAAACTGTTGTTGGCTATCTTATTTATGTATGCCATATATTCAGTTTGCAGTCTCACATGTCATCAGATTTATGCATAGCCTAGGGTCTAAGCATTGGCATGATGTCAAGAGGATTTTTGTTACTTGAGTGGCAATTTACATCTTGGCTTGTTTCATCCCAAGGGGGGATCATTGCCGCCAGATTTACATGCTTCTTTGGACTCAAATTGGGCTACTTGTTTTGACACGGAAGTGTCCAAAAGTGGTTTTTCTTTCATGCTTGACAATTCATGTATCTCATGGTTGAGCAAGAAGCAACCTACCGTGGCCACTTCTAGTTATGAGGCTGATTATAGGGCAGTCTTCACAAGTATGGTTGAGTGTGTATGGCTCAGACGCCTTATGGATGATTTGGGTGTTGGATAGGAGATTGCCACCACTATTTACACTGATAATCAAAGTGCACTGGCATTTGTGAGGAACCGTGTTTTTCATGCTCGCACAAAGCACATAGTGGTGCATTACCTTTATGTCAGTGAGAGACTCTTTGTAGGAGAGATCAGCTTGGCTTATGTGCCAACAGAGGAAAACCTTGCAGATCTTTTCACAAAGGCATTGTCTCATGAGAAGTTCAAAGATTTTCGGAAAGCTTTGGGCTTACTCCCCTCTGTGAACTGGTCATTTCCTCAAGGCATGTCACTTCCCTATACTCTATGTGCCAGCTCTCGTTCACCGCATCACTCCCACGGGGGATTTGTTACCATATACATGTGGTAGTGATGTGTGTGAACACATTTAGGACCGTCGGTGCATTTTCCCCCTCACGCATGGTATATATGCCCATAACTCTAGGGCTATCTTATCATTCAATTGGAAAACACTAAGTAATACACTCTCTGTTGTATGCCTTGAGCTTCCTTCATCTTCTCCAACCTGTGTGTGTTTTCTTGCAACCCTAGTTTTGGGCAATATGGGGTGTTTTATGTCTAGATCTTGCATATGCTAAGAGCATAGAATTCTACAAACAAAATTCCTCCTTGCATGGCATATTGTTCTTTGTGATTTTTGTGTATGCATATTGGAAGTACCATAAGTGAACATATGATTTAGACACACTTTTATGCTTCCACCCATGCAACTATGGTCAACTTCAACAAGTAGACAATTTTTTTTAATCTTTCTACACTTATATTTACCATACATTCTTCTATTATTGTACATATCACCTCGACAAAAATACCTCATTTATCTAACTAGTAGTTCCCATGAATAATGGTACTATATATATATGTGCATATACCAAAGGCACTTTCTTTCATAAAGAAATTTTTTGTTTGGACATGTAGGCATTTAGATCTTAGCTGAAAGTTATCTCTTTACTTTTAATCTTGTAAATACCCCATTATAATTATGTGCATTTACCATCCTTTATAATGTAACAATGGAATTATCTTTTAAAGCTATGATATACTTTCAAGAAAACATCTTCCACCTCCAAATCTCTACAATGATAAACACATCTCAAGTCTTTGCAATTAGATGAAACCCTTTAACAAACATTTTGGACCATCTCACCAACTAAGTCTCATACTTCAAAAAATTGATCAATCTTGGACAATGCATAAGTGAAAGTCTAGGTATATGCAAAGTGCAAAAGGAATGTAAGAACTCTCAATGGGAAAAGACTCTTTTGATTTGGGAGCTAAGTCAAGTGTGTGTGGCTATGGTTATCTCTCATGCGGATTTACATCTAATGTTAATGCCCATTCTCTTTCTTCAATGTTTCTCTTAATTTCATTCATTGTTTCTCTTACTTTCATTTATTGTTTATGTGTCTTTTGAGTTATTAGCTCTTAAGTTAACAAGTTCATCTCTCTTAATTGATCTTTTGTTTCTTGAAATTCTCATGGCTGATATGGCTTAAGTTAGTGATTGTTCCGATCCCCAATCTCCGTACAACAACTGCTCATGGGTGATCTGTCAAATCGAACTTCGTCTATTGGTGTTGATTTCAAAGTCAAGCTCCCATTTTTCTCTTCCCTAACTCGTTTCCATAGGTAGTTTGGCTAATCGTCTTCAACTATCAGCACCTCGTCGCATCCTTCTTCACTATCAAGAACTTCCACTTTAGGTGGTTGTACTTCCTCGTTCTCCCAGTTTTTTGACCTTTCCTTTTTTGTAGCTTTTTCCCTTAGGATTTTCATCTCAACTTCTTTTGGTTCTCCTATATTTTTCTGTTGAGGATTCTGTTCCATCAAGGCTTGTGTGATTTGCACCAAGTTTCTGTAAGCTTCTAATTTAGCTTCTTCCATTTCGGGCATTGGATAGTTTTTTCATTGGTTTTGCAATGTTTGCTCGGCTTTTAGTCCATCTTGAAAATCTTGCAAAGATGCATTGATTGGCTCGTAAATTTTGTCAACCAAAACAGATCCAGTCGATTTTGTTTGGGTTCCTTAAAGTCTATTGAAGGAGTCTGTATTTTTTCTTATGTCTCTTTACGTATCTTCCCCTCAATCTCCTTTCGCTACTTTTGTCTCTTTATCTTGCCCTCGATCTCCTTTTGCTATTTTTGTCTCTTGAGTTTGTATCTTTTGCATCTTTCTTTCTTGGAGTTTTTTGAGGGGTTGCTCGATTTATCCGATCCATTTGCATTTTTCTATTTGTTTTGCTTGGTTTGTGTCCCTGTCATCACTTGAATTGGAATTATCGATTCCCCTTCTGATGAACTACTCAGCACTATTTGAACTATGTTAAAGGCATTTTTCCCTTTGTTTGCCAGATTCCTAGGGCAATCCTCAGGAAAGTGTCTATCGTTGCATCCGCACGCTCCACAATATGCCTCGATAGGTCTCACATTGTTATTCGGTTCAGGACAATCATTTTTTCAATGGTCATCCACTCCACAATTGTGACAATTTTCACTTTTTGGTTTGAGCATTGGCTTGACCATAGGCAACCTCGCCCCCTGGTTTGCAATAAAATAAATAGGTGATATATCAGTGGGTGCTTGACACATTGGCTCAATAGGAAGTGGAGAAGATTGGTTATACCACTCCTCTTCTATCCCCATTGTTACTGAACTAGTCTTAGGATATGGAATAACGGGTACTACCGCCCGTTCCTCAATTTGTTCCTTAGACACCATGTACTTGATTGGTATAGATATATTCCTTGGAAGTGGAGGTTGCTGACCTAGCACTAATTAAGGTCACTTCACATTCATGGGTGACCTTTGCATGGGTGCCATATTGGGTGGGTATCTATACATGGGTTGCCCCTTTGGTCTCATTGGCACATACTGGATATTTCCATCATATTTCGGCTTATAGTAGCACTCAATTGTCTCATGGTTTGTCCATTTTCCTTCAATAGAGTACCATTTTAATTGCCTTTGTTGTCCCATAGGTTGTCCTTGATTTGTCCATGCACTAGGCCTCACATTGGCATTCTTTGCATGTTGTTCATCATTTCATTCATGCGTTTAAGCATGTCCTCTATTGCACTAGCAAGAGCCGTATCTGTTGATCCTACTTGTACTGGCATAGTGGATGCATTTCACTCACTTGCAGTATCTTAAGCTTTGTTTTCCTCATTGAAGATCTCACAATTATCACTCAAGTCAATCACATCTAAACTGCATGTCATGTGTTTTTTGCTTTACAAAATAGCATGCAAATCTTTGTTTAACAGCCCCTCTAGAAACAGTGAGACTAGTCTTTCCTCGGTTGGAATCTCTAACTCCGGGCATTTATCAATGTATTGCCTCATTTTACTCACACTGTCTCTGACAATTTATCCTTGTTTTTGTTTGAAACTATAGAGTTGTGCCACAATACTATAATGTATGTCCATTTTAGAACATGTAGCGACAAATCTCATGCCAAAGTTGGCAAGTCAGTGATCGATACAAGAGGTATGGTCTGGAACCAAGTTAAGGCTTTGCCCTCCAAGGTCATCCCGATTCCCTCAAACTATGTATGGAAATCGGTTATGCGCTCAGCTCTCAAAACCTGTTTAAAGTTGGCCAAATGGTCATATGGGTCCCCTGTCCTGCTATATTTATTAACCCACTTTTGGAAATATGTTGGTCTAACTCTATAATTGTGTTTGGTGTTACCATACACATGTGGTAGTGATGTGTGAGATCACACTTAGGACCGTCGGGGCATTTTTCCGCTCATTAGAAGGTTTACCCCTCGTGTATTGTATGTATGCACATCATTCTAGGGCTATCTATTTCCATTGCACACTAAGTAATACACTCTCTGTTGTGTGCCTTGAGCTTCCTTCATCTTCTCCAAGATGTGTGTGTTTTCCTACAACCCTAATTTCAACAATTGTTATAAAAGCAGGTTGTGTCCTCTCGGGCTTAGTCACCAGCAGCTCCAGCATAGGCCTGCTCACTTTCTCTGATTTTTGTGAGCTTTGGCGAGCATTCGCAGGTCGACAAAAATTGAGGGGGAGAAACTGAAGACAAGTTCGAGAAGAGTTGAAGTATACTTTCACATCAGAGCAAACCATAAGCATGTGATAATATCAAGAAGCATTGAGAGCCACCAAATCACCTCAAGACAAGAGTTGCCCATTCTGTATAGATAAGTCTCTCCCTCTCCCTCTCTCTATTTCATATGGTGTGTGAACCATGGGCTAGACTTCGGCATCCTCTTCTTGAACGCTGAGTGAAAAAGGTGCTTGATCTCCTTGAGCAATATGAATGCAGTCTAAGGAACCTATAATTTCTTAGAGGAAGCCCATAAGTAAGCTGCATTTGAAGAACATAAGCAATCCACTCTAATTGACGTGGCATCTGAAAACATGGCTAGGATCAGAGACGCATCTGGTCATCAGATCTATTAGGGCGGTTACAGACCGGGTGCCCATACTTGGGCGGCAGGTACGTGAGCTGACTTGGCGGCCAACTCGCTCCGTGCCAAAGATTACTCGCTCCGTGAAACGCACACTAGACAACTCGGTGGACAGGCAAGCTCCCCCGCCCATGCGCGGGCAGGGGTTGAACATTAGGCCCCACCGAAAAAGACAAAGGACGCAACCAATAGAATAATCTCCTTTTCATGCAAGTGGTCGTTGCTTTTATTATTTTATTATGACTTGGGCATATCAATGTGTAAAGCCTCCCCGCCCCAGGATGGGCAGAGGCTTCGGCAGTGTATATTCGGTCTTAGCCTCATGGAATCTATCGACAGAAATCTCTAAATTCCCCTACCATATGTCACCTCTGGTTAAACACATGGGCATGCCCTCTTGTAGTCGTGCTGCTCTAGCCTTTGTAATGTCAGCCCCCCGCCCCGCCCCGCCCCGCCCCGCCCCTTTCGGATCTAAGAACAGTGTACTCTCTCACCCAGCCTGTGATGGGTTTTTGTTCTCTCTAATTAAATTCCCTACCAGAGAGCTTCCATATCCCGCTCGGCGCTGTTTTTTTCTCACAATGTACCATCGCAACGCCTACGTATAAATCATTCGATCAGCTCCATCTTCTGCTTACAACTCAAGTATGAGTTCATCAAAGACCGTCGCTTGTAAGGAGCGGCGTACTGTCAAAGCTTCCTGACCTTCACGCGTCAGGCCTCTCCAATGAAAAAGACATCCACCAGAACAAAAGCATCAGAAAAGAGGCAGCTTGCAAGGGGTTCCTCAATCAATAAACTTGAGAAAGAGAAGCTCATCCACATCGAGGTTGCTTCCGCCAGGGCGTGGATATGAGATGGAGCTGGCTTTAAAGATGTAGCTTGCCTAGCTGCAGGCTAGTGCTCGGGCTTTTCGAACTCGGGAGATCAATCAGTTGGTGTGTTCTGCACAAGATCTTTCTCTTTGATGCAACGAAAAACATGGGCCGTTACATGTATGTGTGGCATGTATATACATACATACATACATACATAGGTGGAGGTAGTCTAAAATCATCTGTGAGTATGTGTGGCATGTATATACATACATACATATGCGGAGGTAATCTAAAACCATTTGTGAGTATGTGTGGGATGTATATACATTCATACATATGGGGAGGTAGTCTAAAATCTTCTGTGATTATGCGTGGCATGTATATACATACATACATATGTGGACGTAGTCTAAAATCATTTGTGAGCTGTATGTGTGGCATGTACATACATACATACATGTGATTTTCCCTTTACAAATGTGTTGAGAGAGAGAGAGAGAGAGAGAGAGAGAGAGAGAGAGAGAGAGAGAAGAAGAAGAAGAAGAAGAAGAAGAAGAGAGTTTTAACGTCGTAGGAAACTATCCCAAGAGACCTTAAAGATCTAGCAGACGAGGAGTTGAACTCAAGACTTGGTATTTAAGAGGGAAATGGCATAACCAATCTACCACACTTGGGTGATAGAAAGGTTATACCATTTTCCTCTTTTTATTAGCGTGCACACACCCACACACACCAAGAAGAAGAGAGTTTTAACATCGTAGGAAACTATCCCGAGAGACCTTAAAGATCTAGCCGATGAGGAGTTGAACTCAAGACTTGGTATAACCAATCTACCACACTTGGGTGATAGAAAGGTTATACCATTTTCCATTTTTTATTAGCGCACACACACACACCCACACACCCACACACACCCAAGAAGAAGAGAGTTTTAACGTCGTAGGAAACTATCCCAAGAGACCTTAAAGATCTAGCCGACGAGTAGTTGAACTTAAGACTTGTTAGGGAATCGCATAACCAATCTACCACACTTGAGAGAGAGAGAGAGAGAGAGAGAGAGAGAGAGAGAGAGAGAGAGTTGTTAAAAGATACTAAAAGCTCCATGGAATATTTGCTAGAAAAGCTGACTTTGTGATCATCATTAATAGGTGGTGAAGAACAAAGTCCTAAAGATAGCCCGCAGTATATCTGCTGCATACCCAGACAGCCATATCCATGTGGCATTTTTTTTCTACCGCGATCATAATAGCAAGGAGGGCTGTGGAAGCTGCAATTTTAGAACAATCTTTAATGGCTCAAGGAGCACATTTGTTGAGTCCCTTTCTTGTGTAGGAACCAAGAGTGGTCATGACACTACCGAGGATGTGTTCAGTGGCTTGTAAGCATTAGCCAAGCTTGATTGGACTACTCATATTAGAGTGGTTTACCACATTTGCAGATGCCCCTTGTCATGATACCCACTTTCATGATAACATCGCCATGCTACTTCACAATCTTCGCGAGGATTGCAAAATATCTACATATACCTTCCGTCATATTAGAGCAACAACGCACAAGATGCTTACAGAACTCAAGAGAGTGGCTGGACCAGATAGTAGTTGGATTCATGAGGATGACTTCCAAGGCATGCATATTGAGGACATCCCTACAAAAGTAGTGAAGGCATGCAAATCATCCATATATCAAAGTCTGAGCATAGTATCTTCTGCAAGAATGAAACTTTCAAATGTGACTTTTGTGCCCCGTGATGTACAGGCAGCAATGCCAGACTGGGGTTCAATCTGTGCTCAAGAAGGCCAGGTATACAAGCTCAGAAAATATCGTGACCTCGATGAAGTGTTACTGCACGTAGAGAAGGGGATACATTTGGAGCTGAAGAAAACAGAATGTGTGCAAGTAAAAGTGGGGCTTCATCCCTTGAGCCTCTTGATGGCCCTGCTATGCGCAAATAGTAACCCATGAATATGATACAAAGACCATGATGGTGAAGAGATCCATGGATAGGCTTGATGCAGGTACTGTGGAGCTTCACACCAAAGAAAAGTACATAAGAGTAAATGGAAGTGCAGGCTGTCTGTGATAACTTTGCCGAGGAGTTTGCCCACTGCATCCACAATATCCGAGAAGCCAAGAAGGTATGTCCATTTCTTCAAAAGTGTAAGAGTGAATGTGTAGGGTCCAGTTCACAGATCACAAGCTTTTGCTGCTCTGATTGCTCCGAAAAACATGAGCTTCCCTTTATTTTGGTAAGACTATCTCTATAAAATTATGGATATGAAGAAAGGACTTGATAAGCTTAAACATTATGAGTTCTGGTCAATGGCAATGCTTATAAATACTGCCCAATGGCAAATCATGTGCATGGATACCGTAAAATGCACAGGTAAAGTGCAACGGGTATGTACACATGTGCCCTTTCCAAGAACTTGAAAACTTTCAAGCAGATATTTGCTTTCATTTGTCAGCGTTGCAATATGCAGAGCTAGGAATAGAATGAATGCATTCCAAGAGTCTTAATTTTTTAGCACAATAGTTATAATAGAAGGCCCTTTATGGGCTTAAAGTGGCATATGAAAAAGGTTACTGAAGTCAATTGCCAGAAAATGCGTGTTCTTGAAGACAAGTGAAAGAGATTGTCATGATATTTGCACATTAAAGAGGTCGAATTCTTGGGTGAACATTAGGTTGCATTTAAGGTTGTCTCGACTTTGCAAGTGCAATCAAATACGTACTACAACATGGAGAAGGTTTTGAATGGAAGGGGCTTTGGACAAAGTTCAATAACAATGCAGGCTATGTCAATGACAAGGAAACCTACACAAATACATTACAAGTGAGTGCATCTCTCTCTCTCTCCCCCCCCGCCCCCCCCCCCCCCCCCCCCCCCCCCCCCCCCCCCCCCCTTCCTCTTCCATTTCTCAATTCTTTGATCTAATCTAGTCATGGATCTTTATTGTCTATTGGACAGAAGTGTACCTCTTAACTAGTTGTAGGCCTTCTCACATTGGACTCATGAATGCTCCGAGGGGATGGTTATGGGGTAGGGGATGGTCCCTGAGATTCCCCATAATCCTTCGACCCCTTGGCGACTGGCGGATGCCGGGAGCCATGGGGGAGGAGGATTGTGGGGAATGGCCCCCCGAGGGACCATTCCCGGCCGTCAAGGGTCCGAGTGAGGGGGGCCAAACACTATTCGTCGAGAGAGGAGACACAACACACACATATATGGTTGCATGCACACATGCGTATAATATGTGGGGTGTACAAGTAGCTAGAGTATAGCAGCAAAAACAGTTTCTCTCTGCTTCTCTTACAATTCATGTAGCAGATCCACTTGGTTGCAGTTGACGAGCTCAACCGGTTGAATGTGCAGCAGTGTCAGAGCACACATGCCAGGCAGAGCCCATTCGCATTCAATTTCCCATTCAGAGAATTCCGCTTGCTGACTTGGCATATTTCCATTCCTAGAGAGCTTTATTACGGGTGTTGACAAGGCGTGCAATGATTGACAATGATTGCTAGGAGGTCGACGGACTCATTATGAGTGCTGACGGGGCTTACATAAATTGGCAATGATATCATAGCTCATGGTTAGTGCTCACTCATTGGTAATGCACTGGTATGGTAGGCCCACTAGGTTCAGGTTGACAAACAACGGAAAGATCAAGCGCTTGGGAAAGTTAATATGTCATGTCAACGTGTCATATATCACTCTCTGCATGCCTCATTCAATTCATAGCTTCTTCTATCGCACGCCTTCTAGTTCATCTCTCATATACACCTGTTATGTGCATGTAGCTCATGGTGCATATTGTCATCTCCGTGTGATCTTCTCATATCTCCTCTCCTATGTCATGTATATTTGTTGTGCTTAGTGTGTCATTGTCTGTCACCATCGTGTGACTACTATCTATCCTTTTTGTTGATTTCTTTCTTATTATTTATTTACTTTCACTTTTTGGAAACACCCCTCGGGAAATCTAACTGCCTTGCATTGCATAGCTAGTGTGGAACTGTTCAGAGGGAGTCCAGGCCTGAGGGCAAGAGAGCACTAAGGTTGGACAAGAACTATGGTTAGCCAAAGTGGGGTCATTGACTAGCCAAAGTGGAATCCTTTGCTACAGAGGCTACATTTCAGTTCTGGGTGTGGCTGCAGTGTACAAAGGGGGTCAGATGACCTAGAAAGATACAATGGTAGCATCTCCTAGAGTTTAGGGAACTGCTATTTTGGGACCTGAAAATGTGTTCGCGTCATTACCTCTGGAATGACAAGGGGAACATTTTTTTACTCTGCAGTGAAGTCAACCGGGCAACCGGTCGAGAGATTTTTAGGCGGCAACCCCGAAACGGGAAAATGCTTGTAAATGCACCAAGTGACACATTTTTGTGCACTTGCCTCCTCAAGGAAGAAGTGGCGCTGAATTTATAGCTGGGAGGCTCATTTTGCAAGTTCTGTCTCACAGGTTAAGAGCTATGGAGTGCTTCCTTTCCCTCCTATGTAGAGTGCGGTGCCAGGAGTGATGCCCTGCACGCTACGCACTGCCCTCTCTCTCCCCTATGGCAGTATGTTATGCCCCTCTAGTGGGCTTTTCAATTGACCAATGTACAGTTGTGTGGGTTCATGCGCGATTGCCGAGGCAAGAGGCTCTTGCACAGGTACTGGATTAGCTAGCGGCTAATCCCCCGTAGAGGTACAGGTGAATTCGGAGAGGTTTCACGCCAGAAATCTCGTCCGATTCAAAGGGCAAGTAGCCCTACTGGTGCGGGAGCTCGAGGGCTTGCTACGGATGCGACCGGCACGCGAAACGGAGCCCGAAACAGTAAATTACAGCCTGCTGTGTATTTTTGCAGGTTTAGGGTTTTGGCCCTAAACGGACCCTAATACCCCCAGGAGGTTCGGGGACGCGAGGGGACCGCTGTACAGGTGATTTGGCGCATTTTTGGGGCTGAAAACAGAGAATTCAGTGTGCTGTAGATTCTCGCCAGGTTTTGCAAAGTGCCCGTATGCGTCGGGAAAGTCATTCAATGCGTGGGAATACTGATTGTGAAGGGTCCTAGTACAGTTATGTTGCCGAAATCGGGCCGGAACAATTGAAATTCAGCCAAGCTTTTGCGGGGCAGCTTGTAGGGAACCATAGCGTTTATTCCCTCTTTTAAACAATAAAGAAATACCGAAAGGGGCGCCTAAGTTAGGGGCCAATCTGGTGTCGGTCTACTCATACAGGTGCAATCTAGCAGCCTGTATCCCTCTCCCCTTTGTTGTGTCTTGAAAGTACAGGTAAAGTGGGTGACAAATTAAATGGGTGAAAGCAAATAAGGATTAAGTCTAAGGTCTACCGCCCTTTTTGGATTGAACAGGCCGGTTACATGGTTCCATCGCCGGGATTAAATCACTTTTTCCCATAGAAGTGAGCCTTGGTTAGTTTGGGCTTGAAGACACAAGGGATCATAGACCAGACATAGGGAATTGCAATTATGGCTGAAAGACCAGATGATGTGACTGAAGAGGTTTCCTCTTCACAGGGTCAACAGACTCATGAAGTGGGTGAGTCTTCAAGACCACCACAGACGGATGATGATATATTCAGGACCCAGTTGGCTACTGCTGTGGCTATGTTTACACAAGTAATGTAGAATCCGAGGTTTTTAGCCTTTCTGCAACCTTCTCTTCCGTCTCAGCAAGTTGGGTCACTGGATCACATTCAAAAGCCTGTTAAGGCTCGAGCACAGGTGATTCATACTTCAAAGTCAATGGAAACACTTGTACACTTAACGGAGAACATGCAATCTCCAATACCTGTGCCTAAGGTGCAAGAACAGGTGGCTTAGATGCCAGTCTTTCAAGGTGTACCAGTTCAACCAGCCACTTTTCAGCAGCCTATAGCTGGTTCTAATGGGCAGGGAAGCAACCTACATGCTATGCAACAAGTCTTCCCACCACCTTCAGTACACCCTGGCTATTTTGGAGGTGGATTGGTATTCCAGAGCATGGCTGGTCATGCACCTGGAAATCAGTTTTACACGCCAGGAACAGTGTTCGGGGGTGCTCAAACGATGATGCCTAACCCCATGTATGGTGTCAAAGCACTCAGGGCCAATTTGGGATGCCATCGGCAAATTTTGGTATGGATGGAATTACAAATCAGCAGCCAAATATGGCACTTCCAGGCCAACTTAACTGCGGTCAGGGAACACAAATGAACCCTAACAGTGTTCCCATGTTTCAGTCACTTCCATATGACAACTTAACGCCGCTGGAGAGGCCAACTCCGTACAAAGAAGGTGGCAGAGGTGTGACATTCACGACCTTTACAGGGTTTGATGACAGGAAGAAGGCTCTCTCATTCCTCCAGCAGTTTGACAAGGCCTATGCAGGGGGAAACTTTACAGAGGCTTCAAAGGTCCGCAAAGCAGCCACTTTCTTGACAGGGAATGTGGGACAATGGTGGACAACTTTATTGCTGCAAGGACAAGCTCCGTCCACATGGATTTACTTCAAGCAGATTTTTGCAGCAGCATGGTTATCTGATGGCTTTGAAGCAGATGTCATGACAAAATGGCATCAGCTTAATGCTGCCACTTGCAAGAATCTTGATGACTACAATCGGAAGTTTTGGAAAGCTCTACTTCTAGTAACTTCCTATAGGTTTGTGCCATTGACAGAACAAATTGAAAAATACTGTTGTGGCCTACCCAAAGGATTGAGAAAGTACTACACGAAGACCAAAGTCACTACTTTGACGCAGCTCATCGAGGTAGCAAACACTGGCAATGGTTTGCTCAAGGGAGAAGATTGTGAATAAAATACTAGCGTCAAGGAAGGATAAGCCAAGAAAAATTCAGCAAAGAAGTATGTTCCCAAGGAGGTTCCTAAAGTGACTCCGGAGCTAGCCAACACAGGGAAAGACAAAGCTACGGCTGAATCAGAAAAGGGACCAGCGAAGAAATGGAAAAGACGTTTTCCTCGCAAGTCGGAAGAGCAAAAGAAGGTCCTGAGGTCAGAGAACAAATGCTTCATCTGTGAGCAGCCTGGCCACATTGCTTACAATTGTCCTACAAAGAAAAGGCCAGCTGATTCTGAAGACAAGGAGGACTAGAAAGGAAAGAAGCCCATGGCTGGTCTAGTGCCAGATATGGTGGGCGACAAGCCAAATTCAGATGCAAGTGAGCTTTGCAGAGCATGGGGAAAGGTCAGGGATCAAACAATGCTTATCTTCTTTGATCCAGGTGCCAAAGCTTACTTCATTTCCCCAGAATTGGCTTCAAAGTTGGGAATCAGACCTGAAGAGATGGGGTATACAGCAGAGGCAGGTTTGGCATGTCCTGGCCATACAGAGACTGTGACACCCATCATTGGAAAGTTGCGCCTATGTAGATGCTGAAGAATTTTACATGTAACAAACTGCTGACGTGTCAAATCCTAAAGAATGGAGCCAACTTACAGATGCCGGCCGAGGGGCCTAAACCCTAAGAAGAACAAGCAACAGAAGAAGTGTCACAAAGTGATGACGTGGTTGCCCGAGTGCAGAAAACCCTAACCCTAATTTTTGCTAGAAACCCTAATTTTGGAAACCCTAATTGCTGAAACCCTAATTTTGGAAACCCTAACTATTGAAACCCTAATTCTGAAAACCCTAACCCTAAAACCTGCAAACCCTAATTCTGGAAACCCTAATCCTAAAACTGCAACAGCGTGGTTGATTTCCGAAAATTGCGTTGGCATGATGACGTGGCAGGTTGTACGGATTTCCGTGATTTACGCTTGTAGCTTTTGGCATTGCTTTTTGGACCAGAAGCTTTTGAGTTTGAAAGCTTTTTTAACTGCTTTTTGGATCAGAAGCTTTTGATTTTGAAAGCTTTTCATGTAAACTGCTTTTTAGGCCAAGGGCCTTTAAATATGAGGCTAGGGCTCATTCTCTGGCATGCTTCCTGGAGAAGGTGTAGAGTCTGGAGTACCGGCTTGTACTTTGGTGATGCAATATAAAGAAATACCGAAAGGGGCGCCAAGGTTTGGGGCCAATACTCTCTGGGGTGGAATTCCGCCACTCCGTGTCGCGTGTCGTCTCTCTCTCTCTCTCTCAGTTCAGTTGTTATTGAAGTGCTAAAAGTCTGTTCAATCTGTTCTTTTCTATTGGCACGTGGTGCCCGCCTTGTGACAGTGGTATCAGAGCATCAGGCGTGTGCTTTTCTAAAAGCATACCGGTCCTACAAAAGAGTAGACAGAGCTATTGGAATTTGATTCGAGGTATCTTCGCCCTCCAACCCGGACTTATTAGCCACTCCCACCCTTACTTCATCGCGCATTGGGCGCGCTTCCGTCTTCACCGCAGTGTCTTACAGGGCATAAGCCAATTAAGATCACTTGCAAGAGAAGGATCCAGATTTGTTTCAAGTCACTGTCTTTCTCAGAAGCAGTGCCATGCAGATGTTGATGTCTACAGCTACCAAGCAGCATACTCCAAGTACTTGGCAAGCTTTCAAGAAAATTTTTGCCCGAAGTTATATGGTTTTTGACATCTTCCTTCGGAGTACAACTTCTGGCAGAGTGGGGTATCCTGAAATGCTTGCCATGGAAACCCTAGTAGATTATAACTTGAAGTTTCTCGACATCTCCCAGTAGATGTCTCTTCACGAGCAGATGAACTTGGAGACCGAGTGCGATTGCTATCTTGGGACTACCATCGCCACCAAAGAAACACTTTGTACAAGAGCTGATGGACCATGCTGTGCTCGGCTACGACCATATGGAAGAAACCTAACCCTAATTTTTGGTGCAGGTTTCAGGATGGAAAGTCAGTCGACTTTTCGAGCTCGACTGATGTCGAGATTTCTTTTTAAGTTTGAGTTCTGTTTGAGCTTGTTTGGTGATCCTGTTTGGAATTTGTTTGAAATGGATGGTATCTGTTTTGAACCTGTTTTGGTGCCGATTTGAATTGTTTGACTTTGGTTTGATACTGGTTTCAATGATTGGTGATTTTACTCCCGGGTGGAGAAGTGAGAAATACTGTTTTGGTATTGTTTGAACCTCGGAATGACGCAGGCCGATGCTTGGGGAGCGTTTCGTTGTGTGTTTGTAAACCTCCGAACGACGCAAGCCGATGCCTGGGGAGCGTTTGGTTGTATGCTTGTAAAATAATTGTTGTTGTGATCCCCGCCCCGGACTTGGATGGTTATGCGGGAGGAGTATTAAGAAGTCTGAGCAGTGGTTACTCTCAGCACCTCCAAACGACGCAGGCTGTGGTCTGGGGGGCGTTTGGTTGTAAAAGGCCTCTATATCTCCCGGCCCGGACCTTTTTAGGTTATGCGAGAGGAGTGATGAGGGAGTCGGTGAATATCTCCCGGCTCGGACCTTGTTAGGTTATGCGGGAGGAGTGTTCATTGGCGGCTTTATGTTTCTATGTCTTGTAACATGCGTATGTGAGCATTTGTGTTGTATTGTGATGTGCCAACTAGTGAATATTCCTAATTGGATGAGATTGCCTGGGTATGTAATTTTAGTGCATCAAGACACCCGAGGAAGATCAGTACGGTCTGGGTGTGATGGCTAATTTTACTACGTCGGAATATCAAGAGTTCCGATCTGGACGAAAGGAGAAGCTAATTCCTTGATCAAAATAGCCGATAGGAGCAGCTAACTCCTTGATCAAAAGAGTAGAAAGGAGAAGCTAACTCCTTAATAAAAAGAGCAAACTGATTGTCCCTCGGAAATTTTTGAGCTAACTTGAGTTGTTTTGCAGATATGCTGTAATCGTGGACGATTACTCTCTTTCAAGAAGGGGAGATGTAACAAACTGCTGACGTGTCAAAGCCTAAAGAATGGAGCCAACTTACAGATGCCGGCCGAGGGGCCTAAACCCTAAGAAGAACAAGCAACAGAAGAAGTGTCACAAAGTGATGACGTGGTTGCCCGAGTGCAAAAAACCCTAACCCTAATTTTTGTCAGAAACCCTAATTGTTGAAACCCTAATTCTGGAAACCCTAATTGCTGAAACCCTAATTGTTGAAACCCTAATTCTGGAAACCCTAACTGCTGAAACCCTAATTCTGAAAACCCTAACCCTAAAACCTGCAAACCCTAATTCTGGAAACCCTAACCCTAAAACTGCAACAACGTGGCTGATTTCCCAAAAATTGCGCTGGCATGATGAAGTGGCAGGTTGTACGGATTTCCGTGATTTACGCTTGCAGCTTTTGGCATTGCTTTTTGGACTAAAAGTTTTTGAGTTTGAAAGCTTTTCTAACTGCTTTTTGGATCATAAGCTTTTGATTTTGAAAGCTTTTCATGTAAACTGCTTTTTAGGCCAAGGGACTTTAAATATGAGGCCAGGGCTCATTCTCTGGCATGCTTCCTAGAGAAGGTACAGAGTCTGGAGTACCGGCTTGTGCTTTGATGATGCAATATAAAGAAATACCGAAAGGGGCGCCAAGGTTTAGGGCCAATACTCTCTGGGGTGGAATTCCGCTACTCTGTGTCACGTGTCGTCTCTCTCTCTCTCTCTCTCTCTCAGTTCAGTTGTTATTGAAGTGCTAAAAGAGTGTTCAGTCTGTTCTTTTCTATTGGCACGTGGTGCCCGCCTTGTGACATTACATCATGCCACTGGACGGATGTGATGTGTTGTTAGGTATTCCTTGGTTGTTTCGTGTACAGGGAATCATGGATGCCTACAACAAAAAGATCACTGTACAGAGTAGGGGAAAGACTCACATTCTGGATGTAAAGCTTAAAGGGGAGTCTAATCCACTGTATCAGCTTCTGCTATTACTTCTGTAATGAAAAAGCATCTTTTTGCGTACTTGGTTTTTGCATGTGAAGTGTTAGATTGTGATGAATCAAATTTATCTGTGCTAGATAAAGAAAGGTCAATGTTTTTACAACAGTATAGTGACTGTTTTTCCGATTCATTACCGTCTCAATTACCGCCAGAGAGACCCGAGGACCATGCGATAGATTTGGTGCCAGGCAGTAGCCCACCAAATAAGCCTTCGTACAGGGTTAGTGCGGCTCAGCAGAAAGAGATAATGAGCCAAGTACAGGAGCTGTTAGAAAAGGGGCTGATTCAGCCCAGTTCATCCCCATTCTGTTCTCCAGTGTTGTTGGTGCAGAAAAAGGATGGCTCATGGCGTATGTGCATCGACTACTGTGCACTGAACAAGAATACCATCAAGAATAGGTTCCCTATACCTAGAATTGATGATATTCTGGACAAATTAGAAGGAGCAGCTATGTTTAGCAGGATAGATCTAAAGAGTGGGTACCATCAGATCCGCATTAGATCAGAGGATGTGCACAAGAGTGCTTTTAGAACGACGTTTGGCCTTTACGAATTTTTAATGATGCCCTTTGGTCTCACAAATGCACCTGCTACGTTCAATAGGATGATGGACATAATTTTCCGTCCACACCAGCAGTTTGTTGGTACATTCTTTGATGACATGATAGTCTACTCAAAGAATGAAGAGGAGCATAGGCATCACTTGGCCATTGTGTTCAAAGAGCTACGCAGTCATAGGTTGCTCATCAATGCAAAGAAAAGTGAATTTTTTCTAGAAGAGATTCATTTTCTCGGACACATTGTCTCAAAGGATGGTGTCAGAATGGATCCTGCTAAAGTTGAAGCGATCAAGTCATGGCCAGATTTGAAGATGGTGCACGATGTCCGAAGTTTCTTGGGACTATGCTCCTATTACAAAAGGTTTATCCGAAATTTCGCCGAGATTGCTTCACCTTTACATGCTCTTCAAAAGAAGAGTCACCTTTAGATGGACACAGAAAGAGATTTCAGCTTTTAATCTCTTAAAGGAAAAGATGACTTCAGATCTAGTCATTGTGTTGCCAGATCTTAGGAAGTCATTTGTGGTCCAGTGTGACGCCTGCGGTAGTAGCATTGGTGCAGTGCTAATGCAAGATGGCAGGGTAGTAGCCTATGAGAGTAGAATCTTGCAAGGGCTAGAAAAGACTATGCAAGTCTATGAAAAAGAACTGCAGGCCGTGATTCATGCGCTCTTAAGTTGGAAACACTACCTGCGAGGTGCAGACTTTGTTGTCCAAACGGACCATCAGACCTTGCGATACTTCTTGACATAGGCATCTGAGAAGCATATGCGATGGGCAAATATCTTGTCCATGTTCCACTTTCAGATTGTGCATGTGGAAGGCAAGAAGAACGTTGTGGCTGATGCCTTGTCAAGGAAGCCACAAATTTCAGCTGTGTCAATTCCTTATCATCATGCACTTGATGATATGAGGGAACAATATGAAAATGATGAAGATTTTGCAAGGGTCTTTGAGCAGCTAATGGATGGACAACGTCATGAACACTATCTTCTTAAAGACGGGTTCATGATGATGCATGGCAAATTGTGTGTCACAAAGCCATTGCGACTCAAAGTTATGGAAGAGAGTCATGTCCCACCGTATGCAGGGCATCGTGGTATTGATGCTACAGTTAAAGCGGTTGAGACATTCTTCTACTGGCCTACATTGAGAAGAGATGTGGATGCCTTTGTGCGAGAATGCCTAATTTGCTAGAAGGTCAAGTTTGACAGGCAAAAGGCACCAGGGTTATTGCAACCACTACCTATTCCAGATAAACCATGGGAAAGTATTGCTATGGATTTTATCTTTGATCTTCCGAGAACGCAGACAGGAAACGATGGTATTTGGACCATCATTTGCAGATTCAGCAAGCAGGCTCATTTTATTCCTGTCAGGAAGAAGATAAAGCCAGATCAGATGGCACGCTTGTTTATGAGCAATATTTTCAAGTATCATGGCATGCCATAGTCGATTATTAGCGACCGTGATCCACGCATGACAAGTTTGTTCTGGAGAGGCTTGTTTGAGAATATGGGCACAATGCTCAAATTCTCTTCGTCATTTCATCCTCAAACAGATAGGCAGTCAGAAGAGGCAAATTCTACTGTCCTAGATCTGCTGAAGTGCTATGTGTCGGAGCATAAAGGAAAGTGGGAGCAATATTTGCCATTGGTGGAGTATGCATACAATAATACAGTGCATTCATCAACTGGCAAGGCATCTTTTGGGATAGTTGAAGGTGGCAAGAAACTTCCTCCCATACTGCATACAAAGGACAAGATATTTGAAGCAGATATGTATGTTCAGGACATGGATGAAATGTACAAGAAGGTCAAAGTGGCCTTAGAAAAGACTCAGGCAAAGCAAAAGAAAGCAGCTGATCGTCACCGTCGTGAAGTGGTATATTCACTTGGTGATTGGGTGCTTTTATGCTTTGAAAAGGCAAGGTTAAAGAAGATGAAGGGCAAGGAAAGACTGTTTCCAAAGCTCAGCATGCGTTACTATGGGCCTTTTCAAGTATGCAACATAATCAGTGATGTTGCATATAGGTTGAAATTGCCTGACAGTTGGAAGATTCACAATGCGTTTCATGTGAGTCTTCTCAGACCCTATGTGGGTGATGTGCCAGAAGATATGCCAGCTGAAGATCAGCCGAAAGTCGAGGAACTTGACGAGATCTTGGTCCCGGAACAGATTTTGGCACATAAGGAAAGAAAAGTGAAAGGCAAGGTTGCTAGGCGTTAGTTGGTAAAGTTCAGAAACTATCCACCAATGGATGCTAAGTGGATGGAAGAAGGTGAACTTGCAGAGTCACCAACTGTGTTATCACTTTACCTTGAAGCCTTCGATTTGCAACCTACCTTGACCCCTTGAGTTTCAAAGCTACATGGATTGTGAGTGTGACAATGGCTTCTGAAACAAATGATGTACATGGTATTTAAAGTGAGCTCAAATCAAGTACATGTTACATGAATGCTAGAGCTGTACAGATTGTTAGTTTGGCAATTGCTCTTATGGAATGTCCAAAAGTTTGGTTTGTGCTATAGAAGTGAGTATTTCTTGTCAGTTTGTCAAGGATACAGTAATTGCTTCTATTGAAGGGTACATGTGTAACCGATTCTTAAATTGTCGGTTTGGGTATGCTCGAAAGTGTTACCGGGCCCAACGTGTACTATAAGACAGTGGCAAAATGTGTTGCTACCATTTTGTCATTGGCAAGTTGGTGACTTAAAGCAATGGCAGAGTGCGAAGCTACCACTGTGTCATTGGGACAGGGTTCACACGCAGGCAATACATGTGTCGACGAGGTGTTGAATACACCAGGGTTGACAATGAGCATGTATGTGTCGTACATATGTCGACAGGTGTTGAATACATCAGTGTTGACTGTGAGCATGTACGACATAGATGCAAACGAGGACGTTTGAGATTTCAAGAGGGGGGTATGTCACCAGCGTGTGACTACTATCTATCCTTTTTGTTGATTTCTTTCTTATTATTTATTTACTTTCACTCGGGAAATCTAACTGCCTTGCATTGCATAGCTAGTGTGGAAAACTGTTCAAAGGGAGTCCAAGCCTGAGGGCAAGAGAGCACTAAGGTTGGACAAGGACTATGGTTAGCCAAAGTGGGGTCATTGACTAGCCAAAGTGGAATCCTTTGCTACAGAGGCTACATTTCAGTTCTGGGTGTGGCTGCAGTGTACAAAGGGGGTCAGATGACCTAGAAAGATACAATGGCAGCATCTCCTAAAATTTAGGGAACTGCTATTTTGGGACCTGAAAATGTGTTCGCGTCATTACCTCCGGAATGACAAGGGGAACATTTTTTTACTCTGCGGTGAAGTCAACCGGGCAACCAGTCGGGAGATTTTTAGGCGGCAACCCCGAAACGGGAAAATGCTTGTAAATGCACCAAGTGGCACATTTTTGTGCACTTGCCTCCTCAAGGAAGAAGTGGCGCTGAATTTATAGCTGGGAGGCTCATTTTGCAAGTTCTGTTACAGGTTAAGAGCTATGGAGTGCTTCCTTTCCCTCATATGTACAGTGCGGTGCCAGGAGTGATGCCCTGCACGCTACGCACTGCCCTCTCTCTCCCCTATGGCAGTATGTTATGCCCCTCTAGTGGGCTTTTCAATTGACCAATGTACAGTTGTGTGGGTTCATGCGCGATTGCCGAGGCAAGAGCCTCTTGCACATGTATTGGATTAGCTAGCGGCTAATCTCCCGTAGAGGTACAGGTGAATTCGGAGAGGTTTCACGCCAGAAATCTCGTCCGATTCAAAGGGCAAATAGCCCTACAGGTGCGGGAGCTCGAGGGCTTGCTACGGATGCGACCGGCACGCGAAACGGAGCCCGAAACAGTAAATTACAGCCTGCTGTGTATTTTTGCAGGTTTAGGATTTTGGCCCTAAACGGACCCTGATACCCCCAGGAGGTTCGGGGACGCGAGGGGACCGCTGTACAGGTGATTTGGCGCATTTTCGGGGCTGAAAACAGAGAATTCAGCGTGCTGCAGATTCTCGCCAGGTTTTGCAAAGTGCCCGTATGCGTCGGGAAAGTCATTCAATGCGTGGGAATACCGACTGTGAAGGGTCCTAGTATAGTTATGCTGCCGAAATCGGGCCGGAACAGTTGAAATTCAGCCAAGCTTGTGCGGGGCAGCTTGTAGGGAACCACAACGTTTATTCCCTCTTTTAAACAATAAAGAAATACCGAAAGGGGCGCCTAAGTTAGGGGCCAATCTGGTGTCGGTCTACTCATACAGGTGCAATCTAGCAGCCTGTATCCCTCTTCCCTTTGTTGTGTCTTGAAAGTACAGGTAAAGTGGGCGACAAATTAAATGGGTGAAAGCAAATAAGGATTAAGTCTAAGGTCTACCGCCCTTTTTGGATTGAACAGGCCGGTTACATTGTCTCACCAAGAATACCAAGAGCATCCGATATCATAGGTGAGGAGAGCTGAATTAGGAAATAATTAGTGCTAAATGTGATTACAGCTTTTTTTAATCTGCTTGTGAAATTACAAATAAGACTTACAGACGTGTAGTGACAAACCACAACAAAACTTGAAATACTTATACGTAATTGAAAGAACAAGAGACAAGGAACACAATACAATTCTTGGAGTGAAATTTGAATTACCAGATCAAGAGAAAATTGAGCTACAAGTTGTAGCTGAGTAGATGTTTACAGTTATACGTACATAGAGCTCTTCAAACTCACAAGATAACGTTACAATGGTTTGTTCAAGCTAAGGCTGTTGAGATTTTTACTTAGCGTTTTTCAAAATGGTCAACGATCAGTTCACATGGATTTGGGCTCATAATCAAATAATACAGCTCAATATAAACAACTTTGGGATTATGATTACATGGACTCAATTACAAGGCTTTCCGAAAAAACCGCCTACATACATATCAAATTTACATACAGATTAAATCAAATTGTTTTAAGTATTCAATGAATAAATACGTAATAGAAAAGAGGTAATGAGTTTAAGGCTTTTTTTTTCTAGGTGGGAGTCCGGGTAAAACGCAACTTAACTTACTGAAGTAAAACACCTTAGACACCAAGTTGTTTCACACAAATAGACGGGTAATGGTCAATCTTTGCAGTAGCAGTCACTATATTACAAAACAAATTTCAATTACTGAAAAGATTCTTACAAGTCTCTGGCACTCTCCCCTTTTCCACATCTTTCAAACAGTTGGAAACCGTTAAATTACATTAGAAATGGGTTTGGTAAGATTTGATTGATTAGGAGGGCGTCCGTCAGCCCATTGGTCAACACTCTCTTCTTTCTAGTCGTTGCACATCCTCATGTAAGTCTTGGATGCTTCTCAGTAGTCAAACTGCCTCTTGTTAAACTTTGTTGCTCTTTTAATAACCTCTGCCTTGATGGAGGGATCTTTGAATGGGTTGTTCAGTAGTATACTCTGGTATGCCACATGCCTTGTCTGCAGATCTTTGGTGAGTCGGTTGAAGATGGTGGAATCCATTTAAAAAACCCGCGTCATAAAAGCTTCTTCAAAATTTTGTATGTAGTGTGAAGGTAGGAACATCGGCTGTGCATACATCCCCATAATGATATTCTTTGAGGGTGTTCCAGTTGATGCTGCCTATTTCTTCTAAGAACAACTCCCATTGTCGATATCCTCGAAGGCTTCTATACATGTGATGATAATCTTTGCAATTTTGCATGTCATCTGGCAGGTTGGGTATCACATATCTCTCATTAAAGTGATTACAGGCTTGAGAGTGTGGATCATATATGCTTTTGTAGATTTGTGGTTATGAGCAGGCTTTGCAATGACTGGATAATTGAGCACAAATGGCCTCTTGCTCTTCCATGTGAAGTACGTCTCCCAGGATCGCCTTTTTGGTATTGTATAATACGTTGGATCGACGATCCTTAGATATTGGGGAGCATTTCTGTATGTCATCTCATCTTGGGGCCTCCTCCAGAGTGGCTGGCTCTCCAGGCTGAGCAACACTTGCTCAGTTGTCACTACGAGAGTCTTCGTAATCTCCTTTGGCATTTGGTTCGAGTGCTGGCAGTAGCTTTTTTGTCCAAAATAGGGCTTCCTGCTTCATCAATGCTTCATGGCTGAAATTCTTCGCGTACTCGGCCAGTTTTAAAAGCTGCTGCTCTAGCACGTTGAGCTCGTACAACATATACTCTTTGTGAAAACCTTCAGACATGTCTTCTATCCTTTTTCTAAGCTCGTCTTTTTGGTATTCGTAGACTCTCTCTTCTTTAATATTCTGCATTCCTCTCCAAGGTGAGGTACTTGGTAGGTCCACTAGGGGCATGCTAGTGCTTTCAAATTCTACACACTGCTGTGTTTAGATGATTGGTACAATTCTGTGTCTGGAGAGTACTCAATTCCAATACTGTAGCTTGCATTTCCTTTGCGTGCATCTCCACTTGGGTAGTGAGGTTCGGTTTGGCCTTTGTCAATTGCTCGTAAAGCTCTTTGATATGTTGTTCTCTTTGGGAGTTTTTCGTGAGCATCCGGGTCATGAGAAGTTGTCCTTGCAACTTCTCTTGCTCTAGCTCAGTCTTTAAAGCTAAATTGATTTCTTCAACATTTGCCGTGGATGCCTGTGATGTAGAGGCAGGTGCAGGTACATCTTGAATTGATAGGAGGGTGGAGAGGGTGTGCTTCACTACGTTGTAGGGTTCATACAACTTGGAGTATTTTCTCTTCTTTCTCTCTAGAGCCTCTTCTAGAGCCTGTTGCTGCACTTGGATCTCTGTATTGGCTTCGATTTGTCTCTATAAATTTGAACAGATGCTTGCAACATCTTCTTGCTCTCTCTTTAGAGTGGCTTGGAGCTGCTCTTTATTCTCTTGCAGGCTACTGACTTGATGCTTTAGCCGTTTTATCTCTTGTTTGCTTTCTGTGCTTCAACTTAAGCATCCTCAACATTTTATATCTGCAACTCTGTGATCACTTTTTGACATCTGAACTGGAGCTCAATCATCTCTAGGTGTTTTTTTAAGATCAAACTGCTTGAGGATTCTCTGAGTTGTCACTGCATCTTCTTGTGTTAGAGGTGGTACCTCTCTTTTTGCTTGTGTCTCTCGTTTTTAAGAGGTTTCAGCAACCTGGTTACTCTTTGGAGGATCTTCTTGGCGTTGTTTCTCTAGGTGTCTTTGTTCTTCGTCATTGTGATTTTGATCTTCCTTGTCTGCTTGAGAATCTCTTTTCGCTTGTTGTTGACCCACATGAGGAGGAGACGGTTGCTTCGGAGAGACTTGTAGCTCCGTTTGCTTTGCATTTTTTGCTATTGTAGTTGTATCTTTCACGGTTTCCTCATGATGGGATTGTTGGCTACCAGGAGAGTCCATTCGTGAGTCTAAATCTGTGGCTTTTTGTCGCTTGGACTCTTTCTCAACCCTCTCTTTAGCTTTTCTTTAGAGCCCTTCATGTATCTATTGATGGGAGGATTCGGCCAATTGGACTTTCGCTCGTGCTTTTTGTCGTCTTTCTTCTTTGAGTTTCTTGAGCTTTGTGTCGAGCTCGACATCATCCTCATCATCATTGGAGGGAGGTTGATCTTGCTTGGTTTCCTCGATTTTTTTCTTCTCCTGTGCTATCTTTGCCAATATTCCTCTCTTAGCCTCTGGGCTTCCTCCATTGATCGTTGAGCTTGAGACTTTGGAATGTGTTCAGTCTGTAGTGGTTCTTTTTTACTTAGGAAATTTGTTCAGTCTATTGTGGTTTCTTTCTGATAAAGGGAATCTCCCTTTTTTCTTCTTCAGACGACCAATATTCTTATGGGATATCTTTCTTTGTCTTGATCTTGCCTTGCAGCTTGAAGTCAGATGAGAGTCAGATTCGATTGCCTTACTGTTAGGGGTTGGTGCTCTGGAGCTCTGACCTCGTGTTCTTCTCTGTTTAGGAGTTGTTGATGAGCTACCCACTGTCCTTACTGCATGCTTGGCCTTTTATATAAGAAGCTAAGGTGAGATTCAGCTTCTGGAAGGTCCTCGATCATCCCCAGGGCTTGGTAGGCTATTCTTGTAAGCATAGGCCATGCATTCATTTATGTCTCGTTTTTGTCGCTGCTTTTGAAATTTGCTTCCACTAGGTTGTAGAATATAACCTCGGAGGTCGCATCTGATTACCCTTCTTTTTGCTAACCTGATGGCCATCACTACCGTTACATATAGTATGGGTTCTGTGTACCGAAGTGGTTTTGATACATTTAAGTACTGTGAGATTAGTCACAAGGGAAGCTCTGTCTTTGAATAGATTAGATCCTTGTATGTGAGCTTGTGCCCTTGATGCTTGATGAATGCCTTCTCGTTATCTATGGCCTTAGTCTTCAACATAAAGTTACGACTTCCTACTGGTAAGTGAAGTGCTTTGCATATCAAATCATTGGTAATCTTTACTCTAATGAAGCTCCATCTTAGCTTCTCCATTGTCTTGAATTGTGCTCATGAGCTCGTGTGCCCTCCGGAAGTTGGTTCCTCAGGGACATAATCTGCAGAAGCTATCAAGTCGGAGACATCCAACACTATCTAGGACTTCTGGTTTTTGATAAAGTGTTTACAGCTCTTTACGAAAAACTGTGGCTTTGACTTTAGTACCATTTGCTGCTTGAAACTTGCTATGAAGATATTGGCTGCTATTTGTGCAAGCTCCTTATTTGTGACATGACCTTTCTTGTTTGATGAGATGTCAATTATTTCATAAATTGTTGCCTCCCACTCCTTTTGAGCATGTCTGCGTGGTATCCTGCTACCAAAATTTCAACTGTTTGGTGTTTCCCAAAATTGTTCCAAATTTGACAAAACTTCACCAGTGTGACTAGGACAACTATAAGCACTAGGTCAAACTGGTTCAGGTCAATTCTGGTCAGAGGTACATGGATTGCAATCCATGTTGGAACACATTTTAAAGTGTTCTCTTCACCTTCTAGTTTAGCATGCTTAAGAGATGCTATGGGTGAAAACGTTTGGGATTTGGATCATTGGTTTGGGTTCTAAGCCAAATTTTGTAATTTTTTTGCAGACTTAAAGAATTTTGGCATTTTTAAAGGGGTTTGATGTGCAAATGGCTTGAAATTTCAGGAGTTAAGATTTAAGCCGCATGTGGGACTTGATAACTTGGTTCTGGTCTTGAGACTTAAAAAAGATATATGGATCACGATCCATGTTTGGTCTCATTTTGGGCTAAAACTAGGTGGACATGTTCTTATAGCTTATCTTAGCACACTGGTGAAATATTTTTAAATTTTGATCTATTTTTTACTAAGCTTACCCAAATTCCCAATTTATGGCTCGGTTTTTTTTGACGTTGACTATATCTGCTTTCTGTATTGTAGTTTGATTGATCCCCGTGGCTAGTAAATATTGGTTTTTTGTTGATTCATAAGAGCTCTCATTAGATTCGAGGACACCCTTTGGACCTAGGGCCATAAGGTGCCAATGTAGATGCTTTAGAGGAGCATTTGGTCTACTCAACAACACCTACATGGGCACCAATGCTTTCCTATGACCCTAAGGTCATATGATCTCTCGTTGGAATAGAGGAAAATCTAATATAAAGAGAGATCCTATGGCACTAGAGCCATAGCGTGGTCTAGGTGTACCAATACAACCTTTATGTTGGCACCCTATGGATCTAGAGCCACATAAACTCCTCTATATTATTGAGGAAGCCTGTGGCCCTAGGTCCATAGGGTGCCAACAAAATGGTTCTACAAGGGCACCTAGGTCACCCTATGGCCCTAGGGTCATATGATCTCTCATTGTCGTAGAGCCAACATGTCGCCCTAGGGTCATAGGGTGCCAATGTAAAAGCTCTGTAACAAACTGCTGACGTGTCAAAGCCTAAAGAATGGAGTCAACTTACAGATGTGGCTGAGGAGCCTAAACCCTAAGAAGAACAAGTAACAGAAGAAGTGTCACAAAGTGATGACGTGGTTGCCCGAGAGCAGAAAACCCTAACCCTCATTTCTGCCAGAAACCCTAACTGTTGAATCCCTAACCCTAAAACATGCAAATCCTAATTCTAAAAACCCTAACCCTAAAACTGTAACAATGTGGTTGATTTTTGAAAATTGCGTTGGCATGATGATGTGGCAGGCTGTACGGATTTCCATGATTGACGCTGTCAACTTTTGGCATTGCTTTTTGGACCAGAAGCTTTTGAGTTTGAAAGCTTTTCATGTAAACTTCTTTTTAGGCCAAGTGCCTTTAAATATGAGGCTAGGGCTCATTTTCTGGCACGCTTCCTGGAGAAGGTGTAGAGTCTGGAGTACCGGCTTGTACTTTGATGATGAAATATAAAGAAATACCGAAAGGGGCGCCAAGGTTTGGGGCCAATACTCTCAGGGGTGGAATTTCGCCACTCCGTGTTGCGTGTCGTCTCTCTCTCTCTCTCTCTCAGTTCAATTGTTATTGAAGTGCTAAAAGTCTGTTCAGTCTGTTCTTTTTTGTTGGCACGTGGTGCTCGCCTTGTGACAGTGGTATCAGAGCATCAGGCGTGTGCTTTTTTGAAAGCATACCGGTCCTACAAAAGAGCAGACAACGCTATTGGAATTTTATTGGGAGGTATCCTCGTCCTCCAACCTGGACTTATTAGCCACTCCCACCCTTACTTCATCGCGCATCGGGCGCGCTCCCCTCTTCACCGCAGTGTCTTACAGGGCATAAGCCAATTAAGATCACTTGCAAGAGAAGGATCCATATTTGTTTCTAAGTCACTGTTTTTCTCAGAAGTATGAGACCTTTTTGGATTGATCTATTGCAGTTTTTAGGACCTTTTTCATGATGGATCGTGATTTTGGCACCTTGTCGGATTGCGACCAGAATTTGTAGGATAGTGCCCCTAGGTGTCATAAACCTCCTCCTAAAGTTTTGTTGTATTTCGAGTCCGTTTAAGTGCCGAAATGGCATGATGACCTAGAGCAGTGAGAAAGGACATATGCAAATTTCCCTGATCATTGAGTGATAGTTTTCTTGTTGAGTTGGTTTGTTTGCTTGTTAAGGTTCACTTCTTGAGATTGACAACCTCAAAGAGTCTTTGTGTCCCATTTAAGTCACTTCCATAAGTATTGATATTATGTTAGTGCCAGATAGCTATGCTACGGCCGTCCGTCGCGGCGATCTAACACTATGGAAGTAGAAGGCAATGCAAGTTCGAAAACATGTACAAGGTTAGAAGAAGAATCCATCCATAACATTTTAGTAAGTCAAGATCTAGGAAGTGCGGTGCATGGTGATTTGGACCTTTTATTCACTAACAAACCAATGTTGAGGGACTATAATAGTGAGCTTGTGTGGATTTCTTTTGAAACGATGTTGACAAAAGCCTAAAAATGAAGAGCTTAGAGTTTGAACATGACTATATTGTTCTTGGCCAAGATGCATTCGGTTTCAAAGATTCTATTCAAGCATTTCAATCTAAAGATATGGTTAGCTGCCAATGATACACATGTTATGGACATCATCAAGATTTTTGAGGAGGCTAGAGAAAAGTTTCCATTCTTTATGATTTCGGGACAAACCGAATGTCAAATCATGTGAAGAATCAAGACTCACTTGCCCGAATAATCTAGAAGTGGAAGCACTTTTCAAACCGTTGGCTATTGTATCAACAAAATTTGGGATTGATGCAAAAAGGATGCATCATTAAAGGGATGCGTTAATCCTACAATGAATTGTATTTTTTTGCCATCATTCAATGTTGATGAGGAGGATAATATCCTCCTTAGGGATCTGTTGCAATATATTCAAGCTCTTCATCATGTAAACGACATTCATATAATTACAAGCTCTTATTTGTATGTACAAGCATCCATAGTACAAGGTCATGAACTTTATAATCATGTTCACATGGTTGTTACAAAGTGGGAGGAGAGAAATTCGGTTTATCTAGGGAAAACCTACTCCACAGGTAGACTATCAAAAGCTTCTCGTCCTCATAACGATGAAAAAGGTGCAATATCTAGCAATAGTGGAATGTTCATTCGAAGCCAGGATAAGAAACTCTTACTACATGATCAAGAAAAAGGGAGGCTTTTAAAGAGTATGAAATCTTTATCAACCTTAAAAGGTATTGAAGCAATTATGCTTGCTCAAAGTCTGGGATACAAAAAGCCCACTATCAAAGTACATGAAGCCAAGAATTATATGAAACAATTAAAGATTGAGTATAATCTCAAAGAGATCTCTGTCGAGGAGATGATGAAGTAGAGTTTTGTAGTATCATGAAATCTACAAAAAGCTCTTTATGTATTTTTTGAAGTGCTCATGCAATGTTTTCTTTCAATTTAATATGTAGCTCTCTACTTTGATGTGCCAAATGCTTAATTTTAGTTTAATAAAAGATTCAAAACTTTGTTGTTTTGCAATTTGTGCCCGTTGCATCATCAAGGAAAATCTTCATGGCCATAATGCCATATGTTACTCTATGAGCTTAGAAAATTCGTACTTTATAGTGTCAACACCTGTGACTAATGCCGTAGGTTGGCTTATAATTTTCACAATAAGATATTTACTAATGGTGGTGAAGAATAAGCGCGTAATATCTTAAGTTTTCAACAAAGTATTAAAAATCCATATATAAATAGCTTCAATAAAAGGTATGGGCTTTTTTAGGACATAACAAATTTTTTGATATTCTTAAAGTGCCTTTATGTTATTTAGAAATGACACTTTATAGCCTTTGGACCATAGGGATCCATTTGATCTTTTGCTACACTTTGTTAAAGCTAAACTATTAGCACCGTATGATCTTACATATGGCCACATTAGTTTCTCCAAAAAAAACTTTATGATCTTAAGGCCAAAGGGTGGTATCTCATCTTCTACAAGACTTTTATTAGTTGTGGTCATAGGAAGCGACGTAATTTGTATCTATGGTAGCACCCTATGACCACAAGTCCTTAAGTTAACATATGCTATTCCAAAAAGCACTTATCATGTGTGTCTTGGAATGAGCATCCTTTAGCCTTAATGGCACGAGAGGCTCTCTTTAGGTTACATAATGAAAAGCACAAGCCTCTTAATTGAAAACTACAAAGAAAAACTTAAGTCTCGTAGGCCACATTTTAGGATCTATCTTTTGAAAGCTATAAAGGAAGACCTTAGCCTTTTAAGGAAAAAATATACATGAGAATCTTACATGGTATTTATGTCATTTGGAATTAGAGCCTTATGACCCTAGGCTCATAGAAAGCCAACATATCCACACCATATGATATCATAGCCCTATGAACTTGATGCCATAAGACAAAAAGGTACTCTAATTAGAACTCACCATAGAAGGTATCCTGTGATCTAAAGACACTAGGTTTTATATGGGGATTGTGCTTTGTTGTTTGTTACACTTATGTTGATTTGTTGTGAATTGGAGTGAAATTATTGAATCGATTTTTTGTTATCATTTCAAGACATTTTTTTTTCTATTATAATGTCATAAATTAGAAGAGTTTCTTCTCATATCACATCAAATATCTCATTCAAAGTGGGACAATGTTTTAGTAAGCTATCGATATCTTTCAAACGAAAGAAAAAATCTCATTTAAGAAATAACTTTAAAAATCATTAATATTTGGATTTAAAAAGTGCATCTTATTGTGAGGAGACATCTTTTGATTGCTAATCTAATTGTTTGATGCTCCTATCGTTTTCATCTTAGTACTTCTCTTTTTTAAGGTGATAAAAACCACTGAAATGTTGTTGACAATTGATAGTGCTACAAGAATGGTGCTGGTTAAACACCCTCTATCTTGAATATACTCCTTGTACTTAGTACTTTGTTGCACAAAATAAAGATAATAAATTTTATAAAATGAGCTGGTAATTTTTATATACAACCCATGTAATTTGGTGTAATCAATTCATAAGCTACTTATTAATTATATCAATGGTGTTTTTAAATACCTCCTTTTTTTGAGACACCATCTTTAGAAGCTTTGTTGAAGTTTCAAAGAATGTATTAAAGTTTTTGAGAGACCATATATAAAAGCTTTATTGAAGTTTTAAAGCATGTATTGATGAAAATGTGACATGTTAATATAGATTCTTTGGTACAAACATAATTCTTTGATACTAAATGACACTATAGGTGCCATAGATGACAAGTTATGGCTTTAGAACCATAGACTTCTAAAAAAATTTCTTTAGGTTTTTTTAATTATCAAGTGTTAATTTGGGTGTTGTACATACTATAGTGTAGTTGAAACTTGATAGTATTTTAAAATTTGGACTATTTTCTCATACTTGATATTAAGGTGACTAATTTTATGATAATAGTTATTGGTCCTCTTTGTGTTTAGATATTATATTTTTGGTTGACATAATCAATATATATGTTGCTTAATAGTCACATCATTTGTGTGTGTTTTGACGTTATATTTTTTTAGAATTCATCTTTATGAGCTTTGATTGATGTTTTAAAGCATTTCTTTGGTATGAATCTTTTTGAAAAAACTTATACTAAGAGTTCTCTTATAAGAATTGTTATAGAAAAATCAAATTTGAGTGCTAGAATCATGATATCTTATCTAGATTAAGAAAAAAGTGAGCTAAAAAATAGAATAATAGTACAATTCTAATACGTCAATTTAGCATTTGAGAAACGATACTTTTTCAATTTATTAAAAATGGTGTTCATCATCTTCTTGTATGACTGGTTCCTACCATTGTAAGGATTTTCTAAAACATAACAAAGACTTCATCTTTCCTCTTCAAGAGATATTTTCACACCTTTCGAGTAGGGTCATCTATGAATGTTATAATGCTCCCTAGATATTTATGCAACATAGGTCCACATAAATAAATGTATACTAAGTCTAGAGGATTACCTAACTCTCCATTTAATGGCAAAGAGGTAGTCCTAATCTATTTTTTATAAATGCAATGCTCACACAAGCTAAAATCAGAATAGTGTAAGATAAGCAAGTAACCCAATCGTTGAAGTTGTTTCATTCCTTTCTGACTTATATGGTCAAGTCAACTATGCCACAATCCAATAGAAGACAGTTCAGAAACATAAATGGAATTATCTTGCACGAAAGAGACATACAAAGAGTATAATGAGCCAGATTTTTGGCCCTTCGAAATAACTAATATTTCCTTGTAAATCATGCAAGAACCATTGTCAAAAACTATAGTATAGCCCAAATCATCAAGTTGACTGTCAAGCTCTTAGTCAACTTTGACACATGTTTTACACTTAGAAGCATAAACTCAATGCTGTTACACATACATAACTTCACATCTTCAATGCCACAAATATACTTGAGCTTGACCAAATTATGCATTTGAGCATAATTAGAGAACCATTCCCTCTGGGGAGTAGCATGAAAACTGGTACTCAAGCCAATGATTCAATTTTGCGCATAACAATCATCAAGAGTCAATAATGCACCAACACTCATGACATTTGACGGCTGTGGCACAGCAAGAACAACCTCAACTTGTGGAGCTCACTGTAGGTCTTCACGCTGCTCTTAGGAGGGTTATAGATTTTACTATTTTCATGTTGCAAAATGCGGCAATGTTTCCTCAAATGGCCTTGCTTGTGGTAATGATAGCTTTCTATATTTCACAGGTCATGTCTATGACTCTTTCTACCTACGAGCATTCTTGCAATCCTATGACGAATCGTAACTATGATTGCAATCTCTTTACCTCTGTGACCATCACTATCTATATATGCATAGCCATGTCCACTAGTATCAAGATACTGAAGTCTAATACCTTTTGTGAGTAGAGTGCTAGTAATATAATTAAAAACAAGCTTACTTCAAGCTGCAGAGTTAATAATGGTAGTGTTAAGCATGTCCCACGGAAAAGAAAAAGAATAGCAAGAAAATAGCTCTTGTATCATCATCAAATTTGAGTCCCCTAGATATAAGTTGTATAAACTAGTTTAAACCTTACTCAAGGCACTCTTGCCATTTCAAGCTGAGCGTAATGACTCCCATAAATCCTTTGCAGTAGTCTTGTTCATAATCGTAAAAAAAACAAAACTTACCAAACTGTAGGCGAATGGTCGTTATAGCACAAGCATCAAGCTCCTCCACTAATCATTAATGTAAACACCCTCTATGCACTCTTTCAATGGAACTGCAAGGCCCTTATTGGCCAAGACATCAAGCATATGTTGCTTCTATATCGTGAAGTTTGTGCCATCAAAGTTTTTGATATAATACTCTTCTTTCTTAGAAGATCCACCCATAATCGATGAGAAAATAAAGAGAGCGAGACCTAGTATTTATGAATTTTTTTTGAAAAAAATTTGTCTTGAAAGGGCGGTGGTAATGCATGTGCTAGTCTTCACCCAACCGTGCTATCTATAGCTCCCCCTAGCGTACACGCTGTTTAGCTGTGCCGGTGGCCTTGCCCGTAGGATCCATGTCCTTACATTACCCCCCTCTTGGAGAATCATTTTCATCCTCGAAAACGAACATAGGAAAACCTTTTTTAAGTGCGGAGACATTCTCCTATGTAGAACCTTCCTAAGTTCTATCTAACCATTTTACCAACACCTGTCATCTGATATGGTGTCTGGTGCGAAGCTCATGAGAATCCAATATCTTTTCGGGCTCATGAGGGATGCTTGGCGGTTTGATAAGGTCAACTAACACACCTATGTCAATAACATTATCATTTTGTCTTAGCTGTTTTCGTAAACGGTTAACATGAAAAACAAGATGAACTAATGAGTGCTCTGGAAGTGCTAACTTATAGGCCACTTGACCTATACATTTGAGACTGGTACAATAGCGTGGTGAAAGTTTAGCAACTTTTTCCGTCTTCAAACTTTTTAAATGCTTCGGAACCTTGAGGAAAACCTTGTCTCCTTCTTCGAAAGTAGCAAGACGACGATGCTCATCTGTGTACTTGTTATATCGATCTTGAGGTTGCTTAACATTTTGTCGAGCAACTTGAAGCATGCCAAAATGGTCTTGGAGAAAATACTTCGCTTGTTGTATCTTCTCCTTAGCCAACCCCATCGTAACGGGTGATCTAGGTTGAAATCCATATAA
The DNA here is from genome assembly GCF_014529385.1 of Adiantum capillus-veneris. Classification (NCBI taxonomy): domain Eukaryota; kingdom Viridiplantae; phylum Streptophyta; class Polypodiopsida; order Polypodiales; family Pteridaceae; genus Adiantum; species Adiantum capillus-veneris. The sequence goes on along the minus strand of NC_140931.1, from coordinate 110,400,524 downwards.
AAGCATGAATGGACTAAACCTTGTAGTCGCATGCTTTGAACTATTTTAAGCAAATTCCAATATAGGTAAGTAGTCTTCCCAATTGGTTTGCTTCTTGCTAACGTACGTTCATAGAATATCCTCTAGCACTTGATTAACTCTTTCGGTTTGACCATCTGTCACTAGCATCAATTGCTTAGATTAAGTTTAGTTTCCAACTTTTTAAACATAGCTCTCCAGAAGTGATTATCGAACTTTCGATCTCTGTCACTAATGATACTAGCTAGAAGACCGTAGAGTCTATATATATGCTCTACAAATAGTCGTGCTAATTTTGGTGTCTTAACCATAGTCTTAGTGGGAATGAATTGACCCATCTTTGTGAGACGGTCTGCAATTACCTATATGGCATCATGGCCACGATTTGTTAGGTAGTCCTACTAAAAAATCCATAGAGATACTCTCCTACTTACCTTGTGGAATGTCTAAAGGATGTAAAAGGCCACCTACCTTGAGGCGCTTTGTCTTATTTACTTGGCACTGTTGGCAGTTTAGTACGTACTCTTGAATATCATGATGTAAGCCTGTCCAATAAAATTGCCGTCGAACTCAGGCATACTACGTGTTATGAATGCCTGGATGACGAGCACTTGGACTATCGTGACACTCTAATAATATTTGTTGCCTAGTGTCTGAGTCTTTTGGCACACATACTCTACCCTTGTGGAGTAAGTAGCCATCATCAATAGAAAAATTCTTCCATCGCTCATCTCTTCCTGAGTAGGGGTGGAGCTCTATGTGTTGGAGTTTTTATCTGTGCGTACAGAGACATGTTGATCTGACTGTACATAGAAATGTGAGTGTGAGGGATCCCTTCTTAAAACTGCACTCCACACTTTAGCATATGATTGATCTTGTGTACACTTGCCACGTAATGACTCCAAAAATCCACTCTTTATTTTCGTGAAAGTAAGTGAATTAATCTGAGGCATCCGACTTAGTGCATCCACTACTACATTATATCGCCCCTTGCGATATCGTAGCTTACAATCATAATCTTGAAGGACTTCTGTCCATCGGTCCTTCAAGTCCGTTTGAGTAGTAAACCATTTGATACTCTCATGGTCAAAAACTACTTCAAACTTGACACCATATAAATAGTGTCGCCACTTTCGTAAAGCGTGAATTATGGCATAGAGCTCTCTCTCATAGACATAATAATTTAGTTGAGCTCTATCTTACTTTTTACTTTCAAAGGCTAGAGGTCTTCCCTCTTGGAGAAGTACCGCACCAATTGCTTTATCACTAGCATCAGTCTCTACCACAAATTGCTTAAGAGGGTCAACAATTGCTAGGATGGGAGCAGTGGCTACAGCTACCTTGAGCTGTTCAAAACTGCATGTTTGGGCTTCTTTCCAAGAAAAGGTTTATCTTTTTCTCTAAGTTGGTCCGTCATAGGAACATCGATTTTGGCATAATCACGGATATACTGTCTATAAAATCAAGCCATGCCTAAGAATACTTGAAGCTCCTCAACTGTGTTGGGATGTGGCCATCGAAGAATGGCAGCGACCTTGTCAGTGTCCATCTTGATACCAGAGTAAGAGATCACATGACCGAGGTAATGTATCTCTGTTTTAAAGAAATCGCACTTGCTTTGCTTAGCATACAGAGCATGAGCTCGTAGCTGTTCGAACACTAATCGTAAGTGTTCTATGTGTTCATCTTCAGTCTTACTGTAAATTAGAATGTCATTAAGGAAAAGCACAATAAAATTTTCAAGATAGGGACATAAGACACTATCCATGAGTGTCATAAATGTAGCTAGAGCATTGGTTAAACCAAAAGGCATAACCGAAAATTCAAAATGTCCGAACCGTGTTCTAAGGCATTTTTAGAGATAGCTTGCAAAAGGATACGCACCTGGTGGTAACCTGAACAAAGATGTATCTTTGTATAGTATCTTGTCCCATGGAGTTGATCAAACAACTCATCCACTCGAAGTAGAGGATACTTGTTCTTGATGGTTATAGCGTTTAATCCGCGATAATCTACACACATGTGCATAGTACCATCTTTCTTTTTTACCAATAGAATTGGTGATGCCTATGGCGAAGTGCTAGGTCTAATGAAACCACGGGTGAGGTAGTCATCCAACTGACTCTCAACCTCCTTGGATTCTTTAGCACTCATACGAGAAGGTGGTTTACTCACCGATGCCATGCTGCACATCACGTGTAGGGAGTAAACCCGACGGTAAATCACTTGAGAATACATCACTATACTCCGTGAGTAAGTGAGTTAGCTTTTGCCGTGCAAAAGGAGAAAGTAAATTAGAGTTATGCTGGGATGGAGAATCTTCTAATTCCTGTAATGTTTGTTTTACAACAGTTGCACGTTGCTCAATAGAATTAAAATTGAGAGCACTTTACTCTTTAGAATTGTTAACACTTTGCCTATCATTAGAATTCATTGCACTTTGCATACCATTACTAGAATTCACAGAATTTTGCTCTTGAGAATTCATAAGACTTGGAGACAAGCAGTAACACAAAACGACTTCATCTATTAAATCCGCTTTCTGTAAAATAGAAAGCTCGACTCTACATATAAGAGATGCAGATGGTATATTTTTCTCACCAAGCAAAAGCACATGTTTACCATTGGCCATAAAGGATAGGGAGTTGTGTTCATAACTAGTGTGCAATGTGTTTCCTAAACCATGCAGCCATTCCCGTCCTAAAACTACATCAGCACGGTCCATGTTCATAACTTGAAAGTCAAGGATCATCGTATGATCTTGAACAATAAGCTCAACCCCTTGAACTACCATGTCCCATACTTCTTTATCATTCCCAGATATTTGCTCTACCACATACTTGTGGGAGGAGGGAGTCTGTGTAAGCTTCAATTGCTTGACTATCTTATAGTGTTATGAGTTACACCATCATCCACTAAAATACGAACACGTTGTCCATTAATAGTGCCATGAAGCAACTCATGGGGGCCAATGGTGGGTTGCCACATTGAAGGAGACACACAACACTTGTGCTTTTCTTCCATATGAAGAACCTCTACAACACAATATTTAGGAGATGAATCTAATTTGAGGCGTTGCACCGTGTGCATGGCCTTTTCTTTGCCTTGCAAAAGAGGACAATCTTTCTTGTTATGTTGGTACGAAAGACACCTAAAACACAAATTATGTTTCTTTGCACGCTCAAAATCGGCATTGTTGAGAGACCCACATGGAGTATCTCGTGATTTCTTAGGCTTCTTAGCCTCTTATAGACGTGGAGAGGTAGATTAGCTCTTATTCCTCTTGGAACGTGTGGGAGATCTACCTCGCCATTGGCTCTTAGCCACATTGCTCTTAGCAAAATTATACTTAGAGTAGGGAACATTTCCTTTTCTGTCTTGGTCATCATCATATCTTTGGGCATGACTGTTGGCTTCTTCCAAAGTTTTTGGATGTTGGGTCTTGACATGAAGATGATAGTCTTTGTCAAGGCCCCTATTAAAACCTCGTATCTTTGGGAATTCATCTATCCTTCTAGTTTTAATATGATTTCCCGATACTTTGAAAGGTACTGTGTGAGAGAGAGGCCAGACATGCGGCATGCATTGTAACTTTTAATGGTCTAGTAGCTTGTGTGTAGCGGAAAATAGCATGAACATAGTGAGCATTTCATTAGAATAGCTTCCTAATGAGAATAACAAGAGTGCTTGGGTGGAGAGAGTAACAAAAAGTATAACACCTAGTTAGATAGTATGAACAATACTTCAAAAGAGAGAGAAATTAAGCAATTGACAACAGTTGAGGACCGGATTTGCATGGAGCCGGTCCCCCTCCAAAAGGCTTTGTATTATGGTTTCTCCTATCAAGAGACATTTTACAATACAATTCTTTGTGTTCCTTCAATACTAGCTAGTGCAACAAAGATGGAAACTTCATGCACTAAGCAAAACACTTATCAAACACAACATCAATTCCCTCACGGTCTCAGACCCAAGACCTCACACACCTTCGAAGATGGTGAGAGCTAGCGGGGTATGAGAGTAGATTGAGAGGAAGGAGTATTCTTTCGAGAAAGATGTACATCTCCTCACATAATCACTCATATTAGCATATCTTAGCTTAGTAATTAGCATGGTAGAGGAGATGAGCATGCATTGAATCTTGGCTCTTGGTTGGATTTGCATCACAAAGCCAAGAGTTGTTGATGTAGGCCTCCCTTCTCACAAGCTTGGAGTAGGTGGTAAGCTTTTCATTAAAGCTTGAGAAGGAGAGAGAGAGTCTTCTTTTCTTCCCACATGAGATTGTGTGAGTGTGTGTGTGATAATGCTTTGCAAAAATCAGCCCCCTCTCTCTCTTGGTCGACCCCCCTTGCTAATTGCTCATGCTACAGTCCTATTGGACCTCCCCACGCCTAGCAAATGGAAATTAAGTAGCATAAGTGCTAGCCTTCTGACATGTGTCCTCCTTTCCCCTTTTGTGAGAGCTTTAGGTAATTAATAAATGCAACTAAACTCTCATTGGACCCCTTTGTCTCCTGGCCAATAGGAATTAGGCAAGCCATTAGGTTGCTGAATGTTCATTGGTCCCCTTGGGAGACTGTCCAATAGTCTTCTAGAGAGCTTAATTCCTATTGGTTCTTTTATTAAGTGTTTTTAAATTAATTAAACTAGATTTACTCTAGCCTAATTCTCATTGGTCCACCTCCAAGGCCATCCAAGAGGATTTGAGTACACCTTGTGGGCATCTGGGCTAGGGAGCTGACATGTGTCCCTCTTTCCCCTTGTGTACAAATGAATCTTGTGAGTGTGTGGGTGTTTCTCTCTCATCCCCTACTTCTTGGGCACGCCCCCTCCTATGTAGGGCTTGCTAAAGACTTTTTGGGACACACACAAAGCATCCAATTCCCCTAATGTTTGACCTTTGGACACAACCTTTGAATTTTGGAACCTTAGCATTTTGGAAGTCTTAATGGGCTGAACCTTAGGGTCTTTTGAGCCCGTTGTTGCACATAGCTCTTTTGCAGATGGACCCCCCTTTGAATCCCTATTTTCCCTCCTTTGGATCCCTACTGTGGCCGGTCTGCTAGCTTAACCAATATTCTAGCTTTTTCTCTCCTGGCACTTTCCCATATTAAATGATCAGTTTCACATGAGAAAATCATTTAGGAGAATTAGATATTGTTTATTATGACATGCATCCCATGCTAACCAATTCTTATCTTCTTCATTGGAGTCTAAAAACTCTTTGGAGAAAGAAGCTTGAAAAGCAGCCCAAGACGGAGGAAGAGCATCTATTGGAAATGTCATCGACCACTTATAGGCCTTGCCTTTAAAAGATAGACTTTGTTTCCACAGCCGTCTTTATCTCCGGGGTGTGTCTCAACCTATGAATATTACTCCATTTGTGTAAGAACGTATTGACTGCATCCTTGTTGCGATCACGCTCTTTCCCGTGAAACTTAGGAATGGTGATATTCTTAAGCAATGCATTGCTACCTTCTACATCTTCTGAAGCACTTGTCTCTAGGACTCCTTGAGTTGTGCGAGCTTGGTTTCCTTGAACCATGCCACTTGTGGCTCCTTGAGCTGTTTGTGAATTCATAAATTCCACAAGTAGTTCAGTAAGATTTGTAACATTTGCATTGAGTACAGAGAGGTTGCGTTCAAGTACGCTTTGACGATTTTCCAAAGTCTTGAAAGCAGCCATATCTACAAGGCCATGATATCCTAGATCATCATCGTCATACATATTAGTATCAGTAGCACCCGTGGTGCCCTAATTTTGATCCACGTGCTCAAAACCAAAAGTGTGCGTAGGTGGGATATTCTCACTGGCCCTGGTAAACACACACTAATGTAAAGAGAGAAAAAGATGTCAACTTGTACCTTGTAAAGCTTGGAGTCTTTGTGATTTTTATGCTCGACGATTTGCGTGGCATGCGAACCTCACCTTATGAAGATTGTAGCGCTTCACGTGTCGTTCGTCGTAAGAACACCTTTGTTGATTCTTCACAAAAGCTCGTCGTTTTTGTGAAGGCTTTTCTTCAAGCTTCTTCCTTGAAGAAAAATGTATTTTGGAGGAAAACTGGCCTTCCTCCAAGAAGTGAAAAGAAAGGGTGAAACTACTTCCTTGAAGTTTGAAGCTTTCCTTTTCCTTCTAGCTTTCTTGTCAACACAAGTATGCTATCTTTCCTTGTTATACACAACAAGGTTGAATAGCTTCGTGATAGAGTGTTGGCCTATTACCCTCATGGGGTGGGTTCAACCCTCTTTCATGCAAGGGTTTAGAGGGCCTTCCTGCGCGCAACCAATAGTGCCAATGAAGCCTTCAGAGCCTTGGTGTCGTACAGTTGCCGGTTGAGTTTGCCTTGGTCGCCCACTGTGGAGGGCGTAGGTGGGACGGTTGTGACTGGCTGTCGGCAGTAGTCTGCCTTCGTGCGCTGCGCACAGAAAACTATGCCTGCCTTCTTTTTGCTGCACAACAGAGAGGTCACTGTGTGCGGAACGTGGGAGAGAAGCAGCATGTCATACGCAGGTGCAACCCGATTTTCCCCTTTCCTAAACATAGCTCAGATACCAGTGAAAGGGCGGTGGTAATGCATGTGCTAGTCTCCACCCAACCGTGCTATCTTATAGTCTCTCCCTAGCATACACACTGTCCAGCCATGCTGGTGGCCTTGCCTGTAGGACCCATGTCCTTACATGTTTCCTTTGTACAAAGATAAAAATCTCAATCCTAAACAAGACAATCAAGGTATAAACCATAAAAGGGTGCTAACAGGGTATCAAATTGCATCTATTGCTTAAAACATTATTGTCGAAAGATTACCAATAGGCGTTAGAAGCACCTACCAAACTCTATACATGTAGTATTGCGAGACCATGAGTAGGGAGATCTCCAATAACTTAATCCACATGGTCCCCAGTGTTTGGCTTTATTAAACCTCATGCAACATGACCCTCAAAAAAGGCTAAGCAATGATACGACTATAGTCAAGTCTCATAAATGACTATCTTTCGGACTAAGTCTCATAAATAGCCAAAATAAGTTTGATAATAGTGTACATAGAAATATCCCCACAACACAATATATATGAGTCGTCAAATGGTTGCAAAGTGCATGATATGCGCATAAACAAGTACCAATAGATATGCAAGCAGCGAAATAAGTATCCCAGTGGGGTTTTGCTCTCAAAAGTGCACAACACTCTCAAAGTGTCAAAAACTATACATAAACTGGCATAAGCTCCCACTAGAACCGAGATGATACTAAAAGCCCATGTCAATCTGCTTTAGACCCCGTGAGTGTAAGAGAGATGCAAATCTAGAGATATGGAGATCACAATCTCAAAGGTAAACCACAAGTGTATACATCATGTCCAAAACACATATGGCATAACCAAATCTCTGTGAAGCCAAGAGAGAACTTTGCTTAAATGAAGCACAACTTGTATGCCTGTATATCTTTGTCCCTGCCTCTGTCTTTGACCTATATTAAGGCCAGAGAGCTGTGCTCACTCTCTATGTGTAGTCGCAATCGAAGAGCTATACTCTCACTATGCTATTGTCGCTGACATCACGAGTGTTTTGAGTCAAGTTCAAATCTCTCTCTCTCTCTCTCTCTCTCTCTCTCTCTCTCTCTCTCTCTCTCTCCACTGTGTGTGTCCTCAAGACCTTCAATGTTGAAGTTGAGATGAAGCTATCTCTTTCTCTACTAACTCAACTCAAATCCACAATTTATCTTGAAAAAACAACCTCTATATTTTTGATTTTTGACATACTTGCAATTTAAATTAGTTTTCAAGCTCTTCTACAAAGTGGTAGAGCTCAAAGAGAGCTTCATTTCAAAAAACAAAACTTGAATCCAAGTTTTCTAACTCAACTTATGAGCAAAATAGTAATCTTGCTATCAATTTTCCATGAACAGAGCGATCTGCTTCTCTCTCTCTCTCTCTCTCTCTCTCTCTCTCTCTCTCTCTCTCTCTCTGAGCCCACAAAAATCTCAATCTCTCTCTCCTTGTAGTTCAACCCCTTGAGGCCTTGTTAGGTGAGCTCTATGTTCCAAGCTCAATCACAATGCCTCCATAGCCATAGAAGCTCCGAACTTTGATCGTTTGTGTTGATGTGAAGCTTGCTAGGAATCTAGGAAGAGGAAAACGCCCAAAGAGAATTAGCACTACAACCTTTGGCTTTGATACCGCTTGAAGAGTGCATGTGTGTGGATGCGTGAGTGCAATGATGTGTGAGGATGGAGATCAAGGACTCGGTGAAGCATAGAGATTGAGTCATCCTCTCTCACTCCTTATTCTATTAAAAAGAATAATTGAGTTAGTAATGATGGGTTGGTAGCGTGTATTTGACGAGTGGGCATGAACCCCAACACACTTGACATGGATCTCTCGTGGAGCATAGTGACAATCTTGTCATTCTTCTTTGCTAGGGCACCCAACAAGAACACAACTTTGTCTTCATTCTCAACTTTAGCTTGGTTGGTCCATGTTCAAAGAAATCTTAGAGTGATTTGCCTTTAGCTTTAAAATTATGGTAGACGCATTGAATTCTGAAGAAGCGTCATAAAAGAAAGGAACATAGTTTTCATCAAGAGAGTACCAAAGATGCCCAAAGCTTGCTCATACTTGGCTTGAATTTGGGCCAATGCTACCCTAGTTGCGACACTATCTTCCACTTGTGGGGTTGGCTTGATTAGCCCCCAAAGTCTCTTCGTCATCAAGTAGAGTTTAACTTTGACTTGTAGATCCTTGCCATTAAATTTACAAAGTGTAACCTTCTCTATGTGCACAAAATAAAAATGCTAAGTGAGGAGGCTTGAGAGGTCTTACTACAACCAAGAGTAGAGTGAACAAGTTCTGGTTTCTTTACAACAATATCAAAACAAGATCATTACCATGTATAAATCTATAAATGAATGGGAAACATATTAGAGTGAAGGGAATTAGGGTTTATGAAAAGAGTTCAATTTTGATTTGGATATTTGAGAAATCATTATTTAGAAATAGGAATCATGGGAAATTTCCAAATCTTCTAAAGGTGCTCTAGTATGTTGATTTGCATCCTTTGTAGTAGTCATAGCCCCTCTAAAACTTCTTGATGCTCCAAGATGGCATATAAATTCCCCAAGATCCTAGAATTACTATGACATCCACAAAATTTACTGTATTTATAAGAAATTTCATTGCTTTCTCTTATTTCCACTTTTAGAAGGTTTTCTTGATGTGACACTTCTTGCCATAATAATATCATTCAAGATCCTTCTTATTTGTAGAATTACTGTGACATCCACAAGATTTACTATGACTTCCTCCTCAATTTCTTTCTCCCTCTATCATCACTGAGCACGATACTTTGATTACCTTGATCCACAAACTTTTGTCTTATCTCTTCAAAAAGCAAGCTATTGATTGTACCATCAAAATTTAGGGAACTACTTGTTGGAATTAGGGTTGCAGGAAAACACACACAACTTGGAGAAGACAAAGGAAGCTCAAGGCACACAACAAAGAGTATATTACTTAGTGTGTAATGGAAATATAGATAACCCTAGAGCGATGGGCGTATATACAGTGCACGGAGGAAAAAATTTCCTAGTGAGGGAAAAAATGCCTTGATGGTCCTAAGTGTGCTCACACACATCACTACCACATGTATATGGTAATAAATCCCCCCTAGGAGTGATGCGGTGAACGAGAGCTTGGCACATAGGGTATAGGGAAGTGCCATGCCCTGTGAGACAACATGATCAATCCACAACGGGGAGTAAGCCCAAAGCTTTGCGGAAAGCTTCGAACTTGTCATGAGACAATGCCTTTGTGAAAAGATCTGCAAGGTGTCTTGTGTTGGTACATAAGCCAAGTTGATCTCTCCTATTGAGAGCCTCTCCCTGACATAGTGCTAATGCACTTCAATGTGATTTGTGCGAGCATGAAAAACTAGATTCCTCGCAACTGCCAATGCGCTCTGACTGTCAGTGTAGATAGTGTTGGTAGTGTCTTGTCCAACACCCAAATCACCCATAAGGCGTCTGAGCCATACACACTAACCGTAGCTCTGAAGAACCCTGCACTCAGTCTCACAACTGGAAGTGGCCATAGTAGGTTTGTTCTTGCTCAACCATGATATGCATGAACCGTCGAGCATGAAACAAAAACCACTTGTGGACACTCGTGTGTCAAAACAACTAGCCCAGTGTGAGTCCGAAAAAGAATGTAAGTCTGGCGGCAATGATCCCCCTTTGGGATAAAACAAGCCAAGATGTAAAGTGCCAATCAAATAGCAAAAAATACTCTTGACAGCCTGCCAATGCTTAGACCCTAGGCTATGCATAAATTTGCTGACATTTGAGACTGCAAACTAAATATCCGGCCTCGTGTTGCATACATAAATAAGGTAGCCAACAAGAGTTTGGGAAAAAGTGACATCGGCAAGATCACCAACATAATGAAGAATCAATTTCAAACCTGTTTCCATGGGAGTGGCAATAGGTTTGCAATCCTCAAGTCCAAACTTACATAGCAATGTCTCTATGTAACTTGTTTGACACAAGAGAATACTACATGCACAATGCTTAAACTCTATACCCAACTAATGATGCAACATCCCCAAATCTTTGATCTTGAAGGTAGCATTCAAACCAACTCTAAATTCAACAATATGTCTCTCATTTGGTCTAGTGATCAACAAATCATCCACATAGAGAACCATAATGAGAAGTACATCATCCTCACACTTTACATACAATGTGCTTTTTGTTGGACTGTTACAAAAGCATCGTTTGACCAAATGAGTGTTAGCCTTCTCATACCAAGCATAAGGAGATTTCTTGAACCCATACAAAGATTTGTTACATCTGCACACTTTATTCTCTTGTCCTTTCTTGACAAAACCATGAGGCTGTGGTACATAAACTTCCTCAAATAAAAAGTAGTAACAATGTCTGATTGATGTACATCCCAACCAAAATGAGTTACCAATGCACATAGGAAACACACAGTAATCATACGACAAGTGGGAGAAAAAGTCTGTTTATAATCTATGCTTTTTTATTGTGCATAAGCCTTTGCAACAAGTTGAGCCTTATAGCGATCAATCTCACCATCCGGCTTGCGTTTCAACTTGTAGACCCAGTTTGTACCAATGGCATTTTTTCCATGAGGCAAATCACATAAAGTCCATGTGTCAGTTTCTATAAGTGTACATATTTTGATTGAATGTTAGCCATCCAATTTTTTGAATTTTGTGCTTCATCAAAAGAGAGATGTTCCTCAACAACACATAAGCTAGACACAGCCAAAGCATAAAAATCTGATGCATAAGATGCATGGTGAGAACGTGAACGCGTAGGACTAGACAAAAATGCATCTAATTTACTGTTATGCAAAGTATGCACAAGCCATTTTGGCATACCTCTGGCTTGCTCATTCTCAGCCCTTTCCTCATCAAGTACATTTGCATCAGTAATAGGCTGATCTGTAACATTTTAAGAAACCCCCATAGGCTGTACCTTCGCCTCATTGGAATTTACATTTGAACTTCCACAACCGAAAAGAGGAAACAGAATGTCATAAATGTCATGTGAGGTTATTGTCTACATGACAACAAGGCCTGAACATAGTCTTCCACAAAGAGAACATCCCTTGATACCAAGATACACTTTTTTGTGGATGATACAACATGTAACCTTTGCTTTTAGCACTATAACAAAAAAAAAAACATTTAACAGACTTATTGTCCAATTTTTTGCGTTGCGTTTGTGGCACCAAAGCATATGCTAAACAACCAAAAACACACATGTTCTCAATAAAAGGCTTCCTATCATGCCATGCTTCATATGGAGTCATAGATTGCAAAGCTTTTGTAGGACACCTCTTAAGTACATAAGTGGCACACATAATAGCCTCAAGCCAAAACGAATGTAGTAAAGCTTGACTTTTGACCATACATCTTGCCATTTCCATAAGAGACCTATTTTCCTCTTAGCAACACCATGTTGTTGAGGTGTATATGGAAAAATACATTGGTGCCAGAAATGAGTTAAATTCATGAGACATATACATCCCCCCTTGATCTGAATGGAGGGTGTTCATAGTACATTTTGAGACATTTGTAGCCATAGCTAGAAATTGTTTGAAGCACATTAATAATTCGGACTTTTCCTTAAGCGGACACACCCATGCACGCCTGGAGTAATCATCAATGAAAGTCACAAAGTAAAGGTAATCACCCAAGGAAGGAGTTTACATGGGTCCACAAAAATCACTATGCACAAGTTGCAACTTGCATGTGGCCCTAACTAAACCATCCTTTGGAAACTTCGAACGTTGTGTCTTACCCAAAATACAACCTTCACAAACATGTGATAGGTGTTTCAAGAGGCAGCAAAGAAGCAACCATATCAGATTTCTACAAACGCAGCAAATTGGAAAAATTTAGATGTCGAAAACGTGCATGCCAAAATTTTGCATCTGAAAGAACCTTAGAATCCACAACTGCATTTGCAAAATTCTCTTCACACTTGTCGTACAAAGTGATCTTATATAGCTCACTGCATAAAATGCCAGATGCAACAATTTCGTGAGATCATGTACTGTACATCTGTCCTCAACAAATTTGACTACATGACCAAGTCTAGCAAGTGCAGATACATACAAAAGATTCTTCTTGATCCTAGGTACATACAATGCATCAACAATTGTGAAAGAACTGCCATTTGCAACAATAAGCACAAATTTTTCCACTCCCTGAACTAGATAAGAGGCATTGTTGGCACAAGTGACTGAATTCCCATGAGGGCAAACTTAAGAGAGGTAAACAAACCATGATGTGAGGTAATGTTCTTTGTAGAACCATTGTCAAAATACCACACATGTGAATCTGCAGCAACTGATATGCATTCATCTCAAGGAGAAAAGGATCATAAGTGCACTTTCCACTAAAAGCCCATTCTACATTAACATCAACATCAACATCACAGTCTCCTTTCATAGAAGACTCAACAATAGCTGTATTAGTGGAACCAACATTAGTAGTGGAACCAACCTCTTTCTTCTTAGCCTCTTTGGCCTTCAACTTAGGAGACTGCTTGATCAAGTGACCATTAGCTTTACAATAATGGCAACACATCTTCTTTTGCCCTTATTACTAGAATTCCCAGAGGAATTGCTTCCAACAGAAGCATTAGGAACATGTGATGTACCACTCGCAAAAGAGCCATGAGAAGTGGCTACATTACTGTACCACCTTTTCTTTGAGCAACAATAAAGGCTTGTTCAACTGCACTCTGTTAGTCCTGTTTTTTTTGGAAAGTGACTCTTGCAACAACAATGTGCATAATGCATCAAACTTGAAAACTTCTAGGTTTCCTTGGGTCATGAGTCTCCAAGTACTAGCAAAAGTTTGGTAAGAATTTGACAAAGCATCAAGAATAGTCTGCACAAGGGAACTATCAGAAATGAGTTCGTTTGCAGGAATAAGTTTCTCATTGATATCCTTGACACCAGCAAGGAAAGTGTCTATATCATCTTCCTCATGCATAGTCTTAGACTCCAGCTCTTTACGTAGAAATGCAATTTTTGCCTCATTGCGACTTGCATAAAGACCAACTAGAATATCCCAAGCCTGTTTTGTAGATTTTGGTGAATGAATGTGAGGCGTAATAGTGCGCTTCACAAAAAATGTAAGAAATGCATGACCCTGCACATCTTTTACATTCCAACGAAATTGTTTAACTGTAGGCAAAACAGCTCTGGTTGCAGCAATCCTGCCACCAAAACCTGCAACATCCTCAACATCACCTACATCCTCAGGACCAGGACGTATATCAATGTCCTGCACAATATTCTAGACACCGTTTGACACAAGGACATGATGCATCATATAAGCCCACATAGGGTAATTCTCCCCATCCAATCTATCCTCAATAACAACAAACATCTTGAACATATCTATGTTGTTGTTAGCCATGGTAAATGCTACACCTGATGTGAAAAATGCCCAAAAAGAGGAGAAACAAAGCCGGAACAACACGTGCTATATAGCACAAACCGTAGAAGATTGTAAAGGACCTGTTTCGTAGGAAATGGCACTGACAGATCTGCACAAAATGACGAAATAGCTTGCACAATACTACTTGTAGTAGAAATGGAGGTCCAAATGAGTCCAAAACAAAAATATGAGAAGACTAAGTTCTACGAGCTATCCCAGAATATTTGTCGACCTGCGGACACTTGCCAAAGATGACATGGATAGGAGAAAGTGAGCATGCATGTGCCGGAGCTGCTGGGCGACTAAGCCCGCCCGGGAGGATGCAACCTGCTGCTCTGATATCAATTGTTGGAATTAGGGCTGTAGAAAAACACACACAACTTGGAGAAGACAAAGGAAGCTCAAGGCACACAATAGAAAGTGCATTACTTAGTGTGCAATGGAAAGATAGATAGCCCTAGAGTGATGGACATATATACAATGCACAGGGGAAAAAACCTCCTAGTGAGGGAAAAAAATGCCTCGGCAGTCCTAAGTGTGTTCACACACATCACTACCACATGTATATGGTAACACTACTAGTCGGAGCTGAACTACTGAGAGTAGTTACATATGTGTCCCATGATGAAGGGAATGAGCATAAAAGATTTGTGGTCTTTACCTCCTTATCCAATTCAATATTTTCACTTGTTAAATGACTGTAAGTAACATTAAACTCTTCTAAATGAGAAGCAATAGAAGGGCCTCTTTCATCGCTACATCAAAGAGTTTCTTGATAAGATACACCTTATTTGCGGCAATTTATTTCTTGTAAGTACTACACAACTTTGTATATAAAGACCTAGCGGTGTGCTCATTGATCATAATAAATCAAATAGAATCTACCAAGTGAAGTCTAATCTTATTTGTAATCAATGCATCTAACTCGAGTCATTCTTTATTAAACATGTTAGAAGGCTTTGACTTAACGTCAAACAATGGCTATAGCTACTTATTTTGGAGAAGAACATCTTGAATTTGCTCTCTCCATCAAGCTTATGCATACTATAAAGCTCTTTTTTTTGACACAAAAGATTCCATTCTCAAGGACAATACTATGATAAACTTACAAAAAACTTTAAGAGTTTTGACACATGAACGGAATGAAAAACTAGGAAAAATACTATGAAAAAATCTTGGTAGGGTTATGGTATAGTATTTTTGCATAAATCGCAAATTACATAAACCATAAACCAATGTATAGACCATGTAAAAAAATTGAGTACAAATTGAACCAACCATGTTAACACAACTTGGCTATTGAGCACCTAGTCCCATCTATACATGTCCTATGGTGAGGTCGCAAATGGGAATTTGTAGCGACTTGTATCACCAAAAGGCTCTTAACAATTGAGAATCCTCGAGATAAAAGAAAACCTCATAATACCATTTCAAATAAATTGAAAAATCCCATTTTCCAAATGCTAAATTGGCATATTAGGATCATGCTATTATGCTATTTTTAAGCTCGATTCACCCTTAATCTAGATAAAATGTCATGCTTTTGAAACCCAAATTTGATTTTTCATATTACTTTTTATAAGTAAAATTCCAATTTAGGTTTTTGGAAAAGGATTCGTAGGAGAGAAATGTTTTAAAACACGAATAAAAACTCATAAAGATGGATGCTAAAAAAACTAAGGTGTCAAAACACACCAAGTGATGTGACTACTAAGCAACATAGAGATTGATTATGCCAACTAATCAATTAATATCTAGACACAAAGAGAACCGACAACTCTTATCATAAAATTGGTCAACTTGATCTCATGTATAAGAAAATAGCTAGTTCCAATTTTAAAACACTATCAAGTTTCAACTACACTATAATATGTACAACACCCAAATTAATATTTGATAAGTAAAAAGCCTAAAAATATTATTGAGTAACCTAGGACCCCAAGACCATAACTTGTCATCTATGGCACCTATGGTGCCAGTTAGTATCAAAGAATATATGTTTGTGCCAAAGAATCTATATTAACATTCCAAATTTTCATCAATAGATGCTTTAACACTTCAATAAAGCTTCTAAATATGGTTTCTCAAAAACTTTAATACATGCTTTAGAACTTCAATAAAGCTTTAGAGATGATGTTAAAAAAGGAGGTATTTAAGAACACCATTGATGTAACTAAGAAACAACTTAATAATTGAATACACCAAATCTATATGGGTTGTACACAAAGAATATTAACAAATCATTTTATAAATTTATGGTCTTTAACTCATGTATAACAAAGCAATAAGTATAAAGAGTATAGTATCTTCAAGGTAGAGGATGTTCATGAAACACCATTTTTGTAGCACTATCAATTGTCAGCAACATTTTGGTAGTTTTCATCATTTAAAAAAACAAGTACTAAGAAGGAAATTATAGGAGCATCAAACAATTAAATTACAATCTTGCTTAAGTGAGAGATGTCTTCTTATAATAGAATACACTTTATAATTTTATAATAGAATACACTTTATTATCCAAAACTAAATGATTTTTGAAGCTATTTCTTAAATGATGTTGGAAGTCAAGCAAGACAGACGCCCTTCGAGTCGACCCTTGTTCCATGAGCCTAAATTTTTGATATGTCTTTATTATTTTTCCGAGAAGCCTTGTAATTATTTGATACTCTTTGATTATAGATGGGTAAGCTTTAAGAAGCTAACTTGTATAGTCTATAATGGAGTGTGAATCTTGTAAAATCAACCTATGGACAAAAGAGCCCTAGGTATAAAGTCTATTTTGTAAAGTGGAAAAAGGACACAATATCATTATCAACTTTTGAGTTTGAAGCGTACGATTGAGAGTGGCTACTCTCTTGCAACTTGTAATCATCATAACTTGAGCTCTGGTAATCACATTTCGATTCTAAAACTTGCATTGTGTTCCTTGTCCTTTGCTCTTTCATTCAAGTAAATTCATTGTCAATTATGTTGTGATTTGTGACTACGCGTTAGTTGGCTAAATCTGTTGTTTTGAGTGCATTAATGAATTTTTTTTGACATTCCGACCATAGGAGAGTGTTCCTAGATCCTAAGCGACCTTTTTCATATGTTTTGTTGCAATTTTCAGGACCTTGATCATGATGGATCGTGATTTTGGTACCTCCTCGAATTGCGAGCGATGAAACTTGGTGGTTTAGAGCCCCTAAGTGTCTTATATATCCTCCTAAAGTTTTGTAGCATTTGGACATCGTTCGAGTGCCGAAATAGGTTGATGATTGAGTGTGGCGACATAGGAAATAGACAGATTGCCAGATCCTAGTGTAATAGGTTTGCATGTGTTAGAGATATTGTCGTTCCATGTGTTCACTTCTTGAGGTTGACATCCTCAAAGAGTCTCTGTGTCCCATTCGATTCACTTCCCTGAGTATTGACATTATGTTAGTGCCAGAAAGCTATGCTATAGATGTTTGTCGTGGCGACCTGCTAACATTGACGCCATTACCGGGATTAGCGATCCTTAGGTGGTGAGTGACCTAGTTGTAGTTTTTTTACTTAGAGACTTTGATTTTGATTTCCATTTCATTTACACTTTAGTAGTCAGGAAGCTAGACATAGTGCTTGTTGGTAGAGTCTAGAAGTTGAGGACTTGTTAGATCTATTCTCAAGAGGTAAGAGGGTTGTGAGTGAGATAGCCAAAAGCATTTTATTCTTCAAATTTCTCGTTACTTTCAGAGTGTTGTACGTTTTTCCGTTTCAGACAATAGAAAGTTGATACCATTTGGAAAAACTTTTGTGAAGGTCATTGTAGTAGCAGAAAGCAACACTAAGTGGACCAAGATCCCAAAATACAGGCTGTAAGTCAACAGCCGTAAGCAACTATAAATTTTTTCCTTTGGTAAGGTGAAAGGGTTTCAAATCCAAAAATAAGTGGATAGGTAGACTCCATAGACTTCAAGTAACAATCTGACCAAGTTTGGAGTCCATACATGGAGGAACATGGATGGTGATCCATTACCCCCTGCTAATTTTTGGGAGTGCAGCCTTACAGACTTGTAGCTTAGACCAACTCAAACATTTTGTCAAAAAGCAGGGGTAGAAAAAAACATTAACAAGAGGATTAAACAAAACCAGAGGCAGTCTAGACCAAAATCAAAAAACGGGCCGACAAAGTGACTTTTGGGACTTGAAGGAGATCAAACCATCTCAAAATCACTTAACAACTATCAAGAGGTTGAGAAACATGTGTGCAAAGTTTCAAGTAACTCTGGCACTAGGGTACAAGGATCGCGATGACCCCTTGACACAAAAAATGCCTAGATTGATACCACAGTTAATACTAGTCCTTGTGAGTACAGTGGTGTTTTCAAAATTCAATTTGAAGCTGGATTGTGCAAATTGCAAGCAAAAGTAGGATTTGTGTCAAAAGTTCGACAAAGTTTTGATTTGAGTAGATTTTTGACTAACCCAGTGGTTGTAAAGCTACAGCTACCAAGTGAATTTTCTACAGGTTCTGTGGATTAGGGATGTAGTGAGCCGTTGTTGCAGCCAAAGTGTATTGACCCTAGTAGAGGGCACAGACAGTGATGTGTATGCTTATAGATGCATGGCAGAGGGCTAGAGTAGATGGGAAGACCCTGGGAAGACAAATGGAAGCAGACGCATGAGGTAAAGAGAAAGCTGGATGATCTAAAGCAAAAGTTGGAGGAAGATTTCCAAGCGTTCACAGCCCTTTGGCGAGAGCTGATGGAGGTACCTGATACTCAAAGTGTTGCTTTTTTAAAATTGAGCAAGTTTTTTGATTGTCTGCATGAGGAGGTCAGCGATAAAGTGGAGATGGATGGGCCCGTGACATATGTTGAGGCGGTGGAATTGGCAAAAGGCCGGACCAAAAAGATATTGAAGAAGCGGCAAGCCAAGCAGGGTCTGCCAGATGTGGTGATGCCAAAGCAAATGGAAGTGGTGAGAGTTGAGCCAAAAGTGGTGCAAAGGAGTGTACCGGTGTGTGAAGAACCCAGGGTTTTGTGGATGCAAAGAGATGGGGTGGTTCCCATGCCGAGGTTGCCAATTAGGGCGGCTCCAGTTGTGCAAGAGGTGAACACAATTCCAGATTAGGCAAGAGAAGTAGTACCAAATCAAGGTATGGATGTTCAATATTCTTTGTAGGATGGTAAAAACCAGAGGGTACGATTTGCAAATGAAGTTGAGGCGATAAACCTGGAGGAGATTCGAGAGTTGGAGATAGAATATGACGTTGAGCCAAGCGAGTGAGGCTCCAAGGATGCAGATACAAGCTGGGAAACAGAGTCAACCCAGTCCAAGTATGAAGACTATGATCTATTGCATGTGCATGGAGATACGGTTGATATGTTGTGAAGAGCAGGGAGTAGTGCATGCTGATAAGCTTGGTGAGGATCAAGAGGAGGAGTCTATGTCCACCTATGAGGGCATGCACGTAGAAATGGTGCAGGATTTTGCCAAATGGGGTGATGTGGCCTTGCGAGGGCCAGGATGATACGGTGCGGGGAGAGTCTTGCTCTACTTTGGTAGAGCATGATGAAGTGCTAGAAGAGGTAATTGAAGAACAAGCGGTTGAAGATGATAGGGAGGTAGAGCAGGAGTCAGTGGTTGAAGAAGAAGATCTTGATGATGGTAGCAGAGAGGAGTGTACCAGTTCAAAGGAGATGTAGAGTCCAGTGCAAGAGACATGCCATATGGAAAATGAAGGAGATTTCCCATTTGAGTCCAAGCTGTCTAAAGAGGTATGCAATACATGGCTGAAGTGTATGCTTGTGAGTGCAACAATGCGATATGCTATCTGCTAGATACGGAGTTCAATGGAGAGGAACTCTGCTTTACATGGTTGGGAGGTTAGTTGGTGCAAATGATGTGATTGCAAGGTCATAATTGTTGGTTGGTACAAGTGGTATGCTTACAGAGCCAGGTGTGTTGATAAGGCAGGTCAAGGTGTGGAGAAGTGCTAAGGTGCTTTGGGCATACTTTGTGCATGGATGGTTGCGGACATGGGGGAAGCACTATTGGAAGGTGCTATAGATGGATGGAAGGAGTCAGTGCCAGGCTTTTGATCCAGGTGGAAGCCATGTGGTGCAGGGGGTGGGGCAACCCACTTGAGGTTTGACAGTAGTTGCTAGGAATAGGGCCTTGTACATATGGTAGGCTTTTTGCGATTTGCTCACAGCGAGAAAAAATTTATGGACCATGACACTAGTGAGTGCTTCTATAATCAGAATTACGTGACGAAAAGGGTGTATGGACCATGGGCAGTACAAAAATTTCCACCACCTTCTAGATACCAGATTGGACCTAAGAATGCGATATAGGGAGGGGACAAACCACAACTAGTATTGGGGCAACAACCGCCCTTACCTCATGATAATCAGGCGATTTTGCGTTATGCGGCTGTAGAGTCTCTCATAACTCAACCAATGATGCCACAAACTGTTTATTATAAGGAACCAATTGAGAGTCATGCAAGGGAGACAAAGGATATATCTAATATGTACTTTGGGGGCACACTCCATCAGTACTATGTCACCCCTAGCGTACTCAGACCTACGGTTTCAAAAACCACAAAATCAGAAACTACGAGAGCGAGTTTTTTGAAATCTCATGTGGAAGACTCATTTAGTTGATCGCATCTTTCTGTACCGAGATCGATGGGATCCGTGGATTCTCGGGTTCCTATGTCTACACATCAAGGTAGTGACATCATAGCCACAATGTTCAGCACGAGGGTGCCAGATATAAGAACTGAAAGCCCATATGTGAGACTTGAAGGAAGAGCGACTGATCGAACCCCTTCTAGAGCACATGTTAGTGGATATGAGACAAGAGATATAAGGATGGGAGAACCTAGAATGATGAGGATGGTTGCAAAAACTCAAAAATTGAAACCCTCTCAAGTGGCTACGTGCGTTCCAGAGAAGTACGATGGGTTGGGAGATCCATATGCTCATGTTTCCATTTTTAAGCAAGTCTTGAAGTTCTCCTACTTCAATCACACAAAACATGGGCCAATCGGTTGAAGAAGTGGTCCAATGAATCAAACCTATATGAAAAATTCTAATATGAGACTGAAACAATTACAAGCAGTCAATGCTCCATGAATATTGAAATGGTGTGCCATAGAGAAAAAATATACAAACCATGACACTAGTGAGTGATTCTATAATCGGAATTATGTGAGGAAAGGATGTATGGACCGTCGGAAGTACAACAATTTCCACCACCTCCTAGTTACAAAATTGGACCTAAAAATGAGATATAGGGAGGGAACAAACCACAACTAGTATTGGGGCAACAACCATCCTTACCTCATGATAATCGAGCCATTGTACATTATGCACAGCCTGCAGAGTCTCTCATAACTCAATCGATGATGCCCACCAATTTTTTATCATGAGGAACCAATTGAGAGTCACGTGAGGGAGACAGAGGATGTAGCTTATACTCCTGACAAGAGTCCATTTTGGGCTATTGTTGATGAAACTATTGCACCTTCATATGTGTGTCGACCTGCGTCAAGCCTCACCATATCGAACCACATACATAAAATTGTCAATCCGTGCGACGTAGCTGACTTGACACAGAGGCTATGAGAGATAGCTAATCTCTTGGAAAACCCAAGTCTAAGATGTTCCTACCTATCTCAATCTCAAATGTGTGTCAGACATCATAAGCTACTTTTTTTACCGCAAGCTTGGTTCGATGATTTGGCATAGCTACGAGTCTCCGAATGCAATGAGACTTTATGCGTAGCATGAGCAAATTATCCTTAACGCTCTTGTATACTCAAATGTCATTTTTGACACTCGAACAAAATCGCGCCTAAGATAAATAGCCTATATTAGGTCAGTCTGTTTTGGCGGCCGAAGCACTCTATAGCTTCATCTAGGCATGCTCTACCTATTCCTAAGATCAAAAACCAGTTTTGGTGCATGTATAATGCATAGGGAGCAAAATCAGCTTGTAGACAACAGGACTAAAATCACATTTTCATTGCGAGAAGCTTACGTTAAATGGAAGAGCTTTCACGTGTGAAGGTGTTGGTATGCTCATAATAGCAATGTAGCATCGTGCGAGAGAGACATGAAGAATCAAAGAAACAGTAGACTCATGTAGAGCTTTTCCAAAAAACACTTACCTTCATTATCCAAAACCTTAGGTTTTTAATTACAAAAGTTGGCTTTTATACCTTAGCCAAGGTTCAAACAATGGATTCCTAGCTATTTTGGGCTCAATACAAAGATTTTATACCTTAGCCAAGGTTCAAAGAACGGATTCCTAGCTATTTTGGACTCAATACAAAGCTTAGAAACTGCATATGATTACAAACTTGGAGGCCCTCAACCTCTTTAGACTCATTGGAAATCAATAATATTACAATGGTTTTGGAATTTGCGGGATTTTTCAGTGATACAAAAGGATTTAATACATTCAATTGGCTTTCAAAAGTGAGTGGCATCCCTTTTTATGCTCTTTCTCCGGCTCTTGTTAGTGAGCAGCTAACATTCCCCTGCAACACAACTACATAGGGTGCTAAGTAGTGATCGTGCTTCCTTGACACTGTCCTTTGTGTGTGCTGCTCAAGACCTTGTTGTTATCTGAGATGGAGTTCTTTATCTTCAATGGACATAAACTATATGGTTACTTTATTTCTTTGCTCAACTATAGAGTAACTGACAAATCTTGCCCGCAGATTGGTGATGATGGGGCCAAAGATCTTGGACCGATAATTGAAGAAGCGGGTGTAGAATGCTTCTTCAAATGTCTGCATATAGTGGGATGGTAGACACCCTAGCATAAAATCCATGAAGCACTTCTTCGAAGGGAAGATAATTGAAGAAGCTGGTGTAGAATGCTTCTTCAAATGCCTACATATAGTAGGATCGTAGAAACATCACTCTAGCATAGAATCCATGAAGCACTTCTTCAGATGGTAGAAACGTCACCCTAGCATAGAACCCATGAGCACTTCTTCGGAGGGATAGCCTGATAAATCGTAGCATAATACCTTGGTGCCTTTGAGAAAGAAAATCCATGCCGCATCTGTTTACTCTACATGGTGAAAAGTCTGCAAACCGGTTAGGAGCATTTTTGCAATCTTTACCAGCATGATGCATGCTAAGTCCAAAATTCCATGAAAGAGCTGAGTAGTCGAGGACAATGTTTCCACCATGTATGCTTATGTGGGTTGGTTATTTGAAGGGGGTGGAAATGTGGGGTAGTTGAGCCAAGTAGGACGCTTTTACTGGAGTAGAGAATGTTGCTGCCAACTTCGGATGCTTGGTACCGGGCATTGCACATGATCTTGTTTGATATGAGTTGGCGCATTTGTATACAAGATAAGATACACGGGGTGTCGGTTTAGCCAGATCTCTCGCCATTTGGGATGTGCCAATGTTGGGTCGGCTTGGAAATCTTTGAGTAATCTTTCTTTGATTTGGAGTACTTCAAACTTGATGAGAAGAAAGGATAGAGCTTGTTGATGCCATGTCTCATTGATATCTGGTGGTGTGAGGAGGTTGAGATTAATGGAATGCAGTATCCGCTCTTCCCACTACATGGCTTCCTTCCAGATGGTCTCTGTCTCCTCTTGCACCTGCCTTTTTAATGCCACTTCTTCCTCAACAATTAAGAATTTTAGTTGAGCAGAGGGTCCAACTTCATCGTGAGAAACATCTAGATCGGGAAGATTGATGCTGATTCCTTGTCTAGAGAGCTTCCAAATCCGTTGCTGACTTGGAAATTAATTCATCCAATTCCTTTTCTTTGAATTCCATGGCTTCTTTGTACGATTCGAAACAAACATTGGCCATGTTGAGCCTTTCATCTGAGAGCCGTAATCGCTTATACAGGCTATGGAGTTGTTGGTGGCGGGCATAGATCTCATCTTTCATTTTGTCCACCACATCATGTGCATACTAGGCATATTCATCTATGTCCTCCAAACTCTCCAACCTTCTTGTGTTGTTTGCTTCAGGTTGAGCCTTTAAGTGTCACGAACCTCGATAATTGGCTCATATGTCTGGTTGTCTTGAGTACTTGGTGTCTCGATTGGGCTATCTGGTTCGTCCACTTGCTCATTGACAGTTTCTTTGGGCGGTTTTGTTTCTGGTTCCATATTGCTAGAAATGGGAGTGGTCTCCTCTGGTTGTGGTTGTGTTGTGTCCTTCAGCTGTGTGGTGCGCTTGGAGGAGAGAAATGTGAAACTTCTGTAGTAGGGTTGACTTGTTCTTTGGGTAAATCTTCTCTATGTGGTGTATTGCTTTCTTCTTGTGCCTTGGCGTGCTCTCATTGCCGTTCTTCTTTCTGATGGAGATGTTCGAAGCCAGCGGATTGTCCTTATCATCAAACATTGGGTGTTTGGTTCGAATTTTGATTCTTCTTGGAGATGATTTCAATTTTTCTCAAAATCCCCTAAGAGTCCTCTTTTCGGCTCAAAAGCCGGCTTTTCTCTTTGTACTCTTACTGCTTTTTGATTGGTTCTTTTGCTGCTGCTCCAGGGAATGGCCGTTTTGTGGCCTTTGTGTCCTCTACCTTTGCTTTCCCTTTTTCTCTTTTATTCTTTCCAGAGGAGTGTCTTCCTCCGCCATCTCGTCTTCTTTCTTGTCGCTTTCTGCGACTCTTGCTGTAGTAGTTTTTTCATGGCTAGGGACATCTACTAATCTTGTCCTCATTGGTGGAGCTCTTGTCTGCACTTATTCTTCTTCATTCTTGTTCAGTAGCCCTAGATTTTTCTCTGGGGCAGGTGGTAGATGCTCTGCCTAGCCTATAGCATGGCAAGAAATCTATGTTAACATTTCTGGAGCTCCCAAGAAGGTGATGTTCTCTGGCTTTTTCACATGAGTGAGAGCTGTGTAAATATATCGGGCGTGGTCTACTTCTGTCATGCCTTCTCTCTTAGAGGCATGTGTGAAGGTGGATTCCACGACATGATTCGGAAATGTGTATTTGCGAGGTCTTTTAACAGTGAAATGAAAGTGATGATGATAGAGCCGAAGTGCGCGCTCAATCCTTCTCTTCTTTAGATCCGAGAAGGAGGTTGACCGAGTGGTGAAAATGCCGGCTGTGGGCAACCCTCGGTCTCTCTCAGGTTTTCCTCCTCTTTGTAGTCTTAGGACTTCAAAAACCTAGTCCTTTGTGATGTGCACCTCTATTGGAGAGTCATTCAAATGAGATGGTTGCACTTCCCTCTTTTGTGATGTTGTGTAGGAGTTTATAAGCCCTCTTGTAGTCTACACCACAAGGCTCCAATTCAAGGTAGTCTTTAAGGCCAATTCTTTTCCAAAGTGGCATGACCGCCTCTTGTTTGACAAGATCTTGAGCTTCCTTTGGAAACATCTAAACTTCCACTTTAGATCTGTGTGCGCTTCTGAATGAGCCATGGTATATAGTGATATGCTGACTTTCAAGCTAGTCTTTTGACAACCAGATGACATTTGCTTCCTTTAGGGATTCTATTTCTAACTGGTATGGTGGAAGCTCAACAAATTTTTCCTTCATGGTTTTCTTCTTTGGAGCTCCCACGGTAGATGAGAGTGAACTTGACAAGGCATCATTCAATTCATTGGTCATACTACCAAGTTAGCAAGTCCCAATCAAGTAGAGAAACCAATAAGATAGAAATGGGCTCTAAAAAGCACAATCTTAGCAAAATTTATCTTAGGTGCGCCTAAGATACAGAGGGGTGCAGGTGCATGCAAATTGGTGTCAGAGTGAATGCATGGGAAGTGTATGGGCGGTTGGTAATATGCCAAAATTTTGATAGCTTTTGGACACGTGGTGAGAATTGTGCACAAATTTATGTCCGCTTTACTGCTTTTAGAGCTTTTGGTGACTGATAGGGTTTTACTGTGCCAAACTTGATGAAACTTGTCAGGGTGATTTATTTGGCCATTGTAGACATATCTATGTCATCAAATTGCAAGTCACACCCTCCCTGTATCATTTCTATCTTAGGTGCACCTAAGATAAAGAATGACTGATTTGGTAGGTTTTGTGTTTCTGGCTCTTTGATTGGTAGTGGAGGGTAGATTCTTGATGTCCCATAACGTTGGGTTTTGAATTGACAAGCTAAAAATCAGTTTTGAGATACTTGAGTCTATTTAGTGCAGTAAAGTGCATGTGAGAGTAGTTGTGCATGAAATGAGTGTATCAGTGTGATGTGGGCTCTAAGAGGGGTAGGGCAATCACGCCAAAGTGAAAGTGTGTGCAAAATGTACTTCCATCCTATTAGTTTATCTTCGGTGCACCTAAGATAGTTTTTACATAATATTAGTGCAATTTAGGTCCTAATCCTGCCCCATATAGCTTTTACTAGGTTAATTATGAAGGGTGAAGCCCTTGGTTGTATTTCTTGCACTTGTTGGTATCCCTGATTAGGTTGACAGTTCTCTTTTGAGCCGAGCTTGACTTGGAGTCTTTAGTCACTAGCTGTCTGCCATTGAAGGTTGGCAAAGCTCCAATGTAAGGTATAGAGTGTCCCCTTTGAGTTTGAGGTTAAACGGATCGATATTTTGCATTGTGGTGCAAAATATTGCTTTGCAATAACAATATGGTCATCTTTCTATTCACGGATGACTGGTGCATCCCTAACTCTCTAGAAATCCCTAACATGATAGCCCCAACAGATATGTGAAATTTGGTCTAGATCTGGGTCCTCTATCTTCGACGTGCGTAAGATACTAGGTGAAATTTTCAGAGACTTTTTGCATCTTTGACCCTAGCAGTGTGTTGCCCTACTAGTGAAGAGCCTATGGTTAACTTTTGGTGCAATATGGAGGTCTGGTGTGGCCGATGTTAGTGATTTCGAGCCCAAAAAGTTCCCGGATTGGTCTATATTGCTCGTGTGGTTGACAATGTGATATTCAAAATGCTTCTAGACATAGGTAGGAACTTACCTAAAAAGTTCCCAGATTGGTCTATGCTGCTGTGCCTCATATTGCTCGTGTGGTTGACAATGTGATATTCAAAATGCTTCTAGACATAGGTAGGAACTTACCCCTCATGGTTGGAGTGAGTAAGAGCCCACAAATAGGGTGTAAGAGAGCGTGGAAGGTCGCTGAAATCCACAACTCGGAGCTCTCTCTCTAAAGTTTAGAATGCAAATGGGGGAAAAAATGGCCTAAGGGACTATACACTTTTTTGATACCCCTTGTCCAGGTGAGTCTGATAGGCATTACAGTGTATTCCTGAATCAAAATCTTTGAAAACTGACATCCATAGATCTTTTTGTCGCATTCTGTTCCAGATGATTAGTGAGTCACAGTGTTCGCTGAGTTTTTGATCGGATTTGCTTCAAAGAAAAAAAAGGCTTTTCCATCGAGCTTCAAGATTTGGCGTTTGAAGTTGAAATCAAATTTTGACATTCCTACTTATTATTTTTTATTTTCTTGGATTTTATTAACTTTTATTAGCAAAATAAAGGAAAATTAACCTAACTGCTCAAAAAATTTTATCCTATGCACAAAAAATACTAAAACACTCCTAAATTTATATTTTGGCCATATTTTTGTGGATTGTTCCATTTTCATAATGATTTTGGCCAAAAAACACACAATATAAGTAAACACTGCACTATTTATGGCTTTTGGCAGTTATGTACAATATACATATTGAGGAATTAACTTATTGCATTTCCCAATTATCGTGTTACAAGGGCAATCGGCTAATTTATTCAAGAAAGATCGTACGTTAACACACAATTACTTCAAAACATTGCCTGTATCTTTTCCAGATAGATATATTTTTCCATTTTCAGATTCTCTCCCTCCCTCCTTGCTTGAGTCGGCCGGAATATCAGAGTATTTTGGTTGTGCAATGCGTAGCTTACAAAGTCGTGTCTATGCATGGCCCTGATTGGCCCTATAATGTTATTGATGTCAATGCAGTTAAACACACTATGCTGTGCAGAAGTATTATACTCAAGGGTTTCCGGTGGCGAGGTATGTTGTGGTTGAACTCTCTTGAAAAGTAAATCCTATAGCACTTGAGCACGTTCTTATGGTACAATATGTACCGGTCTGCTATATTATGATTGGGAACGGTGGGTCCAATCGTGGTTGGTGGTTTGACTTTAGGTAACCACTTGTACCTGATGGAGGTTAGCTTGAGTTGCGGTGGGGTCTTTGTTGCCCATAGTGTGACTTGTCTGCTTCGGACAGTTGGTCTTCTACTCTAAGCTGCACCTTTCTCCTTTCGTGGCCATATCCATTTCATCTTTAGTAGCGGTGGATCTTGTGAAAAATATGGATCCAATTGTTTTCCCTTAAGAATTCTTTATTGGAGCTATAATTGTAATTGTGGTTGAGGACTCATGCTTGTTTGATTGGAAATCACTTAGAGCTTCTTTCCATTCCTCTTTACCTTATGCAAATGGTATTTTTATTTGTCCTCCTTTGAGTGTGAGCTCCTGAATATTGGCATCTCAATATTGAATTGCTATGTAGGAATTTCTCTGTAGGTTCTCATCCACGGAACACCTAATATTAGGTCCTTATTCATGTGTTCATCCTCTATACATATTAAAGTATGTGGGCAAGAGAATCCATGAACCATAATATTCAAGTTGATCTTCCCTAAAGCTAGAGTGAGGCTCTTGTTGCGACCCTTGAAAATACTTAAGTGGTTGAGTAGTTGCTTTACGATAAGTGAAATAGTTGACCGCATTGACTCGGGCTCGTGTATCTACTAATTCCTGGATAAGATTCTGGGGATTCATTTCATGCGACACCACATAAGGAACATTTTCAAGATTACACCAAAGGTAATTTTGGGTATGTATACTTGGGAGATGATGAAGCTTGTGAATTTTTTTGGCAAAGGTCTCAAAACTGCTAATGGAAATGAATGGAAGCTTAAAGATGTTACGCATGTTCCTTCTGTTTGCAAGAAATTAATCTCTACAGAACAATTGGATGATGAAGGTCACAACATTGCGTTCAAAAACAATCATTGAAAGATCTCAAAGGGATCTTTGGTGGTTGTCAAAGGAGAAAAGGTTGGTACACTTGTGTACTGTCAGCACGCAATCTTCAACTTGTGCAACAACTACATAAGTTGATAGTGGGGTGTGACACTACTAGCTTGGACATATGAGTGCCAAATGAATGCAAATCCTTCAATCATAGAATCTTCTAGCAGGTTTCAAAGAAGTGGATTTAGAGTTATGTGAAGATTGTGTTTACGGTAGACAACAGAGGGTAAAATTTCAAAAGGCAAGAAATAAAATAAAAAGTAAAAAATATGAATTAGTGCATTCTAATGTTTGGGGTCTTGCAAGTACACCATCCCTTGGTGGCTCGTTGTACTATGTAACATTCACATACATACAACTAGGAAAACATGGGTTTATGTAATGAAGAATAAATCTGATGTGTTTTCCATATTTGAAAGGTGGAAAGCCTTTGTGGAGAATGAAGAAGGTACCAAGGTTGAATGCCTCAAATCCGACAATGGAGGCGAATATTGCAACCAAGCTTTTGAAATATTTTGTGCTAGTGATGACATTTGGAGGCAAAAGACAACCCTAAGGACATCTCAACAAAATGGAATTTTCAAAAGGATGAACAGAACAATCATGGAGCGAGCACGAAGCATGCGGCTACATGCAGGCCTACCGCTTGAGTTTTGGGCGGAAGCAATAAGTACATCTTTGTACTTAATCAACTGGCCACCCTCAACAACATTGGATGGGGGAGTTCCAGA
This sequence comes from Adiantum capillus-veneris, assembly GCF_014529385.1. Lineage (NCBI taxonomy): Eukaryota > Viridiplantae > Streptophyta > Polypodiopsida > Polypodiales > Pteridaceae > Adiantum > Adiantum capillus-veneris. The sequence continues at coordinate 110,370,821 of NC_140931.1, read as the reverse complement.
AGAGGAATGGATAGGTAAACCGATGCATTATGCATTTCTCAAAGTGTTTGGGTGCGAGGATTTTATGCACATAGAGAGAAGCCTAAGGTCAAAGCTAGATGCAAAGTCCAAAAAGAGCTTTTTCATTGACTATGGAGAAGCCGACTTTGGGTATCGCCTATGGAGTCCTAAAGATGGTAAAATCTTTAGAAGTAGGGATGTTATTTTCAATGAACAAAATATGTACAAAGATTACTTGGAAAGAAAACAAACAAAAGAAATAAGTGATGAGTACATGGTGTTGGGTATGATGGGGGTGAGAGAACTCAAGGGGTTTGAAGGTGAAGACTTCCATTGGTACACAATGAGCTTTCTAAAGTGAAAGTACACGTCCAATACTTCAAAATGCTAGTATTATATTACACATCATAAGGTTACATCGCATTGCATTCTCTCTAGTGGGGTATATACAAAATCCCAAAAAAGGCATATATATAGATAGAGCTTTAGGTGCACTACCAACTTTCTTCTCCAGGTGTCTTTTAAAGTATTTACACACATACATACACTAGGTGTCACATCAGATTAGGACTTAGGTATAGGATAGTTTCCCATGTCTATCTCAACAATCCTCCCCTTAGGCATGGACCACTAAGATTATGTTATAGACTCGCTGTCGCATAGAAATTGTCACATAGACATTGCCACACAGACTTATAGTCACACAGACTTTACAATTTGGTGGTTTCTGCATGATATGGTGTCACAAAAACTGACTCATGATTAGGCTAAGGATCACCCATATTTCTACAAAAACATCAGTGTATCCAAAATAAGGATTGGATGAGGAATAGACATGGAGACAACTCTCCTCTTTTTCTTCCTCTTCGTCCGCGTCCTCTGCAATGTTGATTTTTCCTTTACCTTTTTTGTTAACGCTGCTACTACCGTTGGCGTGACATTTTGATGATGGATGCCCTTTGACACCGTAGTTGCTACAACTTTTTTTCTGTAGCAGTCCTTGGAAAAGTGTCCAAGCTTGCCACAGTCGTAGCACTTCTTATTGTTCATTCTAGATGATGACGTCTTGGATGATGACAATGCCAGGTAAGTGCCTTCCACTGATTCAAATTTATCATATTTCTTCTTTAATTTCTTTTCTTCTTCGTTGATTGCCCCTGTGACATATTGTAGGAAAGGTATTTTTTTCGTTTGCTCTAAGACTGTGACTATGCTGTCAAAACTTTCAGGTGGAGCACTCAGGAGCACAACGACTTGATCTTCTTTCGGGACTTGGCTTTGACTGTAAGTGAGCCGCATGATTATGATCATTACTCTATTAAAGAGGCTTGAAACATCCTCCCTTGAAGCATAGTAAGTTTGTAAAGATTTTTCTTTAAGCTACCCCAATTAAGCCATTATGGAGCATTCCCTGGCCTATAAGCCGCATCATGCATACACTTCCACTGCCACTTGCCATCCCATGAACTTCCCAGCTCCTCCAGTCCTTTGCCATGCTTCTGCTTGCCTGTACACATCTGTCCATGCCATCTTCTAAAGTCGACACACTTTGGCTGCATCATCATTGCGCACCCCCTTGTTGAGCATTTATGCTCAACCACAAAAGAGCTTTATTCCACTATAAACTGCAAAACCTGGCACGCACTATGAGAAAGCTAAAACCATATGTACATAGTTTTATTGCACCCTATTGCCAAACCTTCAAGTGGGTTGCCCCACCCTCTGCATCACATAGCTTCCACCTGGATCAAACACCTGGCTCTGTTCCCTTTCATCCACTTGCAGCAACCTCCAATAGTGCCCTACCCAAGCACCTAGACCACCATGTGTGTAGGCTGCCCATAGCTTACCTTCTGCACTCCATGCATTCCTTTGCAACGTGTCTACTCCATACCAAGCAGCACCAAACATATAATCATCAACAAAACATGTACCTGACACCAAGCTACAACACATGTCTGACACTCCCTCCCGATCAAATAAAGTGGAGGCCTTGAGCGTATACCCCTGTGCTGAACCAGCCTCCATAGAGTTGTATCTGCCACCTCTTTCATCAACCATAATTTACATACCTTCAATGGAAGCAAAGTCACTGCTTGAGATTCTCCCTTCTCCACCCTTGGACATGTCTGCTGCATCGGAATCTCCTCTGTCTTTGTCATCACAACCTCCTCTTTGGCCACACACTCAATCCCAGCATCATTGAGCCCTTCCTCGTCAACTGGCCCTTCAAGGTCGATCAACACCATCTGTTCATCAACTTCAACCAACTGCTCTTCAATCACCTCTTCTACCGCTGCATCATGCTCCTCTAAGGAAGAGAGAAACTCGTTCTCCACCGCATCCATCTCAATTTCCTTCATAAACACGGCCTCTTTATCTCTCTTGGCAAGCTTTTGCACCTATTGCACCACCATGGCACATTCCCCCTCTACTTTCATCAGCACAACCATTAACATGGCACCACATACCACCTTTCACATGTAGGCCTAGACCACTCCTTTTGGCTTTCATCAAGTATCTTGGCATGCTCTATTCCCTGCTCTTCTTGCACATATGCTATAACCATATCATCAAACATATAAGAGGGCAGCTTTACCTTTACCAGTTCGGGTTCATCAGATTCCGTTTCTTTGTCATAGGATGTATACTCATCGGCACTATTCTCCTCGCTTGTATCCTAGCAAATCGAGCTTGTATCATCATCGGCATTGGCATCGGCATCATATATCGACTCCATATCAGCATTTGCATCCACCTGCTGCTCCACAAAAGCTTGACCATCTTCACCACTTTGCAAACTTTCTTCATCAGCTTCTGAACCCTCAGTATCTGCATCTCGATTGCATTCTGCTACCTTTTCATGCAAACTTTCAACAAGAGCATGCTTTACCTCTTCAATCCGTACCGGAACCTCCACATCTGCTACCGCTTTTGCATCTTGGCTCACCTCGACATGGAGCTTCTCCTCGTTGACAAGCTCTTCCACCCTCGACACATGCACATCACAAACTGGAAACCTCCAAGGAACATAACCAATAGTAGGTCTTACCTCCACAGGCCTTGCATTTTGCACCATTGGAATCATCTTTGGTTGGACCAAAGAGCACTTCGCTACCTCCGCAACAACAAGCATATAATCTGCTGGCTTTAGCATTCCCAACTCCAACTTCTGCTTCACCTTTCTGGTCTTTATCTTTGCCAGATAGACCATGTCTTCATAGGTATCTGCGCCATCTTCGACCTTTTCTCTAATCCTCGGATGCAAGCACTCTAAAAACTTTGACAGCTTCAAAGATTGATTGATTTTGACCTCAGTAGCAATCTCTAACTGCTTCCAACAAGCTTCAAACTGCTCAATGAAAATAGAGAAATCTTTACTTATATCCCGGTGTACCGCCTTCAGTCCTCGACCGGCTTTTTCTACCGTAATCACCTCTCAAAACTGCTTCAGAAACTAACTCTACAACCTTTGCCATGATTCTCGATCACTGCTCTCTAAGCCATCAAACCACACCTTGGCTCGTCCTCACAGCAACAACGGCACCATCTATAACCTTTTTGAATCCATCGATATACACATCGACAACAGCCATAATTCAAAATCAGCTGACCAATCCTCGAGATCTTCGACGCCCGTAAATATGGGTCCAAAACCTAGCTCCACCATCTTTGTCAGCTTGAACCTCGACCATCAAACATCTCGACCATCCACCAACCGCCTTGTCGGCTCAAAAACACCACTTTCAACCGCAAATTGGAGCATCAGACAGCTCCCCTGTGCGGGCACCAGAAGATGGAGAGGGGGAATAGGGAACACACCCAGCACACAAAATACTTGCCTCTCTATAGCCCAGGGATTCCACAACACCCCTAACCTTTAAAAAAACACCTTTAAATTGGCTTATTTGCACTAACAACTCCGCTTTAGCATACAAAACAACTACCTCACATCTTGCAAAAAACACCCACAACACAAATGCACCCACACTGCTCAACTCACCCTTTCCGAATCACAAAACACTTCTAATTTTCCCTCTTGGTAGCACCCTTCGAGCTGCAGGCAAACCCTCTGCAAGCAATGGCCAATACACGAAGAGCGAGAGAAGAGGAGGGGGATGGGGAGAAGCAACACAGGAGATGGGGGCAAGCGAGTGGTATTATTGCATCGAGAGTAGTACAACCAATGTATGCAGCTTCAATGGCAAGCTTAGTAACACACAAGCTTCAAGCTTTCACTTACTCACACAGGCAAAAAAATCCAACTGGTCAAAAGACCCTAACAAATGAACAGAAACCTCCTTTTATAGGGGTGTGCCTAGGAGTCGCAAAAAAGAAAAAATGGGTGAGTCTTCCATGTCGTGCACTTCATTTGGAGCTTCTTTTAGAATTTTTATGCATTGCCAACACTTGGCCTTAGTTTATTTTGGAAAGCTTTGCATGCCTCATCTCTCGTCCTTATCCGATCCCGCCGCCTGGACTTCCCTTTCTCTTGGCCCTTGAGTGCCTTTAGCCTTTGCCTTTACCGGCACCTCTTTGCTGCAGCTGGACCCCTCCCCCTCGTTGAGGCAATAGCGATGTCGCTATTGGGGGGGGGGGGGGGGGGGGGCTTCCCCTCAAAAAACTTTGCTGCTTACGGGCGCGGGCATAGCCCCTACTTTCTGCCACGTCATCACAGAATTCCACCGCCGTGCAGCCGCCCACGGGTGCGCCCTCACCTTGCACCACCGGCCACTGCCGCCAAAATCGCCCCCATGCGCCACTGCAGCGCCTGCGCAGCGCCGACCAACGAACGCCATAGCTAGGGGGTTAGGGGAGCTCCCCTCACTCCTCTTGTGTACTAATGGGGGGGCCACGGTATAGCCCGACATAATAGCCCGCCATCTCGCATGTGGGTTTACACTCTGCCATGTGGCGGCCCAGGAGGCTTCAAGCCTTTTGAATTTCAAAAAAGTCCCTTCACCTTTTTTAAGCACAAAAACCTTTTGGCCTACCTTTTGCCTGGCTCCCATTTTCTGCTCCCACCTCCTACTGCCAAGCCGCAAACACCGGATGGAATCTTGCATTGTCGGTTTGCTTCACCATAATCCGCACCGCTATTCGACTTTTCCAGGCCCAAGACCCGAGGCCACCAAAACACTATCAAATCATCTGCCATCAACTCCGGACAAAGACACCCAGTTTCCGGACTGCCATAACTTCTCGCCCCGAACTCCGTTTGGCATGCAATCACTTCCTGCTAGCTCCGTATGATGTACTTCCTGCTGTAGAACTTCGTCGATACTCAAAAGACGCCAGATAGCACATCCTCCAATGCGGCCAAGTGGGCTCAGACCCGGCCCCCGGGAAAACTTCAACTGATCATATCTTGCAAACCATGGCTCCGATCCGCAATCCGAAAAGACGGGTAGGCTCCATGAATTGAGCTCTACACATTTATACCTTAAGTTCCACTTGGACCATCTGTCTCCCGCTGCCCTGTCCGGCAAGAATTTGCAAACCACTGAAACTTCAACCTTCAATAACTTGGGCTCCGTAGCTCGGTTTGATGAACCGTCTGGACCTGTTCTTTCAACACTTCAAGCTCTTTATTTCTGGACCCAAAGGCTGCACTTTGCATCTCCTTCACCTGCTACCCCAATTAGCCCATTATGGAGCATTCCCTGGCCTATAAGCCGCATCATGCATACACTTCCGCTGCCACTTGCCATCCCATGAACTTCCCAGCTGCTCCAGTCCTTTGCCATGCTTCTGCTTGCCTATACACATCTGTCCATGCCATCTTCTAGAGTCGACACACTTTGGCTGCACCAACGCTTTGAAGTTTGAACAGCTCAGAGTCTTGATCGAATACAAATTGACCTAGTAAAATATTGACAGTGTCGAGCTTGGTGACGAAGTCAAGCGTGTTGTCGATGCCGAGCTCGGCTTCCACTTCGAGTGTGCGTAAACCTGAGGGTTTTAATCAACAAAAAGATTATAATGGGAGCTGTGCAATAGGTTGGTTTGAAGTTCCACTAGCCGATCAAATGCTCAAAAGGCTACTACAATTTTTTTAAAAATGTTATGTACATTGAAAATGAGACCTGAGAGTTGCTGAGATGAGCAACTACCATACAAAACGAGGTGGGCTGATCTTGAAGCTATTCCACAATCATATATTGCAAGAGGGGTCGCCCAACAACTGCAGAAACATCCACGGAGGCCGATCCTTGCGAGCTTGTAGACGGGGAGAGTGCTTGAAGCCAACAGAAACCGTCGATTCCCACGAAAAAGGCTGATTTTTAGTTGGCTGATCTGATGCAAGAAGATGGTGCGTCCAAGCTTGAGAATAAGGTCAGTAATCTTTGATCGATTCAATTTGCATTGGATTAGTTGATTTTGTGCGATTAAAAGGCTTGATTAGTAGCCTTAATCGGCTTCAAATTAACAGTGTGTTTGATCAAAAGTGGACAAGTGGGTATTCTAAGGATTGTGTGCGGGATTGCTAAGCTAATTATGATGCAAGATGGCTCTGATACCAGTTGTTGGGTATGATGGAGGTGAGAGAAATCAAGGGGATTTGAAGAAGGTGAAGTCTTCCATTGGTAGACAGCGAGCTTTCTAAAGTGAAAGTGCACGTCCAATACTTCAAAATGCTAGCATTATATTACCCATCATAAGGTTACATTGCATTGCATTCTCTCTAGTGGGGTATGTACAAAATCCCAAAAATGCATATATATAGATAGAGCTTGGCACTAGGTGCCAACTTTCTTCTCCAGGTGTCTTTTAAAGTATTTACATACATACATACACTAGGTGTCACATCAAATTAGGACTTAGGTGTAGGATAGTTTCCCATGCCTATCTCAACACATAGAGCTTGAGGACGGTGAAGACTCAAGGAGTGCAAACGGTGACAACGTGCAACAACGTCAATCAAGTGAGGAGCCTCAACCTATTCCTCGAAGATCCACAAGAGCAAGTAGACCTTCAAAAAGGTTTAATTTGTTCCTTCCTACAACCATCTCTTGGTCTTAGATTATTCTGGAGAGCCGAAATCATATAAAGAAGCTAATAGCTATGCAACACAAATCCAAAGAAGAATGGATGAAGAGCATGCAAGTGAAGATGTACTCATTACATCACAATCAAACATGGGAGTTGGTTGAGTTGCCTAAAGGTAAGTGGGAACTGCAGAACAAATGGGTGTATAAGATGAAGGAAGAAGAAGGTGGGAAGAAAAGGTGCAAATCCACGCTTGTGGTAAAAAGGGTTTTTTCAAAAGAAAGGTATTGATTTCAATGAAATATTTTCTCCTGTTATAAAAATGAACTCAATTAGGCTTGTCTTAAGCCTTATGGCTGCTCATAATTTAAATCTTGAGTAAGTAGATGTAAATACGACATTCCCTAATGGTGACTTAGAGGACTAAATTTACATGCTTCAACCAAGGGGTATGAAGTAAAGGATAAGGAGAAAATGGTTTGCAAATTAATTGCATGGCTATTCTGGTCTTTGGATGTAATCATCACATACCAAGCCTCTCAAATCAACCTCTCTTCATCGCCAACTCTCTTAGTACACAATTTTGTCTGCCTAGGTGGAACCTCAATGGCGGCAACAACTAAGCGCCAATAGTGTATTGGGTCCATGAAACATAATCTTGCACTACTAGAAACATTAGAAGACTAGAACTAATCTAAAGTAGGCGGAGAAACCACACTTATAAAGGAAATTCATGATAAACATATGCAACAACATCACATATGGAAGCAATGTCAATCATTACTACCGGCTAAGTACATTAACAACCCATAACCATAGTGCAAATAAACACCTAATGTTAAGTATGGAGATTTGCCAAAATATTCCTTTTCATCGGAATATTATGGCTGGAAAGTGGTCGAAAAACGATTGACCAGTTGGCCGGTAGTCAATGGCTGGTGGCCGATTCAAAGGAGGACTTGTCTTCTTTAGGGCGGCCACACGTGGGCAGATTGGAGGGTCCAATTTGGACTTATCTACACAAGGGCGACCACACATGGCTAGCTCTCATGAGAGAGGGCAGCCCTTTTGGCCTATAAAAGAAGGCCATTTCTACACACATTTCACAGTGTGGAGTTGATGCAAGAATGTGGGTGTGAGGTGGTGAGAGTGAAGCAAGGTGGGAGCTCTATTAAGGGTATAATCCCTTTGTAACCTACTTCTTGTTTGAAGTACTAAAGCCATTAAGTGGATACTTTCCCGTGGATGTAGCCCACATTGGATGAACCACGTATATCGTGTGTACTCTCTTTCTCTCTACTCTATAATCTCTTGTGTGTGTAAATTATTTCTCTCCATTAAGTAATCTACTCAATTATCTACTTAGCTATGTCATATTTCCTAACAACTGGTATCAGAGCAAGGTTTGCTCGTAGCTAAATTATCTCAAGGAAAGAATTCCTTGAATTGAGTGGGAATAATGACAGAGGAAGGGAAGCTCAAGATTGAGAAGTTCAACGACAAAAACTACCAACATTGGAAGATGCAAATTAAAAACTAGCTCTACTAGAAGGACCTCTATTTGCCACTAGGCGGTCTTGCAAAGAAGCTTGCAACGATGGAAGATGAAGCATGAATTGTCCTTGATCGAAAGGCACTGGGAACAATCCAGTTAAGCTTGGCGTCAACGGTGGCCTTCAACATTTCGGAGATGAAGACCATAAAGAACTTGATAAAGTCACTTGATGACTTCTACGAGAAACCATCGGCATCCAATAAGGTATTTCTCATGAAGCGCTTATTCAATTTAAAGATGACAGAGAATGGTTCAGTTGAAGAATACATAAATGAATTTAACACCAACATAAGTCAACTTCGATCGATAAAAAATAAATTTTGATGACGAAGTACGAGCTCTCCTTATACTATCGTCTCTACCGGATAGTTGGGACAGCCTTATGATGGCTGTAAGTAATTCTATTTTTGGCAAGGATGATGTTGTGGGTGTTCTCCTAAGCAAGGAAATGTGAAGGAAAAGCACATGAGAATCATCAAGACCTGCACTATCAGTGGAAACAAGAGGAAGGCCTAAGGAGAGGTCGAAAAACCAAAAGGGTCATGATCGCTCAAGACGGAGCAAGTCATGCGAAAAGTCAGTTCTTGAATGTTGGAACTGTGACAAGAAGGGCCACGTCAAGAAGGATTGCTGGTCGAAGAAGAAGAAGGAATCGGAGTCTCAAGACAACAAGACAACATCGGAGGCCAATGTGGCAGGTAAAGTAGAGCAAGATGCTCTAATTCTCTCATTAGACAATGTGTCTAGTTCCTAGATAGCAGATTCCGAAGCTTCATTCCATGCGACACCACACAATCAAAATTTCCAAGATTACACCAAAGATAATTTTGGGTATGTATACTATTGTCGGCAAATGTACAGTTTGTGCAAAACTGCTAATGGAAATGAATGGAAGCTTAAAGATGTTAGGCATGTTCCTTCTCTTCGCAAAAATTTGATCTCTACAGGACAATTGGACAATGAACGGCATAACATTGCATTTGGAAACAAACGGTGGAAGATCTCAAAGGGATCTTTGGTGGTTGACAAAGGAGAAAAGCTTCGTACACTTTACTTATGTACTGCTAGCACGCAACCTTCAGCTTGTACATCAACTACAGAAGTCGACAGTGCGGTGTGGCACTACCGGCTTGGGCATAAGAGTACCAAAGGAATGCAAATCTTTCAAACAAAGAAGCTTCTACCAGATTTGAAAGAAGTGGACTTAGAGTTCTGTAAAGATTGTATTTATGGTAAACAAAAGAGGGTAAAATTTCAAAAAAATGGAAATGAAAGGAAAAATAAAAAACATGAGTTGGTTCATTCTGATGTTTGGGGTCCTTCAAGTACACCATCACTTGGTGGCTCATTGTATTATGTAACATTCATAGACGATGCGACTAAGAAAACATGGGTTTATGTCATGAAGAATAAATTCAATGTGTTTTCCATATTTCAAAGGTGGAAAGCCTTTGTGGAGAATGAAATAGGCACCAAGGTTAAATGCCTCAGATCTGACAATGGAGGTGAATATTGTAGCCAATCTTTTGAATGCTTTTGTGCTAGCAATGGAATTCGGAGGCAAAAGACAACCCCAAGGACACCTCAACAAAATGGGATTTCAAAAAAGATGAATAGGACAATTGTGGAGCGAGCACGAAGCATGCGGCTACATGCAGGCCTACCGCTTGAGCTGACGGAAGTTGTAACTACGTGTGTGTACTTAATCAACCGGTCACCCTTAACGGCATTGGATAGGGGAGTTCCAGAAGAGGCATGGACAAGTAAACCGATGAATTATGCATTTCTCAAAGTGTTTGGGTGTGAGGGTTTTATGCAGATAGATAGAAGCCTAAGATCAAAGCTAGACGCAAAGTCCAAAAAGTGTTTCTTCATTGGCTATGGAGAAGGTGACTTTGGGTATTGCCTATGGAATCCTGAAGATGGTAAAATCTTTAAGAGTAGGGATGTAATTTTTAACGAACAAAATATGTACAAAGATTACCGGGAAAGAAAACAAACAAAAGAAATAGGTGATGAGTACATGGAGCTTGAGGACAGTGAAGACTCAAGGACTGCAAACGGTGACAATGTGCAACAACGTCAATCAAATGAGGAGTCTCAACCTATTCCCCAAAGATGTACAAGAGCAAGTAGACCTCCAGAAAGATTCGTTCCTTCCTTCAACCATCTCTTGATCTTAGATTCTGGAGTGTCGAAATCATACGAAGAAACTATGCAACACGAATCCAAATAAGAATGGATGAAGATCATGCGAGTGGAGATGGTCTCATTACATCGCAACCAAACATGGGAGTTGGTTGAGTTACCTAAAGGTAACCTAAAGGTAACCTAAAGGTAAGCAAGCACTTCAGAACAAATGGCTGTATAAGTTGAAGGAAGAAGAAGGTGGTAAGAAAACGTATAAGTCTAGGCTTGTGGTAAAAGGGTTTTCTCAAAAGAAGGGTATTGACTTCAATGAAATATTTTCTCTTGTTGTAAAAATGAACTCAATTAGGCTTGTCTTAAGCCTTGTGGCTGCTCATGATTTAAATCTTGAGCAAATGGATGTAAATACGCATTCCCTCACGGTGACTTAGAGGAGAAAATTTACATGCTTCAACCAAAGGGGTATGAAGTAAAAGGTAATGAGAAAAAGGTTTGCAGATTAAAGAAGAGCTTGTATGGTTTAAAGCAAGTATCAAGACAATGATACTTAAAGTTCGATCGATGGATGTTGGATCATGGATTCACAAGATGCAACTGCTAACATGCAGGACATCAAAGACCTAAAAGAGGAGCTGTCTAAATCTTTTTCAATGAAATATTTAGGTGCTGCAAAGAGGATACTTGGAATGAAGATATCAAGGGAAAGGACGAAGAAGACAATAAAGCTATCTCAAGAGGATTACATCAAGAAGGTACTAGAAAGGCTTGCAATCCAAAATGCAAAAATAGTTTCTACACCTTTGGCTGGTCACTTTAAACTAACGAAGGATATGTGTCCAAAGACACAAGAGGAGATAGCCTATATGTCTAAAGTTCCATATGCTGCAGCGGTAGGTTCTCTTATGTATGTTATGGTCTCGACAAGGCCAGGCATTCACATGCAGTGGGAGTTGTAAGTAGGTTCATGGACAACCCATGTAAAGAGCACTGGCAAGCTGTGAAGTGGATACTTAGGTATCTATTTAAAAGGGACAACAACAAATGCTTTGTATTTTAGAGGAACTAATATTTTTTTAGAAGTGTATGCTGATGCAGATATGGCAGGTAACAAAGACACTCGAAGGAGCACTATTGTCTATGTCTTCACGGTTGGAGGCACAACAGTAAGCTGGGCTTCAAAGCTGCAGAAAGTGGTCTCACTTTCTACCACACGGAAGCAGAGTATGTAGCAATGATGGAGGCAAGCAAAGAAATTCTGTGGCTCCACATATTCTTAGAAGAGCTTGGATTTAAACAAGACAATTGTGTTTTGTACAGTGATACCCAAAGCGCTATCCATCTTGCGAAGAACTCAGCCTTTCATTCAAGAACAAAGCACATTGAGGTGAGATATCACTTTATACGCACTCTTTTGAAAGAGGGACAACTAAAGCTAGGAAAGGTGCATACAAGTGAAAATCCTGCAGGCATGTTTACAAAGGTGGTCAACAAGGAGAAGTTGAGCTTTTGCTCATCTTCAATTGGCATTCAAGGATAAGAAGCCATGATAGAAAGCAGTCACAGGTTTGGTTTGGAGATCAGTCTTCAAGTGGGAGGTTGTTAAGTATGGAGCCTGGAGCCTGATTTAACCTTTGTAATTTTCTGTGGTAAAGACGTACATTTGTAAAGCCCCCATTACGAGGAGAAGCCATCGTGCGTGAAGAAAAATCACTCGCCAGAAACCAAAATCACTTGCCGGAAACCAACATTTTCACGGTCAGTCTCGAGCCCAAGCTCGAGTGTGGAGCTTCACATGAATTTTCCTTTCTGCCGGAATAATATGGCCGGACAGCAACCGAAAAGTGGTCAGAAAACGATCCGTCAACTGGCCGGTGGCCGGTAGTCAATGGTCGGTGGCCGATTTCAAAGGAGGACTTGTCTGAGTCAAGGGCGGTCACTCATGGGCGGATTGGAGGGTCTGATTTGGACTTATCTACACAAGGGCGACTACACATTGCTGTCTCTCATGAGAGAGAACAACCCTTTCGGCCTATAAAAGGAGGCCATTTCTACACACATTTCTTAGTGTAAAGTTGATGCAACAAAGTGAGTGTGAGGTGGTGAGAGTGAAGCAAGGCCGGAGCTTTATTAAGGGTATAATCTCTTTGTAACCTACTTCTTGTTTGAAGTACTAAAGCCATTAATTGGCTTCTTTCCCGTGTATGTAGCCCATATTGGGTGAACCACGTATATCGTGTATACTCTCTCTCTCTGTCTCTACTCTATAATCTCTTGTGTGTGTAAATTATCTCTCTCCATTAAGTAATCTACTCAATCATTTACTTAGCTACGTTGGAAAGGGGGAAACGACAAAACCAGCAGCACATAATCTAACTGCTTCTATATAGCGCAGTGATCTCACAACACCCCTATCCCCTATTTAACAGACACTGAGATACCCACTCTGCAAACCGACTGTTGTCTAAGCCCAACCCAACCGACCCACACTGTATACACCTGGTCGTAAAGCATGCAGTCATTATCTCGACCTATGACCCTTGATAGCATCATACACTCACATGTAAGTAGTCCCAATACCCACAAACACCCCAAGATCATCGGCAGACTCAAACTTTCCCGCTAACCATCATGCTCAAGATACCCACCACAATCATATGGGAAGCACTTGCTCAATCAACAATGACTAGAAGCACACATGCACTGATGCACCATTGAACACAGAAGCAAGAGAGAAAGCTAGCATTGGTTTGGGAAAAGAACAAAACAATATCATGACAAAATGTCCTGATAAGGGATGCACAATGGTGGTACTTCAAAGATGTTAATAATACTCTTCTTTCAATGCTTTTTTGACTTGTTGTAGCCTGCCTCCTTGCCGCAGACTTCAACTATGGCTCTTGGCCTTTCTTGATTTTGGCATCTTCATAGCTCACCCTTATTATCTTGCGACTCAGGTCCATGCAACATGTGGTCTTCACAGATTCTGAAAGCCCCACCTTTAGCTTGCAAGTCTTGGCCCTTGGATCCCAGTATTCCCAAGCCTGGTTCTGCTCACAACCAGCTCTCTGGCGGCCTCCTTCACACCCCAATGCTGCTGACGATGAAGACGACCCTGTGTTTTCGTTGCTTACTAACCCCACATGACCTCCTGTAGGTGCTGCTCTTGTATGAACTGGCGGCCTTCCTGAGCGCCTTGCTTTCAAGCACCCAAAGGGTGCAGCCCAGGCCCCCCCCTTGGTGAACACCGGCCTCTTTTGTGCTTCAGCCTACGGACCTAACCATGGCTCCTCTCGACCCTTCTCCCGCTCTAACAATCAGAAATACCTTGCCCGAAAGACTTGCAGCTCGGCCCTCCTTCTGCAGCAGCCGCTACTCCCAGCGATATGGAGTCCCTTAACCTCTTCCTCCTGATGGCGGCCTCCCCTGTCCTTCAAAAAACTGCCCGAGGCCCCCCCCTTTTGGTTGCCTTGGTGACCCCCGATTGCAGCATGCTGCCTGGACCACACCACCCAGAGGCCACGCTCTCTCCTTCCCCACGTAACTGGCTGCCTTCCCCTCATGCATGGCCCCAAGTGGTGCCCTGGATTGGTCCTTCCATACGCATGCCTATCACCCCTCCCGTGCTCACGGCTTTTCCCACAGATGGCGCTCCACCACCTCGTTTATGCCTGTTGCCATCTTCAAAAGTTTACTTTTTAAAAAAATTTCTCCGACTTGAGCACTGTTCCCACCATGAAGCCATGCCATCGTTTAGCTTTGCTCACCAAATCATAACCACCCTATACAATGACCATTGACCAAGAGTAAGCTCCAAGGCTCTTATACGGAAAGCATCTCCATGAGAAGAACTCGCCAAGCAACACAATGCGATCATTTCTTCGGCTTTGAACTTAATGCGGCATTCGACATAACGTTATCGATCGCAATGATTAGGCCGGCTCAAGCTTCATCTTGGTACCCTTCTCCCGATCCAATAATACCTTGAAATGATGAGCCCAAAAAAGCCAAGCCTGATAGCACATCGAAGCTATACTTTAGACACCTATAAATATTCCGATCCGTAGAGCTTCAAAACCAAACTTGACCAGTAAAAAGCCGCAGTTGGCGTACATATCACTGTGAGGCCTACTCCAAAATGCATTTGAGACCTGCCAAAGTTCGATACCATCATCCTGCATAATACCGGGCACTTGCTGCTGGCTTCTCCTTGTGTCGACACAAACTGGGTGCACCAACGTCATATTTCCTAACACCTACTTCATTTGAGGAGGACTGACAGACCAAGGGGCTATGGAGACGCCATGTGTCGCACCAAGCTAAAATGGCCATGAGATTTTTTTCTTGTGTGGAATTTGTCGTGCACTCAGCGGACTTTAGCACAAAGTCCGCTGTGGTGATTTGGCTCAGGGCAATAACCAAAGTTTGTTTTTGATGTCTTCAACTCGAATCGCGGTGCTTGTACTGGAGTTGCAATGAGACTCTGGGAGAGCCCAACACATGAAGGAATCTGGTGAGATTTTGTGTAGTAAGTCAAAGTTCTCTCTCTCTCTCTCTCTCCCCCCTTGAAGTTGACCGATGTTAGAAAAAAAACGAAGGCGCAATGTATTTTAACCCATTGAAATAGTAAAATCCAGATTGCTTTCCTTGAAGGATTTACGCAAGTTTTAGTGTGAATACTAGCAAAGCATCAAATTTTCACATGAAAATCAAGATAATTTCAAGTTTGCCCTTATTTTCTTCACGTACAAAAAATCCCTTGCTCCCACTTATCTCTCTCTCTCGCCCTCTCTCATGTGTCACTCTCTCACTCACTCTCTCTCTCTCTCTCTCTCTCTCTCTCTCTCTCTCTCTCTGTGTGTGTGTGTGTGTGCAGGTCTCTAGGCCTGTGCATCTCTCCCATGCTAGAGATGAGGAGCACAAGATTGGGCGGAGGGTACGGAGAAAGGGGTTGAGGGCATGGCAGCTTGTGCTTGGGGCCACAGTGTGCAGGATGCAACGACGAGGTGAGGAGCGGGTAGATCTAGAGACGAGGCACGCCCGAGGGAGGGGGGTGGGGGGGAAGAGCAAGCGATCGAGTGCCAATACAGGACACGGCGAGCAGGCTTTAATTTGTTTCAGGATCTCAATGAAATTCCTTCTAAGGTAGTAGTAGCATCCATTGGAACTAGTACGATCCTCGGTCCAAATTTACAAACCCATTAATTTCTACAAGAGATTCTCTTGGAATCTAGAAATCACAAATAAAAAGTCCCTTTGAGATGTCGTCATCACCTTGGCTGCAAACCATTGCACACTCCTCCCCCATGTTGCCTTTGTGCATTCCTCGATCTTGCTGCTTGTTTGTAGTCCTTCCCCCATTTCCCTTCGCTTAGTGCGCTCCCACACCTTAGTTTGCATGGTTTTGCCTTCTCAGTAGAACAAGCTCTATCTCTTGAGTTTCTCTGTGGCCCATCCATGCCCAACCCATCTCACTATCGAGCAATACTGACACACTATTGGGTCCATTTCTTACATTCATTAATTTGTCAATAAGATTTCTTTGATACCTTAATAAGGACTTTAATATCAACCACTAAGCTCTGACGATGCAAACGCACAATAGCATGGCCATGGGAGGCCTTGGCATAGGTGCAACACGAGCGGATATCCGCGACAGCAAAATTATAATCTACGTGTGCACTCAGAGAGAGAGAGAGAGAGAGAGAGAGAGAGAGAGAGAGAGAGAGAGAGAGAGAGAGAGAGAGAGAGAGAGAGAAGGGAAGGGACTCCGTGCGCACTCAAACACAAATATGTTTAACTCAGGCAGAGAGGGAGAAAGAGAGACACTCTCCCCAAACCCCACTCTCTCTGACACACGGAGACGTGTCTTGTTTTCTCTACCCTCATGCTCGCACTTGGCATCTCCTCTCTCTCTCTTTTCATCTCTCCACGCACCATCCACCCTTTTTTTCTCCTCAAACCCACAACAGCATCTATAGGTGAAAGCAT